>NC_080431.1:76617617-77260384 GCF_028018845.1 Melospiza georgiana
AAGATTTGCATCACTAAAAAGAATTGCTTGGTTTATGTTTTGACACAATTCAGCTCACTGTTTGCATTATTCAAAAGCCTGACAAAATCTATTTTTATAAAGATCTTTTTTTTTGGTTTTTGTTTTACACACACACTAGGGTAAATGCTTGCTCTGGTCTGGTACCTGCCTGAACTACCCTTTCTAATATAAATGCTGTTATTAAAACATCTAGGATTAGGGATTTCTAAAATGCATTTTAAAAAGTAGGTCAGTGGCACAGCTTCCATAGGATATACATTTAAAAAAAGGTAAATAAAAAATAAATATATAAATACAACCACAAAAAAAGGAAGAAACTGAGAATTGCGTACTCAGGGAAATTTCCCTTGGAAGTAGGCGGTTTGTTTGGGATCCCTGCAGCTGTGTTTATGCTGTTTAAAAAAAAACCCAAAACCAACAAAAACCCAAAACCAAAAGCAAAAACAGAGAAAAAAGACTTCTAGAGACTTAATTAACAGCTAAAGGACAAGTATCCATAGCCTAAAGGACAAAACCAAGAAGCTCACATACTCATTCCTACCTTAGCCAGAGGTGATTTGTTTTGGTGAGTTCCAGCAGGAGTGGTCAGAACCAAAACCATGTAACACCAACAGCCAAACAATGTCAGCAACTGGCAAGTCAGGTGGAGCTCAGCTCCTGGCCCCAGTAGTGTAAGGGGGTTGATGTGATACCTGGGACAAGACTTGCATTCACCTGGAATAGAGAGTCTGGGCCATGCTCCATCTTAGAATCACGGAATTGTTTAGATTGGAAAAGACCTTTATGGTCACCAAGTCCATCCATTGACATAGCACTGCCAAGTCCACCATTAAACCATGCCCCCAAGTTCCACATTTACATGTCTTTAAATTACCTCCAGGGATGGTGACTCCACCACTTCCTTGGGTAGCCTGTTCCAGTGCTTTGCAACACTTTTGGTTGAAATAATTTTCCTAATAAACAATCTAAACTTCCCCTGGTGCAACTGAAAGCTCTATCTTCTTGTCCGGTCACTTGTTTTCTGGGAGAAGAGACCAACCTCTACCTGTCTAAAACCTCCTTTCAGGTAGTTTTAGTTCATACTACAACAGGTGAGTGAGGTCACTCTGAGTCTCCTTTTCTCCAGGCTAAACAGCCCCAGCTCCTTCAGCTGCTTCTCATCAGACTTGTGCTCCAGAATTTTCATCAGCTCTGTTGCCCTTCTCTGGACTCACTTCAGTACGTCCATGTGTTTCTTGTAGTGAGGGGCCAAAAACAAGACAGGATTCAAGGTGCAGCCTGACCAGTGATGAGTGTGGGAGGAAAAGCCAGATGTCAGTCATCATCCCCCCCGACTTTCTGACTCAGTAGAATTGTACTGACATTCACCAAGTGTGAAAGCATCATCACTTTAGTGCACAGCCTTCAGCAAGGGCTGCACACCATGAGTCAGTTACAGCAGCCCTGAAGAAGCCAAGTACTACAGAGTGTTCCTCTCTGAGTCACAATTTCCTCCATGCCTGGCTCTCTCCTAAAGCTAAAGTTGTGTTATTTGGTAATAATCCACATCTCATGTTCCACATGTACATACCGAGAAGTGTTGAGGGAGAGCTCAGGCTCTGCTCAGGCATGCTCCCCTCACCCTGAAGCAAGTAGGAATGAAGCAGTGCAGCTGTGAAATAAGATTGGGATTCACCTAAAGTTCCAAAAAACAGAGGGCAGAAATATTGTGTCAAGCAGAGCTAAAGCAGACATACAAGCAACTGCTCAAGGGAAAAAACCAAAACAAATGCATGTACTTCAAGTCAATTAAAATGCCTCAATTCTTGTAGAGTTTCTAAACTTTTTTTGAAAAATAATATTACAAATAACCTTGAGAAAATTTATAATCTAAGATTTTCTTTGTAAAAAATGGTTGAAATAATTCTATTTATAAAGAATAGCCAACTTATAGACCTGGCGACAATATACCACCAGATTTGGTTGCTGCTTTTTTATTTGTCAATTATATAGTTAAGGATCACAACTGAAACTGAATTTTTGAAGAAAATGGACCAAGTTGCAAAGATTTAGCAAATCTACAAAAATTTATAAAGTGCAATGATCTGGTGAAGAACTGAAAATTCCTTCATTGGACAAACAGAGTATTTAATCTATCACATATACATTAAAACATTGAATTAATTTTGAGACAGTGGGTGGTTTTGACTCACAGAAAACATTAGCCAGGCCTTTTTCATAGTATTCACTGTCCTGCTGCTGTGTTCACACAGAGTTGCTCAAGTAACTCAGATTGCTGTATGACACTTCCTCACACATTCAAATTTGCAAAGATCTTCAGAATTTTCTGAAAGTGAAGGTCCTGCAGTGATGTAAACTGTTAGTATCATTGCATTCACAAACTGTGCTCTAAAACTGCTTAATGGTGTTCTTTTAATCCATTGGAAGAATTACTCTTGTTCCTCAACTAAGTATCAAGTTAAGAATATTCTTGTCTTTCTTTTTTTTTTTCCTGGAATGCAGCTATTGTTTCATATCATCTTGGAAGAATGGCAAGAAAAGACAAAAAGCCACGCACAGTGACAATCCAAGTCAATTGCCTGATGCACCATTTATAGGTTGAACTTAGATCAGTGTGGGCAGTAGATTTTTTGGGAAGTACTTTCTGGACTTATCAGCCTGGGATAACAAGTTTTCAAATGTTACCAGTGGCCATATAGCATGAATCATGAAGAAAATGTATCCATAACAGAACCAAATGCATGCATGTAATCTGCCTACAATTTGAAGGTGTTTTATTTATGTGCTTGCTCTTAAATGTCTAATTAATGAGTCTCTAGTGATGGAGATTAGTGTAACTCATGTCCAGCATGTAATTTATAGAGCAATCCTAGCCTGCTTGATAGAGTTTCCAACCCATGAAGGTGTCTTCCCCTTCTACCAGCAAAACCTTGATCTGGGAAATGTAGCCTCCTGTTCTCATTATAATGCTCTGTTGGCATGAACTGCCTTTTGATGTGGGGAAAAAAAAGTCATCATTAGCAATGATGCTTACTAGCAATGGATTGCTAATTAATTTAATCCATGTGATGGTCTTCCCTTCACTCCATGTTGCCTAACAAAATGCCAGCATGAAGTGAACCCTCCAGTTACAAGTAAGCAGTGAATGGAGACCATCACTTCCTTAGCCGTGGAAGACACATCCAGCTCTGACCATCACTGAAGCAAATGGTCAGAATGTTTTATGACGGAATGAGGAAACATCTTTAAAATTAGTCTAAAGCCAGTTGTCTTGTGTGCCATTTTTCTCTTCATCTTGTATCAGACAAATATCTCTCTAGACTTCAGGAGGAACAGATGGATCTATTTGACTGCATCTTCATTTCCTCAAAGCATCATACTTGCAACCATTTACATCCAAGCCTAATCAGATTTGATGACAAGACTAGCTCTGGTTAATGCCCAAGCTCCTCACCTGGAGTACTGCATTGAATTCTGGGGTCCTCAAGATGAGACTGAGATGGATCTCTTGGGCCAGGGCCAGAGGAGGCTCTGAAAATGCTCAGAGGACTGAAGCAACTCTGTTGTGGAGACAGGCTGAGAGAGCTGGGGTTGTTCAGCTTGGAGAAGGGAAGGCTCCAGGAAGACCTTAGAGCACCTTCTAGTGCCTAAGAGGGCTACAAGAGAGCTGGAGTGGGACTGTTGAAAATGACAGAGAGGACAAGGAGTAATGGCACTTCTAGATTAGGTATTGAAAAGCAACTCTTTCCTGTGAGGGTGGCAAAGCACTGGCACATGTTGCCCAAAGAAGTTGTGGCTGCCCATCCCTGGGCAGGTTGGATGAGTCCCTGAGAAACCTGGTCTAGTGGAAGATGTCCCTGTCCATGGCAGGGGGCTTGGAATTAGATGGTTCACAAGGGTATGGAAGCAAACAGTTACTTCTGCTTATATATGTCTTATACACAAGAGAGGAAGGACTATCATTCATCATAGCCTGATGAAGGAAGGTGAGTGAGGCTTCCACTCAGGAATAACAGAAATTTGAAGAGGGCTTTAAGCTGCTTCGGCAATAGGAGTGGATCCAGTCATCTAGAGTAGTTACTTGAGGACCTAACAGAGCAAAGACGGCAGAGAACTGCCCTCTTCTAGTATGAGCAAAGTCTGCCAGGGGCTGCAGTTTGTTCTGCTATGGAGATGACATGACTAAATAGAAACGGAAGTTGTGCTGTAACTTCTTGGGAGAGCAGTTAGGCCACCATTAGGAAAATTCCATGGAAAAAACAGGAGAAGGGTTAGACTGAATCCTTTTCCATTTCCTGGCTGCCTTCTGAGACTGTTATTTTGCACTTCTGCAACATAGCCCAAGTGTCATGTCCATCAGACCTGCCCTTCAAGTAGTCTCCAGTATTATTCCAGCCCGGTTATAGTCATTCTTTTGTGTAATGTGCAAAAAACCGAGTCTAAATTACTATTTACTATTACTATCTTTACATGGGTCATCTTCCCTCTCCCTAGAAAGAGCTCCTTGGTAAGTAGTAAGCCTTCAAAATGATGAAAAACAAACAAGTCTTCTCAAATGCATTGAGACTTGCATTGTGGAGAATCGGGAGAGTCAATTTGCCTTCAGTCATTTATTACCATAACTCATTGCAACACTCAAGTGGGTCAAGCTAATGTTATCACTGAGCATTGTGGTGGGGACAAAAGTTAGTGCTGGCTTTGTGTCCCAGAGGCTTTTAGGAGACAAAAGCAAATCAGCTAAAGAAATAAAATAATATGCTGATGAATTTATTTTTTTTTTAGTTGAGGGTCACTACATCTGGCAGATATTGTGAGGGTTTTGGTTTTTTCTTTTTCTTGAGCAGTACAGTGAATTTTGCTTGGAGGAAGCCAAGTAAATCCAGGTCAACTTGATTAGAACAAATGAAATAGGCTTTGCGTATGATGGAAATTTGCCCCAGTCCTTAGCAGCAAAGAGCACAAAATCTCATGGGCTTGTGCAGGTTAAAGCCTGAAGAGTAAGGCTGCAGCCACTTCCAAGTTATTTAAATACCCCACATTATTTACAGTTATTTTGATTTCTGTTTCTGTGGTGGAATTCTGAATCCTTCACTTGAATCACTCAATATTCACAGCAGCATAACAAGGATCCATAGCCTGTCATGTTTGTAGCATGACAGAATGTAAAACACCATTGCCTGTCCAGATCAAACAAGGTCAGATTATTAAAAAACAAATCAATCTGTTATTGTTTAATGTGTGGCTCACTGTGACTTGCATACGTGACTGACCAAGAGAAACACATCATGTTGTGTGCAAGTTATTTTAGGTAAAGATGGCTCATCAGGGATGAGATAGTTAAGGGGTCTGCCCATTTTTGGGAGGATGGCAGAAAAAAAAATGCAATTGACCTTCCTGGGAAGAATTTAAGTCAAAAATATAACAAGGTAATGAGGTATTTATTAAAAATACTCCTTCGCACTTTCATAGGTCTGCTCATATGACAGATGACAGCCAGCTAATCCTCCTATGCACTTTGCAAAGTGGTTATGTAAGTGCTGTCCCCGTTTTGTAGGTGGGGAAAGAAAGGCTGGAAAAAAACCCCAATCATTCTCATAGCAACAGAGAGAATTCATGCAAGAGCTGAAGTCTGCAGGAATTTTACTTTTCCCTTTGCATTACTCTTATATGTACATGATGTTCCCTTAGTGGTGACTTCTGAGCAGTGTTTTCGTCTCATTCTTTCTTCTCTCTGTCTTAAGTGACCTGATTTTATCTTTTTTAATGTGAAGAGAGGCTCAGCAGCATCTCTTGTTTGTGTGCATACAGAGGCTTAGAGAAGCACTTCAAATGTGGGGCATCTGTTGTTGTAACCCTTCCCTCGCCATGATGCCCCCTTCTAAAAAATGCCCGGCTTTCTTTGCCTTGAAAATCATCAAAGAGGTCTGTAAGAAAGGGAAAACAAAAAGTTGGACAAATTGATCATGTATAAGCTCATACTCTACTGGAGGTTTTCTTAACCCTTGGAAGTTCTGCAATTTCTCAAAAGTTAACTCTGTAAGTTCAAGAAAAATCATAGTATCTATTTCTATCACACTACAATCAGTCTGTTTTCTCTCTCCCCCTTCATGTGATTATTTTACTCTGAAGAAGATTTTCTTGATCAAAATCTTGCTGCTCGCTGCTCCTTGTAGCAAGATGTAAACATCGTCCTGGCGTCTTTAAAGGTTTTGTGAGTCTTTATTCTGCAAGTGTGAGGAGTGAGGCTGAGCAAAGGAGGCTGTTATACACTGCTGTCCTGGTGCAAATGAGGAATTCACACCCAGCCCACATGCATTTGATTCTCCGTTACAGCTTCCAGAGAGGGCTCATGCTTTGTGCAGGGATTTGCTTACCTGTTTACATAAGGCTTCACCACCTTTTTAGGTCCCGCCTTCATACATGGGATTATCCAGCTAGATGAACTGTAAGCTCAAAGGAGTTTTCTAGGCATAATCTGTTTTATCATCTGGCCGATTTTTGCCACATACCTTCACAAATCCCCTTTTGTTTAACAAAGTCCTATTATAGGTTTAGCTTAGGAACCTATTTGAAGAGGCATCATTTATAGGAAGGGTGTCAGATACACGTTCCCTGCCAAAGTGCTTTTGAACTTATCTGTCCTGTGTAGCTAATGGGACAGAGCTCTGGGTTGCTTCACTTTTAAAGATAAAGATAAAAACTGGGTCTGTTTTCTTAGAACAAGCATATTAGGTGTTTGGGAAGTTGCCATGATTTCCACCAAGCCTGGGAGTCAAGCAGCTCCCAGGTGGCTGCACGTGGAGCTGGATATGAAAAAAGTTCTTGGCAAAGCTTGCCTGCCCAGCCTTTATGAACAGTGCACAAGCCTCATTTTTTTCCCAAATGTGTTAGTTTGCTGTTGAAAGAGAAACATGAAACAGGTAGCTTGGGGTTGCTTTGTCTTGATCAAGGATTTGGATGGATCTTCAAACATCCCAGTTCTTGAAAGTGTGTCTCTGCAGCTTGATCTAATGCTTGCAATTAAATTAGGTAGAGCTGGTGCCCCAGTGCTGCAAATGTGGAAGCCAACACTGTTACACAGGTGTAGAACTGGCATTAGAGCAAAACTCAGTGAGCTTTATATGAGGTATTAGGCAAATCCCTATTTAACAGGTTACAGTTTTGAATTTTCAGCCTACAAATAAGAAAAAATTTTAAGACCTGACATCCAGACCTAAGAGTTTTTCTTCTGACACTCGCTGTTTAAAAGCTCTATCTGCTCCCCGTGCCAGCCAGAGAGGAAATGAGCTCTGTGCTGTTCACATGCTTTTGTCCTGCCTCTGCAATGTTTTGTTCTCCAAGGACTAATTGTCAGTGTGATCCAAGCAAGAAAAGAAAACTTTCTGCAAACTCTGCCATCTCATCACAAACTAGCCTTGGGGTAAAACTGTAGCCTGGAATATACTGAAGAGCTCAAGTACCTGACACAGGCATTCACTGCTTTATGAGGTGCCATAAGGTGTTCTAGAAGGTGGACATGAGATAGGCAACAAGCTGTGGGACACCCCAGGAGATCTCAATCAAAACTAGAAGCCCCTATTTGGCAAGTGAGTAACTCCTTTGGAGTTTTACTGCTGAACTCATAAATGGTAAGATTTTTTTTTCCTCTGCATGTGGATCCTGTAAAAATGTGATGTAAAGTATAAATATATGGCATAAAATCTGACTTTCAGATAGAAGCAAATTTATTTTAGACTCTATAGTTTTGGAATAATTTCCTCATTATCCTCAGCCAGTGTGGGAAAGCCAGGGTGGGGTCTGAGTGCATGGAGGGATGGTTTTGTGAAGCTGATGGAGGGTGTTGAGTTAATACCCCCAGTCCCCCCAGACTGCTGTCTGGCACCTCATTCATCTGAAGACCTCTGAGCATATAAGGGCTGTGATAAACAAAGGCAGTCTGTCTTGTGCCTCTGGGTTTCCAGTGGCTTATTAAAGATTGGATTGTTTAATGTTATCCTTTAACAGAGAGATATTTCTGTGGATAGGGAGACTCCTGTGTCACTGGAAAGGAAAGAGCAAGGCTTTCATGTTCCTTGTTTAAACCATTAGGCAGTGATGTTTTGCTGTTTGACATGCCATTGCTTCTTGCGCTTTCTAAGCAGTTCCATTCCTTCATTCCTTGTGGTTAATTATTGCTCTCATTCTCTTTCCGGCACGTTTTCTGCTCTGTTACTGGATCCGTAGGGGAAAAGTGACTGAGGGAAATAAGCGCAGGACCAAGGAGCAGAGAATTAACTGTCCCCATGGGAAGCTTGAGTTACTGGCTGCCACACATGCACATTTTCATTGCTAACAGTGAAGGAAAAGTTGACAAAGAGCTTGTCACCAAGAGCAGAATACAGAGGAGCAGGAAGAATTTCTGCAAGTCATTTGTATTGCCCACACATGACAGCCCAGTGCATGCAGTTCACATTCAATTATTACTTTTTATTATTCATTATTTTCATTGCAGTACAATCCACAGGTACCAGCCAAGATTGCAGCAGCATTGTGAGAGATTCTACTCTAGCACAGACTGGATTTTTTTAACAGTATAACTATGTCTTCTGAGAATATAAATATTCTGCTAAAATAACTGTACTGTTACAAACCATGGTACTGTATCACAGCAGACCTGACTTTGACTTTTGCAGCTTATTCCCTTTTCCACACAGAAAAGATATTATGTAGGTGTAGACATTTTGCTGTTGTTTTGAGTATTTGTATTTGAACACCACCACAGCACTTGGATGCTGCTGTAGTTTCAGGCAACGTCAGCCCACAGCTAAATGTGTATAAGAGAGACCCTGTCCCAGAAGGCATCACATCTCAGTAGACAAGGGGGAAAGGAATAGGAGGCAAAGATGAGTCATAATTCTGTTGAATGATGGCAATGGACAAGATGCAGGTATCATCCCTGAATCTGGATGGCACTGGCCTTTTACAATAAGAGACAAACTACTCTTCACACTAATTCCATGTCAGTGTCAATGCATCTCTACTGAAATTAATGAAAACCAGGGGTAATTCTGGCTACGCCCCACCTGTCTAAAGGTCTGGTTTGTTGTTTGCAGCTCTGGGGAGTAACTGTTCCAGGGGTTTCTCAAAGAGTAGCTGGCTGGAATCTTTAGTTTTGCAGAATGAAACAACACTTCCATACTGATCCACCTTGTAGTATGTCTTGGACATCTTCTTCCCAATCACTAAATAAAACAGATATAAGAAGGAATTCAGGTCCTGTTACAGTTTGATATAGTTTCTGCCACATTTGGGAAGTTGGCTTTGACTTGTGACCAGAGATGTTAAAAAAATTGTGAGAATAAATGTACCTGGAAGATTTTTTTAAAGGCTAAATGTGACAAATATTAAAGCAGACAACTTCTGATGACTCTTCCTCCAGATTTTAGTGCAACGGCTCTCAAGTCAGCTGTTGGGCAGCTCCGGAGCTTGTTGCTCCTGTAAGTGGGAAGGCAACCTTTTTGTAGAAGAGATTATTACTCAAGTTGGAGAGCATGGTCTGTGCAGGATGTAGGCTTTGTTAATGCTTTATATATCCGCAAAGCTTTGTGCTTGAGATAAATTCTGTTACTATCCATGTTCTCAGAATACTCTTTCAGGTTGGCACCAATGGCATAGTGCTCATTTGTAGTGGGTGTAGAATCAGCAAAAGACTGAACAAAGCAAATAATCCTATAAATTCCCAGCAAATATGCTAGGTTGTAACAACAACCTCTAAATGTTGCTGAATTTTTAGGATGTTTTGGTCAAATATAGTTATAAAAGCAGCAAATGCCAGTTTATAAACTTTTGGTGGCTATGTGGAATATTTCTATAGATCTGTATGTTTTAAACACCCTGTCTGTGCATAAAAATGGATCAAAGCCTATGAATTATCTTGTTTTATGACTTTCTGATTGATTATGATCTCCACAGTCCTAACCAATACACTAGTAGCTTTAAGAAACATTTTGGTTTAAATTTTAGCCTAAAGTAGAGATATACATTTGAGAGCTGAAGTGGTGTGTTGACTTCGTGGCTGGCAGAGTGTGACAAATATGAGTGAGAAAATTGCGGGTATGGATTTAAATCTGGGAAAACAATGGGTTGAACTACTAAGGCATGGCATGACACGGCATTGAGCTAAACTGCTCCTCTGGTGAGATGCTTGCATGTGGTGTTTAAAATATGTCAGGTATGCATGATGAAGACATGTCAAGTATAAGCAGTTAAAGGACCAAAGAAAGGCAAATCATCAGTGGGAGAACAATTGTCATGATGTCAAAAAAATAAGTAAGCCATTGCAACAAGAACGGGGATCACAACCTGCAAGCTGGAATACTAGAAACCTTCTGAGATGCCAATATGCCAGTACTGCTCCATATCATCGTAGCTTGGGAAAGAAAATCAGATATTCAGAAACACATCATAAGCATCAGATACATCACAAAAGTGTTCCTGGTAATGGGAAAAAGAGAGAAGTGCTGGAACAAGTGCTTGTAACTAGTAGACAGTCAACAGCATCCTTTATTATCTGAACTGCAGTGTCAGAAAAGGACTGGAAAACTATGGGCTAATGTCCCTGAAAATAGTAATGTGTGTAGCTCATTCCATATAGACAGGAAACAAATCGGTGTATCCTGCTTCCCAGTTAGTGCTGTCTCTAGGCAAGACTGAGTCATTGTCTCCTTATTTTGTCAGCAAAATGGACAATTACTGGGCTATCTGTGCCATCTGTTAGTTAAATACTAATTTTAAGTGTTACCTTATCTGGAAATTTCTGCATTAACTAGCAGAAGGTTTAGGTTCCTGATTTTATGTGCTTTGTGTTGCTTGTAAATAGGTGCCTAAAACACTCTGAAGTGTTTTATATGAATTCTCACTTACTGTGTTTGTTGTGGTCACCTTCTGCATATGGACATCTAGCCAGGAAAAAGTTGCCTGAAATCTCCACTTACTGCACATGAAATTGCTTTGTTATGGTGTGAGTAGCCTCTAGACTGCTTGCAAAGGTTTTTGGCTGGTGTTTCTTACTGTGTTCTGATAGATAGATTACAAATATATATATATTTTGTCTTCATCCCGCCTTCCCATTTACTTCCCTAACTGTGGCCTGTGTTGGTATGAGAAGCAGCTCTCTATCTCTCTCTTTCAGAATACATGATATGACACTGTTAGCAGGAAAACACAAAACTTGTTACCCAGATCCAAATCCTTTCAAAAGATCTATCTCCTCAACTCCTATAAAACAGGAAGGGGAAGAAAAGGACTGGATATGGGCCCCTGATGTGTTAAGCAGAAGACTGTAACCAATCATTTTACAAAATTTTACCTGTGTTTAGCATCATCTATTGAGTCTGCAGTTGGCACAACTGAGTTTTGAACTGTCTGTGGACTGGTCTATCTCTAATCACTGGATGTAGGAGCCTGAACCTTGTTTCAAGTACTAGGGTGCTAGATCAAAGGATTTCTTACTTCCAGTTTAGCTTTAAAGTTAGTAGTAATTATGCTGTCTTTCTCTTCCATGGATAGTCTGGGCTGTACCAAAGGTCAGAGCTTATTTTCATTGCATGCTGATTTAACTCAGAAGGTTTCTGCTGGATTAGGTGAGATGCAATGCATATGGGAGGAGAGATCCTCTACCTGTAAATGCTGCCGTTAAGAAATAATTCTGGATTTCAGACTCATTTGGAGGCTGCTTAATTTCCAAAATAAGCCTCTCTGATTCCCCATACATAATCTGCATACTCTACAAGCAGACAGGGATCAGCTATTCACTCCACAGCCTGAAATGCCTGAGGCTCTTGTCTCTGCTTATATCCATTAGAGGTAAACCAAGGCTGATTATAGGGAACACTGTACTTCTGATCATGTCAATGAGCATAGCTACCAAGTGTTCTGGGGGCAGATTCTCATCTCATTTGCATTGGTGCAAATCAAGAGTAATTGAGTTATTCCAGATTCAGAGCAGGCGAACTGCCTTAATAGGATTTTCTGTCTCAATAAAGATATTATTGAATTCAGCCAGTGACTCTGTTTTGACGCTGTTTTCCTTTGATTTTATGCTGATATACGGTGTTTAGCATTAGTTCAGAGCAAAGTCTACATTGTGTAGACGAGGACGCTTGGGAACGAAGTACATTTGAGTCACAGTTTTGGGACCACTTATTTGCTGAACAGGGTGTTGAGCAGTTACTCCTAAAAGAGGCTGTTTCCAGCAAGTCATGTACCTGCCTGCTGGCCCCAGTCAAGCCCAAGCTCCAAAGAAGCCAGTAGCCTCCTGTGCCATGATTACTTGCTGCAGAAATGGGTGAAGAGAAAGGCATCTCATGCAGCAGAATGACATTAGGCTGAGAGATAAAAGGCACTCTTTAAAAAAAAAAAGAAAAAAAAAAAGAGAAACTTTAAAGATGAATTTAAAAACAGAAAATTCTTCACATGACCCTTTAAGACAGCATAAGCCTCTTTTTGTTTCCTGTCTATTTCGGCCTGTTCCTGGTCAAGAACGCCGCAGCTAATAATTGTGTCAGAAAACCTTCCTGTCTGAAAATGATCTCTTCCTAATGGATAGATGATTCCATATGGTTTCATATGTCATAGATGGAGAGAGAACATATTGGACGACTGGCCACAGCTGGCAATTCGTGTTAGTGCCATATGGATAAATGAGCGTGCTCTCCTGCATTGTGTATTTCAAGTAAACCATTTATCTAAACAGGTGCTGACCCACTGGGAATGCATTTTTATGGTCAAGCTTGCAGCATGCAGCGACACGAGCAGCTCTGTTCACCCCTCCTTTGTCTGCAGTGCAAACGCACGACATTTATGTATCATTTGCCTCCATTCTGCGTAACTCCAATGTCCATAAAAGCACACCTGGGCAGACTCTTTGTAAATGAGACCTGAGTCTGCCTCATTGAACTGTGTGGATATTGTAAGACGAGTCTCCTAAATACTCTTTGGGAATCAGTCTGTGATATTCACTTCTAATAGATATTGCTATATCATATGCAGGGGATTAAAATCACCCCATTTATGCGCCTATATAAATAAAGAATCAGACTTTCCACCTCTTTGTGCTACTGTGCTCCATCCCTGATTCCAGATGAAATTTTTACACTCCTTTCCTCTCTGTGCCATAATTGCCTCTTTGTCTAAACATGCTTCATTTTGGAATTCCTCTTGCTTACATTCCTAATATGTGTGGTTCAAGGTACTCGCTGACTGATTTATGCTAGGCTTGTGTGGCTCCCTTGGAAATGGAGCAGAACACATTCCATCCACCTGCGTAATAAAACCAGCTGGTGCAGGGTGGGAGCACTCAAACTGCAGCAGAAACAAAATTCACCTAGTTTTGACTCAGTTATCTGTCTCTCTATCAACTCTTCTGATTGTCTGTAGAATTAAAATCATGCCTAGGGAGCAAGCCCTTAAAAAAAAGGCAAAGTCTCTAATTATGCTGTTTATTCCAATTGTTCTGTTATTTCTGTGCCACTGCCAGCACCTGGTACTGCGGTGAAGGAAAATGCTTTTTCTGCATTTCTGAGCAAGTATTTTGATAAGAGCACAGCCCTTTTAATATGACCCTAACATTCAGAAAGTTTTAATATCAGTAAAACTCTCTGGGCTCCTTCTGGAATCACTGAATCACAGAGTGGTTTGTGTTGGAAGGAACCTTTAACAGTCATCTAATTCTACACCCCTGCCATGGGCAGACACATCTTCCACCATACAAGATTGGTCAGAGCCTTGCAGTCCTGACCTTGAATGTTTCTAAGGATGAGGCACCCACCACCTATGTGGGCAGCCTGTGCCAGTGTCTCACCACCCTCACTGTAAAAAACTTTCTACCTACTCTAAATCTACCCATTTTTAATTTAGATTCATTACCCCTTGTCCCATTGCTGCAGGTCTTACTCAAGTCTGTCCCCATCTTTCTTATAAGCCACTTTTAAGTTCTGAAAGGCTGCAGTAAGGTTTGTTCTTTGCCTCTTTCCATCAGCTCTACAAGCAGTGTAATTCTTGTTTTTATCACTGGAGGTAACATTTTATATGAGAATAAATTTAGTCAGTTTGGTGGTAAATCAATCTACAATCCAAAGCTCAGGTAAATAATTTCATTAATGAGATTTGATTTGGATTCCCTATTCACAGCTGTATCAACCCTATGGTACGCAAAGAGGGAAAGAGTTAGTTTGGCTAGGAAAATCAGGAATTCTGCAGTGGTTGGAGGAATAAGCCTAACAGTCACCCCATGTTTTTCCCTGCTCAGCAGTTTCACATCACTAATAGTTCACTTGTGGCTGCTTGTGAAGTGAGAAAACAGAATAAACCTCAGCCCAACACTATTTCTTATCCTCTGTCAACTACTCTGCTGTACCCACATTGAAGATGCCTGTTCCCTTGTGTTTGTTCATTTGTGCTCATCTCTTCCAAACAGGAGTTAAGCTTTCGTAGCGTAACAGTAATAAGGCAGCTTAAACAGCAACTTCTCAGCTGTGTTTGGTGCACACTGTGCTGCGGGAGATTAAAAAGAAAATCAGAAAGTGCATGATGGAGATTAAGATGGTTTTGAATTGCTACGTAGAAGACTGAGTCCCCTTTGTGCCTCTTATTTGCTGTTTGAAGTACTGTTACTTAAGCTCAGCGTTAGGGGGGAATGAAAAAAAAAGTCTTCCTGAGAGGATGTGAGAAGCCATTTCAAAAGACTGTGCCCCTCCAGTAAATAAAGCACAAATGTTTTGGATCCGCACTGAAATGGTGGATGAGATGGAGTTTCATCCAAAAGAAAACTTGTTTAACCAGGAGGCTTTCAAATCTCCTGGCTGAGATAAAGAAGATCAAAGTGTTTAAACACGGGTATCCACTACTGAGGAAAATTTAGTGCTGGCAACAGACAGCAGCTGCAGTGGAGCTGGTGTGTCTAAACTCACAGCGGGGGACTAATTGCTCCTATGGATATAGGTTTGCTTTAAAAACCAGGTCTGAGGGATCGTCATTCTCATTCAGAATGATGGAGATCTATTGATAAGAAGTAAAATACCAAGCTACACTACACAGCAGCAGGAGGGATATAGTCCTGGCAGCTGAGCAAGAGGGATGCATGAGGATCCTCTGCTTTTATTCAACTTCTATTGTGCGCGGAAAGATCCCATCAATTTACTTGAGATGATAACATTAGCTTGACACTCTTCTTGCAAATTAAATGTGGAAGAGTAGCTGAAGTCAAAACTTAATGTCATTTGTACAACATATTGTCCTGAGAGGTAGCTTGGATAAGGGATGCTTTTGCCATTAGAGAATTACAATTTTCTATAGAAGCAGAAATGTTATTTTTATACAATTTATTAGCTGGGCAGGGATGGGATGGTAGTAAGGCTGATTACAAAAAATAATTCAGTGAACTATTCCTGAATTCAGTGAATTTTTCCTGGTACAAGCACAGCTGTAAAGATATTTGTGACAAGTCAGGTGGAGGGGCTGTTATGGCATCTCATTAAACAGGTTCCTTCTTGCTGTCCCAGCACATGCAAAAATATGTGCTCCTGTTTAATTAAGGGGTTACATAGAAAGAAGGTCCGAATAGAGGGTTAGTGATGGGGCTTTTCTCATGGCACAGGAACTAAGTGGGATATTTGCATTTGAGTGTGAATATTGTGAGGTTTGAGTTCTTCTGAATACCCATTTTTAATTTATTTTAAGGGAAATTAAGAAAAATGCTGCAATTCTTATCTACAGAATCTTCCTTACAAGGTGTCATCAGAGATACTCAGTAAGAAATAAAGGCAGGTCAGCCACCCCAGTCTTTCCAGTTGAGAAGGAGAGACATCCTGGCTCTGGGAGGAAATTAAATGCTCCTGTGCTGAGTCACTACAGTACAGTACACTATACCAATCTAGCTCCAGCTGTTCAGCCCTCATGTGCTATTTGTAGTTATTTGGAGAACAGAAAATCTCACTATGTGCATATATATGTGCATGTGTGTATGTACATATATGTAGATACATTTGTTTGTGTGTGTGTGTGTCCAGCCACATAAATAAATGTGTATGATTCGACCTTTTTTAATACCGCCTCATTCTTGCAATTTTCCAGAAGTATCTAAATTATTCACCCTGGGTTTTCAGAATAGGCAAAGTAGGCAGCAAAGGGCATTCAGAGGCTACAGACTTCTCCTGTCATCACAAATGAAAGCCTTTTCATAGCTCTAACCTTGATTGCTCCCTTGCAGTAGAGACTCCCGTTAAAGCCATTCAGATGTCAATATGCTGCCTAAATACATGAGGTAAATTCTTCCATGGTTTCCAGAGAGGGCATCACAGCATGCCTACATTTGCCTCAGCATGAGGGCCAGCAGGACAGCCTACCAAGCACACAGCAACAGGGTAGACATAATGTGTTGTGGGCTGCAGAGGTAGAATACAGCTATGAATGTATCCTCTGATGAATTAAAGGTTTGATTCATTTGGGATGTCCCAGGACATCCAACCTGGTCTTTCTTTACTGATTTGGAAAGGTGCAGGTCTTCCTTAAGTGACGTGTCTGACCCACCAGCCCAGAAGATGCCTGACATAGGTGGTGACATCTCTCAGGGTCAGAAGCACACTTGGTCAGACACCTGTAAAGCACTGCCCATACCCCGTTAGGCCTGTCAAGTCTTGGGGTGTGATCACATTGAGCTAGAGGGAGAGGCACAGGAGCAGGAATCACAAGTCCCTGCACAATCCACCAGGAGTGTTTCCCTTTCTCAGCACCCTCCCTAGCAGTGTTACAGCACCAGGAAGGGAGGAGTCAAGGGCGAGGAGCACATCCTCCCAACACAGAAGCACTCAGATTCAGGAGCAGTGTCCTTGCCCTCTGTTCACATTGTATTGTTCTTATTAATGCAACTGTCTGACCTACTACCTGTTGGTCCACTCTAGAAGCAATATAATTTTTTAATTTCTGAGAAAACAGCTTTTAAAAATATGTTCAAATATTATTTAATGTCCATTTCAGGTATCAGTAATTTGATGCAATGGTTATACTGAGAGCTTTCACTTTGTACATCTTGTTAATCATTGGTGTCACGTATTTTGTATTCTACCCTTAAGAAATTTGCCAGGACAGATTTTTCAGTGGATTTTTTGAGGTGAAAGTACTATCAGTGGCAAGTGACATAAAAACTTTGCAGAGAATTCCCACTTTTCTTCAATATTTCCAAGCCAGAGGATGTCAAAGTTCAAATGTACAAATTACTTAGAAAATGACCAGATTGGATCTGTAAGATGCAGCAGTATTCATAGTTTACAAGAAACATGGGGTCCATATAGCTTAGTCCACAATTTCCAGCCTTTATTAGGGTCAAGTTTTCCATCCTTGAGCTCAATAGTTGTGCTCCTCTAAACTTCTCAATGTCAGCTTACCTACCCTCTGGCAAAAAAAAAAAAAAAATAGGGGCAGCAATTACCCATCCTTTGAAAGCTTTGGAAGGGTTTTGGATTAGATCAGCAGTGGATAAAAGGGAAGACAATTCCTTCCATTTAACAGCTTTAACGAAAAGTGTATTTATGGTCAAATTACATTTTATTGCTGGTCAAGGCTCTGCTGAAAGACCTGAAGCCACCACAGAATCAAGGAACAATTACAGAAACATCTGTTGTGAACTGGACAACATACTGTGATACTTTTCTAGGCAATACAAAAACTCTTTATTTTACAATGACATTTTAAATACGCAGTTCAAATAGGCCAGAAGAAATGTTTTTACTTATTAAATGAACTCAACAGAAAAAATATTTTTCCCACAGATAAAGAAGTAGCTGAAAAAATGATCCGGAAGCCAGAGAAGACTTTTTTTCCACAGTAGACCTGGAAAATATTTATTTTGGCTATGCTATTGCATAAAAGGCGTATTTTAATGCTTTGAATTTTGCTATATGCATTATGAGCATGTCAAAGCAAATTTTGAAGTACAATCCAAAAAAAGGTTTTGCATGTGGAAGAATGATGGCTTTCTAAAATGTTTACAAGCGTTGATCAGATGGATATTGAATCCTATAATGTTTTGGGTTGGAAAGAACCATAAAGATTGTCTAGTTCCAACCTCCTTGCCATGGCAGAGACACCCTCCACTAGACCATGCTGCTCTAAGCCCCATCCAATTCGTCTTGGAACACTTCCAAGGAGGAGGAATCCACAACTTCTCTGGACAGCATGTTCCAGTTCCTCATAGTATGGTGTGTTAATTTTAAACTCGGCAAAGAGAGGACCAAGTTTTCTGTGAGAGAGAAGTTGTTGCCTTTTGATACAATTTCTTTGTCCACCTGAAATCTGAGTTCACTGAGTGAAACTTGCACAATTGAAGCAGCTCAATCAAGGTTGCAACTTTGCAGGCTGATGGAAATGCCCTGTTTCTTTGCTCCAATTGACCAGAAGAGGATATTTCGTCCTTGAGTTCTCCTGGCTTGATAAAATAAGTTATTTACCACATTTTTTATTGTGGTGTATTGCAATATTTTGAACAGTGTCATTACTGAAATGCTGCTCAGCCTTTGTCAGTGCAGCATTAAAATTAATGACTGGTGGAGCGGTTATTCATTTACACTGAGAAAACATATCTTTGGGTGAGACTCACTGACTGGTAACTCATTTAACTAAAACTACACATGTAACTTAGTCTAGGCCATAGCTCTTTGCCTTCTATTATACAGATGTATGAGGTTAGTTGGATACATGACCAAAGCGTATGCAAGAAAATGAGACTTAGGCATGGCACAGTTAAAACTAGAACATGAAAGCTAATTTTTCACACAAAGCATATCTGGTGATCTTCCTTCAAGTGAGAAAGAAGACCTTGGTATGCAAAGAGCACAGCACTGCAATTCATTGATGAACAATAAAATGTAATTCTTCTGCGATGCATTCAACATCCTTTACTTTTGTTATCATTTCCTAGAAGTCCAATTTTTCACTTGAAATTACTACACACCGAGAAAATTATCTTATTTCTGAGAAGCCTCCAAAGCCTCCACTGTGTAACCTTTTTTTGACCTCTTCTATAAGCTACTTAAAAAACAGCTTCACCCTTTTTAAAGGAAAAAAAACCCCAAAACCATAAAAATAACAACCAAACAAAGAAAACATAAGAGATAAAATACAGTGAAATGGCCCTTACAACAGAACTGGAACAGACTGGGATGTGAAAAACACCCACTGCACTGGGGCACCATTCTGGCTGTTGAAGTTCAAGATTGCACAATTCCCTGGGCAGCTTGTTCTAGTGCCTGACAACTCTTTCAATGAAGGGATTTTCCCTGATATTCAATCTAAACCTCCCCTGGCACAATTTCTTCTTGTCCTGTTGCTTGTTACCTGGGAGAAGAGACCAATCCACACCTTGCTAATACCTCCTTACAGGGAGTTGTAGAGAATGAAAAGGTTATGGTGGTGGTTGGGCTTCAGTCACTGCAAAGCAAATGCCATCTTACAGAAGGCTGTCCTTTGGCTCTGCATAACCCAAATAGATTCTCTTCTGCTTTCATTTGCTGCGTTTTGGAACATGCCTATGATCTCCAAACACATCAGCCATGCCTTTCTGTTCTCCATGGGGGAACAAAATAATGAGATGTTGTCCTGTGAGCAGGGCTTCATTTGGGAGGATGATTTTCAGCTCATTTCTGCTTGTCCTGTCTCCGCTTCCTGTCTCGCTCCACTTAGTCGCTGTGTCAGCATCATCTCTTGCAGCACAGGATGATAATGGAAAAGGAGCTGGAGAGAAATGTGCAGCACAGACACAATCAGAAGCAGCAGAGACCAGTATATGCAGGCATATATGTATTTACTCCTGGTCCTTAGCATCTCCAGTTCATTAGACTGTCCCCATTCAGCCACAGCCCTCTGAGGGAACACTTGACTTCAAGCACATGTTGAAGCTCTGATGTCCCCGGTGAGACTTAAACCTGTACTTAATGGTAAATGTCTGCTAAAAGAATTTGCAGTTGGAACATGTTTCCTATCTGAAAATGTGTAACTGCTTTGTGGATTCTCCTATCAGGAGCAAAGATGGGGACTAAAGTATTCTTGGCCAGAAAAGCCAGTTAGTATGAATGTCCTAGGTGAGGATATGTCCATGACCTTTCCTCACCCTCCCGCTGGCAGCCAAGCAGCCAGGCTATCTATGACCATTTCTGGTGTCTTTGAGGTTGGCACTAATTGCTGTCTCAGGAAAAGCATTGTCTTGCAAGGTGGGCCCTGTCATTAAGAGCTCAGTTGATACCACAGTAATTCAGGGGCACCTCACCTACTGTGAGTTAATCAAAGCAGGACACCAGCTAGGAAAATCTCTGCTCTGACTGCTTAGACCCTCCAGTTGCTTTTTTAATATATGATACATTTGGGGGTCTGAAAAACCCCCAAGCAGGCAAACTCCAAAGCAATCCAACCATCAAAAGTCTGGACTAAAGAGCACAGGTGACAAGAAATTTTTCTTTCCTTGTGTGTGAAGATGCCTTGTTTTCACAACACTTCTAATGAAAGCATTTTTATTTTTGGATGCTCTGTAGGGTAAAATGTAATACATCAAAATAAATCATTGCATCGTATGCCTGTTACAAATGAAAGCTGATGCACCAAATGTCAGGGTTGCTTGCTTTGATGAATCAATGAATATTGACAGTTTTGCTAACTGTGGAAGAAAGAAATGGCAGTGAAGGGGAAATGTTGACTTGATACAAATATATAAATATACTAATTAAATTTCAATAAGATCATACAGATTTTGCAATAATATTGTTTCAAATAAGGCAAAATGTCTCCTTGTACTTTTCCCTTCCCATATTTTCACTTACTAAATAAATTCAGCAATCACCATCTTTGAAAAGGCATTCATTTCAGCTGTTGTGGAAAAAACTTCTGATCAGACCAAGAACATTGGCTTCAAGGCCACTCTCCTTCCTGTGAGACAGGGAGTATGTGTGTGATAAATTACCTGTGGGTGAATGCTAAGTCTTTAATGAGAAAAAACATGCTCTGTTGGATTCAACCTTTCATGTGAAAGCTGTTTGGGACCTTACCCTAAAGAATGTGCTAATCAAGAGAAAAGCATAACTACTGCCTTGTCAATGGACACAAATGAATAAGCCTGGTTAAAATGAGGTTGAAATGAACTCAGAAAAAAAAAACCAAAAAAGAGTTTTTCTGTGCTGTTTTCTTGCTTTACACTGCACAGTGATTTATGACAATTGGAATCTCACTATTTCTGCAATTAATATTAGTGTATGCTTCCTATTCAGAGGAATGTTAATCATAATAATGCAAATGGAAGTATTATTGGAGCTATGCTTCAGAGTTCATATTTCATATTGAGCCGAAGGTTCAGTACCCAGCATCATTCTCAATGGAGCATTCACATTGTATGGATAGATAGATGTGCACCAAAGGTAAAATAACTGAATTAATATAAGCCACAATAATATGCCTGGCATATAGCTTCCCATTTTCCCATTTTGCTGTAAGGATCTGATTTTCAGGCTTTTTAAACCAATAATAAATTATAGCAATGCACTGTTAATTACACCTTACAGAAGTGGTGTATAGTATAAATTGCGGTGGTGATGGACTTAGATTAAGTTTCTCATGCTTATTTTTAGCAAGTCAAAGGCAATTCATTTCCAACTGGGCCATGTTTAAAAGTTTGGAGTGAAAAAACTGTGTAATTATTTCCTAATAAAAAGAGAATATTGGTGACAATATTTTATCCTATATATCCTCTTGCATTAAATATATTAATGGGAAAGGAAGAAGCAAGAACACATATTAATTTGGACATGTGTTTAAAAGATATAATGAGTATTTATAAATTCTGCTCCTGCAAATATTTTCTAAATTGTCTTCTTCATATTGTTACCTCCCTCTGTGCTCCCTTAGATAATTTCTTAGCTTGTGATTGGTTTCTTTATGATTGCTGATGCTTCTGGAAATATTTGGTCCCTGTCCTTTTTCATTCTTTTATTCTTTTTCTTCCTTTACTTTCCTTTTTTTTTTTTTTTTTTTTTTTTTTTTAATGGGTGTGGAAGGGTTTTGTTGGTCTGTTTTTCTCTCCATGGGTTTTGATTTATAAAGAGGATGAGTAGGAAGAGGGGATAATAGCAACATTTTAAATAAGTCCTGCTGGCTTTTATTAAAAAACACATAAGCTTCAAGATTTTGAAAATAATTCAGAGCTCATTCAGAAACATCAATTAATATTTTAGAAAATACATTACCCACATAAATAAATCAATGCTATACATGCCTTTTTGCTGTAGCAGAAAGGTGTTTTTAATTTTCATCCAAAAGGAATGTAACTAACATATTAAAATTGTTTATCAGGAGCTGACTGTGGAGGATGCTGTGCATGTAGTCAGTAGGACCCTACTTTTTAGGGAACACAGAACCATGACTGGAGCTGAAATGTCCATCACATGACATAATTATACTCTTGATAGGAAAGGAAAGAAGTTCTTAGGTGGGGAGCCCATTTTAGGCTTTGTTGATCTGTATTCAAATCCAGTATAAACATCCTGTATAGCATCAAAGAAAGCATTTTGGTCCAGAACTTCAGGAATATCTCAAACTCAGCTGAGTGGGAAAGAGATGCCCAAATAACTTAAGGACCAGATCCAACAGGTACCGCTATAAGACTTATTCTGTATCCTGTGGTCTGGATTAGGCAGTTTTATGTTCTGAATACCTGAGTCTCACCTTTTCTAAATCACTTTATGTTATTTGAGCCTGTTCTTTCAAAATGGCATTCAGGTCATTATATAAATACAGATGTACTGATGTTTAGGGGTTTGTGTTTTTTTGGTTGGATTGGGTTTGGTTGGTTGGTTATTTTTTTGTTTAAGAGATGAAATCATTTTGATGCTGCATTTGATGGGTCATCCCAGAGATATACATGTAGGCATCTCACAGTAACTTTCAGAAGACAGGTGTAAATGCAAGAGCAAACTTAAACCCTCAGTTTCTAACCATGACTGCTAAAGGAGCAGAGCAGACCACTTCCTTATATTTTCTGTGCTGGAGCTTATTCTCCAAAGTGGGAATAATAACACTTCCCTGCCTTGACAAACAGTTTTAACATACTTATATTGAAAATCAGTAGTAGTATAGGTATTATGGTGACTTAGGGGATCCTAAGTCTACAAGAGTCCTGAGAGAGGAAAGTGAACAATTTATTCTCATTACCTCCTCATTTCCAGGTCTCACAGAAAAGCATTCTGGTGAGCGATGGCCTCTTCTGCTTTTGTTTTCTTCTATTTGAAGTGAGCATCAACAAGAGAAGATACTCAGAAAATTAATTCAGATTGGCTTAGATAAGGACTCTGTGATGTTGATTAAAAACCATCTACAGGGCCATTAGTGAAGTGAGATAATAAATGAAAATGTGTTGAATCACATGAGTTTTCTAGTGGGGGAACATCAGGGAGCAGTCCTGAGTCCAGTCTTCTTTAAATATCTTCATTCATTAGCCAGAAGACAGGAGAAGAGTACATGTTAATTAAAATCACAAATGATCCAAATTGGGAGGCACTGCATAAATCAGCAAAAATAGAGAGACTAGAAACCTTAGGCAGGAAATGACAAAATGAGATGCGGCTTTGAAAAATGCATGTGGAGGAGAAATAATCTGTACGAGAGCACAATCAGCAGCAAGGAGTGTTCTTGAAGAAGCAGAATTAATTGGAAGAAAACAAAGGATGTGGACCATGGAGTAAAGGGCAATGTAGCAGAGCAGCTATTTAAAGGTGACCTTTGTACCTTTTCAATAGACAGCTTGGATTCAAATTAATTTGCAATTGGCAAGATTCAAAGGTCAATGTAGTTTTGGACCATATATGCAGAAAGAAGCTGCCAAAGACATGGAATCCCACTTCCCTAACAGTATGCTACCATATCACTCAGCCTTCTATTTTTTTTTCCAATTCTTCAAGACCTTGTGCACCAGAGTGAATGTAAAATAGATGCATATCTAACAAAGTGGGTAGCCTGTGAGAGCTGATGTGTCTGACAAATGTGGCTTTCAGTGAAACTACACACACCCTCTTTCTGTGTTCTCTGCCTTCCCAGTCTATATGGGACATGGTTTCCCTGTGACAAGGAAAGGAGCTAAGAAAAGGGACTTGAGACTAACTAGCTAATGAGAGGCAGAAGAGGAGCCCCAGTGCTGCTCTACACTTTCGTTGAACCTCCCACTTGTAGTGTGGTAGGTTTGTGACACACGCATCATTAAATTTGGACTCTTCGATACCACACACAATTCACAGGATAGTTTACTGATGTGAAAGTGGAAACAGAAAGATCAGATCATCTGTGGAAGATCTCAGCCATTTGTTTCTCACAAAGGAAGAGAAGAAACTAGATATTTGAGATAACCATATAAACTAAAAAAATATATATTTTTATTTTTACCTTCTGAAGCCTGCGAAAACACAGAAGAGGAAAGGAACAACTACTATGTTAATTGGAAACTCTTGAACCTCCAGTAGAGGAATTGATGAATTACTCTTTTGGCTTGCCAAAAAGAGGATGTGGATGTTTGCACAGTTGGTCAAGGACAGGCACCAATTCTGAGTGCTGTATAAAAAATCTTAGTTTGTATTTAACAAATGCATTTCTTTCTATGAGCTAACTAAGCATACCCTAGTAGTGCTGATGTGATATTACAGCAGGAACCACGTATGTATAGATGACTGTTTTAGATACCCGGTATAACAGTAAGTAGTTGTTTTAATTTCTTTTTCTATAGCAAATAAGTTAAAAATCACTGAACAAAACACTGATTTTTTCTTATGTCTGTATATTTTTCAGGTAGACTGAGAATAACACGTCTACGTTAAAACAGTATCCTACAAGAAGCATTTGATGGATTGTTCCTAGATATTTCTTAGAAGGCAACTACCAAAAGTGAGTACTCATTCCAGTACCTGGGATATTTTAATCATGTTTTTTTGTTTAAAATAAAATTATGATATTTGTAATGTTTCTTGAGGAGATTTCCCTAATTGGAGTAATGAGGAATTTCACTAATTTCTCTAGAACGGGTCTATTGTTGACCCATGTCTATTTTTATTAGCTGACAAGGATAATTTGCATCACAGTCTCAGTCATGGATTCATTTCTGCTGTGCCAGGCACTCTAGAAACAGACATTCTCTGCATGAAATTACTTACGTCTTAGTAGAAGTCAAGAGCTATGGATAGTGACACACAGAGGAGACCCCTGGATGTGATGAGAAAGTGCTGATCAGTATGACAGGCAATACTAATAGCACACTTGCAACCTAGTCCTTGTCAGAGAATTTTAGATGTTGCTGCAGAGAAAGAAAGTCACTAGCAAGGTAATTTTATATCTGTTTATGGAGATCAGCATGAAAGAAAATACAAAAGCACTCATTTGAAAATCCAGTGCATAGATCATGGAAAACACATGGGTTGATCGGATGCAGACAGCCTAGTTTTGATAGAAATGGGGAAGGAAACTCAATGCTATATCTGGAAAAATGGCCTTTGTATCCAGGGAATATCATCAGGGCAAATTTACCTTTGTGATGTAAGTGAAAGGAAGGAATTCTGCAGAAATTGACATGTTTAAAGATAAGGTGTGAGATAAGAGATTTACCTAGATGGGTAGAGAGCAAGCAAAGGCATTATTTGAAGTATGATACACAAAACATACTTTGAATGTATGTGTAGCTTCAGTGTAACTGCGAAGTGGCATCTGGAGTGGACAGGAACATGAGTTGAAGATGATAATCAAGGTTACAGGATATTGGCATTATCCACAGTGATCAAGAGGAAAGGTTGCTTGGAGATCATTGCTGGGACATGTCAAGCAAGCTGGGGCTGTTCAGTAGACAGAACATTACAAGGAAATGGTAGAGAAGCAGAAGCATGAATCAATGAATCGTGGAATATTTGATGCTGGCAGGGACCACTGGAGATTGTCTAGTTGCCTTTCAAATCAAAACACACTTTCTTGGAGAATGTTGCTGAGGGCTGATAGTTAAGAACTTTTCACCTAGAACTGAAGAGCTGGGGCACCTGTGGCTCTTGCCATATAAAGAAGCAGCAAATGTTCACCTCAGCCTGGGAATCTTGATACGAGTGATGAGTTGGGAGAAAGAAATGTCTGTTAATATTAAAACTACAAGTACAGTAGGAGGAGTTCTAAAAGTCAAAGCCATGAATATAAAGTGATATTTAAATTAAATTAATGCAGAATTATGTGTACTTGCAAGACAGAATGAAAGTGATTAGTGAACACCAGTGCTTTAATCACCAGCACTACACAGATACTGGCATAAGAAAGAAGAGGCAGTTCCCAAAGCATGAAAATTTTGCCTACGAGTCATGTCCTGGACTTTGTTCATTACTCCTTAGGGAGAAACCATGTACTCCTATAAGGAATTAAATTGCTTTTTTTTTTTTTCTTTTCCATAATCTTAGAATCATAGGAAGGTTTGGTTTGGAAGAGACCATAAATATCATTTAATTCCAATCCCCTCCTGCCATGAGCAGGGAAGTATTAGGGCTGGTGTGAGCTGAAGTGTTGTGTCTGTAGCAAGAGTTCAAAAAGTTAACCCCTGAGAAAGATCTCACTGCAAGATGACTAGGCATAAAAAACAAAGAGAAAGAAAAAGGAAAAAAGAAAAAGAGAAAAAGTGTTTTCAAAGTCAAGGTTTCATAGTAAGTGGTAACAGTATAATGAGGTGACAGAAAGCTGAGTGGAGTAAGAAAAAGACGAGGAAATCTCTAAAGTAAAACTTCTCAAATTTCTGGGAGTTGCTGCACATGATAAGCTCTCTATTAAGAGACAAAAGTTTTAGAGGACATATCTAAATAGCTTTTTACTGAAGGTGAATTCTTACTTGTCAATGTAATCTGAAGACTTTTTCATTACAAAATGCTACTCATTTCAAAATGCAGTTTTTTTACAACCATGATGTATTTTATAACCTTTTTGCTACCAGGAGATCTGAGTAGTGACATAAGGTCAAGAGTCAATAATAGAATCCAAATCAGTTATTTCCGGAGGAATCACAGTATTTTTCCCCAGTTATGTCCAACTGGATAGTGGAGTCAGTCATGCCAGCTATGAGGCACATTTTCCCCTCGAGGAGTCTTTCCAGAGCTGCTTCAAAGGTATGCCATACTAGCTGGTCCCATACTATCTGCGAAGTCTTGGAATTATAGAATGTTTGGGGATGGAAAGGACTTCAAAGATAATCTAATTCCAAACCCCCTTCCATGGGCAAGGACACTTTTCACTAGACTAGGTTGCTCAAAACCCCATCCAGCCTGGCCTTGAATGCTTCCAGTGATGGAGGAGTCACAGTTCTCTGGGCAGCTTGTGGCTGTGCCCCACCACTCTCGCAGGAAATAATTTTTTATTAATACCCAATTTAAACCGGACCTCTGCCAGACTGAAGCCATTCCCTCTTGTCCTCTTCCTCCATGCCATTGTCAAAAGTCCTTCTTTCAGCTATTTTATAGCCCCCTTTAAGTTCTGGAAGGGGCTCTAAGGTCTCCCTGTAGCCTTCTCTTTTCCAGGCAGATCAACCCCAACTCCATCAGCCTGTCTCCACAGGAGAAGGTCTCCAGCCCTCTAAACACCTTTTTGTCCCTCTTCAATGCACACACAAGATGAATATGAACAGTACAAATAACAGGGTCTGTTATTTTACTGTCTCATTAAAAGTAACAGCATGCCTCAGGGGGTATAGAGTGTTTCTCAGAAGCCACCAACATTAATCTGGAAAGAGGATGATTTTTGGAGCTGCTGTCCTCCTGCAGCTCTCAGTGGAAATTGTAGCTCATTGCTGATCAGACTGCTCTTACTCAGGTGAGGAAAGATGGCATTAGGTAGTTGGTATTTGGTACCCAGCTTGAAAACACTGATTGTTGTTGCTGACTGTCATGCTATTCTGCTGCAACCTGTGCACTCCTTTCCTTTCTATTTTCCTGTTAAACCATAAGGCAACTTTTATGTCTTTGGGGACTTTTGCAAGCACTTTACATTGATAAAGTTTTGGGAATAAGTTTTCGTAAAAATCCCCTTGTCCCAACAAATTAGAAACTGCTAAATAATGTGAATGTGTTTTCAAATTTCCTTAGGTCCCCTGTCTTCTTAGCCTTGATCAACCTGTCACCAGAACTGCATGGCATGTCTTCTTGTTTACAGTACAAATCCAAGATAAGCATCTTCAGCAACTGTATATTTATACAGCATCTAACATGTTGTGCTCATGATACACTCAAAGCCTCCAGGTGCTATAACCATAGAGATGTTACATAATCCTAGGGAGCTTGTCATTCTTCCCACAAAGCATCTTGTTTCAACCCACAATATAGAGAGACATCCTTCTAAAAGGTTCTATTTATTTAAATTAATGTCATGCAGTGTTAATTAAGCATTGATACTTATGTCTTATTCTCTGAGGTGCCAGATCATCATTTTTCTTGAATAACCCTTGAAGTTTGGCTCAAGGTACCGGAGGTATGATAGAAGAGCCTTGTCTTGGAGATGACTGGATTAATTATTTATTTAGTTAGTTATGTATTCATTTCCTTATTTATTTTTGCTGTCAAGTGCATCAGTTTCCCTAAACCTTTATTCTTCCATTATTTAGCAGAGGAGGAACTGGAAAACAACAGGAAGGCTGTAATTAGCAACTTGACTGTGGAGTATGCAGCAGCTGGGGGATGGCTGTAGAAACCAGTATGAACTCAAAAGTTTATTACAAGAACTGTTTGTACATTGTCTGTCAATCATTTTCTCCCTGTTTAGATTTGCAAGTGAATTGCAGATGCATTTCTTGGACACATCAGATTTTGCTTTTCTTTTGCTTTGGATTTTCAGCCCAGTTTTTTTCCTCCTATTGTGACACGCAAGAGATGTGATCTCACACCCTCCAAAGAACCGATACACAACAGCAAAGAAATAACAAAGATCCCATCATTACTCTGTTTGGAAAAAGAGAGAACTTCATAACAGGGGAATCGCCTTTAGCTGCAGATATAGTGTATCTCAGAGAAATGGGGATGCTTATTGCTCATCTCCTAGGTTTAACAAATACACCAAAATATCATAGCATTTTCCTTCTGAAAACTATGTGCTATATGGAGAGCATAATGACATGGGCTTAATCCACAGCCTGCAAGTGTGACAGCTTTTAGCCATACCCCCCACCTTCATGAAGAGGCTGAGCCATCCCAATGTTCTGGCACAGTTTTACTGCTTTTATGATCTTACAGAGTTTCACTCAGGGCTTCTTTGTGTATCTCTGGATGATCTCATAATGTACTTTATAGACCTATCTAACAGTGCCATGCACGAGGCCCACACAGCTCGTGTGTGCTGCTGTCACAGCCAGTGACTGCAAACAGCACAGGTGCCTCAGTGGGAGCTGTGCATCCTCAGTTCCCTCTCCAAGCCTGCATATCTTCCCCTTGCAGCAGATGTGTAGCTCCTATAAGCACTGTGCCATCGTCCAAGAGCTGGTCAGAACCCCTCTGTGCCATGGCCAAAGCTCTGTGACACCCCTTACTTTGCAGCCCTGATTGAGCAGCACAGCCCGTGGTGCCACGTGTCACCACTGGGGACTGTGTGCAAGCCCTTGTTTGTCACCCACAGCCATGGAACAGAGAGCTAACTTATTGAGGACTCAAGGCAACTTTGCATCCAGGAATTATCATCTCAGTTTTCTTTTCATAAAACCATAAATTCATAGACTAACAGAATGGTTTGGGTTGGAAGGCACCATGAGGACTGTCTAGTTCCAGCCCTGTGCTATGGGCTGGGACACCTTCCCCTAGACCAAGTGGTTCAAAGCCCCATCCAGCCTGGTCTTGAACACCTCCAGGGACGGAGGACCAACATCTTCACAGCCAGTGTCTCACTACTCTCATAGTGAGGAATTTCTTCCTGATATCTAATCTCACCCTGCCCTCTATCAGTCTGAATAATTTCCCCTTGTCCTGTCCTTCCACACCCTTGTCAAAAGTCCCTCTCCAACTCTGCTGTAGCCCATTTAGGCAGTGGAAAATGCTTTTGCTTACTCATGATAGCTGAGGTAAATTCACTTGTTCATGGCAAAGCTTTCAAATTTTCCATCTGTGCCAATCTAGGCTTGTTTTAATATGCAGATTCTCATTAGACATTGACTTTTAGGGTGAGGTGACAGTGGAGTGAGGGAGCAAAATTTGCTTTGGGGCACATAAGCATACTTTCCATTTTGCAGGAGAGCATGAAATGTTTCTGTGTGAAAAAGCAGAGCTTTTTCATCCCATTTTAATGCTAATTTTGCAACTGTGTCTGACTATCCTCAACTCTGCTGCTGGGGAAGTTTGTATTTTGTGTACATTCTCACTGGGGTTAAGAAGCCCCTGCAGGTCGTCAGGCAAAACAAACAACAAAGTGACTAGGGGCATTAATTTCTATGCAACAGGGTAATCTAAACAAGAGAAGTATGGAAAAATAATTGAAAGTGAGTTACAGAATCTGTCTTCACCTGGTACAAGAAAGCACCCTTGAGTACTGTTGCTGTAAAACTGTTCAACATGTGTTTAGCTCCTGTGAGAAATCCTATTAAGCCCTACATTGAAGGACAGGCTTAAGTACAGAAGACAATTTAAAATATGCTTCCACAGGTGAGATTCTTCCCCAGTTCCATTTTCTTATAGCAGCATAGTGTTACCAGTGATAATAATGGACAGTCAACAATTTGGTAAGTAGAGCAAATTTGGTCTATTGCTTATTTTTGAATAGTTTATTTTCTTCTTTCTGCCAAGCAGACACAGCTGTTACCTGGTCTAGGCAGAGAAATACGTTCTTTATTTTATCAGACTTAACCTGTTATCAGAAATGGTATAGTCTGACTGAGGTGAAACTACCATTCTGAACATGTGTAGTGCTAGTAATATTAGCAATATACATAAATACTATGTGTGTAGGTAACTCTTACACTGTTGGTATATTGCCAATATATTAACCTAACATGGTATTGTTGGTAAAGGTAGCTACACTGGGTTTTAATAGAGATATCAGCACCTCTGAATTATAGGCCAACTCAGAAAAGACAAGTTCCATGCAACCATGCTCACGAGGATCTCCCAAATCTAGCTGGACCAACAAACAAAAGTGCTTATGAGAACAGCAACCCAAGTACAGAGAATCCAAAGACTGAAGAAATGTTTTTCTGAGCTGGGCATCTGGCTCGAGGAGGATTGTTCATCCCTGCATGATAAAAACAATTTTTTTTCTTCAAGGATTACTAAATGCAAGATACTTATTGGGAGGGGCAGGTAGGTGCGTGCCTGAGGCATGCACTCAGACCTACAGACCATTCAATCCTTTTGAGAAAATAAAAATTATCTTGGCCAACCTTATGCAGATTTGCTGTACTGTTTGAGGCAAACATACAATTCACCTGCAATCCTCATTTTTTTCTGTCTGTGCCAGGGAACTGGCACTTTCATGTGTAATTACCAGGCATTAAGGAATAATTCTTCTGGCTGTCCCATCAAAGATGGCATAGAAGATACTCCCCAAGGAGCTTGCTTCTTCAACAGGCAAATGCCAAATATGCTGTTTATATTTACAGGATCTTAATTCACCCATATTAGACTGTGTATAAATGATGTGGCTCTGCTGGGATGTGCTCAGCTGCAGAATTTGCTCCAAGGGCTGTTCCCAGTTAGACTCAGCCACACCCTGCCAGATGTTGACAAAATATCCTTACTGTCCATAAAACATGTGCTCTGGAGTCACAGATGATGGACCTGATGAGGTGGAAGAATCTGAAAGGACATTTTAGCACTTCTGCACACTTCCTTATGAAGAAGACCATCTTTGACCCTGAGAGCCTGGGGACTGAGTTTCAAGCTGCCATTTATCAGGACAGTGGTTTTGAGTTTCTCTTTATTTTCCTAATTCTATTGCGGGTGTTTTTTTAAATTTTAATGATGTGACATTTGCCAGGGAAAACATTTTCAGCAATAAATCTCATCAGAATCTCCACCAAAATCTCATCTATTGCTTGACATTAATTTCAATCCTTTCCACTGCAGCTGTCTCCCTGCAGGTTTCATCTTTATGCTACAAGACAAGGATTTGCTCATCCTGCTCCACTGCTCTCAGAGCAGCCTCTGGGTATTAGATGGTAGTAGGACACAGGGAAAAGTTTTTTATTTTTGTAGTTAAATGCAGTGGCATAATTTTCACATTGTTGCCCTTTAATTGATCTTTTGATTTCTTTAACCAATTCCGTACCAGTCCTTGGTGATCTGTTAACACACTTACCCAACTAGCAGAAGTTCCATTTAATCTGGGAATAAATCCACTGGCAGAACTGTTTTTCCTGTTTTCAATTGCCCTGCTTATGTAGAGAGTCACAGCCACTTCTGTTCCATTGACTCTTGGAGAAGGGACACTGTCTGTCTCCATCTCACTGCACTGGCCAACCAGGGTAAAAGCAAAAACCGTGTGTGCCATGACAAAAGCAAACAGCACATGTGCACTGACATGGTTTTCTCTTTGGACAAGAGAAGTGTGTAGCTGCAGCATTGAGCTCTCCAGAGAAGAAAGGAGGAGATCTGCTGTAGGGGGTCAAAGAGCTGATGACATCCTAAAAACCATCCTTCCAGGCATTATGCTATTAACTTGTTTGGGAAATTAAATCAATTTGCAAGTACTTGAAATGAGTGTAAAACTGAAATTCCTAAAAAGGTTAACATTGAGATTATCTGGCAAGACCTTGGGGCAGCAGACAGGCACCTCTGGGGCACCTCTAAGAGGAGAATTCAGCTTTCTGCCTGGACATGCTGCATTCTTCTTCAACATAAGATGTGAACTGGATCTGTTAAATGTTGGAAATACAGCAGAGGAATATCCCAAAGAATTAAAAAAAAAGAAGAAAAATAGGTGAGCTTGTTTGTTTCCTTGCTCAGTATTTTAAAGCCTGTAGTTGTCATCCAAGAGGGAAACTGAGGGAATCAACTGGGACACAAATTGCTTTGTGATGGCACGACTTGCTGAAGTGATGAAATGCATGATGTTTCCTGACACATACATATTCTTAGTAGCTGCTGATGAGACAAGATGAGTGGTAGTGCAAATGTTTGCCAACTTGGGGATGGCTTCTGATAAGGAGGGTATGCAGAGCTATCTTTGAAGTCCGTCACAGCCAGGCACCTATGTAACTGAGAACAGTGGTGGGTGTTCATTCTCCAAGGACACCTCAAAGATTGTGTCCAGAAAACCCATGAATCATGTCACTGGAACGCTTTCCAAGTCATGATCATCTTGGAGTGCTGACCATCCATGTCGGGGATGCAGGATGTAGGCTGTAGATTTGCAATGTTAAGCAGCAGGATATGGAGTTAGGAGTGACCGAGCTTCAGTTTGAAAAATGGTTGTTTGTTTTCCCCTGAGATGTTTTTCCATAGTCCTGCCAGAGGAATTGTCAATTTCACAGCTTTCTGAGATAGCTTGGACTTTCTGGGAAGACACCTGTGTCTATTTTTCCTCTTGTTCTTTGGCCATCTCCTTTATTTTTCCAGGCTTGCCTCCAAACACAATGAGTGCATTTTCAGTCTTAGGTCAGTTACTCCCTGGTGAAAATAAATGTATTTAGAAAATCATCTGGAAATCCAGTTCAAATAATTAAAAAAAAAATACTGTCCTTCAGCTCACCAAAGCCTGGACCATTTTTGTCTCCTTTATTTTCTTTATGACATTTACAAAAATTTTCATAAGAAAAGGTGGCTGCTGTCAGACTAACAGTGCTTCTCCTATCTGTGTGTCTCTGTTGCTGGAGGATGCTAATAGCAGAAGAGAGATAATTGTGCTTTAATTGGGTTCTCCTTGTTCAGAGAAGGAGGGGGTAAGGGATGCTTCTTGGTTCCCATGGCCTTGTAGATAAGTTTCCATATAATGCCAATTAAGAGCAAAATAGGGAGTATGCAAAACAGGTGACAACTACTTTCAACAGGAATTGTTCTTTTGTGGCTAAACCAATAGAGCCTTCAACCAAGGGTGCTCTTTTTGCTGCTGGAGTTTCCCTTGATTTTTTTTATTGCATTTTGCATAAGCTTTGCTATTGAATAGATCAAGTATAGAAGAGCTTAAGATAACTGTGACAGGGGGAGACTGCCAATTGTGTATATATATGTATGTGAGCATGTGTGTATACTTCCCAAAAATAGAAAGGAAAGTCAAATTAAGTTATTTTTTTCCCCTATGAGTTATTTTTATTTTGTTTTTATTTCAAAGGGATCTATTGTGTCTGGGGAGAGGTCAAGGGTTTTTTTCTTATCTTTTAATGTATTTTTTTTCTTTATCCTTGTTTGTTAGTTTTAAGGGTAATTATTCACCAGGGCCTTTTCAACTGTCAAATGCAACAAAAGATAATCTGACCTCTTCTCTTCCCTGCCCCCACACTCGCCTTTTCCTCCAACAAAAGCAGCCTTTGTTGGGATTGGTCATCATTTCACAGGGATCCTTCTTCATCCCACAAGTTAGGAACACTCTTTTACTTTATATCGAAGTGACCTCTTGCAAATGCAGGCAGACTCAGGATGTTGCAGCTGATGGTCTGCCTTGGCTGATGTTGCCCATCAATACTTGCCAGCCTGACAACTTAGGTGCTCTGAGCACTTTCTTGTCCTTTCCGCAGGATTTCTAACTTACTATAAGAACTGTTTATCAATTTATCTACAATGCACAACTCGGCATTAATCAGTCTCCATCTAAAGGACTGTCCGTAATAAGTGATTTGGGTTTGCAGCTGCATTTGACTGGGATGAGCCCTCTGACTTTCCAAATCATGTTTTCTTTTTGATTCATGACTTTCAGCTCCTTGCTCTTGAGGAAGCATGTAGAGAAAAGAGCACTTCTCAATGCCAATGCATTTTGCAGCAAGAATTATGGTCCTTATAAACAGATCAATATATGCCAATCTCCAGCTTCACATAAATATTTGCTTAGATAGTAAATTGATCTTGTCCTTGATTTGCCATAATTTAAGTCTATGAAGCTATAATCAAGACTCCTTGATAATAAAAAGAACCCATCAGCAATTATACTCATTCACTTCCCCATATTCAAGGCTATTTCAGCATTTCACTGATAAACTTCTGTTTTCAATCAAATTTGCAACATAAAAATCAACACTGCACACCAGTTAATGATGTTGGAGTGCTTCGTGTGTGGCATTTTGAAGTTATATCAGTGTGGAGATAGGAGTGATTTCTCAGGGACTTTATCTGATATGGAAAAAAGATTTTGCTAAAACTATACCTAAAACCTTCTGTCAAAACTCAAACTGAGTATCATTCTTGTGGATTTAAATGTACTTTTATATTTCTAAAAGTTTCCAGTAGCTAAATTTCTTGGAAACAGGAGCATCTAGGGATGCTTCTGTCATATGCTTACACCTTAATCACTTAGCAATTTTTTATGAAACTATCTGGTAATGTGAGTTAGTTTGAGAGCTTTTGCACTAAATACTAGACTCCCTATCCCTAAATGTTTTTGTTCTATATAGAAGGAAATAGATAGGAAAGTGTGTTTGTTAAGAAATGTTATTACTATTTTGCAAGTGACGAGCGTGATCTGAGGGAGATTTGTAGTCTTACAGTGTCACAGAGGAAACATTTTAAGGAAATAAATTGAAACATCCCAGAGTTTATTCTGGTCCACATTGCAATAGTTTGGACTCCTTCCTTTCAGCAGGAGTATATTTATATAATAAGAACTCAATGGAAGGCATATTATAGTAACCACTAATAGGAATAGACTTGTAGGCAGATGCTGGTAAGGACACTAGATGGCAAGTGTCATGGGTTATACTCACTGGAGGAAGGGGCTAAAATCCCTTCACTTTGAAAGTGACTGTGTGCCTGGCCATTAGATAAAGTTCTGCGTTCTTATGGTTTTTCAAGGTGGCCATTACTGTTACTTTGAGTCATGGCATTTTCAAGGTTAACCCACTGTTGTGGTTTAGCTCTGGTAGGCAGCTAAACCTTGTGCAACTGCTGGCTCACTTCCCCATGTGGGATGGAAGAGAGAATTGAAAGAGTAAAACTGTAAAAGCTCATGAGTTCAGATAAAGATAATTTAACAGGCAAACCAAAACAAAATAAGAAACCCGTGTACTACTTCCATCAGATGTTTGGCTACCCCTGAGAAGTGAGGATTCCATCACACGTAATGGTTTCTTGGGAAGACAAGTGTAGCACCATACAGTTGCCATGGTGAAACTTAACTCTATCCTCACAAAAAATTTTATCCATTTCCAAAACTCCATCACCAAAACTTTTTCTGGACTAGATGTGGCTTCACCGTGGCATATCCTAGCATTGGAAACATCTATCCTCATCCATAACCATTAAACCAGCCTGAGAGTGCTGTACAAATAGATGCATTAACTTATCCTCTGAGTCCCTCCCAGTACCTTGTTTATCATGTATGGAGACACCAATTTTTAAAATGGACCTATGTTTGGAGTGCTGGAAAAAATCACTCTTTTAAGTAAAGAACTACACATGCAAATAAAAGGTTTGGGTAGGTCAGAATATTACATAAATAATGAACAAATGTATAATTAAATCAAGGGATAGTCTTCACACTCATTCCTCTTAAAGTTTCATGGGGATTTTTATAACCAAATAAATTCTGGTTTGATTCCTCATTTGGAATTCTTTCAAACTCTGCTATACCCTTATAATCTTTGCTAATTCAGAAAAAATATCTTCTAAGGACTTCCTTTTCCTCTCTAAACTGGCATTAGCATCCTATATGGATGAAATACATATTGTATAGTGCAGAGTGCACCTGTGCTCACTGCACTTCCACTGCTGCTTGGGTAGCTCATATTTCCTAAGAAGCCTGGAGCATCCAAAAACATTAGCAACCCAAAGGCATCATGGTGCCCTAAGAGGAAGACAAATAGAATTAGACCTATTTTATAGATAAGAAAATTGAAGTTAGTTTCCAGCTGATGTCTGAAAGTAAGCCTAAGTCACTGCTTTCAGCTGCAAAATTATCTCAGTACTGACAGCCTATGGCACTGATTCTTTACCTTTGCTTTTGGTATCCAGACATTCAGCTCCTACCATCCCTTCCTCTGTCACCCATGCTGGCTGTCACAATATTTCAGGTTTAGTTGTCAGCAGAGCAGAGGCCCCTGGTAATCATAAAAACCTGGTGGATGTTCAGCACCTTCTGAGTCCTTTAGTGTCTGGATTTGTGCATAAATTGAATGTGACTTTTCTCTGGTTGTAACCCAAATTTTCTGCAGACAAATGAGTTCTGACCAGAAAAATAAGAACTGCAGAGAGATCTGGAAGCATTCACCTACTTGGTCTGCAAAAGGCCTTGCAGAATGTTTTGTTGATAAAGTAAACAAATTGCTATTTACAGCCTGGACTCTAAATAAAAGAAAACACATGGAAAAGTATTTAATAAGCAGCACTCATTATCAGTTTATCAATGGCTCCATGTTCTCATACTCTATTTCTTTTATCAGTCCCACCATTACCTGGAGCCAACAATGATAGGTGGAGTTGTCCTTTGGGATTTATTGCCACCTCCTTATGGCTGATCATTAAAAAAAAATTAAAATTCTAAAAAGAAAAGTTGAATACTGTGTATTTCCATAGGAAAAGCAAGTGAAATAATTTTGATGTTAGTTTCTATGCCAGCGTGCTGAATGCAGTCCAGAGTTGCTGCCCATGGGGGAAATAATGAATGTTGCCCAGCAATTAACAATTGGGGATATCTTTACTGGGTGCTGTAGAGACGTGTGTGTCACATCACATCAGCACAGCTGTCCTGCCCCTGCGTGCCTAACCCTGCTTCCCCTCGCTTGAGGGTCATCTCCCAGCAGTCATGCTGGCACCAGAGATTAGAAACTCAGCTGCACAATAGCAGGTGGAAGGCTTTATTTTCTACTAATGTTAAAAAAAAAAATTAAATATAATAAAGGCAGTTCCCTTCTGTGTTGCTCCTGCCATAGTCAGCAGTTGTCAGGGTGGAAAGGTGTAAGTGATGAAGGATTATCATCTCTTGCATGAATGGTGGTATCTTCTTTCTTAGAGCAGCTGCATAGCCCTTGGGAACTAAACAAGAGGAAAGAGATGTGTCCAGAAGTAGAGATGTGACACATAGGAGAGCAATTCAAGAGCAGTCCCTTCCAGCTAAACCATCCTGTGTTGTTTTTTTTTTTTTTCCATAGAAATTTTATAACCATTTTTAATAGGATTTCACTAACCCCTTTCTGATTACAAGAAACAGTGGATTTCCATTTTTCACAGTACAGTAAAATAATGAATAGGTGAGTTGCAGCCTGGGATCACCCTGCTTCTCACTACTTCAGCAGTACATCTCACATAAAAAAACCCTCAGTGTCTCTTTTTAACTACGTAAAGAAAAGGAATTTTAAGTGTTCAGTTCCTCTCATCTTCAGTGAACAAATAAGGCAGGACGGCCAAATTGAATACAAAAGTGTAATTTTTTTATTTTCTATACATTAGGAGAGTCTAGAAAACTAGCAAGGGGCAGTTGTCTTGTGAGATTAATCCTATTTCCTGCATCCCTTGGATAAAGATATAGTCACTTCCGGAGATTTATAGATCTTAATGAGGAAACCATCCTCAGGAACTTCCATTCTGTCTGTACCCTTTAGTGGAAGAAAATCCTTATTTTAATACCTAGATACATCAGCCAGGTTGGGTGAGATGGAGTTGAACCTCATGTTGCCCAAAGGCCACGTAGGTGTGAACACTGCCTTGGTGTCTTCATGGAACCATTTATGTCAGAAAAGATGCTTAAGTTCATTGATTCCAACTGTTCTTTGCATCCCTGAAGGCAAAGTCCACCACCTTACCCTGTGCAGCTGCACAGCCAGTGCTGCAGGAATGCCGTCTCTTAGTTACCATATGGAAAAATCATTTAAAATTAACCTTAAGGCTTCTTGATGAGTGTTGTATGCTGAGTGATTGAAAAAAAAAATAGAAGCAATGGGCTAATGGGTGTATTAATCAAAGCAGGACACACAACTTGAGAACATTAAGATAAAGGCCCCCTTTCAAATACAGAGAAGGTGAGGTCAAGGCCGACTTGCTGTTCTTTCATACTCAATGGCTTTTAAGGGGATGTTATGCAAAGGGTGGAGAATTGGTGCAACTCTGTGTAGATTACCCAAAAAAAGGAGACTAGATGAAATAAAAAGCACTAAAAATGCCAGAATATGGTGATATGAAAACCTGTGCTTCTCAAAGTATGGTCTTTAAAAATATAGAAGGATTGAACTTGATTTTGAAGTCCTGTATTTCATAGATTTGTGTGCTCCTTCCAGGGAAGCGCATTATCTGGAGATGTTAAACTGAATATGTTTTTTCAGTTTAATAAACTAATAATTTACTGGCATGTTGATCTTCCCAGATGTTGAATTACTCATGTGGGCTTGTTGAGTATTAAAAGATCCATCAAAATTTTGGGACCTGAGAAATTAAGCAGATTAAAAAAAATCATAACCACTTGGCAATTCATAGAAGTTGAAATTGCCATGCCTTGTATTTTAGCTCTCAGCAGTGCGAGCATCCACATTTTGGCTAGTCGCTCTGGACTTTATCTTCTGTCAGTGAAGGGAAATAGCCTTCTGCAGAGCTCCTTAGCTGATGTATTTTATATGTGTGCATTAGGATAAGATGAATTGCACCTGTAAATCCCATGAAGATACTTATACCACAGACATTTTAATGAGGGTGGAAAATTTGCCTCTTTTTCATCATTTTAACTGAGGTCTGATGTTATCGTGTCACAGATTTGCAAGTTCTGTCATCTACCTTTGCCTTGTTGATAATGCACCTTCTAACCCAAATAAATACAAGTGTCCATCTTTGATGTCCAATTACACTGAAGAGTAAAGCTTGTGCTTTTGTTCTTTATCTCAGCATTGCTCTTTTACCTCACAGAAGGCTCAATACTAATAATCAGTCCTGTTCCCCATAAATTTAAGCCACAGTAACCCCTGCCTAAGTGTGTGGGAGTTCAGGTCTTTCTTTGCTTCCCAGGAATGGGCTGCCAGAAGGAGAGATCTCAAGGAGTTGGAGAGTTTGAGGGACTCACATTTTGAAGGTCTGAATAAGAATGACTGAGAATATTACAGTAAACAACCTATTTCCTGAGGAGGTGGGAGAAAATTTCCCTGAATAATTGCCACTTACAAACGATTTTCCTCTCCACAAGATTTAAAAAGAGGCATTTTTAAATAACATAGCACACCTCCTCTTCAGTTGGGAAGCTGAGACGCAGTGTGAGTAACTGGTTTTGAGAAAGCATTTGCCTGAATCGTTGGTGAAGCTGCTGATAGTACTGAAAAAGAATCTACCTCCCAGTAACAAAATTGCTCTTTCTCTGGTTACTTTTGTGACCAATCACAAAACCAACACACATTAAGATTTTAAAAAGCTGTGCATTAAAAAAAATGCAACTAGCTAAACTTCTGTAATTCCTTGTAAGTAGTGAAGACTGGATCTGAATTTAAATACATAGTCTGGGGTGTTAGACAGAAAGATAGATGTCAGAGTGGCTGTGATAATCTGAACTGTGTAGTGTTACAGGTTCATATTTAAAGATGGGGCTGAATGTTCCATGCTGGGGAGGGACTTCCAGCTTAAGGATCTCCCTCTCCCGCAAGTTCAGTGTGGATATGGTGTCTAGTCCTTCACACCTTGCTAAGAAGTGATATAAGAAGATTCCTCCATGGATTTTACTATTGGATGCCATACATCTCTGTGGCAACAGAGAAGAGAATTTGTGGGTGCCCCATCTCTGAAAGTGTTCAAGACCAAGTTGGATTGGGCTTGGAGCAAGCTGGTCTAGCAGAAAGTGTCCCTGCTCATGGCAGCAGGATTGGAACTGAATGATCTTCATGGTCTCTTCCAACCCAAACCACCCTATGGTTCTATGCGGCAGAAAACATGGCAGACAAGACATGATCCCAAGGATCACATCCAAACCCTGGACTATCTTAGTCTAATATGCTACATCAATGTCCAGTCATGTTGTTCAACGTTTACGTATAGGGAGTAAAGTCTTAAAAATAGACACACACACACACCAAAAACCACAAACCTTTTTGGCATTTATACAGATAAGGCCAATTTTATTGGCAAATATTTTGCTTGGCACGGATTCAGCATGTACTAATAGCTTAATAATTTTGGCAGACACACCAATGAAAAATGTTACTGAACCAGACCCAATTATGTGTGTAAAATGTAAACAGTTGTGTCTGCTGGGGATAACTGCAGTATGTTGTCAGGCCATGACTGAGAAATACATATGGTAGATTGGTCTAAATTTGTTTTTGACGAAAGGCCATCTGATTACATTGTTTTGGGGCCACACTATGGATGGAAGGACATTATCAGCAGAGTGGATTACCAGCATGGCTTTTGTTCCACCTCTCAGGCCAGCTTTCCAAAGTTTGGCAGCTCTGGTAGAAGTTTCAGGCTGGATTTCTGCTGTTTGCTTTTGGTGGACTCTCCACAGTGTCCTCACACTGAAGTTATAATGAGATAATTCTTAATAATTATTTCTTATTTTCCATATCAGACAGTAGTGGAATAGCTATTTAGGTTATTTCTTACTCTGGAAAAATTCCCGTGGCACTGGCAGGAGCTGAAGCTTTGAAAGCGCAACAAAGCCCTTTTTTACCTCTTTTATGTACACGTTTTGCTAAGCTAGGTATGCATATGCCATCAAAGCTGCCATTCAGCACTCACAAGTGAAAAGCAACTCTGGAACTGCCTAAAAATGCTTTCAGGAAGAATTTAAGCTTGGGCTGCAATTAAAGAATGGCCATGCCGAAGGCAGGGTGGGTGGGCATTGGAAGAAGAGGGGTAAATAAGGAAGGTTTTCAGAACATGGCTGTGAGGAGCCCCCTCCAGCCCAGCACCTGGTGAAGCCATCGAGCAGGCCCTCCCACCAGCTTAGATTAGACTAACAGTGCCACACAGCAGGCTTCTGCTGAAAGCAGGGAGAAGTCTTAAAAAGAGCCTTTTCTGATGCATTCAGGTAGAAGAGTGTAAAGTAAATAATGAAGCCAAAGGGCAGCACACAAGAGCATGACTTTGCATTCCTTACGTACCCGCTGCCACAAAGCTCAAGGAGAGCATGGAAAATGAGCTGCTGAAGGATGCTGAGTGCTCTGGTCCAGCTTTGCTGAAAGCCGGCATCAGTGCAGCAAGGAAGTTTGAGTCATTTGGAGCATAGCCTGCCACCAATCTCTGTCCTTATCAGACTTTTCCAGAGAGCCTATAAACGTGCACACTTTAGTAAATGGCATGTTATAAATATGGGTGAGTAACGGCGTTGCTGTGGAAGAGCAAACAGGATGTTATTTATCGCCACCTTTCTATGATCAGCATATTCTTGTAGAAGAAAGTGGTTATTAGGAGAGGTTATTGACAGTGCTTTGTCAGGCTTCATATGAATAAGCTTAATTTTTAAATAACAATGGCTTATTTATTCAGTCATTCTGAAAATTAAATTTTCAGCAAAAATTCCCTAGCTTGGGAAGTCAATTTACTTCCTTAGCTCTAGAGCAACATTGCATTAATTGTTTTTTCAGGTATCCACTGACATAAATAGAGAAAACAAAGGAGAATTATTGGTATCATTAGCTGGAAAATGTGGGTTTGGTATTGATTAAATTAGATTTTTATTTGTGTACAGTTACACACATTGTGAAATACATCTATAATAAGGAATGAAAATTGAACATGTAATAATAATTATATGGCACAGAAAGTAAGGAAATGGCTCACTTTCTGTTGAGTTCAATGACTTTGAGCCACATGATATAAGAAAAAATAAAGTTATGGGTTTGAATAAGTGTGGTTTAACTTTGTGAGTGCTACTGATACAGAATGAGTAATTCTGATAGTTTATGATTAAATTTCAGGAAGAGATTCATTAGGGAAGATAGGACCATGACCAAAATTCTTTCAAGATAGGAAGTTGTTTGTTTATTGAGGACTTTGGTGCAATCTCTCTCGTCCTTCATGAATTGATGTATAATAATGTCCAGTGTGTTTTAAATAAACATCTTCATTCTCTTGATCCACTTTCCCTTCTGAACAATGTCAATGGAAAGTGGAAAGTAATCCTACTATGGAACTTTTCTGAGGTCACACTCTCTGTTTGCTCTTGTGTCCTGAATCTTTACTACATTAGGAAAAATAATAAAGCCCAAATGATAAGTGCATTGGCCAGAAATTTTCTTTTAGCTTATTTGGGAACTGATGGGAACTCTCTCTTCATCCTCAGGGCTCAGTCAGCTTGTGGAGCAAGAAACTGGGCAGCGTTGTACATCTGCAAAATAGGTTTCACAGGAATTCCTCCAAAGAGGGGTGGAGAACTGCCTTGAATATTGCACATATTCAAGAGTTCCATATTTAGAGTTAGGAATCCAAAGCAGCAGTCTTGGAGAAGCATTCTCAGTGGGATTTCAATGAGGAAGAAACACCAAGTCCATTTGCTATCCCCATTCTGTCATTTAGAGTTTTGCACAAATTTGCTTCTTCCTTGTCCTTCAATATTTATTACTTTATTTTCTCTTTCCCCAAAAGACAATTCCTATCTATTTCCATTTGCCCAAACATCCTTTTCAATACTGACTTACTCCAAATTTAGGTCTCCATTTCCATTGGGCAGACGCTTTTCTTTCCTGGTACTTGTATGTTTATATGGAGCTATAAGTTCATGAGGGGACATGAATAATAGATTTCTAAAGGACAAGAAAACGCTCAAAATGGAGATTAGAAACATTGAAAGAGCTGTTTTAACACCAGAATATAAATCAGATGTATTTCAATTTAACACCTGTAAGGAATTCATACTCTGTTTTTGTTCTAAATTGTTGTGTAGGACTAGCTGGCTAGTTGCCCTTAATCTAAAAAATAATGTTTATCTATGTATAGGGAGGTATAAAATATGCAGATTAAAAGGGGAAAAATCCAGTGGAGAAAGGTATCAGAAGTAATATGCACTGCTCCTTCCTTGACAGACAACTTAATTCATTTCTCTGGGCTGCATACATGATGCAGAGATCATTATAGTGCTTGTTATTTTTCTGGCCAATGCTGGGAGAAAACTAAAATTGTACAGAAGTATAAATGGCATTGCTTTCCCCCTCTACCATCACAGCAAATTCTGATGGTTATAACCCGCTTACCCAAGCCATTTAAATGGGGAACTGTGGCAAAGTCTGTCAGGGGCATGCAAATATGCAAGAAGCATCTAAATGCACCATGACCTGATAGCACAGTGCAGACATCAAAAGACTGGTCATCAGTAGGAATGATTTAAAATAAGGCTGAACCCTGACCCTTTGAAAAAGCTGATATGCTTGGCTAGGCCTACAGCCACACTGTTACCCTATACTTACTATAATGCTTTCTATTTCAAAAGATCTCTAAAACATCTCCATGAGAGCTGCTCACATGTTGTTGACTGACCATCCTTTGGGGGTGAACAGGTTTACAAATAAAAAATAAATAGAGAAAGAAATTTTACCAGACATAGGAAAAATATTTTTAACAGAAGAATGCTGATGGCTCTTTAAAGGTCACAACCCGCCCCACCCCCACCACCAAATCAGACAAATGTAGCGGGACTTTAATCCTCGCCTGGAAAAAGAAAAAAAAGCACATATCCAGGAAGCTGCATTGCAACCAGGTTTGTATCCGAAAGACAAAAAGCTGATTCAGGAAACAGAGAACTGCCAGTGCCTTCACCAATCATACACAAATTTCAACTCCTCAGATTATTAATTTTTTAAAACCTAAGTCTGACTTCAGATGCCTATTTCATGACTAAATTATTTATCTGCTAGAAGTTCTTGTTCCACTCTTAACAGAATCTGGAGTCTGAGCATACCTCAAATATAAACACACAACTTCCTGATGTGTAAATTTGGGGATCTGAATCCCACTTGCTACCTGGACATGAGATACACTTGGAAATTTTAAGTAATTTTCGGACTTATATATGTTTAGAATTACTCTTAAGAAGTATTCTTACATGAGTATTTGGTGATCTGCTGTAGGATCTGAGATTATCCTCAACATTCTTTCTGTCTCCTTCAGATTTTACTAGGAGCTATGATGAGCAATTTTGCAGCACAGTTCTCTGCTGAAGTCACTGGGAGTATTTACTGAAAAACCTGGCAAATCTGTGTTGCAATGGTACCCAAGCCTGGTTGTGCTCAGCACTGTGCAAACTTATAGTAAGATAGATATGTGGCCTTGAATAATATGCTAAAGGGGAAAAAATTGGCTTTCCATGAAGGCTGTAGACAGTAGCACCCTGGGGAGAAAAGCTCTGAGCTCCCTGGTAATATCCTATCCTTAAGTTTGCAGTCATCAACTCAATTAACTATTGCTCATTAACTGGATTAACTGATTGACAGGAGAGTGTGTCTTTGACATAGCAGGCTCTGCCAGGAACACCAAGAGTCTTCCAGGTTCATCAAAGAATTTTCCCTGGGTGATATTAGCCAGAATGACAAAGCTTTTCCAGAAAAGTGGCAGATGGTCCATTGAGGAATTTTCGCAAGATACTTCCCACCCTTAAAAGGGATTTACAACACTGGCCATGCCCTTAGTTTGCCATGGTTTTTATTGGTGGCCCAGTGTAGATTTTACCTCTGGTGGTTATAGGTGTTGAAGGTCTTTCCATTGTTGCGCTGTCTAGAGGAGTGATTTACGGCTTGTGCTCAGGGTGTGTGAGTGGATGTTGTGTGGGCAAGGGCTTGGCTTTGTTGCTGAATAACTCAGTGTGTGCATTAGGAGCCTTCCTGCCAAATTAGGCATCTTCAGGGTGGCTTTGCTGTATCTGATGTGGGCTACTCCAGTCCTGGGGGAAAGACGGATCCATCAGAGTGTCTTAATTTAGGTAGGTCTTAGAATTTGATATAATTGCCTGTGACTGTGGGGGCCTAAACATAAAGGCATTCCCTTCTGGTACTCAGGGAGATAATGATGACCTATGAATGGTGCTGTAGCTCTTTTTTACTCATTTCTTTCTGTTTGCTAAAGAACAAAACAATAGAGTGTGGAGTTTCAGCTCTCTTGTGAGCTTAACCAATTACTGTTTTCCTTTAAGCTATATAAATTGTGTGCATTTAATATTTAGTTATCTCCAGACTGTTTACACTAATTTTCATTTATACAATGCATCTAGTGGCAGAGGTAGAGTGCAATTCTTTCTTTATTTCTCCTTTGAATGAAAGCCTTGAGGGAAGCCTGCAGTTTTTGATCATGCTCCACTTTGATGTAAGCAAATGTTTAAGTTATGCTCTGGCAGAATGTCTGAGATTCGTGTTCATGAATGATGCAGGATTTGTCCTCCTTCCTTAGTGGCTCTATTTATAGCCACGACTGTTTTTATTTTCCATGCAGTCATGAGAGAGAAGGTGAGAGGGAAGCAACCACAAGTCCTTTGTCTAAGCAGAGCTAAGTTTGTTCTCATGCTTTGTTGTGTTTTATATTCCTCCATGCTACATTTCATGCCTCTATCTATAGAATAAATGAAAGGTTTTTCCCAGCCCTGGGCTCCAGGGACCAAAATCTCTACTGCTCTGTGCTCCCCAGGACCATGTAGTGTGCAGTGATGTAGCTGCAAAGAGCCACGAGAGGAAACAATTTACCTATTTCAGTGTTCGAAGAATCACAGAATGAGTCAGGTTGGAAGGGACCACAGTGGGCCATCTGGTCCAAACCCTGCTTAAACAGGGCCATCCAAGAGCACCTTGCACAGGATTGTGTCCAGATGGTTCTTGAGTATCTCCAGTGAGGGAGACTCTACAATCTCTCCGGACAGCCTGTTCTGGTTCTTGGTCACTGTGCAGGTGACCAAGCACCTTCCTGTTCAAATGGAGCTTCCTGTGCATCAGTTTCGGCCTCTTGTCTTATTGCTTGGCACCACTGAGCAAAGCCTGGCTCCATCCTCCTGACAACCTTGTTCAGGACCGTAGTTCATTCCTTGTTCAGTGCATTAGTCAGGTCCCCTCCAAGTTATCTCATCTTGAGGCTGAACAGGCCTAATTTCCTCAGCCTTTCCTCCTAAGAATGATGCTCCAGTCCCTTAATAATTTTCATAGCCCTCCACTGTACCTGCTCCAGGAGCTCCATGTCTCTCTTGTGCTGAGGAGCCCAGAACTGGACACAGCACTCCAGGCGTGGCCTTACCGGGTCTGAGTGGAGGGGCAGGATCACCTCCCTCGCCCTGCTGGCCGTGCTTTCCCTGAGGCAGCCCAGGATACCATTGGCCTTTTTAGCAGCAGGGGCACTGCTGGCTCATGGACAGCTTGTTGTCCACCAGCACCCCTGGGTTCTTCTCTGGAAGGAGCAGAGCTGCTTTCCAGCAGGGCAGCCCCCAGCCTGGGCTGCTCTGTGAGTTTATTCTTTCCCAGGTGCAGCACCCTGCATCTGCCCTTGTTGAATTTGAGAAGTTCCTCTCTGCCCATCTCTCCAAGGCCCTTCTGAAAGCCTGCACAGCCCTCTGCAGTGTTGGCCACTCTTCTCAGGTTGGTGTGAACTTGCTGCAGAGTAATCTGTCCCTTCATCCAAGTCATTGATGGACAAATTGCATGATTCTGGGCTCAGTATAGAACCTTGAGTTCCCTTAGAGAGCTTTCCTCTGACCTGAGCACTGCTTCTAGTTCTTCAAGGGTGTAAATTCAAACCAACCTCCATCTATACACAGTATAGACCAAATCACAAATTCTGATTGTTTGGGGTTTTTTACCAGCAGGAAGGTTTTTTTGGTTTGCTTTTGTGCTTTCAGAGCTGCTCTTTGATCCTGTGAGACAGCAACCCAAGGCTGTGTTTCAGTCAGAATGGTTGGCTGTGTTACGGGCTGAGATCTTGTGATAGGGTTGTGCAGGGTGCTAGGAATGGACAGTCATTCTCCATGGGAGTATGTGCAGCTCTGAGCTGCTGCAGGCTAGAAGGAAAGGAATCGGAATTTCTTCCAAAGGACATGTCTTCAGTGCATTTTTTTCCCAGCATTTCATGGAAAGGTTTGGGTTGAAATGGACCTTAATCACCCAGTTCCAGCCTCCATTTAATGGTAAACTTTCCATTTACCTCACAGTGGGAATGAAAATTATCTATGCCTAGCAGAAACCATGAAGTACACTAGGACACTGGTAGGGAATTAGTGCAAATACACCTGCATCTTTTGTCAAATGAAATCCCTGCTTTTCCATAAGTTTTTGTGACTCAAGGCTACTATAAATGTCAGTACTGATGGTATATTGAACCCTAGGAGTCTGGGATTTGATCAGGGGGTACCTTTAGAAAGGGTGACAAATAATGACAATTTAGAAAGGATTGTGCTCAGTTCACGCTCAACAATCAGTTTCCCTAATCAAGGCAGAAGAAGATGAAATTGGATACCTCCACAACATGACTTTCTTTAGGATGAAAACAAAAGAAAGTAGCCTCAGAACATAGATGGTGCTTTTAGGGACACAATAGCAAGATCCAAGAAAATATGACAATCAGAGGTTTAATTAAAACCAAATGACTCAGAAATGCAAGTTAGAGAAGAACCCAACAATTAATTTCTTTGTAACAGAACAAAAGCTCAGCAAATGCTATAGAGTTTGCTTTGATCTGATTTTAGAATCATAGAATTCTAGTATGGTTTGGGTTGAAAGGGATCATAAAGACAATCTAGTTCCAGCCTTACTGTCAAGGGCAAAGATACCTTCCACTAGACCAGGTTGCTCAAAGCCCCATCCAACCTGGTCTTGAACACTTCCAGGATGCTGTCCTTTTTCTCCTGCTTGATTCTGTGAGGGAGTTTGGGAGTGGGTTTGTTTTCCAACTGCTTTGAATTTCATCATTTTCCCTACTTTTTGCTTTGTCAATCTGAGTTTCACTAAGGCCAGTGCTCGGAGCAGGCTGTGTGGACAAGGAAAAAGTAACTCGGATGGAGAGAGCATCAGTGTCTTGCAAAGCTTGATGTTTCATGGCCAGTTCTAGAGAACCCTCAGGGGAGATCCAGCTGCTGAAAAGACATTTTCCAGTCACCCATTTTGGAAGTTTTCTCCACTAAAAGGAAAGACACATTTCCCAAGCACATTACGTTCTAACTCTACCCTGTATTGGCTGTGTTTTAGTACTCTGCATGGTAGCTTGACATTTGAAGTCTCACAGTTGTGATATTTCCAAGTAGAAACTTGCAGTCTGATTTACTGTGTCCTAAATTTTTAAAAGTTGCCCTTCACCAAGCTGAGTGGAAGTGTCAATTTGGTGGAGGGCAGGAATCTCTGCAGAGGGATCTGGACAGGCTGGACTGATGGGCCGAGACTAGTGATATGAGATTTAAAAAGATCAAGTTCCAGGTCCTGCACTTGGATGACAATAACCCCTAGGCAGCACCACAGGCTTGGAGTAGAGTGGTTGGGAAGTGGCTCAGAGGAAAAGAACCTGGAAATGCTGTTCAACACCGCCATGTGCCCAGGTGGCCAAGAAGACCAATGGCATCGTGTCCTGTATCAGGAGTAGTGTGTCCAGCAGGACTAGGGAAGAGATTTTGCTCCTATAATCAACACTGGTGAGGCCACACCTCGACTTCTGTGTCCAGTTCTGGGCCCCTCAGCTCAGCAAGGACATTGAAGTGTGCTGAAGCGTGTCCAGAGAAGGGTAATTAAGCTGGTGAGGGGTCTGGAGCACAAGTCCTGTGAGAAGAGGATGAGGAACTTGGGGTAGTTTCACCTGGAGAAAAGGAGGCTCAGAGGTGGCTTCATTGCTCTCTAAAACCACCTGAAAGGAACTTGCAGTCAGGTGGGGGTCAGTTTCTTCTCCCTGACAACTATGGATGGGACAAGAGGACGTAGTCTTAAATTGTGCCAGGGGAGGTTAAGGTTGGACATCAGGAGGGATTTCTTCACAGAAGAGGTGTTTAGACACTCAAATGGGCTGCCCAGGGAGTTGGTAGAGTCACCATCCCTGAAGATGGTAAGGAAAGACTGGATATGGTACTTTGTGACATGGTCTATTGACATGGTGGTGTCTGGTCCATAGGAACTTCATGATCTCAGAGGTCTTTTCCAACCTAATTGATTCTGTGATTCATTAAAATGGAACCTCTATTACAACTTTTTGAGAGTAATTCTTGACTCTAATCTCTCTGGATGTTTTTCTACTTTTTAAAATTATTATTATTTTATAATTTTTTACCTTTCTTTTTATGTTATTCTTCAAACTTGGAAAGGTTCTTGTTCACTTTATTAGTGCCAGTTGGATGTAGTTTAAACAGACTAATCCTGTTCCAGCAACCAGAAGTTATAATGTTATTTGTGTAACATCAACTGTTAAATATTGGCAAATGCAGCTTTTTAATGTTACCCATCTACTATTGACTTGCCCAAGGTCAAACATCAGGACAGTGGCAGAGTGCAAGAGATCTCTTACCTGGGGGTCCCTGTCTCTGAAACCCTTTCCCAAAGCTCTGTCTGGGCAAGTTAAGTCAGAGACCAAAAGAATATATAAAAGCACACAGTGAGTGCAGGATCAGGGAAAGGATTTAAATAAGGCCTTTTTTTTAGGAAGAACTGATGACAGACAAATACTGTAAGGAAAGAATTGCGGCAAGGTTTAATATGGATACGGAAGCTTATTTTAGGTTTCGAAAGGGAGTTGTTACTTTACAAAAGACTGGTGTTGTTGATTATAGTGAATTGCTTCTTTACTTAGAGAAATAGCCAAAGAAGTTAGGGGACTATTTAGGATGCTGTACAGTGAGCAAGCCCTATGAACAGCACAAAGATCCGACCCTTGTTTCCCATTCCTTCTTCTTTTCTTTTCCCAAAGGCAGTACTGATGAATGCTGATCAAGAAATAATAGAGAGCAGAAGCCAAAAGGCACAGGCTTCCCAGCAAGCCTTTGAGTCTTGACCACCTCTGAGATTTGTCTTGCCACGTTGCAGATCTGTGAGAGTCAACAGCTGTGTTTTCCCTTCTCTTGCCCTTGTAAAAAAAATAAAATACAATAAGAAAAATGAGCAAAGGGAAGAAACCATGTGGAGAGAGAAAAGGAGAACATTACATGGGCACTAGAGACATCAAGGCAGTCTACATCTGTGTAACACAGTTCTCTAAGCCTCGTGATTGTAGCTGCAGCATCATGAGTGCACTCAACAGGGTTCTACTTGAGTTTCAGTTAATATAATTTTAGAAGCACTTTTAAGTGCTGAAACCCATTGAAAATAATTCTGAAGTAACCCAGTGGACTGATTTTTCTTCCACCAGCTTCCACTTAAAAAATAATATACACAAACATCCTATAATAGGAGGCTAGATTCTGTTTCCATTTACATGTGTGAATGAATGCCACATGATTCCATCATTAATTAACATTAAAATATTCAAGAATGTCACTCAGAGAACTAAATAGCAAAAGGAGTTTATTGTTTTTATATTTTCTCATACATATTTGGATTTATTAACTGTGTTTTCTTGCAGTAAAATGCAATGATAAAAGCAACATAAATAGCAGATGAAATTATTTATGTTCACAACCTTCCCAAAGAAGCAAAATTTAGCTGCGTAAACACAGGTCAAATGCAAAGTGGAATGAGGGTGCTTAATGTACTTTGTTTTCCAAATAGTCTTCTAAGAAATCATGTCTTGGCAATAATACCTGATTGTAATACAATATAGAAGTGTGATGATACTTTGTTAATGTTTTGAAGAAGGCACAGGGAGTTAGAGTTTATTATTGCATCAAATTTTGCAAGACTCATGTAACATGTGCTTGTCTTTCATTTACTTAACATTAATTGAATTAATTGCCACTCTCTACATTTTAATCAACTGCTAAGGATCACACCATCAAGTTAGAAATAAATGAAAGTGGATTAATGAAATAGTCAAGGAATAGTCAAGTGTCCAAACACTCAGCTGGTGATTTCTTTTTTTACTGTTTTTCTTTCTATATTGTTGAAAGACCATTGCTATACAATTGGACTTCCACTGTAAAATATTACCAAATTTTTTTGCCACTTTATCCCTCCTGTGTTCATTTATCTCTGTAAATATAGGTAAAAATCTGTCAAATGATAATTGTGGGCAATGGCTTTCCATTTGCATTTGCTGTCACTACCTACATGGCTTTGGTCTTCTCCCCGCCCTTCGTCTCCTGCATAGCTTCCTCCCAGCTCTTTCCAATGACCAGAGACATCTCAAATACCAATGAAACAAGTTTGATCATCAAATTGACCTTGTGTTGCCCTATTTTTTATCAGTTTAAAAGAAAAACTATCTTACATCCTTCAAATGCTCTCCAGGCCTTCTCAGTAGCATCCTAGCAAGCTTGTCAAGGGGTGTCTTACTGTTCCCACAAATCAGCTCACATGAGATTTCCATGCCACATCTCAATTTTGAATACGCAGCATGTTTTCCATATGCAAACTCCATCTATAGCATCATTTCTTAACTGGAAAGGGTTGTGAATCTACTAACTTATGTGTGTCTAAGGAATTGTTTTCAATTCATGTGGAGGAGGTATATATATCTGATGCTGAACTGGATTTGTCTGTGACTTTCTCCAGTCTGTTATGAGAGTTTTCATGCAGTTGCAGAACCACTTTGAATATTGGATTCTTCATCCTTCTCCAGGAGACGCAATATATAGTAATGATAACTTTGAATAACAGTTTATTATACAGTAAATCGCTGCCAGATAAGAGCAATTAATTGCATCTGATTCTGTCAGAGCATATGTAATAAAAGCATGAAACAGAATATGAGGGTCTGATTTTCAATACTGTGTCCATTTCACTCACACCATCAGTGGAAGGATTGTTAGCACAGATGTCGTCCAGAGATGTCAAGAGACGAAACACTCTAAATGATAGATAACAAACAAGATAAATTTTCCCCTTTTTTGGTAAATATTTCAGCAGATTACATCTTATGGTTATCTGGATAACTTATCATAGAACCACAGAATTGTCTGAGTTGGAATGGACAAACAAAGATCATCAAGTTCCAATCCTCCTGCCATGGGCAGGGGTACCTTCTACTAGACCAGATTGCTCAAAGCCCCATCCAGCCTTGAATGGGATGGGGCATCCACAGCTTCTATGAGCAACCTGTGCCAGTGCCTCACCTCCCTCCTGGGAAAGAATTTCTTCCTAATACCTAATCTAAACCTACCATCTTTGAGTCTGAAGGCATTCCCCTTTGTCCTATCACTCCATGCCCTTTTCAAATTACCCACTCTAGCTCCCTTCTAGCCCCTTTAGGTAGTGGAAGAGGCTCTAAGGTCTCCCTGAAGCCTTATCTTCTTCAGGCTGCACAACTCCAGCTCTCTCAGCCTGTCATTGCAAGAGACATGCTCCAGCCCTGTGATCATCTTTGTGGCCCAAAGTTGTCTCAGACCTGGGTTTATTTTAAAGAAAGAACTTGCAGCTGTGCACCACAGAAATCCACATGAAGATGGAATCCACAGACTATCAGCTGAAGAATAAAACTACCTTAATTTTTCCTGACCAACGATTGAAAAAAAAACCCCAAACATTACCAACAAAGAGTAAATATTTTCTCTTGCTAGGCTGAGAATAGCATTACGACACATTTACACTCCCATAAATGAGATCAAATTTGGACCTTCTCAATTAATCCTGGGTCATAGTGAGACTTCACAGTTCTTTACTCTGGAAAGCTTGAAATAACTTCAAAGAACATATTTTAATTGACAAGTGTATTCACTGCCAGAGATGGGTATAACAAGAAAAGGGGATTAGCACTCAACTGTGCTCTAGAGGAAATTTAAGGCACAGATGTACTGTACATCAGATAAAGTCTGCATTACTGCTCACAAATGTGGTATTTCATTGTCTCCACTAATGCTAAGCAGTTCACATCTGTCAATTAAATGCCTCTCCATTCTGGTGTCCTCTCTGTAGTGGTAGGTCTGTTCGCCCTGACTCACTGTTGCTATTGAGTTAGTGCAGTTAGAGTTGCACATCTTCAGAGTATTTGCTTCCTCCCTGAGGGTACTACAAAGCTGGAAAAAGCTGACAGTTTCCAGATCTCCAGTGTGTGTGCCTCACAAAAGCAAGAACACTGGGGTATTTTGAAGCTTAGTGCTGTTACCCGGTGGCCCTGACTCTCCATCAAAGCTGCAATGAGAAGCTTCTCCTGCTCTCAGTCGAGCTGTCAACCCAACCACCCTCCTGGGCTGCCTTCCAACAGCTGTTGCCATAAGTTAAGGATTAGTAAGGGCCCATTACGAACTGCTGGGAATTACCATTAAGAAATCTAGACCACACTCCACCCAAGTAACAAGCAGATGTTTGGGTCAGGGAGAGACTTGTACAGAAGTTGTGCAGTTTCAGAGGTTTTCCTTATAGACAGTTGGTCTCCCAATGCTGAGGATGTGAATTCAGACTTCCTTGTGGTCGGCGAAGCTTTCTGGTTGCCTGGAGGGTACCTCAGCATTGTGGTATGGGTATGGATCTCCACTAATTGGAAGCAACTTGTTTTCTCTTTCCATCAAAAATCTTGGTGGTCCCAAAGTGGTTAGGAACTTGGTCTATATCTCCTTGGATTGGGCTACTGAGAAACAGAGATAGATTTATCTAGCTCCACTGTGAATGATACAGTATCATAAACTTAAGAAATGGAAGAGAATCTACCAGGCTGTTCAACCTCCAATCCAACATAAGACTGCTCATTTTTGTACAACACTCTGTTTTTATAGTGCTTTGGGGAGTTACAGAATGGATCAGGCTGGAAGGGAACTCTGGGTGGGTCCAACCTTGCTGCTCCAGCACGGTCATCCTAAAGTACATGGCACAGGATTGCATTGTTCTTGAATACCTCCCTCTCCAGTGAGGGAGACTCCACAACCTCTCTGGCCAGCCTGCTCCAGCGCACTGTCACCTGCACAAGTTCTTTCTCATGTTCAGATCCAGATGTTGTTTACTATTGCTATTACTATTACTATTACTATTACTATTACTATTAATATTACTATTACTATTATTATTTTCTTTATTATTTATTATATTTTACTTCCCTAAGGGATCTGATCATTAGGAAAATATTTCATTGTGATAATCAGAAATTTCCTTTTTCTTAATCAAATTTTCTTCTGAATTTAATCGTAGCACTGATAATCCATTTTTTTTTCCTTACATTTTTCGGATTCCTCTGGACTTTTATAACTCCTTTGTTTTTTACTGCTTGCTGATCTGCATACATTTATTGCAGATGTTTAATGCACCAATTCTTCTTACTTACTCTCTTCAAGCTGTACATAAGTATATCCACATGTATATTCTTTTGCTAACCACCTAGGGATATGTGAAACACTTCGAGTCTGCTCTTAGCAGTCAAGTAGAGAGAGACAAACACTTCCCTGCTGTAGAAGCTAGCAAACTGTAACGACTTAGTGATGACACCAGTTTATGAATTAAATAAAGGGGTCACTGTATCTTCCCCATCCTTCCTCCTAGGAACACTTTAAATCAAATGTATAGAAAAACATCACCAGTCCGTTGATTGTTCATGTTCTGTAGCTTGACTGATGTAGGAATTAACCCCATCACAGTTTATTTTTAAGATGTTAGGGAGTAGCAAAGCAGCTGACTCTGCTGAGATCAGCTGAACTTTGATATTCTCTCCCCTTCGGCCTCAGGGGACTGGAAGGAACCTTGAAGATCATGTAGTTCCAACCCTCCTGCCCAGGGATGGTGCCACAACTTCATTCTCCTCCACAAGCAATAGCACCATAATACCAGAGGCGTGATTGTCCTTGGGAGAGAGAAAGATGTGGAATAATTAATGAAGAAAAAAGTATAACGATGGCTTATGCTCTGCACTGTGAAGCACATATAGAGAAATGAATAATCCTTGTTTCTGGTCTGCTGATAAAATTACCTCCTGTTTTACAAGTATGGAAGGCAAGAGCAGAATTTCAGACAGTCCTTTGCAGGTATAGAGCTATAGAGACGTAATTAAACTATTTAAATCGTATTAGTAATAGAGTCTGGATTTACATGCCCTGCACTGGGATCATTGGGACTCAATTGAACTGGACTAGGTACAACATTTGCTTATTTGGGACAAGGCAACAAATTTTTCTGCATGGGTTACGCCAGCTTCGCCTTACCTTGGAGCTTCTAATGCACCATGACAAACCCTGAGATTCTCCTACATTTTTTCTTGTATTTCCACAACAAATTGTGGAATATGTGCACCCTCCTCCTGACCTTTAACTGATAAAAACTAGGTTTTGCTGCTGCTGTTACTGTTTTAAGGCAATAAAAAAGTATCTGTCATATTTCTGGTATAATTAAGAAGATAGAAATATTACATGAGTACCATGCTGTCACTCTGACTATGCATTTCAGTGGCTCAGGTCATAATTAAAGGAAGTTTGAGGAACATCGTATTGAAACAGACATTGCTGATTATCTCCACTGCATGGTGTTTTCCAGGCTCTTCTTCGAGGTACTATTTTTTATGTCCAGCAATGAGTCACAGGGCAGTGACACAAACAGCATGGGCTACATGGACCTTCTACTCCACACCAATCCCCCTCTCTGTTTCATGGCCAGCATCCCCAGCCAAGTGTGACAGAATGCATCTGATCCATTTATCAGCCAGCTCACAAGTGGTTATCAGGGCCTGCCAGCCTCAAGCTGCTAGAGTCTTTTAGAAACAAATACTTCAGGTTCACAGCTCACAGTTCTGCTGTGCATTTCTTTCACCATGTCAGTCTCTTCCTAATTTGGGTAACCTTTACTGCCTCTTAAAGCTCCTACCTCAAATTTTTCTCCTGTTTACATTTCAGATCCTGGAGCACATTTGATTTTTTAAGCTCCTATGCATGTTCACATCCTATTTGTTTCTTTCATAGTACTGTAAGCTGGTTCTCTTGATTTGGGGAAGAAAATTCCATGGTGGCTATGAGGAGACTGCATCCATTGAAAGTTTCTTCTTAACTTTCCCTGGTGTTTTTTTCTCCCTCTGTGCGTGCCAAATTAACAGGCTCCACCAGGCTCTGCATAACCTCCTCTCCCCAAATGATGTGGAAGTGTTTCCTGCTTAGACTTGAGCCTTGCAGGCAGGACCTCCAGACACTGTCCTGGGACCAACAATGTCCAACTCAGCAGAGCCATGAAACAGGACCACAGCTAAAAAATCCCCACAACCCAGTCGCCAACCCAGTCTGCAGGTGCCTCTCTGAGACAAGGCTTGTCTTTGGATGGTCTTTGGAGCTGATCAGATCTGAAATAGTAGCAGTTATTTCACTCTGTGAATTAGGCTGCTTCTGACTGCAGAAAGTTGGCCAGTCCTCTGCCATCAAACTGGTGTCTCTCTAGAGAAGTTAAACATATGTCTGACAGTTTCTGTCTTGAGTATACATATTAAATGAGACCTGAACAGCAATACAGATAAAAAGAAATGTCTGACAATCCAGCTCTGTTTTATTTAAAAGAGAGTTAAAGAAAATTGCTTACTAGATGAATTTAGGAGGAGCATGTGAAGTCACCACTGAAATATCCACTCCTGAGTTCATTGAAGCATCTGCATATTTGAATACACTTAACTGGGAAGGAAAAAAGCCAAGCCAAGGCAAGGGAGGAAAAGAGGAATTTCAGCTGTTAAGCCTGCAAGTTTAGGATGGAAGCATGCTCTCCAGTGGATAATGCTTACTCTGCAATAAGACAGAAAAGCATAAACATGCTTTCAAAGTTGAAAGCAGCCTAACTGCAAGACTTAGGCTAGGTCTGGACTGGGAAACAGAAGATCTCTGTTCAGTCCCTGGTTCTGCTGCCAGCTGAGGCATCCAGTGTTTCACCACATGGGTATGTCCCTCTATTTTCTTCCTCTGTACCTCTGCTTCTCCAGGTGCAACTGGAGTTCTGCTTTACCACACACAATCTGTGGTCATTTCATAGCTTTTAATGAGTAAGATCATTTTATTCATCCCATGGACAGCTCAACAGGTAAACCTCTATTACTAATGAGTGCTAAGTCCTTTAATTATTCTACCTTCCTGTTTACCTTGGTGTGATATCCACATCTGAGAACCACAAAATTATTGAAAACAAGTGGAAATCAGTAGAAAGGGCTCAACCAGAAAACAAGCCAATCTTGTTTTATCATGATGGATAGGTAGGAGTGTGGGTCATTGCAACAAATAGTATCACTTAGCTGCCTGTGCTTCAGCCAGGGCCAGGGCATTTGACCTGCCTTTGCCACACTTTCTATCATCTTGTGAGTCATAATTAATTCATGTGATGGATGGTGCCTTGCAGATGTCAAGCAAAGTCACAGCCCTGGCCTTCAGGGAGACTCCACCTCTATATCCTGAAGATAAACAGCAACATAAATGCTGCTAGGGTAGGTAGCCTTGCTCTGGTTAGGACTCTGATAGGTCTTCTTTCACAGAAAAAATGTACAAAGAGCCCAGGCTTTGATTCGTTTGTTGGTATGCCACTCCAGTACTAGCTCACTCAGTTTTCATTGGAAAAAATAATTGAAGCAGAGAATGGTTTAGGTTGGAAGGGATCTCTTAAAGGCCATTTGGTCCAACCCCCTTACCAAGATCAGAGACATCTTAAACTTGATCGACTTGGTTAGAGCCCCATCCAACCTGCTGAATGCTTTCAGGGATGGGGCACTTGCCTCCTCTCTGGGCAGACTGTGCCAGTGTCTCACTACCCTCATTTTAAAAGACTTCTTACATATATGTAGTCTGAATTGATCCTCTTTTAGTGTAAAACAATTATCCCTTTTCCTAGCTCAGCAAAACCCGCTAAAATGTTTGTCCCTCGTTTAATGTGTAATTCGTAAGTAATTTTACAGTAATGTTGGGAATTCATCTTGAAGGCAAGATTTCTGAACTAGGCCACCAAGGTGCTCTGAACAGTCATGACTCTGCATTTCTGTCCTGTGGCTCTAAGAGAGAGCTTTTGTTTTCTTGTTTGTTTTTTTCTTGTTTTTCTTCTAAGACTCATGTCTGACCAATGTTGGCAAAAAGGCCAATTCTCCAAATATGGCTAGGATTAAAGTGGTCTGAATGCTGTTGAATTCCATGTGCTCATGGGCTTCAAAATCAATTGTTCATAATGTACTTTATTAAGGTGAACACTTGAAGGGAGAGAGGGGAGAAGGGAGAGAGAGAGAGAAGACATCTGTTTCAGAGCAAAATGAAATCATAGCTGCAGGCAGGCATGGGAGAGATCAAGGGATGCTTTTAAAATATTAACAAAATTGCAAAACAATCCCTAGGGGTGCTGTAGGAATATTTGATTTGACGACAATGCAGTGGCAATTCATTCTTTGCCAAGAGCTGGGAGAGAGACCATTCATGTCCAGTAATCCCCCTGCAAATGGCATCTTTCTTCCTTAAACATGCCTTCATTATTGTTCACTTTGTTTGGTGATTTGCAGAGCTTCATGTAATAGCTCAAAATCAGAGATTAGAGTCAGGAGGGCAAGTTGGCAGCATTTCCTTTCTGGCTGATGCTGCCTTCACTCCCAGGCAACCTGTTCTAAATGATATCTTCTCCATCAATGGGTTTCTAATGAAAGATCAGTTTCATTTAATTTGACTTTTTTTTTCTCTTAAATTAAAAAAAAAAAAAAGAGAGAGGAAGAAAGAAAATTAAATTGAATGCTAAGAAAAGTTACACTGCTCAACAATCTTGGGAGTGAGGGGAAGGAGCAGGGTTTTCCTTAAAAAACCAAACCCAAGGTCTGAATTTTGGTTATATTCGCACCTGCCAGCTCTGAGACTACCAACATGCAGCTCTTTCATGCAATACACGTAAGGCAATGCTAGACTGGGTTTTAGAACAGGATATCACACTTATTTCAGGGCTTGCATAATTAACTCATAATCATAAGAAAAAAGTTTTCTTTTACAAGTGGATCTGAAAACTATTCTAAATATGGAAGTATCTATTTCCTTACAGTTTGGCAAGAGGCAGTTTTGGCTCTGCTTATGCTAGTAAATGAAACAATACCAAGGGGTTATTGTTTATATTGTTGAATAGCAGCTAAACAGCAATTAATAGAGGTTCCTAGCAAGGTTTTGACCTGGGCCTACAATTTCTGAGCACAACTAAGGCACCAGCGTAGCCCAGAAACCATTCCCAAAATACAGACTACATCACCCTGTTTTGGATCCTAGGAGGGTTTTTTATATAGTTGAAGGCTTCCCCATGACAATTGACCTCAGTTCCAGGGATTAGTCCCAGACAGTTATTTACTGTAATGAAATATTTAATTTACTAGTGTAGATATCTCATTTGTGTCTTGGATTTCAGTTGAGCTGAGTTCCCAGATTAGATTGGTGAAAAATCAGGTTGAGGACCAACACATTACTAGCATTTCTGTTTAGTAATAAATGTAACCATCAAAGCCTTTTACAGCTTTTATTGCTGCTTGCTTGTTTGTTTGCTTAAGGGTTGGGGGAGGGGGGAGCGGGGGGGTGGGGGTGTTAAGTTTATATACATTTGTTTCCAAACCTAAAAATTACTGAGACCAACCATTTCTTATGTCTTAGTGAAATGGTTTAATTTCAGCCTTAGCCTATATAAAACCCTGGGCCAACTGTAAATCTGCTGTAGTTCTTATACCAGTTTATAATAAACACAGGGAAGAAAAGGGTGGGAGGTGTCAGCTAAGGAAGGGACAAAGAGAGGCCTGATAATAATATTGACACAATTAATGCACTGCTTAAGCATTTTCCCAGGAGTGTTTCTCTTTCTGCAGTCCCATGGGAGAAAGTGTTGGGCTCAAGGTAGGGATCTCAGCCACTGTCTCTGTCCCTTTCCCACTGCATTTACTTATTTTTCACAATTCTGGAGTCAGATACGTGATCTACACCTTCCCTCCTCCTTCCCCCATGGAACAGCTGCCCTCTCTGACACAGATAAGCTAATTTGAGCTGAAAAGCATGAAGAAAGAAAGCCACAGGCATGTTTGCCTTGGGCCGGGATCTTGACGGTGTCTGTCTGTGATCCTATCGCCCCTTCTCTGTACATTTATGCCAAGGCCTCATGTTGAGAGCAGCTCTGCACAGCAGCATAAAATCAGGAGCTTAAAATATGCTCAAGCCCAGCTGCTCTCCTGCCCTTGTCACAGCAGAGACAGTGGAATGGAAGGTGGAAGGAGGCTCATGCTTCCCTCCTCATGCCAACCCAGTTTATGCAACATTAATAAATAGGTATGTAATGCTGGGCTTTACACGAATGAGGCTCCAGGTTAGGCACATTTATTTATTGCTGCTGCCCTTATAAGACCATTAACCTCTAGAAGAAAGAGTGATGTGGAAAACCAGTCAGGAAGGGAAATACTCCATGTCACCACAAGCACAGCCACATCACCTCTTGTCGCACCCCTGGGCTCTGTTTTTGGCATCAGTCATATCATGTGTTTTCAGAGCTGCAGATACCTGCTCCTCAGCAAGCCACAATGACCCCTTGGTGCAACTTCTTGCTCTTGATTTACCATCTGAGAAAGTGCCAAAGAAGGCATTGACTGATACAAGAGTTGGCTACAGAGCACAGTCCTAGACCACATGCTCCTTCTAAGGATGGTGCCCTTCCACTGTCCCTTCTGCACGTGGCTTTGGCACATTCATTCCCAGCTCTGCTTCAGAGGCAACTATTTAAAAAACAGTCCTCTCCAAATCCAGGCCATGGGACCTCTGCTTGTTTCCATTAAGCATATAATTACGCAGAGAACATTGTTTGACTCCCTGGCTCTGGTCCAAGCCAACACACAGGCAATAAGCAATGCCAGGGTAGGAGTTAAAACAAATGTGAATAAGAATTCACTTGCAGCTCCTTGCTTTGATGCTGTATTTATTCTTCCTTATACACATCCTTCACCAAATTACAATTTGTAGCCCAACAGAAGCTCAGCTTAGCTGAGAAAGTTCAGCTACGGGCTTCTCCTCCACATTCCAGGAGTAGCTGAGGTGTGTGGGAGGCAAAAAGGCACTTAAGATCCTCCAGTCTGGCAAAAATCTTCATACCCTCTGTCCAGATGATGCAACCTCTGGGTATGCAGAGCAGACTGGAATTATATTGCCATCTTGAACAATACAGCAGGACGACACAGACGTGGGACCTGCCTTTGTCCTAAGCACAGAATTATTGTCTTTTATAAGTCCTTTCTTAGGCTGTAGCTTTGGCCAGCAGCAGATTCTGGCTGCCCTACACCCAGTTCTACCATGTAGCAATGGGAACCAGATTGGATCCCTGGTCTGCAGAAAGAAAACCACACTTTTGATTTATTTTAATTTCTGCAAGCATTTCATGCCAGATGAAAGTCACACAGATGCCAGTATTATCTCAAGGAAGGAGACGTGCATGGGTAAAAATAACCAGCCAGGGTGAGATAGGGAAGAGATCTGTCATTTTTTTGTCTGTGCAGACATTCCTCTGCCTTGGAGGACTGTGAGGTGCACAAGCCTTGTGGTACCCAGGACCACTCCAAAGCAGTTACAGGAAAAGAAACTAAAATCCAATTTCCCATTATAGAGAAAAGGGGAAAAACATATTTGAGAGAGGAAGGTCATAGAGATGGGAGGAAAAAAATTCTCTTAATTAGATTTATTCCTGTCTAGAGCCCATGCAACTGACCTGCACATTTGGCTTTTTATAAGATTGTCATCCCCATCATCTTCCAGTGGAAGGTGTCCCTGCCCATGGCAGGGGGGCTGGAACTAGATAATCTTAAGGTCCTTTCCAGCCCAGATCATTCAATGAATCTATGACATCTAAGTGTCCTAACATTATCCCTTCACAGATGAAGTAGTTGAATGTTCTTCAGTTTATGTCACAGCACCATACCCTCAGCACATTTGAGACAGAGCAGCTGAAGATACTGAAGCCCACCCTCAGGTGGGGGAAAAAGCCAAGGAGCATGGATCATCCTCTATATTTCCTTAAGAGCAAGACAGATTTTTAAAAGAATCACATATTTCACCTCTTTTCACTTTTAATTACTGTTTGCAGGGTGCAACTCCCAGGAGCAGGACCTTGTGTCCATGCCAGCATAGAGGGGCAGAGGTCACATTTACAAAGTCAGATGCACCAAAAAAGCTGCCAGTGGTGTCAGCTGGACTGAAATATTTCCATCTGCACTAATGGCCTCTGAGTGAGCCCCTAAGAGCCTGGTGTGTGTTCCCCACCTTTAGTTTCATTGTGAGTGTTTGCCTCCATCCTGCTGTGCCTATCAAGGATGGAGAGAGGCATTTTCTCTTTCATTTCCATTTCCATTAATACAGTTGTATTTTGTGAGGTGTTTGTTTACATGAGCCTTCTCAGTTCTCTCCTCTCAGGGGAGCCATTAATTTATCTGCTTTGCTTTTCATCAACAGGAGTTGACAGAGGGAGTTATGGGTTAACTGCTTTGTTTAGAGCACGTGGCAGGTGCTGGTATCACTCAAACTAAATGAAAATATAAATATCTCTTTACCTACCCAAGAAATCAGCTTAAAAACCCCAGTGTTTAGGTTCAACCTGTTTGTAAGCCTAATGACCCAACTCGGCACTAAACGTGTTTATTGACAGCTTGAAGGCTGGACTGCTCCAGACCCCAGCTACATATAATTATGGAAAGAAACTTTTTAAAATGCCTTAATCATAAAAGGTACTATGCTTATTATGTCAGAAAGGAGCCTAATTTTAGAGAAAAAACTGCTCCATCAAACCCAGGCCCCCTCAAGGGTCCATGGGGGCAAATCAGCAGCTCCCAAGGTCACAGGTTGCATCTGAGAAAATTGCCAATGTGCTCTCTTACAAGTTTCTTCATAGTTTCATTTTGGCTCACCCTGAGAAGGAGATTTTCAAAAGACTCCAATTTCTTAATTTCATTCCTTTTTGTCCTCAGCACTGACACTTTTGGAGACTGAAATATGATGCAGTGCAGCCCATACCATAAAAATGAACATTAAAAGGTTTTGTACAGAGAGCTGAGCTTATAAAGCCCCATTTTACTCCCCAAGTGAAATGAATGGAAAATACTTCTAAGTAATTTAAAAGCCTTTGGATCAGATGCACCGTTCACAAAAGCCATGGTGGTATAAAACTCAATGCCAGTCAGGAAATGACACAACAGATTCACTCCTCATTGGTCAGAAATATAGGAATAAAACTAGTGATTTGTGGAATACCTTAAGATATAGCTTATACACAGCATGATTTCCAAAGGAAAAAAGCTAAAAAGTAGTAAGAAAGGTCTGAGTTGTTTTTAACATTAATTTTTCCTACATGAGATACCAGGAATTGCTACTGAAATAAAATGAAAGGAAAAAAAAGGAAAAAAGGAAAGAAAAACAAGGAAGTGAAGGGAGGAAAATATATTGGCTGCATTTAACTGGTTTGCTTACATCAGTTTTCAACTCTTCTTGAGAACAGTATGATAAAGGTAATGGAAGAGAGAATAAAGTCTCAACAGAAATTCCAATTAAGGGCAGAGAAACTTTGCTGTGTAAGCAAGGAGGAGGAAAAGATGAGCTGTGGACACAGAAACCCCTGAAACCCCTTGGGGTTTCAGCATGGCAAGGCGGCTTCCATGGAGCAGCAGCAGCTCTCTTGTCAAGGAATGGAGCAATACTATCTCTCAGAGTCACAAAATGTACATCTGCCCATAGATGGAAGGGGCCAGTGCTGGAAAAGATATTTTGGAGTGGTTATTAGAACCCTCCAGTTCTATTGCTTGAAAACTGGTTAGAAATAGGATTTTTAGGTCAGGCAAGTTATTGCATGAATGACCCAAAGTGGAAACAGCTCCATCTGCCAACTTAGATGATAGAAAAGAGTATCTCAATCTGTTTTCCTTCCCATCCCAGTGTATTTCCTCTTGCTTGAGCCTTGCATCTAATTGTGAAGTGCCCCTATAAAACCAGATTGATATTAATCTCGCTTGAATAAAATCAGGGTAGGCTACAAAAATAAAAAGGTAAGGATTTGGGAGATAAGGGCTCTTTTTCTTTTAATTTCCAGACAATTTCCCTGATCTGCTTATGGTGTGGTTTTATGAACAGCTGCATCAGTATCTCCAGGGAGGCAGGAAGCAGCAGGGTGGCTGAGCCCTCGCAGGAGGGAACATCTCAAGTAGGGTTTGTCATCAGAAACATTGAAACAGGGAACCATTCCTCTACTGAGGTTGACATTTTCAAACCCAGGAGCCTGCACTTTGGTGAAAACAAACTTATGTTTAAAGGATTCTTGGCAATTGGATTTCCTGCAGATTTCTGCATCCAACAGATGCAAGCATTGATCCAGCCTCACTTGGGCAATGATATGTACAATAAGACATTTGGCTTCAGGAGTGTGTGACTGAGGATGTTGCTGTCTCCTCTGTCTCCATCTGTACTGCTTCCTTTACAGACATGATTGCTAATAAATTAACATTTGTATACTGCCTTGGAAATCGTGGGCTTAAATATAGGTTTTTATTAGCTCATATCCTGGCAAAATATTTCTTTTATACAAATTACTTTTTGTAATTGAATTATCCCTTGCGATTTTTAAAACTTACGATGTGGTTAGACCCCTGCTATTTATCATTCTTCTCTGCAAGAGTTTGCCAAGGTGGGAAGGAAATTGGTAGAAAATTTATTGCAAAAAAGTAGATAAGCATTGTACTTTAGGTTTCTTTTATGTCCATGGTTCCAACAAGCCTAATAATCTTTGCAAATCATTAGCATGTTATAGCCCAGAATCCATCCTGAAACTGTATGATCTCACCTCATAAGTTTCTTGTTAGACTCCTAGACTCTCTCAGACATCTTCTTAATAGTGATATGTCTCATAAATTATTTATTGAAATGACATACTTAAAAGCATCAAAAAAGACCTTTTACTTGGCTGTGAAACAGCTGGAGAATGGTTATATCTGTTTCTCATAAAATGGGCCCAGAAGGTTAAATGCCTTGTCCAGGATCACACAATAAATTAGTGGTACAGCAGGGCATAGGAGAAACTGGTGCTATTTCCCAGTCTTGCTCTTGCTTCTCAGCAGTAGACATAACTATCTCTTCATCTCAGCAACTGTTGCATGGCCCAAAATGAAGGTGGTTTACTTGCTACTGAAAACTATGGTCTCCATCTCTTAAATTCTCTTATTATTTTGACATTGGTGGAGCTGGTAACCTTTGTGCTTTGGGTAGGCTTTGTTGTTTTTTTATAATTTCTCAGAATATAGGCTTTCCAGAGACAGACAGTCACCTATGACTTCACATGAAACAGGATTCAGAGACAGCCACTGAATAAGGTTCCATGTGTTTTCCCAAGTGTGATCTGATAGGTCTCCATGATGGAGGCTGTTAGTGAGTTTTGCTTCATTGTCTTTTACTTCCTAAGGCATATAAAAGATTGTGTTTGTTGCATCCATTTGAAACAAATAGTAATAATTAACATTTATATATCACTTTTTGCTTTTTAAGCACTGCTCAAACACTAATTAGTCTTGGTTTAGTGTAAACTAATGTAATCCCACTCTGTTTTGCAATCTACTTGCATCTTTTGTTGACTGAGAGCTAGTTCAATTACTTCTAATCTTTGGTCTAGCTAGTCAGTAAAGGTATGACTAAGAAGAGACATTTATATCTTCAATTGCTTTCTCCCCTCCTCAGCTCCTTTATTTGCTTTTTCTTTTTCTTCCCACGATGTCTTTTTGCTGAATATTCTTTAAGATGGATTCCTTAGCTTGGCAGCAAAGCTTTTCTTCAGCAAAAGAGTGGGCCTTTCAATTCATTCTGTTAAATGTTATCAAAACTTGTTCTTATAAGAAAGATTTAATAAGTCATTCTGTCTTGCCACAGAAAGTCAAATATAAGATATTTTCCTATGACAAACCAGAAGATTTATCACTTAGTCTCTAAACTAGTGATCTTAATACCAACAGTGCAGAATTCATTTTTCAGTTTGTACTTGGATAAACCCCTTAATCTCTTATCTAGCATTTTACCAACTGAAAGATGATTGAATTACATTATTACTGGCACAGAATCCAAGAACTCCAGTAAACAGGCTTCTGATGTGCAAACAGGACCTGGGATTTGTGTAGTCTGTGCCACTGACTTCCTGCATTATTTGGTCAGGTCACCTCCTTTCTGTTGGTCTGTCCTGCCTGTAAAATGGGAGAGATGAAAATGGACTTGAAGGCAAAATCAGTAAGAAATCTGAGTTTTTGCTGTGTGTTAAAAAAAAAAAAAAAAAAAAAAAAAAAAAAAAAAAAAAAAAAGTAAAAATAAACCCTACTGTTACTCTGTTAGATTTGGGCAAGTAGAAAAGCAGCATTTTGCAAGAATAGAATAAATGTAATGTTTGATTTTTTTACCTGAACTACAGTATCAGTTGTCATTACCTTGTCAAGATCCCTCCTTAATGCACCTTTCAGTCAAGTGGCATTTATACATCTGGAAGAGTGTATTGATGTCTGTTTTGGAAGGTGATTGAATCACAGAATCATGAAAGATTTGGGTTTGAAAGGGACCTTAAAGATCATTTAATGAGCACGGACACCTTTTGCTAAACCAGTTGCTCAAAGCCCCAACCTGGCCTTGGACACTGCCAGGGATGGGGCAGCCACAGCTTCTCTGGGCAACCTGTGCCTGTGTAGCAGCACCCACACAGGGAAGAATTTCTTCCTTATAGTTAATCTAATCCTACCCTCTGTCTGTCCAAAGTCATTCCCCCTTGTCCTATCACTCCATGCCCTTGCAAATCGCCCTCTCTAGCTCTCTTGTAGCCTCTTCAGGCACTGGAAGGTGCTGTAAGGTCTCCCTAGAGCCTTTTCTCCATATCCCTGTACATGCAGTGCTAAGATGCAGCCCAGCAATCAGGAGTAAGTCGTCTTGCATGTGCTTAAAATCTCTTCCTAGAGGTGATACTCCTCCTTTTTATTCCAATGAAGGCGCCCTTTGTTTCAGAAAAAAACCCCAAACACTTTCTATTTCTAATTTACTATTTTTACCTCTCTCTTTTTTTCCCCATAGACATTTTACTTAAGAAAAATACACTTCCTACTGCATAAGCTTATTGTGCTGTTGAAAGTGAAGCTCTGGACACAGTAGGGGTTACACTGATTAATCAATCCCTGGCATCTCTCAATGCACTCTGATTATCTCACAGAGAAGTCCTAAAATGAATCAATTCATGAGCCCTTGCAGTATTTTTTTAGAGATAATTCATGTTTTAATAAACTTAGTTTGGAGTTCAACCCTTTAGGGAATTTTATCAGAACAAGAAAATAGGTTGGTTTCTCCCCCCGCTAAAGGAAGGCCAGGAGAGATTACCCAGTACCGAAGCATCCGTGACAAGAGCAGGGACATTTTTACATGTGATACTGCAGTAAGACAAGGACAGGTTGGCCTTGTGACTAATCCTGCAGGAGTTTCCTGGGTTGCTTACATGAATTCAAGTAACTGGATAAGATAGTTGCCCTTGCCTGTAAAAGAGGGATGGTAATACTTTTTCCCTACTCTGAGTGTCCTGCCTCATTAGGTAAGAGCTTCCCCCTGCTGCAGGAAGCTTTTCGTCTTATTGTTCTGCAGTGTCTATAGAATTAGTCTTAATAAATAGGCAGATACAAAATAAATCTGTCCCTAGCAATACTTTTTGAGCATAATTCTAAGTATATTCCTCCAAATTCAGTTGAGCTGATGGCATTCCCTGCTATTCAATGGCAGTAGTGAAAGGCAGTGTTGTCCAAAACTACTTTTCTATTTTCACAGTCAAGACAATGACAAAAAGGAGAAAAAATTCAGATCTTGGAAGTTTTATACTACAGGTCTCCTTCAATTCCAGCTGTCATCCTGTGAGCTGCTCAAACCCCAGGCTGCATCTGAAAGGTGTAGAACAGAGGATGCTCTGAACTCTGTTTCAAACAGGAGGTGCACATCAACATGATACCTTTGCTGAGGAATATGGATACAGGGTGGTGGCTGCAGGCAGAAAAGGCAGACATGCTTTCTTTCCTAAAAGAGTCTCAGCCTCCATTCAGCTCTTTTCAGAAATAATGTGTAATGCAAAAAGATACATCTGAGAGTGGGTATGAGTTCAAAGCCTCTTTTCTTATGGAAAAGGCTGATGGTTCATCAATACTCCCATGAAAAAGACCATAAACAGTGACTTCAAATGAAAAAATTACTTGTTCACGCCACACACAGTCACATTGAGGCACTGCACACAGGATGTGGTGAAGGCCAAAAGTATTTAGAGTCAAATGTGATTAGGCAAACTCTCTGAGGACATACTCATGAGGGACTGTCACACCCAGTGTTCCTGCAGAGAAATTTGCTGAAGTGGATACAGGTGAAAGATCAACCTTGATTCCTAAGTTCACGACCACTGTCCCCTTTTTGTCTTCCAAATTGACTGCATCCAATCCATACAGGGGTAATAAAGATGGATAGTTTCCTTATTCAATTTGTTGACAGGAAAGTAGGGATACAGAGCTAGTGTATTTAGGCATGGGAATTCACTTACCTAATTGTGGAATAAAGAGGTTGGATGGCACAAGGTGTGCATGGGAATTGTCTTGGGATTGTCGCGACATTTTCATTTGAGTCACAATTTAATTACAAAGACCTCCTGTAGACCACAACGGAACACTGAGAATTAGACACAAAGCTTACCCAGGAGTGGCTATAAAGCTTAACACCCTGAGTGAGTCCTGTACCAGGCTTTTCTTGCTGTCTAAGAGATGAGACACTGGCACAGGGTGCCCAGGAGAATTGTAGGTGCCCCATCCCGTAAGTGTTCATGGACAGGTTAGAAAGGGTTTTAAGTAACCTGGTCTAGTGAAAGATGTCCCTGTCCATGGCAAGGAATTAAAAGCAGGTGATCCTTAAGGTCCCTTCCAAAACAAAGACATCTTATTTGTTGTCATGGAATCCATTCTACAGTTCTGTGACTAGAAATTATTTTCTTTTTTGTTTGTTTTGGGGTTTTTTGGTTTGTTTTTTTGTTGTTGGAGGTTTTTTTTGTTTGCTTGTTTGTTGTTTTTTTTTTTAAACAAACAAACCGAGGCTATGTTGTTATTTTCTGGAAGAAAAAAAGAAAAATTCTCCCAAACAGATTGAGAAAGGCTATGCCAAGGGCTTTCACCTAGGAGTCTTGAGACACATTCAAAAGTTTGTCCTGATGCAGATAAAGGACATAAATTATAGCTTCATGTATCCCAGGTAAGAGCCCAAATTAGCAAAATGTGGGTAATGGAGAAAGAATGGGAATACTTTCAATGAATACCAGCATTTTATGTCACCAGTTCTTTGTCACTCTTGAGATTTGCTGATCATATACCCAAACCTTGAGTCTGACAAAGACAGTTAGGAAAAATTTGTAGGCTGATCATAAAAGAGTGTACGTGGTCAGGCTGTATCTTGCAGCATTTATTATTTAAATGCCATTATGCACTCTCTTTTAAATTGAAGTTCTGAAGAAAACCCACTTCATCCAAGAATGGCTAATAGACTCATAATGAGAATTTCAGTATAAAACTAGATTTTTTCCAAAGTAATTTCTATTTTGAAGTAATCCAGAGTAGGATTCTGATGGCTGCAACTGTCGACTGCTTATACTTGACAAAAATCATTCAAAAGAATTTTTAACTTCAGGCCCTAAAATCTTCCACTAGCACAAGTTAAATATTCCAGCCCATGACAGAAGACTTAGGGAGTTGCAAACCAGAAATAACTGAGATAATTGCATTCCAGCCTCCTCCATGTTTTCCCACCACTACTGTTTCAAGCTTTCCTGGGCCTCCAGCTTAATGCAGTTTTAGATTTATTCATGAAAGGGTCACAAACCACATCTTTTGGACAAGGCATTACCAACTGTCTAGCAAGTCTCTTACCAGCAGAAGAAAGGCTTAGTGGTTGAGACCAGAAAAGGGAGGTTTTGTTACCTTCTTTGAGTACTGGATTGAAGCCAAGCAGTATTAATTCAACTCTTCATTCTCCTCCTCTCTTGTGCCTGCTTCTTTCCTAAGTCTTTGCCAAAAATGTGAGAGGATGTTGTACCTATAGCTTAATTTATTTCTTATGAAGATCTCTTGGGGTTTGAACCTCTGTTATAAATCTGAAGCTTAAGGTTTAATAAAAAACACAGGAATCCTTTATGTTATGGAAGAATCTCCCAGAAACATGGTCAATTGCATCACACTGTTTAAGCCACAGTAGAGTATTTGCTAAGATCAGATCATTGCTGACTCTGATCACCAGGCAATACCAATTTGATTTGAATAACCCCTGAGTACATGCTGAAGTATTTGCTGAATGCATCAGAAAGAACTTTCACCTCTACATTTATGCCAGCTTTGTGGTTTAGATGAGGTAGAATGGGAGACAATATCTTAGACAATTTTTGACAAATAAAAATGACCAAATAAGATTGCTCAGGTTCAGTATTTTCTATAAAGAAGGCCAAGTTTTTCAAGGTCAGGTTGCATGGGGCTCTAAAGAACCTGAACTAGTGCATAGCATCCCTGCCTGTGGCAGTGAGGTTGGAACTAGATGATCTTTAAAGTTCCCTCCAGCCCAAGCCTTTCCTTGAGCCTGTGAAATCACAATAAGGAGACTTGAACAAGGCATTCCATCCTCATGGACATGGTAGGATTGTCAGAGTGGATTGCCTTCTTTCAAATATGATGAAAGAAGATGATGACTTAATTTGGTGTAGGATATTAATAATCACTAACACAAAGTCATTTAATCATCTGAACTCGCAACTTCTTTGATTGCAGCTTAGTGGTCTTGAGTTGGAGCTAATTTCCCAAATAACATTGCTGGTTTGCCCCCAGTATCTGTTGGTGTCTTTGAGAAGGTTTATATAGAAGGTGAAAATCTTGTTAATAATACCTGAGGTTCATGCTACTGTTCTCCAACAATGATTTCAGGCATGCATTGGCCACAGTTTTTAAAATTAATTATTCTACTATGCTTATGTGACTTGGTTCTCAAAAAAATCAAGGGCTCAGTATCAGACTCAGCCTTGGAGATGAAGTTGCTGCCCTGAGTTGTGTTGTTTTATTCTTGTACCACCTTAAGCAATTCGCTTTGACTTCCCGTGGCTCATCTCTTCCTCTATAAAGTGTAAGAAAGGATACTTGCTCACTACTTACCAGCTTTAGGTCTTAGTTAATGATTTGATTTGTGCAGCCCAAAGGAGGGAATATAAAATTAAGCTTACTGCTCGGCATCCTATGGCTGTGCTCATTCTACAAGGGGCAGCAGCAATAAAAAATAGGGAAAAATATTGCCCTAAGCAGTGAAATGAGATTGAGTTCAAGAAGACAAAAAACATGCCTTGACAAGTAAAATAATACCATTTTTGCATAGGCAGTTTTGCAGAGGAAAACAAATGAGAAGTGAAAAGTAGTCCTTTTGCTTCCTTCAGCACAAAGGTGGAGGTGGAATCAACCCACCAGAGCTCATGCACACGTTTTCTTGCAGACAAGATATTTCACTCTTCCAGCTTTCTCATCATCCTGTTGCCATAACTATATGGGAAGTACATAAAGCTATCGGTACTGTTTAAACCCTCACATTTTGACAGAAAATTGGATGATATGACATGCTGCCTCCCAGAACAGGCACTGTCTATCACCTTGCTGCTAATCTCTGTGATTAGTGACCTGCAATGTAAGTCAGCTATCAAAGACCACCTGTCCTTTTTGCTATAAGCACCTCCCAGCATATCACTTTGTGGTGTCACACTCCCTTGTCTGGTTTTTGATTGATGCAAGTTTCTCTTTTGAGCAGTGACTCAGAAAATAAATCATACCCCTTGCCATTCATTGAGTGCGATTCTGCAGCACAAAGCCAGTGTGGTTAATCAAAGCTCCAAAGAGCAACAAAAACCAACAGAACTGAGAATGAGGAGGAGAGATATAAAGGATAAAACATCATAAAAAGGATTGTTTGGGAGGCAGCCAAAGCAAAAGCAAAATAAAAAGTGCTGCAAAAAAGCATTATGTTTGCTGCACTACTGCACCAGAACCAGAATGTTGATTTTTTTACTCCACTCCCTGACATGTGTGCAGGGATGTGAGAAGGGTGCCACACTCCTGAAAAATATGACTATATCAATGAATATGATTTTGCAGGCTTTTACTTCTAAGTAACCCTTTCTGGGGTCAGTGGGATTTTTCTGAGTAGAGTAAGTAAAGACAGAGGGATGCTTCTGTTGTGAGCTGTACTCCAGATCAGTTTGTGATTCGGCTGGGATTGCGTCTCCATACACAGAAGGCTGCCAAAAATACGAATGGCTACTGCAACTAATTGGCCTTAAAGTAGAATTTTAAAAAAGGAAAAAAAGGTGAAATTTTATATGTTATGCAGACAGCAGTATGATGAAAGAAACAAACAGAACTAGAAACACTGCATTATAGGACAAGAAAGTCCTTTCCAAATATAAATGATTCAGAGCAGAAGAGTTTTGTGCTTTTATAGAGGGAAAATGAACACGGAAATGGAAAGGTCCATATTAGAAAGCCTGGTTTTTTACATCCAGTCCAGCAAGTTTATGGAAGCTTTTAAAATTATGAGGAGCAATCATGAGCTAAGGACGGAAAGAAACTGGTGGTTGAGTATGTAATTGAGACGAGTGTGATTCTTTGTGTTTGTCATGTGCCAGAGAAGTCAGGAAAAATGTGAGGTGTTGATGGCACTTCTACTTGTAGCAGAAGTAAAATCTAGACACAAGGAGTAGCAGAAAAAAATAATAATCTACCACAGAAAAGCTATAAGGCAAACTCTCTGACAACAGAACTCCGTTGAAAGTAAGGTATCTAAACCATATGGGAATTAGGCCATAAAACTGAGATGACAAGAACTGCATGTCCATGGAGAAGTGCTGGAAACTTACTTAAGTCAGGTAAATACAACGGTTCAGTCTTTAAAAATAGCTTAAAAAAAATCCTTCATTATGTTTTATGGAGGTAACCTTTCTATTTGGAAAATCAACCCAAGTTGTGAGGGAGAGAGAAATAAAAAGTTGAGAGAGTTAAATTTATAAAGACATGAATGAGTTGGGAATAGAAACACTGTTGCAGAGGAATGTGCATATGGATGGTGCAAATTTACAGGGCTATTTTTGATGAACTGTAGGAGAATTTTCAGTTTTTCAACACCTTTCCTTACAAAAAGAAAACCCTTCATCTGGTGGGAATTCAGTCAATTTCCTCATGTTTTTTTGTCATTTCCTAAGTTGCAAGGTTACTAATGGTAATTACAGACCCTATTTGTACGTTGTGGCTCTAGCAGTGCAAGAAGATTTCCTTGGCACATGTTACTATCCTGCTAGAGGATTTTTAAATGACCAGCCCTAGGTAGGAATTGCTACAATACTCGGGAGCAGACAGATACCACCTTTCCTCATTTCTTTCTTAGAGAGTAACCACTTCTCACTCACATTCTGCTATCTTCATCCTCCATAACAATAAACCACAATTTCAGTGTTCATTATAGCGGCTCACAATATGGGCTTTTGTGAAGGAGCCTGTTTTAGGGTGTTATATTCAAAAGTATAACAAACCTGCTCCTTCTAAGATTTTCAAACAGAGATGCTATAAAGGGGACAAACGGATTCAATAACAAGTGTAAAAAAAGTCACAATTTTTCAAGCCAAAAAAATCTTTTTTTTTTTAAAGAAAGGGGAGATGACAATGCACTGAAAGGCAATCAGATGCTCTATTTCTTTTATTTCTTTCCAGTGTGAAAGCACCAATATGTTTGATTCAATGCAAAAAAAAAAAAAAATCTCCTATTTGGTAGATGTCATACATGCTGCTATTGTTCTATAGCACAATGCAATCTCCTTCACTATTGCTTCTACATTCAGGCCTTAGTTTTGTACCCTTACTCTGCAATACATTTAACATGTCAGGTTTGGCCCATGAGTAATCCCATTTGCATTCACTGTAGTGCATTTACCTGAATGAATTTAAGTCAATTAGTTTGATGGGTTTAAAAACATATTTGAAGTCAAAGTGGTGCTCAAGTCTCTGTGGATGACTTAGATAAAGCTTGTTAAAGACACTCCTCCTCCCCCCTCTCCCTTCCTAAGTGTTCAATAGTTTCTATGCATTTTTCTGACAAACAGAATGTATGAGCTTGGTCTGCCACCATCTCTGGAATAGACTGGAGAAAATGGATTATATTTTTTTGTTGTTATAGTAGTGCCTTAATTCCCAGGAAGAATGCTACAGAAGCCATACAAGGTGTTGGAATTGGGGTGTGTCATTGCAAAGTTGGTTTTGGAGGTGTTTTTGGACTAAAATCCTTTAGCAGTTTTAACACAATCAGAATTCCAGAAATAGGAGAGACCCAAGAGTGCAACCCTGCTTCTTTGCCCAGCTACCAGTCTACCTCATGGCCTTCCTGTCATTCTTGCTTCCTCCTTCAGTCTGTCTTCAACTCCAATATTTTTGTAGTTTTGCTTGTGCCAGACAGCTTTTCAAGCAAGAGATTAATAATAAAATGTTGTCTTCAGGCTTCAGTATTACTATTATGATTTGTAAGTTACCTGAACCTGTGCTAGGAGTCTCCCATCCTTCACACATCCTTTGCTTAAAACTCCTCAGTTTTAAAACCCACAAATGCTACGTTACACCACATCCCTTTAAGCTGACCTACAAAGCTCACAGCACATTCATCCTCAACTACTGCACCATAGCTGTGAGAGGGCAGATGTAGATTTGGTATTAGGAAGAAATTCTTCCCTGTGAGGGTGGTGAAGCACTGGCGCAGGTTGCCCTGAGAAGCTGTGGCTGCCCCATCCCTGGCAGTGTTTGAGGCCGGGCTGGATGAGGCTTTGAGCAACCTCGTCTAGTGGAAGGTGTCCCTGTCCATGGCAGGGAGTTGGAATTAGAGGATCTTCAAGATTCCTTTCAACCCAAACCATTCTAGGATTCTGATTCTCTGAAATCCAGGACACAGCATCTGAAGCAAGTCTAGGATCTGAGTCAGGATGAGAAAGATTTGATTAGTACATTCAGGGTTTAGCTTTTCAAGGAAGAAATGCCAACAGAATGTGATTCAGTTCTTGCCATATATTTCCATATGTATTTGGTGTGAAAAATACCAGGAGCTGATAGGTTCTTTCTGAAACTTTTGCTTTCTGTTTTTAAATGCTGATGGTAAACAACAATATCCTGGGGTGGCATTTAGAGTAAACTTCTGTTCTTTAGCAGGAGGATTCAGTTTCAGAGAAGCTCAGCACATAATTACAGATTTTCCATGTTTGGTTTGTATTTTATCATTTTTCCTCATAAACAAGTTTAGATACTAAAAAACAATTTTTTCCATCTTGATGCAAGGCATTGCCTTTATTTTTTCTGTTTTCTGTTGCATTTAATAAACTTGAAGTAAAAATACCATTTATTAGTTATTTTGACAAAAATACTTTTAATACATTTTTTCTGATATCTGTTTTCTCTGTGTGCAGATATGTACACTTGTATTGCTGTGTTTATATATACATTGATTTTTCCACAGAAATAAATCCCAGGCCATGTTGTTACATGAAGCAGAACACTGTCATTTATTTACACTTTCTCAGCTCTGCTTAAGTTTTAATATATTTCCAGCTGAGTAAAGATGAGCCCTCTGAAAAGGAAGACATTTTTATGCAATTTCCATCCACATGTCACTCCTTCAGTCCTTCCTTTCTCCCTCTCCTTTCCCAATTGCCTTCTTATACCATCTCAGACTTTTGTTCATACATTCTAACCTCATGATCTGTGGAAACTTTTTTGAAACCACAGGACAGCATTTTTCCAAAGCCCTCCAGCTGCCCAAACAGAGACATTACCTGGTTTCCCAGAGATTAGATGCCTGATGAATACATGCCTCCTTGAGGTGTCTGAATCACTTGCTACAGAAAGAAGACACACAATATCACAGTCAGTTTCAAATTCCCAAGTGTATGTCTAGTTCAGACAGATGCAGGCTGGTGCATATATGTATCCTGTTAGCAGTGGCAATTATTAAATGAGTCACACATAATTGAGACTTTCTTTTTATTGGTAATTGTTCTAAGAGGGTTTTTCTGGAATCCATTAAGTAACATCCCTTTTCTTCAGTGTAAGAATGTATAAAGAAGGTAAACTCTAGCCATTGAGTGCCCAAAGGCATGACATTTTTGAATTCTCTCTTTCAGGTTATTCTAATCTGACCGCCACACAGACGTCATTATTTTAATGTTGAATACTCAGACAAGGGTGCCATGGATGTAAAGGAGAGGAAGCCGTATCGATCTCTGACTCGGCGCCGCGACACTGAGCGCCGCTACACCAGCTCTTCAGCCGAGAGTGAGGACAGCAAGGCACCCCAGAAGTCCTACAGCTCCAGCGAGACCCTGAAGGCTTATGATCAGGACTCCAGGCTGACTTACAGCAATCGCGTCAAAGACATGGTGCACCAGGAGGCTGATGAATTCTGCCGAGCAGGTGGGTGCTTTTCACCAGCTGTAAGCAGCATGGGGGAATCAGCTGAGAGCCAGAGTTGAGTGGGAGGCTACCTTTGAAAGACTCTGAGGCCAAAAGCATGATGTAAGAGAGAGACTTAAAGAGAGCGGCAGAGATCACCTTCCCTGTATTGCACAAGACACTGTGTGCAGCCCAGTGTCCTTAAGTGGCATACCCATATCCCATGTGCATTAGCATTTACTAAGACACATTCTCTATGTCTTAGTCTTTCTGTCTGCAGCAGCACTTTGCCACTTCCCACCATGAGACTAGAGCCCCGTGTGCACGTGCTGCACGGTACTGATGTGGCATGGAATGTTCCTGCCTGCTCAGGAGAACTTTCACTGTGTCACATGTCTGCTCGGTCATGAAGGAAGTCAACAAGGATGCTGAGGCAGGAGGCAACAAGTGGAGAGTGTCACTGTCCACACTGTCCATCTGGTCCACAGCAAAACCCAAGAACCCTGGAAGAAAGGAGACAAATGGATTCCAGGTGGAATGACCCCTCTTGGCATTGTACACAGTCTGCAGGCTTTAGGTTTGCCTTGGGGACATGCTGCAATGTTAAAGAGTAAGGAACGTCTTTAGGCCTTAGAGGAGCACATTTAGTGAATCTGAGTCCTGGTATCTGTGAAGGTGAAGATGTGGAGTTTCAAGAGCCACCACAGACTCCACAGTTCTAACAGAGATTCCAGATACCCTGAAGTCAGTGCAGTTACCATTTTCACTGCTGTTATTGCCTGTATGAGGAAGATTTCTGTCCCCTACTATAAGACTCATCTTAATTTTTCTGTAGAGATGTAGTTCAGATTCCTACCAGGACTTCACATAAATTGTTTTTAGAAGTCCATCAAGAAAAGCATAAAATGGTAAAGTGAGTCAAATAGAGTAGGCAGCATTCCAGAAAATGGACATAAACTAGCCTACTCAGAGTACTCTGAGCACATCCTCTGCAATTTGGAGAAGCTGATTCCCCAAAAGGAATACATATAATTACACTCATTAAACTTGGGGGCTGCTTGATTTTTCCTTAAAAATCATGCACTTGTTGTTTTGGTGCAAGACTCCTCTTCAAGGCACACACAAGCAAAATGATTTGCTGAAGTATCTTCATGCATATGGCTTTGGTGTTTGAGTTTCAGAATAACTGCAATAGGCAATAATCAACAAAAGGGCCAATAGTTGATGTAAGGAACGTTGTGACATCATGAAAGCAGTTTCCCTCTTAGCAACTCTGAAGTACTTCATCCCCTCTAAGGAATGTATGACATTATAAAGAAAAGGAAACTTTTTAGGTCATTGCATTTGCTTATTTGATACAATATATTCACCATGCAGGATAGATGTGAATTAGTCCAGGTCAGCGGTTCTCAACTTGGAAGTTCATGAGGCCATGCAGATCTATGGACTTCTCCTAAGAAGTCCACAAAAGATTACTTTTTCTGAGAATCCAGTCTGTTGGCAGGGAGTGTAATTTTTCTATACACAAGTTCATGCTTCCCTAGGAAAATTTTGAAGGTACTGAGAAATAGTAAAAATGACTGGTCAAAGTAGCTGAAATTCATTGAAAAGTTAAGATTAACCATGTCAGAGCATCAGTTCTGTCTCTGATATAACTCTCACAAATGGCTACACTTAAAGCTTTCTCTCAGTTTATCCTGAGGGTCCCAAAACTGGCCTGAGGAGTGTTAACAATTATCCCAGACTTTCTGTGCCACATTTTTCACTGGCAGTAAGCCATGAATGGACCTCTCTTTGTGATGCTGCTTGGCTTGAGGCCAACTGAAACCAAGCCTTATTAGCCTGCTTGACATCAACAAGGCAAAGTGAATTTCTCTCCTGCATTGGTTTGGAAGGCAGAGGAGGGAAACATTTCAAATTGACCAAATAAATTCAGTAAATAAACAAGTCAGCATTTAAATGGTTTTAGCTAGAGTGAGTGTCAGCAAATGTGCAAGTCAGCACAGGAGAAAATAGACCAGATCTGAATTAAAAAGTCTTGGATATTTATTATCCTCCTTTTATTGACTTGAGTTCTTCCAGCTTAAAAGGCAACAGTGAGCATAGAATATGAAAATCAATGCATCTGCTGCTGTTTATTGCAAATAAATTTGATTTTGAGTTAATTGTAGCAGTCATTTTTCATAATTTATGAGCTGCTGTTGCTGGAGAACATCAGTCATGTTGCACATTGATGTGTCTGATGATGCTGAGTGTGGCTTCTTTCAAGCAAAGGTGGAACATGACATCAGAGATTCAAACACGTAAGGAAAACCAAAATGTATTTTTCAGTACTCCACAAGGGATGGTTTAGAAAACCATGGTCTTAAACATAAGCTGAAACTAGAAGAGAAGAGCAAGGTCTCTGGGGAGATACAGCTCCCTGGCATTTATAACTTAGGTCAGGTTTATTTGCTTCCTTATGCCATGAGAATGTAGAGGACAATCTCTCAAACCCCTTTGTAATTATGTTATTACTTTGCCACAAGCTTGCATTGTGCTTCTCAAGCAAGGGTCGGGCAGAGGTGTGAGCCCCAAGCAACCTTTTCTGTCTGTCTGAAAGCATAATCTTTTTTGGTCAATTAAAAAGGTGTGAAGTTCGTGAATCCTTTATGCAGTTGGAGTGTTGTCAGCTGCAGATCCCGAACCAGCTGAGTCCGAATTTTCTCCTGCAAACAGCTCATTCTCTGAGCTATACATGAAAATGTTGTCCAGTCTTAGCTATTCACCTTGCATTCAGATATCTTTTCTCTGTTCACTGTGAGCTATAAAGTCAACTGAAAAAATGAAATGAAAAAATGTAGTAACATAGCATTTACTTTTGGCCACGTGTCATCTGATGCATGTGTGCTCTAATATGAGAGACCTTCCGCAATCATCAGGGTTCAAGGACAAGCTAGAGTGTTTCCACAAGTATGAAACCACAATCTGGAAAAGTAGAAAACTGACTGTTTCTGTTGGATACACATTTTCTACCGTATGATATTTGACATCAACAAATAGAAATGTGAGATAAACCACACAATTATGGGTCTTGAGAAAGGAGAAAATGGTAATTCGGCTTTGGATACAACCTTGAGATCCAGACTTGATGAACAGATTTCAATAATGAGTAGTTATGAACTTCAGTGTTCAAAGGAAGGTTAGTGCCTGAAATATCCTGGAGATTGTGCATTCAGATTTATCTTGTTGAAATATGCCTGAGCTGCAAACTGCTCAGTTCTTTAATCCATCCAAAGCATAGCATAGCATAACAGAAGCAGGGGTGCATTGAGCTGTATAAATGCACTGTGCAGCTAAAGGCACTCGTGACTGGCCAAAATCTTTTCAAGATATTCAGGGTTTAAAAAAAAAAATGAAAAAAAAAAATGCATGCATTAATAAATAAATGTGGATTAAAATTGCTCTCCCCAATTTCTTGTGGATTAAAATTGCTCTCCCCAATTTCTTCCCAAACAAAGTGTGCTAATATTTGAAACTTTATTCACATCCATTCAGTCTGATTTTGAAGCTCTGCAGGTAACTAGACATGGAGTCAAGGGTCACTTTTCAGGTCATATTTTTAGTCAGCTAAACAATTGCATCTATTTGTGGCCAAATAATCTCTATCAGAATGAATAGCTAAATGTGTGTCAAGGTGTGAGTGGTCAGCACAGGGAAAGTGAAATCGCCAAAGGAAATTTAAATCCCCAGTATGTAATTTCAGAGTTTTCAATGAGCAGAACTCACTCAAATTGCCTATTGTAGGGAAGTTGTCAGGTGTATGGTAGGACTTTTGATCATTGCACGCCTCATTTTGCTTTTCTCACAAGAAGATTACTTTTTGCCTCTCCTAAAGTATTGCACCATTTCTACATCCGTTTTTGGTTTCAAACTTGATGATTTAATTGAACATGCCCTGCGTTTTTGTCAGGTTCCAGAAGCAGGAATGAAGCCACTTTTTAGTCCTGGCATGTTTGAAAAGAGGTTGTCATGAGGTGGAGTCTGGTGTCTTCTCCCAAGTAACAAGTAATAGGACAATAGCAAATGGTCTTGAGTGACACTAGGGCAGGTTGAGATTGGATATTATGAAAAATTTCTTCAGTGGAAGAGTGGTCAAGTATTGGAACAGGCTGCCTACACAAGTGGAGTAATCACCTGTCTCTGGAATTGTTATAAAAAAAGAAAGTGTAGATGAGATGCTTAGGGACATTGTCTCGTGGTGGACTTGGACGTAATGGTTGGACTCGATGATCTTAAACCTTAATGATTCTATGATTCTGTGGTCTCTTGGTCCCATTCAGAGCAAGACCATAGAAGAAGGGTATCTTTGGTATAACGTTGCTGTGTGTTACTGTCACGCTGCTGTGTCCCACATGAAGGTAGAAGATGAACACTTCAGCTTTTGACTTGTGCTACATGGCACTATGCCCTATTAAAGAATAACCCAGCTGATGTGTTTTTCTCACAGGAGCCAACTTCTCTTTACGAGAGCTGGGACTTGAAGATGTGACACCGACACACGGGGCTTTGTACCGGACCGACATCGGGCTGCCTCACTGTGGCTACTCCCTCAGCGCCGGCTCGGATGCCGACACGGAGGCAGATGTGGTCATGTCACCCGAGCACCCAGTGAGGATCTGGGGACGCAACACCAAGTCCGGGCGCAGCTCCTGCTTGTCAAGCCGGGCCAACTCCAACCTCACCCTCACCGACACAGAGCATGAGAATACTGAAACAGGTAAGTGGTAACAGTGCATGCAAGTGTCAGCCCCGAGCTCTATAAGGAATGTCTCTTCCTACTACTCCACTTTAATCTTCCTTAGGTTTAGTGATGAGGTTTTTTATCAGACTCCATGAAAACACTCTTCTAACAGCCCCAGTCGTGGCCTTTTTACTGTCCTACAGAGTCTTTGTTAATGAACTGCTGGAGAAGCTCCTACTTATTTATCACTGCGACAGAGATCATTAAATAGCTGTAATACTCTCCCTGCTTTTTGCAGGGACCTTTCAGAGGGAAGGCATTTAAATCTCCCCTCCTCTGGCCAATGCTACTCTTATCTTTGCTCAGATTTTCTGGGCAGATAATTTTCTTCTCTTCCTTGCTAGTTCCTTGACAGGAACCGCTTCATTTATGTAAATTGGCTGACTGCTCTCTGAAGGAAAACGATGGTGAAATATTTTTAGAAGCCTTTTTCTTTGTGTGAAATAAAAGCTGAAGGTCACAGATTTTTTAATCTCTGTAACTTTGTGTCCCCACCTGCAGGGATTCCTGTGTGCCTTTTGTAGGTCTGGGAACCTTTTGGTCAGCAGTTCTGCCAAGCAGTGTAGGAGAAGGAGAGGGGACTTTGATTCAATTGCAGCTTGACCCAGGAGTTCATCCAGTCCTATATGCCTTTGCACCTTTAATTCAATTATAGCACAGCCTGCTTCTTGATATAGCTGCTGCGTGCAAGTCATTGGGCACTTGTGCTCGGTGCAGAAAGCTCATGTGAAATGACTGTATCACTTGTTCTTTTCATGCTTTCTGCCACGGTATTATAGTGACAAATGATGATAAGTTTTCCTCTGGAAGCCATGACAGTGAGACATACACCACCCACATGATTTTATGTTTAACTCCAACAAAATTACAGTTGAAGCTTATTAAGTTTCTACTCAGAGATAATGATATATTAGGCAGAGTTCAAAGATAAATGGTCTTCTGTTCAAAGGATGTACAGAAGAATATTTTTTAATTATCTTTATCATACTTTTTAAAAGATTCTTAGTGTAGTGTCTTACAAGCAGACACATAGTGGCAGGTTGCATTGTTTTCCTTCTGATCCTTGTGGTTTGATGAAAAATCAGAGGGATGATCACAGTCAAATACAGTTTTGCACATTCATAAGAAATTGCTAGAAAACAGCCAAAAGCAAGCGCCTTGCACTGCCATCCCATTCTCCTCTATCCAAGCTTTTTTTTGTGCTTTCCATGTGATGTATGAGCAGCTGCAATCCTATCCCATACATTTTTTCTTTCCATGCCTACTAAGAAAAGCAGTATACAGAATTCTAGGTTGGTTTCCCCCCCCAGCCGCCCCTTTGGTCTTAACAGAAAAGAATTGCATTATCTATTGGAGTCTTTTTCCCTGCTCTCTACACCTGCAAATGCAACTTTGTACCTACAGATCACTTTCAAATGAAATTATACTAGAAACAGCACAGTAGCAACTTCACGTGCCTTGAAAGGCTTTACTGAAAGTAATCACAGAGGGAGAAGGACTCATGTCAGGTTGGAGACAGCCTTCAATTCCTCTTTCCTTAACTTTAATGGCACGCTAACCATTTGTTGAACCATCACTTCATGGCAGCTAGAAAAAGAGAAATGAGAGGTGGAGAACACACAATGCTGTATAAGAGTTTCCTTGGAGCCTAGGCATTTGCAGTCTTAGATGTTGGGTGTTTTGAATGACAAAGGCTGTATCATACTGAAATCAAAAGTCTGTGCAGCACAAATAAAACATAGATTGCTGTGGTGTCCGGTATGTAATAGTATTGTTCATACTGACAAAAAAGATGTGGTGGAGATTAAAGGAAAACATTAAGATCCAAACTGTGCTGGTGATGAGCTTCATCTGATGCTTAGACTTTCCTGGGAAGATGTCATAGACATCAGACCATGTTCAGTCAGAAAAACTGGTCCAGAACTGAGAAAAAGTTCACTTTGATATAGGGACTGTGGTTGAATTGGTGATATAAACATATGCAAACAAATGTTGCAAGGTAGAAAGAAAAGAAGGTTAGGGAAAAAGTCTTTTTAGTAGGCAGAATTTGAGCATTTTCCTTTGTAATTGCTTGGCAGAGATGAAGGCATCTTTGTGCACAAACTCCTCACAGCCTGAGACCTACTGTAGGAGCAAATGAAGCCTGAGATCCTCTCAGAAGCTTTTTCTGCTGAACATAAAGGCATTTCCTCCCTCCTCACTCCACATAAGTAGTGTTTCTCTGGGCTGCTAGCTATCACACATGCTATTTTGAGAAATCCCAGATTTATAGAAGAAACATTTTCAAGAAGACATGAAATTTTGCTAATGGCAATGTAAATTAACATAATGCTATGACTCAGTTTACAGGATGCCTTTATGAGCCAATATTAATTGTTGACAGTATTGATAGAAGTTATAGCCTTTAGCGGAAGTCAATATGGACTTTATGAACCTGCCATCAATAGAAGAGTTTATGGTACTCATTAAACCAACTTCTCCAATGAAGGTCAAAGTCAGCAGTTTTTATGCTGTTCATTATTTATCTAAAATAAATAATCAGAATTTCCTTCTGATGCTTGTAAATCCAAAGTTGTCAAAGGACGATTCTGCCAAAACATTTATTGTGTTCCTAGAAAAGGAGAGGAGTCACTCCCTTGAAAAGTAGGTTTGTTTTTATTTCAGGAGTGGTGATGCCTTAAAGGAACAGATATGCTGCTCAGAAAGGACAGTCAAAGTCTGTCCCTGTCCTTAAGGAAGTCTATGAAGTACTCTGGTTTCATGGTGTATTGTAGTCCATAGATCGCTTAAACAGGGAGCTGGCATGGAAAGCCATCCGTAGCTTTATCTAAACTGTTATGAGGTTTTCACAGAATCTCAGAGGTGTTTGGGTTGGAAGGAACCTTAAAAAACATCTAGTTCCAAGCCTCTGTCCTGAGTGCCAAGGGTCACCTTCATTAGGTTGAATGCTTCTAGGAGGCCAAATGCTTTTAATAAGTTGAGAGTTTGTTTTCACTAAAGAGCTGAGTTATAACTCTGGCATTGCCCTGAGCTCACATCCTGCCCACTCAAACAGCCACGATGGCTTCCCCTCCAGTGGGCAGTGCATTTCACTTGACCTGGACAGTGACTTTGCACAGTGAGGGGACAGAGGCACAGCTCATGTTGCTGCATCTTGCCTGGGGACATTGCCATCATACTGTATTGCTGATGTAGCAGGCACTTTTTATGCCTCAAGGGGTTTTCTGCAGCATGATCATGATCTGAACTGGAACTGTGAACTCCCATTAACAGTTCAGAACCAAGCACAGAGGGAGTCTGGTTCCTGGAAGTCTAGGAGATTCTAGGAGAACTTCTTTCCTATAGTAGATTGCACCATTTCTCAGCAAGACTGATTCGAGCAAAAGAAGTTCCTGAAGTGGTCATTTGGAGTGAAGCCTGGAGTTTCCTGGCGGTACCTTAGCTAACCCCGAACAGGATTTGTACTGAGCCAGCAATTGTTTACCATAGAGAAGAGCACATTGAAGAAAAACGAGGTAATAGTCTTCCAGAAATTGCCTTATTTTTCAGCAGTTTAGTCACATAAAAAAAAAAAACCCAACCCAAAAAACTTCTAATCATAAGGAAATCATTATAAAAATAGAGTACCACAGGATAATTTAAACTGAAAGGCATTGCTGAAAGTCTCTGGTTCCTCTCCTGCTTAAAGCAGGGCTAAGTTGGAAGTCAGATTGGGTCACTCAGGGCCTTTTTCAGTTGCAATTTGAGAATTTGAGTATCTATCAGAATGGAGAGGCCACAGCCTCTATATCCTGGCTCTGGAGGTGACCACATTTGCTGTGAACAGCTCTTTTTCTAAGAGCTAGTATGGATTTCAACTGCAACTCATGTCCATTGCTCCCATTGAGCACCTCCAAGAACAGTCTGACTCCATCTTCTGAACATCACCCATTGAAAAAACAGTTGAAAGACAACATCTAGAGTCTTCTCTCCTCATAAACAGTTGGAAGGCAGTTTGGCACTGGAGGAGATCAGAGGAGTCTGAGGACTTCCAGTGCTTAAAGCTTTTAAGTGTAAACTAGACAAAGATCTGCTGAGAAAGGTCTAGACTAGATGCTGTCTAGTGTGGGTTTCTGTGTGGGTCTCTCAAGCATCCCTCTTTCTCCAGTTTCAATTCTTGCAGCACTGCTGCGCCTTTTTCCTCTGGTGCTGTGCAGGACTATTCAGGCTGGGCTTTTGTACTGTCTAGGGGACTCCTAACATGTGTGGACATGGACAGTGTTTGCGTGCAAGCATCCAGGAACTGGGCTGTGTCTATTTCCTTTGGATCTGTAATAGAGATCTTAATCCAGATCCACCCAAAGTATTATGAATCATCTTGGTAACCCCTGGACAGATTTGAACTTGCGAGATAGGCAGAAAATGCATAGATATTCCAATATGAAATCCCTACCCACAAAAAGACCCTGAAAAAAACAACCAACCAACCAACCAAAAACAAAACAAAACAAAACCCCACCAAAAAAAAAAAAAAAGAAAAAACAATAAAAAAGCAAAACAAAAAACCACCACCAACAACAAAACCGAACCACTTTTTTCTCTACCTTCAGTGTGATAATGAACTTACTGGTTTACTCAGTACAATCATTACAGGGTTACCATACACCTGGATCAACAGCATTTTTAAAATTGGTCTTTGTGAAAGTGGAGTTGCGGCCCTTTAAAAACAAACAAACAAGCAAACAAACAAACAAACAAACAGTACAGCACAATTTCAGTGCCAAAAGTGATGTGGTGACTGTAGTAATACAGACACTTACTGATGAAAAGGTTTAAGAGCAGCATTTTGGACCCACATCCTACAAAGAGGAATAATTTCCCTTTTGTCCCATCCCTGGATTTGTTCATGGCTAGCCTGGATGTGGCTGTGAGCAGCCTGGTCTAGTAGAAGGTGTCTCTGCCTTCCCAGGGCATCCCAGAGGTTGGAGCTAGGTGGCCTTTAAGGTTCTGTCCAACGCAAACCATTCTGTCATTTTTTTCCTTTAGTCAGTGCTGTTCTGGATTGCATTTAAATGAATGCATTTAAAACTGCCAAGCAACAACCAGCTCCATCTCCAAACATGCTCTCCAAGCCTTACCAACTTAACCAGAAAGGTAGTAGATATTTTACACTTAATTTTTGCTTTCTCATCAAATAAATTGCCGTTCTGAAAAATTCTGATAGGCTGTTGTAAAACTGAAGCATAGTGGCAATCAGGAACTTTAAAGCTCACATGATAGCTCTGCCTCCTCTACCATCCCAGACTCAACTCTTAGCCATGTTAATTGACATAATACCTGATTTACAGGGCATTCCTTGCAGTAACCACCACATTCTCTGCTTCCACTGCTTGAGCCATTACTGTTGCTAGAAAGAGTGCTTAAGAAACTGAATAGGGTTTTAGGACTCAGCAGAACTGAATGCTTATAGAACCTATTAAAAACACAGGGGTACATTAAAGCAGGAAATAAGTAAAGACAAGTATTTCAAACAAGAACACCAAAGAAATGCTACAATTTTATTTCTCTGGGCAGTTAATAAATATTACTGATGCTTTCATTTATTCAGTAGTGACTGATACAGAACTAGCCAAAGCCTTTGAAGGCTCCTGTTGCCATCAGCAGTGTTACACCAGGTCCTAGGTACATGGTGATAACAGTCTGGTTTTTGAAAACAGCATGCCCAAATGGTGTAGATCCCAGTACTTTTGGTTAAATACATCACAATATGCTGTCCACTGCTAGTTTTCTGATAGTCATTTTGGCCTCTTATTAAATCAGAAAGCTTTCCAATGATCAAGACACATTTCATCAGCCTTTTGAAAATATTTTCTCCTCAGAGTCTTTTTACAACAGCTAAGAGAGCTTTAGACAAATAGTAATTATTTCTGTTTTTTCCTTGTTCTCTTTGGTTGTTGAGAGCGCTTCTCTTAATGTCGTCTGTATTTGCTACCAGGTGCCTTGCAAGGTAACTTCTTAATAGCTCTGACTCTCTGCAGAGGAAGAATTTTTACTCAGTTTTCTTTGCACTCACCTTCCTGTTTCCCAAATCATGTTGACCCAAATCACTGGCCCAAAGTACAGTTCAATATATCAGTGCAATTAGCAGTGCCAGAATTACTGTGTAATCTCTGCATTGCATATTATTTGTTAAATACCCCATTTGATAATCCATGGTGACTTTTCTTTTTATTACCATGTTTTGCTGAGTAATTTCCTTTCAGGCTTCATCCACTCCATTGTTAACATTGTTACCGTGGTTGCAGCAACATCATCTCTTTATTTTCTCCTCTGAATTAAACAGTGCATTATAAAGTACTTCCAGTAAATGAGAGTGTGCTTCAGACATGCTTCTTCTGCAAACCATGAAGGCAAAAATGTGATACTCATATTCTGGAGAATTCAGAAAGGAATTTTTTTAAAAAAACTAAATATTTTTCAGAATAAATAGTAATTTTAAAAGGATGTACTATGAGCTATATTTTATTAAGTTTTCCTTACAACTTTTTAGTAAGGGAAAACAATAGTAAATTAGAACAGCCCAGGCAAGATCAGACATCTGCTGGCTGTCATCTTTCACTGGTCTCACATCAGTTGTAACCTCAATATTAACAACATGTTTCAGTTTGAAATAAAAAATTAGCCAGAATCCTTACCCCTAAATATCCATCATCGATTGCAGAAGTTAGTGAAGAACTACATAAAGTAGTAGCACATCCAGAAGGGAATTTTCACTGATACCTTTCCTCATTTCAGCTTCTCAAAACTCTCACATTGCCCCTTTCCAGATAGAATTTGCAAAAAAACCCCCATTTTAACTGTATGTGGATACTGCTGGATATGGCAATTTACTGAAGTCATCTTACAGAGATATTCAGAGATTTGGTGATCGCTTAAAATGGGAAGGTCAGGGGAAGACATGTGCCTTCAGGCTCTCCAACTGTAAAGATACTAATATTCCTATGAAGAATGTTAGTCCTAAAAAGGAGACTTTTAACTGTATGACCATCAAATGCTACATTTTCCACAGAAAAATGGCTCCCTTGAAGGCTGTTACATCTTCTTTACCTATAATCCAACTTTCTAATCACTGACATTCTTGATGATAGATACCTCATATTTTCTGTCCTCTTATCTTTTTTGTCCTTTTTAGATGTTAGTCCTGAGATACTTCTTGAAAGTGAATAGGTGAGTCACCACCTCACTCCTTCACAAGAGTCTCAGGGAAAGTTTTACCTGTATGAGACAGTGAATTCATGGGGTTTAGGACCACAGACCCTTATCTCCCTTCGCATTCAACAAACTCCCAGCCCACTGGGAGTAAAACCGGCTTTCAAAATAATGATGTCACTGCCTCTCAGACAGCTGGGAGCCAGTTGACCCTTTGGTAGCACAACAAAGGGAACCAGAAGCATCTTTGCTCCCCATTTAAGAGATGAAGGTATATGAGATTAATCTGAATTTAGTATTTCAAGTGCAGCATTAGTGGTCAGTATCTTGATTCTGTTTCACAGTGAAGGAATTCCCACTTATTTCTAGGGCTAATTTATTTCATTGCTGGCCTCTTTGTCCTTAGAGGAAAAGAAGTATTTCCTTTTTATTTTCTTTTTAAATTTTCTTTTCTTTTCCTTTTTCCTAATTTTATTCCTGTATGGTGTGTCCCATAGAGAATGTACTTTCTGCATTACTGTAATCTGCATCTGAAAGGATGCTGACACTTCAGTCCTTCCCAATGTTATTCTTCTGTAATGAACTGCAGTTCAGTACAGGTTAGTGTGTAGGTTTCACATTATTATTATTATTGTGATGATGGTGAAGCCATGAGGCAGGGAAAAAGCACTAAAAGACGCTCATTATTAGCCTGAATATTGGTGAAGAGGGCATGTAGAAACAACATCAACAGGTAAGAATTTACTGTTCTTTGTAGTTATGTGATTAATTTTTGTCCTTTCTTTTGCCACTTTAAACTGCCTTGTCATGGTGATTTTTTAAAGAAAAATAATTGCATTTATTAATATTGCAGGCAAGCTGCCAAGTATTTTGGAAGCAAATCTGTGCATTTTTTACACTGTTTCTGAGTGCCATAAATAATTTCTTGTGGTGTGATACACCCCAAGGGGAATAAACCAGTGTTCAGCAGCATGAAACCTTTCAATAGTAGCTTTGCTTCCAGCCTGGTTTTGGGGTGGGATTTGTGTATCATTGCCAGTCAGGAATGGCTACTGCTGTGGACTGAGGATTATGGTCAGGACACTGAGGGCCATCAAAGCTGGCATGGCACTGGACATGGTACTGGAATCAGGGTCAATGGTCACTTGGAGCAGGATTTTATTTTTAGGGTCTGACCTAAACTCTATTCTAGGCAAACAATTGATCCCTTTGGGATACACAAAAGAGAAGCAGCATGGAGAAAAACCAAGAACTAGAGGAGACAGTTAATGTCCCATCAAAGGATGGGGTGGTGGTTGAGAACTCAAAATGGCTGGATATCTACCTTGCGTGGCCCACAGACTCGTGCTTCCAGAGTTAGCCAGCTGGGTAAGCATGGAGCAGGGAGCCAAAGCTTGTTTCCCAATTGCCTTTTCTCCTTTTTTTTCCTTCATCTTGGATCTCTAGGGGTCACACTGAGCTGCAGTGAGTAGGACATGTCCATTCATCATCCCAGCATTTCAAAGACATGCATTATTCCCTGAAGAGTAGAAGAAATTGGGAAGAAAGCCTGGTGCACCTGGCTTTCAATACCCACTATTCCCTCTACAAGTGTTCTTCCCAACTGGGCATTTCCAGATGCCCATGTCTGTATTTCTAAATTCCCATTTGGGCCACTGAATCTGCTTCTGAGTTCAGCACACAGTGTTAGCCCACATCTGGTTCAGTCTCCAACAATGCCCCTTGAGGTATCTGACTTTGTTTCTTTCAGTGAAGATGTGTCTCCATCTATAAGCAGAACAAAGTGAGAGGAAAGAGCATGTTATTTTTGGTTTACCCATGCCCAGAGGTGCACACTGAGCTCCAAATAAAGGAAAGCATAGCGTCTGCCATGAGAATTTATTCATTAAAATCTCATTGTTTTATTTCTCAGAGGATTTTGATTAACTTTTAGCAACTTCATTCAATCAAGGGCAGTGATTGAAAATGCATTACTGCCCTAATTCTGCAAAGTTTTCAGTTTTTCTTTGGACTGCCCCTAAAAACTTTAATTATATGCTCTAGGGCAGGTTGTAGTTTAGTTTTCTCCACCACTGCAAAGATCTTATTGAATCATGTATATAAAAAGAAAACAATAATTCACAGCTCTTTACACAGGCAGATAGTGACAGGACAAGGGGAATGGTTTTAAACTAACAGACAATAGATATAGATTAGATAATATAAAGAAATTCTTTACTGTGGGGATACTGAGGTGCTGTGACAGGTTGCCCAGGGAAGTTCTGGATGACCCATCCCAGGAAGTGTTCAAGGCAAGGTTAGATGAGGTTCTAAAACACTCACTTGGTCCAGTAGGAAGTGTCCCTGACCATGGCAAGGGGCTGGAACTCCACGATCTGTAAGGTCCCTTCTAACTGAAATAATTCTGTGATTTTATGATTGCATCTGAGGCACCACCTTGGTTAATAGGTTGCCACCCTGGGTACCCATCCCCATGCCCTTTCATGGGCTCTCCATCCCTATGGTCATGGTAGTGCAACTGCTCATGGAGCCCAGCTCTGACTTATCCCCCAAACCCATGTGTTTTAAAGCCTTTTCTCAAGGGTGCCAGCCCAGAGAGCTCCTGATTTCACAATCTCCACTCAGCTCCCATGCCAGAGAGATCAATTCAATGCTCTATAGAGTAGCAGAAATCCTACCCAACAGAAGATCCTCCTAATTTGCGTCAAATAAGGGCCAGTGTCTGAGGGTGGCATAACAGAAACATCTGGGGGCTATTTAAACCAGTGTTGCCAGCAAGGAAGGAGCATTGCCAAACTCTCTTGGAAATGCACTCCAGCTCTCCAGCAAGAATGGTCACCTCCTTTGTTCTCACCAATTCATTTTCTGTGCAAGACTTATTTTCTTCTCAGTCTCCAGCATGGTGAAGACTTTTATTACCCTTAGTTTGAGAGGAGGGGATGAAATTATGACCATATTCCAGTTTCCATTTAAATGCAGTTTTGACGTGAATTTCAAATAAATGTAAGACAGCAAAAAAATACTAAAAACTCCAGTAATCATCTACTGAATAAGAAATCTGTTGTTCACCATTTTCTCTTCATAAAAAATGTAAAAAAGTAGGAATCTGAATAAATGCATGCTAAACTATATAATTGCTGAAATAAATATGTATAGATATAGGATACTTTTTGATTTAGCATAAAGAAGCAGCAAATTATACCAATCAGTGAGAATCAACCAGTTTTAAAAGAAAATAACTGAAAAGCACACATGCAAAACAAGATTAAACCTGATTATTTAAATCAAGATTCTCTGCTTCCTGGTTAAAACCATGATTATAATTTAAATGAGGCCACCCTGCCACAAATAGTTTAGAGACAATGATTTCTTGTACTTGTATAATGTGCAGATCTTATAGCTGATGGAGAAGTCATGTTGCTTGTATGGAACATTTATGCACTGGGCCTTTATCTCCAGCCACTTTCTTAGTTTGCTGCTAGTTTGGTTTAGTTGTTTGAAGAAGGCAAATGGTAATGCTCATCTGAAGGAGTGAGAATCTGGTATCCCACAGAAAAATTCAAGATGTTTTTCCTTTGGGAGTTTTGCTTCTTTCTTAGAATGGATCACTGCAACCTCAGTCAGGCTAAGATGCTGACTTCCCAGTAACACAGGGACTGGAAAAGCAGCTGTAACCCCAGATTATGAGTATGAAGGGAAATGTCTCCCTCTCTCTGCTTTGGATAATTACATTCCACTTAACAAAATTCCCTTTGCTCCTATAGTTGGAAGGGGTGTTTCTCCTTCATTAATTGCTCTGGCTTGCTGCTGTGCTCTACCAAGCAGCTGTTAATGTTCCACCCCAGAGGAGTCTGCAGTTCAGTGATGGGTGAAATGATTAAGGCTTGCAAAGCACTTGATCATTTGGAATGAAAGGTGTGACATAAACATACCCCATTAGTTTCATTAGTGCTCAACAAAGCAAACTTTACCTGTAGCTGGTACCACTCCTCCTTGGCATTTAAGGTGTTCCCTCTGGAACATGTGCAATTTGCTGGATGCATTCTTAGCTGTCTTTAAAGAAGCCTGTTACCCAGACTGGTGATTTGACCCGTCATATATTGGAGAATGAAATGAGTGCTGTGTTTGCAGAAGTTTGAAGAAGTGTTAATCCTGCCTTAGTTCTCAGGAAAAGAAAGGTAGTGACTTTGGATATTACAGATACTTACTCCTGGTAGCAGGAAACTAGAAACTCTGACATGGGATCAGTCTACAAAGGAGAATAAGGAAAGGCCTTAGAGGAGTGTTACCTGATGGAGCTGTAGAGATGTTAGAAGTTTGTTTGGTAAAGGTTCACTTAAACATTTATGCAAATAGAAGAAAGATGTATGTATTTGTAAATTATGTGCCTATAATTTAGACTTACTGTCTAACAAGGCACATCAACAGGGTTCCATGTCTCTTGTCAGGTCACAGTGTCCCTCAACATCACCTGAATATTTTTGGCTGTTGACTGTCCATCAAGTGTGATTCCCCCTGATGGGAGTCCTTGCCATTCCATCTGCACAGGACCCTTTCCACTGGTGTGCTGGCTGCTCTCAAATCAGGACAAATTTTCCCTCTTTGGTCACTTTCCTTCTGTGACTGGAGCAAGCAGAAAGCAGAGGTCAACTCACACAACCTCCGTGGGTCCTAAGGCTGAATGGGATATTTTCATAGCTCCCTTCAATGGGGGTCATGTGTGTGAGCTGTTAGACTTTGTGATTTGTGTGAATTGAAGAAGAAACCTGGAGAAACATCAGTGGACAGTCTTATCTCTTCAATGCAAATGGAGAAATCCTCTCATTATTTGATCAAAAATTATCAAAGTTTTGACAGGGAAAAAAAAAAGATATTGCCGCATTAATTGTTGAATTGTTGGATAGAGAACTTCTGGGGCTAGAAGGGTAAATATTGAGGCCATAAGTTCTGGAACTCAGTTCAGTGCTTCTCAGCATTTCAGTGGATATCTAGAGACAAACTTAAACAGAAGAGTTCAGGAAATTTCTCTCTGTAAGCTGCATGACTAAGGAGGAGACCAGGTCCCAAAGGAATATTTTGGAAGGTAATAGTGCTTTTTCCTAGGGAGATATTTTACCTCACAATAGAAGATTTTTTTAAGACCTTTAGATAGAGCCTTAGTCTAGACTATCAAGAAAATGCAGCCCCAAATCATTTTTATCTCAGTCATTGGCAGCAGTGTTTTGCATTGTCTACATCAGATTATGGTTAGTCCCACATAAGCACAAAAAGTAAGAGAAGTTCAGGAAGGGTTCCCAAAGACACCGTAGACCCAGAACATCTATTATTGCCCCCGAACAGTACTCCAATAGATTCATTTCCCCATAGACAGTGATGAACTTAGTTCTTAACCTTCTCTTAGTTCTTTTCTTCTGGAGTTTCTCACTGTAAGTAATGTTTTCCAAACCTTTAATGCTCTCATGGGCCATGCACTGTTTATCAATGTCCTCCCTGAATTGGATTTGGTTAATTCATTCTTGGCTTTGTCTAAAGTTCTTGCCAATATATTTGCATCCTTCAAGAGAAGAATGTCCAGACCAGATTAGAGATGGGGGGAGGTCAATACCCCTTTTCCCCAGCAGGCACAGAGAGCAGATAGATTCTGCAAAGGAATCACTCAGATGCTTTCCTGGAGAAGCTACTAAAAAATCTCTCCCAGAGCTGCTTCACAGATTGATGTCTTATCGATGGTGGCATGTGGGGGTTGAGAGGATAGGAGGGACAGATGGTCCATAAGGTTCCTTTGAGATACAGCCAGACTCAAAGAAGAAAAAGGAAGACTGGTGAATTTCTGGAAGAGCTTATTTCCTCCTTGGACTTGAACAGGGTGTTGAAATTCATCCAACAGACTCTGTAAAGCCTTTTGGATTCTAAGAAGACGACATAGATCTACAGCCTCATTATTGCCTATTGGGCTGTAAAACAAGGCTGTAAGGAATGAGGGAGACAATAGGGTTTGCTTCTTTCCTGTTTATACCAGCTCCTCTCCAATTGGAAATGTACTAATATGCCTTTTATGAAATAATTATTTCATTATTGTTTCCTTTGGCACAAGTATCTGATCATTCTGATTCCACATAGAGAATTACTTGGAAATGAATAATTCCAAATCATTTTCCAAGAATAATTATATTAATACATTTTCAAATCTAGATAAGCCTATGAATAGCATTCCAGACTAGGATGAAAAAAAAATTTATCAGATTCTTTACTTGCATGTTTTTGGAAATATGCAGACATACCTTCCCTTACTAAAATACTGTCTGAAAATTGGTTAGTTACTTTAGTTTCTAATATTTTAAATTAAGAGTGTTATAAATTACAGGGAATTCAGAAGGGCACTGGCAGACAGTATTTTGAAAATATGGCTGTGCTAGGAAAGTTGGTATGAAAAGAGCAAAAATTAGGATTTTTTGAGGATCTATGTATCCCTGTGTTTAGGGCATTAGGAGGCAGGCAGTACTCCTTTTATCATGATGTGCTGTAAATCTCTGAGATGCCACTCAAAACCATTGAGATCCCAGCCCACTTGGGCAAGAGAGCGAAGAACAGAAGAGCTGGTTTTGTCCATCTGTTGAAGATATGACCTTGCCCTGGGGTCATTTTTCCTACAACGATTGCATGAAAGGTTTCTGAGGTCGGTTGTTGCAGCGTCTGCTTTACACAGTTTTGGGGGAAAAAAAATCTGTTGCATGACTCAGACTCATCCAGCTTCTTCTCAGCATTTACTATTTCTTCCACTCAGATTTTGCATTCAGCATCCTCACTCAAACAGCTCCATTTCCTCCCTCCCTTTCTCCATCTTTATTTCTTCCTGATGAGCAATTCAAACAGCAAACTGTTCCTCTCCTTCATTCCCATCAGTGACTCCATTCAAAGCCCTGCCCATGTTCTTATTTTCTTGGCAGAGCTATATTCAGTGAATGCATTTGTTTCTTTAGCTAAAGAACAAAAATATCTGCAAGCAAGCTCATTTCCCTCCCAAACTGCTTAGGAAACTAGTGCTGGGAAGGGGGGCAAAGTGCTTTGTCAAGTGTTAGAGGAACAAGAGAGACATCTTCTCCCCCCTGACATCCCTCTTTTATTATCATTTGGAAGACTCTGTTAGTCTCTCACTTCCTTGGGGACTAGAAACATCTTGAAAAGATCTTTCATGCAGGCAGATAACAAACTCACTGTAGAGCTGCATCAGAAAAGGAAAAATTACTTGCTAGTAATGATGTTTATCACAATTCTTCCTCCTTTCCCAATGCTACAAAGGAAGCTGTCTCTCAAGTAAAGGCCAAGTCTTGTCCCTTTTTTTTTTTTTTTTGGCAAACTATCCATTGTGAAAATTCAATGCATGTAAGCTTGGCTGATGGAAGTTTTATACAAAAAGTGGGTGGAAGGAGATGACAGTGTGGGCTGATATGATTTATTTGAGATAGACCTGATCTGATAATACACGACATGAAAAAAGCCATATTGCTTCCGCTTCATAAATTGGCGCGAGGGATGTTCCTGTGGCTGAGCAACATCAGTAAAGCCTGGGCCAGATGTTGGGAAACTCACACTCCCACTGGACTGAACTCATCAGCCTAGTCTGCTTGGCTTTTCATCACACTAGGACAGAAAAACACAGCCATGTGGCACTGTGGGTCTTTGCTTTGAAGGAGACTGTGATTTCATCTGCTCTGCAAGGATGTTAAAAATCTCAGAGTACTTTAATGGAAAGGGTGACCCAGGTTTTTGTGCTAAGGTGTTGTTCTCATCATCATTGTATAGTTAGCACTGAAACAACTGGCTACCATCCTTAGCACTCCAGGCAAACACATCATAGACTAATAACTCCCTGTTGCTAAAAGATGAAGTAAATTTCATGACACTGCTGTAAAATGGCAATGTACAAGTCTGCAACTTGATGATGTGCAAGCCTGCAGAGTGTGTGTGTACATGGGCAGCTGCAAGGCAAGGTGATCAATCCTTGGGATGTATTTCCATCTGTGTTAATTGTACCTGCTTGATGTTGCATTATCTGCCATTGGCGAGACCCAGACTAGACCTCAGGACTCTGACACTCAGTCCCCTGAGTCTACCCAGAATGTTATTGAGATCTTCAGGGAATAGGAATTGATCTTCCACTACTGGCTCTAACACTCTGAAACACTCAAGAAATTATGGTATACACCTCTAGCATGGTCAGTCCACTGAATTTATGGGACTAAAAAGGAAAACTTTCTCGCCTTAGGACATGGTATTATTTATTAAATTCAGAAGGAAAGTATCTGTATATGAATTTTCTTTTTCACAAAGGTAAAAAGAAGAAGTACTCCAAAGTGGACATTAATTGCTTAATGTCCAAGTAAGTGACAGTTCACCTAGTAATATTTCACCTAATGTCTCATTATATGATGGTTAAAATATCAAGGTCAGTCAAGTTCAAGATGTTGAAGACCTTGTCAACACAATGAGAATGAAATGCAGTTTTCCTGGAGATGTGCTCAAAACCAAATAAAATTATTTAGGTATAGAATCATAAAATAGTTTGGATTGAAAAAAGCCCACTAAGGTAATCGAGTTCAATCATTACTAGAGCACTGGTAAGCCCACTATTAAACCATGTCCCCAAGTGCCACATCTATGCATCTTTTAAATCACTCCTGGGATGGTGACTCCACCACTGACTGCCCTGGGCAGCCTGTTCCAATGCCTGACAACCTTGCTGGTCAAAAAACTTTTCCTAATATCCAGTCTAAACTCCCTGGTGCCACTTGAGGCCACTTCCTGTTGTCCTATTTCTTACTACCTGGAAAAACAAACTGACTCCAACCTTGCTACAACCTCCTTTCAGGCAGTTGAGAGAGCAATATGTGAAGTATAAACATATGAAAACAATCTAACCAGATGCAGAGAACAAATTTCTGGAGGATCACAATTCAGTCATCAGTACTCCCCTGTCTCAATTTCTTAATAAACATCTGTAAGAAGCTGTGAAGAAGGAGCAGGTACTCAACTAAGGCACCAGTTTGAAAAGGTCATCTTCTGTTTTTAACAGACAGCTCCCTTTTTCAAGAGGAAGATGTTGCTGCTAGAAATGTATATAAATATACGACTTTTTAATAAGGGCATGTAGCTCATTACCCTCTGCAAATTAACCATATCTAATCATATATTTCCTAAAAAATAAAATAGCACATTGCATCTGTTAGTCTTCATTCAAATACAAACCAAATATGCATGAGTACTGTAGTATAAACTGTTCCATCTGTTTCCATGAATATATAGTCACGCTGGTCACCCCCCCACACAACAGAAGGGTCTTTTGCTCTTGGCATCTGTCTCCACTGAAGAACTGTATTTCAACTGGGAGCAGTTGAGCTGGAGTAAGAGTAATACTACTGTGAAACACCTTGTATCCTGGTGCCCATGCTGACATGGTCATCATATATGCACGGCTTCAGGAATACCAGAGGAAAGTCTTTTGGGTTTTATCACCACCACAGAATTGATATTCACCCTAAATTATTAAAGAAATATCTGTTCTTTCTGGGATTACAGAGGGAATTGTGGGAAGCTATTATTTGACATTATTTGAGAGGCACAAATGGACAATGTCAGAATTTGGTCTGTAATGCTGCTCTGGGTTTCATCCCACATATACTTCTGAGCAGATCACTTCCAATTTATTGCATTGCCATGTTGGAATCAGGAGGTTTGGTGCCTGACCAAGAGGAGATTTACAAGCAAATCTGAATCTGCAGTGCAGGTCAGTGTTGTGACAAAGGCAAATCACTACTTTTAGAAAACATGAATTTGCCATTCGGTGTGTGGCAAAGTTGCCACCATTCTCACTTTCTCTTGGTCTTTCCCTTTGGCCTGCACATCTCAGCCACTTGCACCCACATCAGTGCAGGATGCTAACAGGCAGTGGCTTGCCAAGATTCAGTTCCTATTAATGGATCACCAACCAGTCCAATATAGCAAATTCCTCTACTGGAAGAGGAAATTTCAGTCCATGGAGAACATTGTGTCTGTACTGGAGACTGTGCCAGTACCTTTCTTCCTCATACGGTTGCTCACTGCTGTCATAGTTTCACTTGAATTCCCCTTCTTGCTCATCAGGCTTCAGGATCTGTCTCCTAGCCCAACAACTTGCTTTTTTAGGTTTGAGAAAATCAAAGATCTGCCTGGGGCTTTGCTCCTGGGCTAGCCAGCTGCTTCACCCAGTGCCCCTGAGCTTACTCTGGTATCACCAGAGCTGATCAGCAGAATAACAGACACAAGTAGTGCCCAGATCAGTTAGTTTTGCTTTAAATGTCTCAGATAATATCCTGATAGGACACTGTGCTATATCATATATGTGCGTGTGTGTTTTGGCCCAGTTCCCAGAGGTGTCCTAAGTTCAGCTGTGCTAAGCAAAGCAGATTCATTCAGACTTTTTAGGTACTTCTCTGAGTTACCATTTTACCCTCCAAAATCATATCCCTTTTGCTCTGGTTTCCATCTTCTTTTACACTTCCATTAATATGGCTATTGCAGTGTCCACATTTGCAACTTATTTCTGTGCAAACAGGATCCTTCCTCCTATGATTTCCGCTTGGGTTGCTGATAGTACATCAGAGCAGATAGAGAAGTGGCAACTTCATAAAACACTGCCAAATTCCCAAGTTGTGTGTAGACAGATGCCCCCCGTCATCATGAGACAACGAAAATCATGTCCTGAAACAGCAGTGATGGTGAATACTCCTTGGTGACCAGCCTGGGAAGGTGGGGAAGGCTGCTGAAGAAAGGTGTTGTGGAGAGAGATCTGTCCCAGCTGGCCACTGGTGCCAGTGCTGTCATTTTAATTAGCTGTGTGTATATATATACTTAAATAATACACAGTGTACCTCTTTATCAGCAGGATGGGTTCACTAAATATATGTCAACTGAAATTACTTTAGAAAGAGCCTCCACACTCAGCTTTCCACCTGTTTCTCTACAACAGCTGCCCAGACTGTAAAACACATGAGATGAAAGGCACTGTAGAGCTACAGCACAATACTATTATTACATCTAATAGATGAGCAATCAGATCTGAACTGACCAGGGACTGAGCATATGAGGCAAGAGGAGAATCCTTTGGGGAGAGCGTTACCATGAGAGTAATACAATTCAGTATTTGTACCAGCAACTCTGAAATTCAACAGCAGTCAACCTAGTACTAGCATCCTTTTAAATATCATCTTTCATTTCTTAGCAAACAGCAATATCCTGTAACAGCATTAGGGCAGGAAAGGGAGGGGAGCTGCACAGCAACCAAACACACACACAGCAGGCAGAATGGGCAGGCGGGAGAATGAAAAGCAAAACACTGGTGAATTTGTGGGTGTTCTGAAAACCAAAGTACAGGGACATACTTGTGTCCCTCAAGCGAATTTTAAGGAAAAGGCAAAAAACAGAGACCACCAGTGAGAGGCTGGGGGAAGTAGCATTCAGACAGAGGTCACAGCCCTGCTGATACTCCTAGCCCGTGATTCTGTTTTCATTCCTGGGGCCCAGCAAGCTAAAAGACAGTCTAGCAATATGCAGGGATCAAATCCAAATGGGTCAATTAGCTGAATATCTGTGCAGTGGGCATTTGTTTCATCTTCAGGAGAAATGAAAAAAAAGAAGAAAGAATGAAACCTGCTTTGACCATTTAAGACAGCTTTTAGGGAAAGACAGTGTAAAAATAAAATAAACAGCAGCCCAAGAATTTGCAAAGCCTTGAATTGGCAGTGGGAAGACATTGAAGTTCTCTTTAAAAAATGTATTTTACTCTGTAAGGTTATCTTTTTAAAATGCATAAAGAGCAGCAGGCTATCAATGAGTCTTATGTTGTACTACACTGATTTCCTGGACAAGCTCAATATCAATAACTCAAAATCTGGGAATAGACCAATAAATGTGGATGGCGGCTGACCTTAAGTGTAACCTTCAAACTGCCTTTTTTGCAAAGGGGAAAAGCAAGGAAGATGATGATGAAAGCTCTAGTTTTTGCTGATGTTAATATGCAAAGACAGCAGAGCCTTCCTGATAGATTTTCATTTCATGAACAAATTAGATGAGACTTACAAGATCACAGGGTGAAATGCTGCGTTTGAGAACCAAGTGTCTCACACTTAATAACCCTTTGCTATGAGGGAGGTATGCCATGAAGAAGTGTGTTTGAAGGTAGTGTGCTTGGCATCGAGAGACTCAGAATCTCCTCTTGCTTTAGTTCTTTCTTGTGTCAACATATTCAAATCTCTTTTTCTCTCTGGACTTTCATTTTCTTCACAGCAATGCTGGCTATAACACTTTTTTACCTCCTCTCCCTCCTTGCACCTATATTCTGCTGAACATGTTCAAGAAAGAAAAATTTAAACTGCAACAAAAAAAAGTTTTCAATCTGGATGGCTACAGTGCAGCGAGGCTTGGGATTACTGCAAAGCCAGTCTGGGTTTCATTTCTCACAGGAAGGGTTGGAGGAGGAAGGCAGGGAAATAATAAAATTGCAGACTCTAAGTATATCCACCAGGTAAATACTAGGGAGGAACCAGAGGTCTTTAAGCTAAAAGGTGATGCTGGCAAGAGAACAGATGACTACAAATACGCCAAAAATAAATTCAGACAGAAAACTAGAAATTTTCTAACTATTTAGACAATTACTTCTGGAATTCCTTCCAGATTAGAAGATTAGACAAGAAAATAACCAATTTTTAGACAGTCCGGAGCAGGCTTGCATGGGACAGTGCTTCTTATATTTGTGTGGTAATGTTGGTGACCTTGAACATCCCTATTAATCCCACATTTGTCTTTCATTTCTGTGTCATCCAATGCCTGCAGTGTCCTGTGTAACGTGGCAGAGAGAGCTGTGTCAGGCAGGTCATTTCTCAGTACCAGTAGCCCCTGTTGTAATGACTGCCAGTTCTCAGGGCTGAGTTCCACGGCAGTGGGAGTGGATCACAGACAGGCCATGTTTGAAGGCTTGTTTCCCATGCCGGAGAACAGAGGGCTTTCTTAATTGCAAACTGTTCCAGACAGAAATGATATCTCTGCATTCACCACAGGAATACAGGGGCAAGGGAAGTTTGAAAGTAGCTTGAAGTTAATCTACCCAAGTACTGTTATCCTTTCAGTTTGTGTATTTTTGCCTAGCTGCAAATTCAAGCCATTCAATGAAAAGTCAGAGCCCTGCTGAGCAAAGTGCTGCTCATTTCACATTAAGGAACAATCCTCATCCTAAGGGAATTGCAGCACTTGCCAGCAAAAGAGGTTATTGTCCCCACCTCACACATAGGGAAATGCAACAGGGCCTTCATTAGGGCTTTATATTTCTAAAAATGGCCTCAGCTTGAGCCCCATGCTCGATCTTACTTTCAGCTCCTCTGAAAACAAGAGCAATTGAGGATGAAGCCTGACACTAAAACAGCTAATTTTTTTTTTTTTAGTAAACACGTTGCTGTTCTTGCACTTTTTGACTCTTGGATCAAACTGTCATCCCTGATGTGGTGTGTTTCTTCTTGTGTTTGGTGGCTGTTGAAGCCACTTTCAAACTACTCCAGTACTAAAGCAAGTAGAGGATTCCAATGTGCCTCCATGGGGCAGAGCTGCCTGGCCATGGACAGCTACCCAAAAGGAGGCAGGGAGGCAGCAGTGAGATGGAGGTTGGTCTCTTCTCCCAAATAACAGATGAGAGGATAGGAGGAAATGACATCAGTTTGTGCCATGGGAGATTGAGATTGGATATTAGGCAAAATTTCTCCACAAAAAAAGGATTGTTAAACATTGGAACAGACTGCCCAGGCAAGTGTGGAGTCAGTGTCCCTGGAGGTGTTTGAAAGACAGGGCACTTAAAGACATAGTTCAGTAGTGGGCTTGGCTGTGCTGGGTTAATGGCTGGACTTGATGATCCTAGATGTCTTTTTCAACCTAAATAAATCTGTGATTTTATGTATTAAATAATTCTGTGATTGTATGTACTTTAAGAACTGAGGCAAAACATAGCTATTAGTTTTCCTATATAATAAGAGTTTAAACTAAATACTTGCTATTGTGTTTTTTTTCTCTATTACTTCAGGCTATCCTGTCTCTATATTTTTGCCTTATCCCTTCATCCTTGATGCTCCCTGTTTAACAGAATTATCATAACCCCTAAAGACCATTTTGTTCAGCAGTGATGGCTTAGTATTTATATCGTACATTTGCCCTCAAAACTTTTGACATGGGATAAGAGAGCAAAACAATTGAAACGTAATATTCTGCTACATGATGATAATTTTCCTTCATTGGTGAAGATTAGAAAATGGCATTATTGTAAAGATCCAATTACCTTTTTTATGAGCATTGTATATTTGGAAAGTAATAAAACAGAGTTATAAAACTCAGATGATTAGGAATCTCAGAGATGCTCTGCATTTTAAGAAGGGGGTGTGGAATATTCTTTTAATTGCATCTAAGCACAGCCCAACCCATGATTAGTTACTTTCAAAGCAATAAACATTACCTGGGAAGCAATAAAAGGAAATGCAGGAAAGTTATTTGATGGATGATTCCCAGAAGACATAAGGCAAGAGAGGGGAATGTGGTTTAGTGGTTAGAATAACAGCCAAGGAGTCAGGACTCCTGCTGTCTCATCCAAGCTGGGAAGCTGACTTACTAAATATTCTAGAGTTCATTTTATTTTATTCAGTGTTAAATTTGGTCTAATAATACCCAAAGAATCAATGAGAAGCTAAATATGCAAGTGTTTGGCAAGGCTTTGAAAGGTAGGATGAAAAGAAGTCATTATAAATACAAAGAAAGAGCTGAAAATGAGGAAGGTACTTTGTTGAAGTCAGACTCTATAAATGCCAGCACAAGTGAAAATGGACTAAGGGAAGTTCCTGTCATATATAGAGGTCAGAGATCAGCTCCTTATTTTTATCAAGGAAAGCACAAATATTCTTTGATTTCAGTTCTTTGAGAGCTCAGTGAAATTTCATTTAATTTCCATAGTAATTTCCATAGTGCCAGCTTTGACCCTGCAGCCTGAACCTGTTTAACACAATCCCATGCCCTCCATACCCTAGAAATACTGATTTCTCTGCTAAAATAATCGATCAGTGTCCAGGCAGAGCACGAGAGCAGAAAGCACAAAAGAGGGATATGCAGCAGTTCCAAAGCCAGAACAAGCTTACAGAGCATCCTAGAAAGCCAAAATCAGAACAAGAACCACCCACGGTTCATGACAGTCCACAAACTGCACAGCAGTGATTTTCAGGTTCCAGTTAGAGCAATAAAAAAGATAAACTCAAGAAAGAAAAAAAATTCTTATGTCCTTCCACACCTTTGAAAATTATTCTGTTACCTTATCCTTTAAGGCTAAGAGACAATGTGACACTGGTTGTTACTTCATCAGTCATCTCCATTCCTAGAACTGTTGGAAGCCCTGATGAGAAAAAATAAGGAGCTGAGAATTTAGACACATTACTTGAGTGATGAAGATAAATGTATTGAGAAATTTGAAAGAGAGCAGCAGACACTAGTCCATCCCTTATGCTGGATTCTCATGTTCTTGTCAAACTTCAAGTCTGTTTTTGCCAACAACACAGAAAAATGTGGCCTCTGGCTACCCTTTTTGAGCACATGGAGGCTGTTTAAAAGTGCAGAACTGAGTTTCTGAGTCCCCCCAAGAACACATATCTAAAAAGAGATATGAAAACAAAGAAAAAGGGCTTTAGGGGACTGGTTGCTTTTTCATCTATACAAATCTGGGAAAAACCCCTATTTTTAGTGTCTTTGACGCTGATTGTCCTTATTTCCTCGGACATAGCTAGGTTTTGGATGCCTATCAGCCTTGGTAAGCATTATTTTTAGTTCATATAACTCATTTCACTGATACCAGAACTAACTTGGTGTATGAAAATCATGAGCTGCTTCAGATAGACTGTTTTCCCCCAAGTTCCAGGCTGTGGTCTTCAGGGACAAACACTGTCCATAAAATAATTAGATCATTTCCTTCCACTGATACGAACAACCTGCCAGAAAATGAGATTGCATGCATGCCTGGGTTTCTGGTTTTTCTGTTTCTGTGCCAAAGTATTTCTTTTCCTTAATTAAAAAGAATTTTGACCGTGTTTATGCCAGATTGATACAATCTTTTTGTATATAGCTACCTGACGCTGCAGTGTTTTATTCTGTAATGCTGATGCAACTTTCTGAGTTCCTGATCTATTGGTGTCTGTATGTGATTTGGGATCTAATGCTTCTACAACAGCAGAGGGAGAAAAGTTCTGTTTAAGGACCCTGAGAGGTTGTTTGGGATCGTCTGAGTATGTCATTTTACCATCATAATTTTTTATAAGTATTCACACCATGTAAATCACTTCAACAATTTTAATGCCTAAACAGAGAAAACATCCAGGGGCTGCCTGTGCTTCTCCAGTGAGGCTGAGGACCACTGCTTATCTCATCTCTGCTTAAATGAAGTGTCTCTAGTTATATGTCATGAATCTGGAACAAAAACCTGTTGGTGTTGTTGGATATAATCAAGACCTTAAAATTAAGCATAGCTGAAGCTCCCTGCAAGATCAGGACTTCAAAGCATGATGCTAACAGGTGCCAAAAACCTTTATGCTTCATTTAATCATCAAGAGCATTGGATGTTCAACATTTTGCCAAGCTGGCCTCTCCAGCTGTGTTACATTGGGTTTGATTGCTTTTAGTTCACTGATGTTCATGCCCTGTTCAATTTGATTTGAATGGCAACCAAGCCTCCAAAGGGACTCTGCTGAGAGCTCCACAACCTATCCAGTTCTGTCTGTAAATGTGGCAAAATAATACGTTAGCTGCATTTTTAAAGGACAAAATCGCAACGGTTCCTATTGAACCACTGGTTTTGAATGTGGGGTATTGATGGCACAAAACTTGAAGGGAAAGCAAGTACAGAAAATCAGGGAAAAGTCATTTGAATAAAGATAATGAGAAACTTAGGAACCAAGTGAGGGGAGAGAAAAAAGCATATAGTCTGATGGTTTGCTCATTACAGTCAGTGATAAAAATCCTATTGACTTTAATGGCACATGATCAGGCTTCCCATGTGTAAAGTTAACATTGAATAGGAAGCAGCCTTGTTTCTGAAAGATTCTTCTGGTGCTATCATCTAGAACTGAAAAAAACCCCAAACATATAGGAGCAAACTTTTCATTACTGGGTACATTAACAGGCTGCAAATTAGTAAAAATCAGGTTCAGAGTTGTTATAAAAAGTTCAGTTTTATATAGGAGCATTCTTTACCATTTTAGCTTACTTTGTGGCAATATAAATGATTTCTCATGTTGCAAAAAAGCAGAGAATCAAATCTGACTGTTTTTTATTTTTAAGTCATTAGCTCTTGGGATACCTTATGCTCTGCCAAATTAGCTGAGGATGTGGCTCAAGTAGCACAGATTATGGAGGGGAGAAAAGGGAGGATTCACAAACTCAGACTTGTTTTGCAGACCCAGGGTGATGCGGAAGGAAAAATCATGTATCAGATTTGCAGTCATTCATTTTCCATGAAGTTAAACTACCTTTTGTTGAAATAAGATGAAAACACCCATTTGAATTATTTGCCTCCATAGCCATAGACACTGACTTAGTCCAGATTCCGTCTGCATTCTTAAACCTCTGAGCAATTGTTGGCAAGCCCCACATGAGTGCTGGGGTTGCAACTAAACGTTTCCACAAACATCTGCTAGGTCTGTCTGATAATCACCTTTCCTTGGGTTTTTTTGTTGTGCATGAGGTTTTTAAGAGTCAGAAATCTATTTTAAAAGCTTCAGAACAATAGGATTCAAGCCATGGCACTGTCTATAGGAGCTGGTATCTCTCATTGCTTAATTGCGAGGAGCATTTGAGTCTTGGACACCATCCCGGTTCATAATGTTGTTAAGTTGATAGGGGAGCTGTAAACTAGGCTTATTATATCCACATCCTGCTATCCTCTGCATCTGACATTCCTGGAGACAACTCGTGAGCAAACAATGCTGTATATTTCTTGTGTTCTGCAGTAAAGTCCAGATGACAATAGATGAAATGAGTTAAATGAGAATGGAGATGACATTTCCTTATGTCATTTCAGTGTTTCTTTATTTCCTTTCCATCAAACACACATTGTTCTTGACTTTTCTTTCTAATCATGAGCATGGTTTTTGAGCCACTTTGTTCAACTGCAGAAGTAGCTGCATAGGTAACTATTTGTCTTGAGACACTCCTGTGTCACTTTAAAGAGGCTCTTTCAGAGCATTCAGTTGTATGTGAAGGGATTTAATGACCCTGTCTTCAACCGGCTTAGACTCCAGCATGAGTCAGTAAATGAAAGGATTGTAAAAAAATTGTTTCTGCAGAAGGTGTAGATGATAGTTGGATTCATTCAATTAATGCAAATAATTTTCCTGTGTCTTCATGAATGTTATTCCAGAGAGCAACCATAAACAGAAGAGAGATTATTTCCAGTATATGGCATAGAGTCTGTCTAACTCTGAAGATCATAGAGCAATAATGGTTATTATGAACAAGGTTATGAATTTTTATATACACACATACAGCCAAATACTCAAAATCCTTCAAAAAGCTTGAATATTTCTAACTCATCAGAGGGTCTTCCCTCATTATTTAGAGTTTTCTGGACTGTTAATTTTAATTTTCTCATTCATTTTGTTTAAATTGTTCATTATCTCACTGCCAGGATAAGTTGAAGCTTGATGAAAGCACTCACTGTGAAGTTGTCTAACGTCTGAGGCTTTGAAAAGTTTAAGGCACTTTGAGAACTGTTAAGAATTACATTTTCTAAGTTATTTGACATTTACCAAGAAACTTACACCCCTGGCCATCCAAATACCATTGTGAGGATGATGAAGAAATACAGAGAAGAAATACCTCCAGGTCTGTACTGATTTCACAGAGTTAGTAAATACTGTGCTTCTAATGTCCTGGCATTTGCATAACTCTGCAACGTGACAGATAAGAACAGTGAAGTAGAATTTATTTATGACCTTTTTGCATTATTACAAAGGAAAGTGATTTTCCTATGTCATTGAAAATAGATTTATTTTTTTTTGTATTGCAAAACTTGCTTCATCTAGAGCATATTGAAAATTCATCATATTAGCATATGTAAACTGGTAAGTCTGCCAGGCGTTTTTCAGTTGTGCTGGAGCAAGGTCCAGGCAAGAACTGAAGTTTGTTTCACATCCCAAGACAAGAAAAGAAAATAAGCATTATTTTAAGTAAAAAAATGTCACAGTTACAGCAAGATCAGAGTTTTCTGCTGAGCATATTTAGGTTGTGTCTGAAGGAGAGCAGAAATGCACCATTCGTTCCCATCTTTGCTGATGCTGCAGAGCTGAGTCACCTCTGAAAACTCAGGCTCACACACATCCAAACCTCCCTTCTTGCCTCAGGACACACTTTGCTCCAGTTCCAGTTTCCAGTTTCCCCAGCATACATTAAACCTGGCTGCCCTTTAGGTAGGGAAATCCTACATTGCTGTCCTAGCTCCAAAATCCTTTCACTTCCTTTCATAGGATTGCAACATGCCTCTGGTTTTAGTCCTGTTCTGCATTACCCCATTGTTCAACAACCCTTCTTGTACTGTATCTTTCCTTCTCCCTTTGTACAAAGAGGAATTTAGATCCTCTTTTGGCCTTTCCCAGGAAGTAAGGGGATTTATGTGTAGCTAAGTTACGAAAGACATATCAGGAATTCTCAGTTGTTTCCTTGCTTTACTCCTGCGTCATGGCCTGACCCTGTAAAAATCACTTGCATCCAGATCTAGAGGCACTAAAGCTATAACAGAGGAATCTCAGCAGGACAGTGGAGAGACTGAACACTGAAGCCTTTTAGTATTCCTCCATGAAAACGTGGAAGGAGAAAGCAACACGGATCGCATCTCACGTGGTTCAGACCAATTCTTGTGGGGATGGCTCCAGTATGGAAGGAGAACTGGTACATCAACAGACTTCTAAAATCTCAGGCTTTATTAAATTTAAAAAAATTAAAATCATCATATTTAGGCATTTTTTTCTTATTCAGCCATCAACTAGTTAGTGGCTGTTAATTAAGAAATGATCCCAATGAAAGCTGCTGCCTAATAAATCATTCATTAACAGGCCACTTCAGTGGGGCTGTTGTTTCCAAGCACTATATTCAGCTGTTTGAAACAACCTTCCCATACTTCAGGGGAATGAAGCAGTTAGCATTTGGTCATTACCTGATGGTTAATGATGCAGAGCTCTGTGAGCTGGGCTGGGAAGTGATGGTTGTGTTCTTAGGGGTTTTTTGACAGATCTGGATGATTCCAAGGGAGTGGTAGGAGATTTGTGGGGTTACTATGGCAATTGGTGCCTGATAAAACCACAGATGGATGATGGATCTTGTGTTGCAAACACAGATATATAGACCTTGCTTCTCCCTATGTTTTCAATGCTCAGAAGATTTTCATATCACTATACTATCAGTTAGGGTGAGATTACCTCTTGAGCTGCTCCCCCAGGTCAACAGGCCTTGAAATGAAAATAGCTGAATGCTTTTCATGCACAGTTACCCTGAACTGCTGTTGGGGTTTTTCTACTCTATCTCTTTAGTAGGGGTTTAGAAATGGCAACACACTACTTAAAGATTTGTTGGTCCTTCCTTACATTCTTGCTTTTTAGTTGCAGTTTTGTTTTCTTGTTCAAAAATCAGAGGCTGGATACAGAGATGCTAGTTCAATGTTTTCAGCCTGTAGGATAGAGGAATCCTCTCCACTCTCATTGCAGGGAGAAGTTGTATGTATCATTTTCTGTCCTAACAGTGGTGATGTGATTCTAAATGCCAATCCCTAATTTCCTCGTGCATTAATTCAGTTTCAAATTTGAATCCCAATTTCAGCTGGCATGGGAAGCTATTCCATGGATGCAGCATTTCCACTCTACAAAAAACTCTGTTTCAGAATGTTTTACCAAGCAGATTATGAGTATATGTATGGACACATATGGATAGCCCACCTGTAGTCTGTAAATAATTCAAATGTTGTTGTGCTTGGCACTTCAGTGATGGCTTTTCCTTCAGCAACACCTCAAGCCCTCAAGCAATTATCAGGATCCTGCTGTGCTGAGTCTGATACACTGTTATAAAGGGCAGTCCACAGCTCAGAGAGTTTGCTCTCTAGTTACACAATCCAATTTGTATCATTAAACAAATCAAAAAGGTGCAAGACTCTTTTATTCCTGTTCATCATGTCAATTAGCCATGATCCACTTCTGCTGATTAAAAGTTTGCATTCAGTACATTGCTGGGCTGATAGAAAAGTGCCTAATGTATTGCCCCACAGAGATAAAGTTCCAAAAATTTCCATGCCATTAAAAATGTAGCAAATAAAGATTCTGTCTTTCCTGATGCTCCAGCTCACAGTATTCAGGGAAGATCAATCCAGCCCATATAGTGTTAAAGACCCCAGCTGCTTGTTTTAGGGCAAAGCTTTTTGTTTGTCTTTAGCCATTGATGTGATTAAACACCTTATAAAAGTGTAGCATCTACACTTCTCTGTGCAAGGAGTAAGAATACACAGTCTTGGAATGAAAACACAGGACTAGAGAAATTTATTTCTGATTCTTCCTGAAAGAGAATGGCATTGTTCAGTCTGGAGAAGAGAAGGCTCCAGGGAGACCTTGGAACATCTTTCAGTACTTCCAATAAATCCCGTCTTTTTACGTGGGCAGATAGTGATAGGAAAGGGGGAATAGCTTTAAACTAGAGGAGCATAGGTTTAGATTATATATTAGGAAAAAATTCTTTAGTCAGGAATAAATTCTTTGCAGTGAAGCAAAGCATTCCCAGAGCAGCTGTGGATAACCCATCCCTGGAGGTGGTCAAGACCAGGTTGGATGAGGCTTGGAGCAGCTTGGTCTAGTGGAAGATGTCCCTGCCCATGGCAGGGGTGTTGGACCTTTGTTTGGTTGATCTTTAAGGTCCCTTCCAACCCAAACCATTCTGTGATTCTGTCAATAACTCCATAGCTGTCCCTTGCTCTTAGCAGCACTGCCTTGGTTTCCTATTTGCTTTGCAAGGTCTGTGTGCAGGCGCTTGCCTGCTGCAGGAGATGCTGCACATGATGCAAGCACAGTTATCCTGACAAAACTCATCAGGCATCATGGGGATGAGTTCTTAGAAATCTTCCTTACAGCTTTTTCTTCTCTTTCAGTCAAGTCTAACATGAAGGTGAAAGAACCACTGCTGTCCTTCACCGAATTTTCTTTGTTTACTCATCAGCCTTTCAAGGTCCTTGAGAAACACTGCTGGAATGTGCTTTCCTTTGTCTGCTGTGTGTGTGTCGCTCAGGAGCTCTTCTCATCTAAATTGTCTTTATTCTTTATGAGGCCAGAGGTGGGTGCTTCCTTTTGTTAGCACCATTGTTAGTACTGAATAAAATCTTCATGTTTATATTTTATATATATATATATAAATATATATGTGTGTTTATATATATATATATATATATATATATCTTTATCACTTGCTCATCAACTTTACCCTGTAGTACCAGAGCCTTTCTCTACAATAGTGAATTATTTATATCTTCTTGAGGGTAGTGGGGTTTTTTCCATGCTGAACTGCACTGTGGTGTTTTCTTAACTCATGAGTGGTTTGCCACTCAGAAAAAGGACTTAAAAGCATAGCACTGTTACAAAGAGAGGATCAAAGCCTTATCCCAGCATCCTGGTTGGTTTGTCCTTTTCAAAACACTTGAAAACAGAGACAATATGCTGTCTGTGATTTGATCCTACCTACTCTGGGGCTTTGTGTACTTTTCTTGTTCATATATCATATTTCAATGATGCCAGTCCAGCATTTTATTTATAAAGCTATTCAATCACCTTTCTTTAAAAGGTGCTTTTTAATAGGTGCCAGCATTGGACCAGCTGAGCCCAGGCAATCCTGTTGATGCCAAGTGCAGGAACAAATAAAAAATAGATCTTGTTTGAAATATATATTAAAGATATAAATATTTATTATCTATTTAGTGTATTTTATATTAAGATGTATCTATATGATATATCAATTCTACCACAATATGTATATATTGAACATATAAATATATTAAATCTTAAAAGTTCTGTATGAACATTAAGAGAAGCTTTTTCATCAGCCTTAGAGAACCAGCTTAGGGTCTTTGGGTCACTACATTTTCTTCCCTGTTTCCACATGGTAGATATGTGGGAGGTTTGGCACAGAGAACTTACTTTCCTTAGCAATGTGCAGACTTTTACAAACCATATGTTGCTAACTTTTCTGAGTCAGAAGAATTAATTTATATTCCACTCAGGAATATTTATTGTACTTTCTAAATTGTCTCAGAATCTGTAGATCAATGTTCATATATATATATATATATATATATGTGTGTGTGTGTGTGTGTGTATGCGCACATGCATATAAATATATTTAATGTATGTATATATGTATATATATGCATGTGTGTGTGTATGTATGTGTATATATATATATATACACATATGCATATAATAGAGAATGTCTCATGGTCGAAAGGTTGCACTAAGTTGCAGGGGAGGGCAGAAACATACAACACACAATGATATAAAATATATCCACCTTCTCTTTAGACCAGGAAAACCACAAAAGGGAGAATTTCTCACCAATTTCCATTCTGCTCTGGTATTTTGAACCACTTTCTTGTGGAGGGTTTCTTATTTTCTTCCCTCCTTTTCCTCCTTCCTATACTTGGCCTTTTTATGCTTACCAGCCAAAATTCAGAGCTCACCACCTGTGCACTGAGCAAACAATCAAGTACTCATCAGCACAAAGATGGATACCAGTTGTTTTTACAGATTCATGATCAAGAGGATGCTTCCATTTTGGTTCCCATTTGAATGGAAATCTGCTCTGTCAACATCAAAATCAGGCTTTAAATAGATGTTTGTCATTCAGGCTTGATTGTTGCAACAGCACAAGAGAAAAGTGGGTGAAAAGGCAGAAGTCATTACTTAGTCCCTGGGTATTTAATAGCTCTGTGCAACCCAACAATACATCCTGATGCTGAAACCCCTGTTAGAGGCAGCACTTCTCAAATTCTGTGAACAATATACTCTGAGCAGTCACTGTGTAGTAGAGAATTTTAACTCAAGATAAAGAAATCTTAGTGAAATTCCCATTTAAGGATGGAAAGGGGAGAAATGTGACCTCTGAGATCATCAGGTTCAACCACTAACAAAGCAAGCTCACCACTAAACCATTTCCCAGGTGCCATGTCTACATGTCTACATGTCTTTTAAATACCTTCAGGGACAGTGACTCCTTCACTTTCCTGGGCAGCTGGTTCCAAAGCTTGACAACCCTATCCCTGAAGAAATTTCTCATGTCTAATCTAAACCTCCTCTGGTACAACTTGAGGACATTTCCTCTTGTCCTACCAGGTGTTACTTGTGAGAAAAGACCAACCCTCACCTGGCTACAATCTCCTTTCAGGCACGCGTAGAGAGGGATAAAGTCCCTCCTACACCTTCTTTTCCCCATCTCACTCAGCAGCTCCTCATCAGACTGGTGCTCCAGACATTTCACCACCTCCATTGCCCTTCCCTGGACACAGTCCAGCACCTGTAGTGAGGAGCCCAAAATTGAACAGGATTCGAGGTGCAGCCTCACCAGTGCCCAGTACAGTGTGAATACCAAGGACAGAAGAACAGGTGGCCACATTCCTATCAGATGCTGGTCTCTGTGGCCACGTTTCTAGTGAGTCAAGAACAGTTTGTGCCACTGGAAAATCTGGTCCTATTTCTTTGAAGAGTAATTTGGCCACTCTAAAGAAGAAGCACATTGCATCATTTTTGTTTTGGGCTTTGTTTTGAAGAGTCATTGCCAAATGACCAGAGCGAGGGTAACAAGAGCTACTGAGGTCATTTGTCTCCCTCCTCCCTAGATAGCACATATGGCATCTTAAGGAGCTCAGCCCTTGTCTCTTAGGGAAGACAAACTGCAGGCTCATTCTACAGAGGAAAACTTGTTGAAGGATTACAGAAAAATAGATAAAATAGTTCCATTAACCATGCAGGAGAAAACAAGTATACTTCTCTCAGTCTTCACTGTATGATGTAACTGCCATCCTACAATGCACTTTCCTGGCTTGCCAGATCACATCTTGTAGTAGATGGAGCTTTATGTTAAATTATGCACTGCAAAGGAAGAGGATCAGAGCCCTGAACATAGCAGTAGGCATTATTGGATTTACTTTATTGCCTGTTCCATAGATTGGAAATAGCTCAGAAGCTCTTAACTCCTCAAACAGAGGAAATTTTGCCACCCACAGGTTGAAAATTTTGGTGAGAATCTTGCTTTCATGTCACAAACAAGTGGTTAAAATGTCTATTGTCTGCATTGCCAAAGACCAGCATGAAGAGATCTTGAATAACCTGTAAAAATTAATGAATTTAACTTCATAATAATGAGACTTGAACACAATGAGAATTTCTTCTTTCTCTTCACCTTTTGCTTTTGAGCTTGCCAAACATGTATTTTATGGATTTTTTCTGTAAACCAGTTAAAAGCCCCTACCAAGTCAGGCAACTGAGGGAAGTTCCAAAGTTTTAAGAAATTTGCCTAAACCAGGATTTTCTGCACAACTGTGACACTTACAGCACTGTCTCGTGCATAGGGAGCTGGCCTGAAGCAGGAGGAAAGTGGCAGGGACATAGAGGAGGGTTGCATTAGCTGTCAAAAATTACTTCTTTGTGTTACTGCTGGTAAGTATCAACAGGGTGCTAGTTGTAAGGCACAAGCAGAGAAGTTACTCCTGTTAATCCTGGACCACTGGGAAAATTATGGAAGGGGAAGGGAGAAGGTCTTCTGCTTAGCCTAAATGTATGAGCTAAACCCAGTCAGTGTTGGATACAAAATACAGAATAATTTTTAAAAGTTCTAATTCCTTAAGTAGGATAAAACATGTACTTACAGGTGTACATGCAAGTACACACAGGTTTTTTTTAAAGTTGGTTAGAAAAGGTATATATTGATTTACATCAAGGGGAGATTTGGCTCCATGGCTAGGATCACACATGTCCAGCTCTCCTCCAGGTCAGATTGTCTGAATCCCAGTTAGACCTTTCAATGGTATTTCAATGGTATATTTGAAATAATATTATATATATCACAATATCATAAATATGTCTAATGTATATAATCTCAGCATTAGTGAAGCCAAACTGACCAGTCCACTATAATTTTCTTACATACCAGGTGCTAATTCTGCTTCTTACAGATGGCAAGAGGCTCAGATCAGTACCCTGCTTGGGAATGCTGTGCTTCTGCTGTGCAGCTCACGCTGCCAGGGCATCACACACTATTTGTATTTACAGTTAAAGACAGATATGCAATTGTGCCTTGACATATACATGCAAAGCTTTCTGTTCCTTTTAGTTTTGGAGCTCACTGTTTGGATCATGTTCTATTATTACAAAAAGTTAAGTCTCGCAGACAAAGTATTTACCCAATCCTTGACAGTGTGCATTGGCGGTTCTGGCACCACAGGTAGCTCACAGCTCAAGGAACTGAAAAAGCCTTGAAGAGATGAGAAACACACTGCCAAGCACGGAGCCAAACTGCTGGTGCTTTGTTTCTTGTGATCAGATAACTTGCTTATCCATTTGATTTGACTCTGTGCAGATTTTGTGAGCAATGAAGAGAAGCAAATTGCGTGCCTGGGCTTTGGTAAATTCCTGGCTTCACCATCGCTACTCAACCTGTTTGCTGCAGGACATTTTACTCCTTGGCCAATCCCAAACCAAGGCTGAGAGAGGGGATAGAGGATATTAACAGAGCCTAATTTTTATAGTTTTCAGGAACTTAGCTCTCCTTTACTTGTTTGGTTGGTTGGTTTTTGCCTAGGAAAAGACACTGCTTTTCCCATTCTTTCAAAGTGAAATATATCATAGAATCACAGAATGGTTTGTGTTGGAAAGCACCTTAAAGATCATTTCATTCCAGTGCTGCTGCCAGGGGCAAGGATACTCATTAGACCAGCTTGCTCAAAACCCCATCCAGATTGGTCTTCAATACTTCCAGGGATGGGGCATCTGCAGTTCCTCTGGACAACCTGTGCCAGTGCCTCACATCCCCTAATATCTAATCTAAATTTACCCTCTGTCAGTTTAAAGCTATTCCCCTTGTCCAGTCACTACCTGGCCCTATAAAAAATTCCTCTCCAGCTTTCCCCTAGGACTCCTTCAGGTACTGAAATATCGGTCACATCATGTAATTCCTGTCCTGGGCTGCAATGCATAGGCATAACCCAAGTGTCTGGTAATGATGACCTGTGCATTAAGCCAGAACATAAAACAACAAAAACCCCACCAGTAGTTCTGCTCTACAGCTGAGACTCAGAAGCTCATGCTGGTTTTGCCATTTAATTTGCCACAGGATAATTAGAGCCTCCTACGACGATTTTCACTTTGTGGAGAGGGAGATGCAGACCCTTCAGCAGAGTCTCCCTCCATGCAAAAGGCATTTATTTCCTGCAGCTCTTTTTTTGCCAGCATGGGGTGCAGGGGCTGGAAATTGACCACAGCAGATTGAGAAAGCATTTTTACTCATGGATATAACAGTGTTTATGCTTTTTATTTTTCCATGTGAGATAAGCTTATTTGTTTTGTTAGTGCGTTAGAAAAACACATTAAATACATTCGAAGTGGCAGGAGAAGGAAGAGTTCGTATTTTTTGTGACCCTATAAGACTTCATACCCATTGCAGTGAAGGCTCATTTTCTCCTATGGAGTTCTATAGGTCTTGAAATTATCCCTATGTGAGGCTAATTTTTCTGTGGGGTTATGACAGCTCCCTGGAATGAAGCATATTTTCCCATTCTGTGACATGTTTCAAAGATTACTCTTTTTCCCTTGGCAATTTTTCTCTTTACTCTGTTGAATGGCAGTTTTAATTAAAAAAAAATTCTATGCAATGAAGGACATACATAGAGCTGATGACCTAGACATCAATATAGACATGGATCAGAGCAATGCCACCAGTTTCTATGCCTCTGCATTGTAGAAGCATCTCTTTGCAAGAAGGGTTAATTTTTGTAAACCTACTTTGTGTTGGACACAAGCATGAGATGGCTAAACTGAAATCTGTGCATGCAAGGTGCTGAAGGATCCTTGCTCTTAGCTTGCGGTTATTTTACTCTTTTCAATCCTCTTTAATATATTACATCAAATACTCATATTCACTTCCATTTCCCTAATGAACTGGCTAACAATATTATTTTCGAAGAAAGTCCTTAGATTTCATGAGCCCTATTTCTCTCTTCTCTAGTACTATTATACAATTTATATTGCACTTGATTTGCCTATCTCATGCTTACCCATCTCATGTTTGCATTTACACTACAAAATCTAAATGACATTATCCAGCCTTGCAGCCACCACACATCTCACCTTGTGTTTTACAGCAAGCTTATTCTTCCTGGTGACTCTCAATTTCTCTGTGAATGCAAATGAAAAATAGTTAAAAGAAATGCATTTAAATCCCAAAAGATACATGAAGATGCTGCTTGCATTTTTCCATCTGATAAACCTCTGCATTTTTATGTAGCTTCCCATAAGTGTCAAATATTCAGTGCTTATAAAGTGGGATAATGTGTGTGTGTGTGTGTGTGTGTGTGCGTGTGTGTGTTTTGGAGGTATGGCAATACAGAAGGTGTTACAGAGTTTTTAAGTCTGTGCCAGCAATGGATTAAACCCAGGTTTTACACTTAAATCTGAGGTTTAGTTTTCCCTGTAAAACTTGGCACAGACATCCTATGGCTTCTCAAAGACATGTCTTGGTCTAGTCATGGCATATCCAAATTCTGACTCTGGCCAGATGTTGATAAAAGATTCTAGGATCCCAGGTTCCTCACAGACAAACGTAGGGGAGAAATCTGCACTATATTAGACACTGAGAAAGGAGCTTTCCTTTCAAATATTTCTTTGAAAGCAATTTTCTGCAAGGGGAAACAACTCCAGGCTACTTAACTCTAAAAGGGACAGCCTGTGGATCTGATCTGAATCTGGGAGTGAAGAGAACAGAGCAGTCTTAGAATCATTTAAATTGGAAAAGACCTCTAAGATTGCTGAGTCCAACCATCAATCCAGCACTGTCAAGCCCACCACTTAACCACGTTCCTAAGGGCTGTCTATACACACCGTTTGAACACTTCCAGGGATGGTGGTTCCACAACTCTGGCCAACCTGTTCCAGTGCTTGACAACCCTGTAGTAGTGTACCTTGAGCTATCCCAGATGTATTAAGAAGGGAGAGATTCATACTCTTGGTCACACATGTGAGGATTCAAACACAATCCCTAGCAGTGGTGCTCAGACTTTTTAAGGCATTAAAGCAGTAAGAGTGAGATAAAATCATGACAAGGCTTGGTTGATTATGTGGCAGGCATGGCAAGGAGCTGCAAAGGTGTGGGATGGCTCTTGGTGAGCTCTGCATGGCTTCAGGTCTTCTTTGGGGTGGCCAAGCTGAGTGTGCCGGATGAGCATGAGAAGCCAAGGTATGGGCCAGTCCACAGCAGTACCGACTGGGATATAGGTATCCCTCAGAGGCTGGCTAACAGAGAAAGGCCAGTCGCAGTGGGGTGTCACCTGGAATAGATCATAGAATTGTAGAGTGGTTGGGGTTGGAAAGCACCAGTTCCAACCTCCCTGCCATGACACCTTCCTCTAGAGCAGGTTTCTCAAAGCCCCATCCAAAGACCACTCTTGAACGCTCATGGGGTGGGACATCCACAGCTTCTCTGGGCAACCTGGGCCAGTGCCTCACCACCCTCACAGTGAGGAATTTCTTCCTAATACCTGATCTTACTGTACCCTCTGTCAGTTTAAAGCCATTCGCCCTTGTTCCATCACTACACACCCTTGTTAAAAGTCCCTCTTTGGCTTTCTTGCTGTAGGTTTAGATTTTCTCAATACAGTTTTGCTCAGGAGTCCAGACATCTGAAATTCTGGATGCTGCCCCTGTACTCCAAAGTAGGAGCTGAAAGTTGTCTACCTCTCTGCCAGGTTCATGTAACAGGGACACCCATCCAGCCATCCAAATACTAAAGTGTTTAACAGCTCTACCTCACCTGCTTATCTTGTGCTTCCTGTTTTATTTTTATAACTAGAATTTACAGTTTCACCCTGCAGCACCCACAAAACACAAAAGAAGGAATCACGTTCACCACAGCAGTACTAACTCCAGTAAATAGAGCTGACAACTTCCTTTCCTCCCCCCGGCTGTTCATCTCCTGCAAGGGAAAGAAAGGACAACCCATAAAGAGAGACTGAAAAAGAAAGTCACATGAATCAACACAAATAGGAGCATCTCACACAAAGAACAAGCTCAATCAGCTGGGCAAGGGACCTGGTGGGAGTGACATACCCACCACGCTGCCAATTACAATGGAACCTGACTGCATTGTGATGGAAAAGACACTTTTTTTCTCCTTCCTTAGAGCTACTTTGGTAATAGGCAATTTATCTTAATAACAGTAGGAAAGAAAGTACTCTAGTGGAAGTGGTGTATAGCAAAAAACTGTGAAGTAGGCAGAAAGAAATGCAGAAAAGAAAGCTCTGCTGCAGCCTCCACCATTCTTGTGTACATACAGTATTTCCTTAAAAATAGAAAGGAGAGGCTTTTTTAATCTTCCTTTATATTTTCCCTCCCCAGGATCTAATGCTACTTCCTGGGCATCTAGTGCAGAAATTCAGATGGCTTGAATCTCACCCACAATTTTTGGAGCTCCATTTGCAGCACCTCCAAACCTGGCAGCACCTCGTAGGCCACTTCCATCTGCCTTGAGCTGCCATTCTTCTGGTGTTTTCTATGGGCTGTTTTGCTCTGCAGTGCAATCCTCAAGTATATTCTGGCCTTAGAGAGTGTTTTCATTATTTGACCTGCCTAATCAGAACCAGTTTTCAAACTCCATTTTTATTAACTTGGAAAAAAAAAAAAGAGAGAGGTTTCAGACAAAGCTGATGGTAAACAGATGCTATTCAGCTAACAGTGGTTAGTTCTCTAGGTACTTAAACACAGGGATGGGTCTGAAAAGAACAAAACCTTCCCAGCACTTGTTTTAATGAGTAGGCTTTCTTGCATTTGATCATCTGTTTTCTCAGAGGAAAATGTTAAGAAGGCTTGTGATTAGCCAGAGGCAATTCACTACCCAATATAACACAGACATGGGGGAGTGAACTGCTGATGCTCCATGTCCCCTTCCCCCTCCTCCCCATCCTCAGCTACTGTTGCAGCCAAAGCCAAGCCACTGGATGCACAACCTGGAATCATAGGATCAAAATAATTGCGAGACAATAACTTCTGTAGCTGAGCAAACCGAGGCAGCTTGCAGAGACTGTCAATCCCCACACTTACAAGCCGCAATCTATTTTCACCACCGTAGGCTGCCAGGTTAATTAAATGGGACTCCTCGTGGTGTCAGGAAGGAAGTCAAGCAGCAAGTGTTTGTAGAAAGATGCTTTAAAGAGACCAGTATATGAGAAAAAAAAGAAATTTCCTGGGAACACATACTTTTGTTCATTTGTTGGGAGATGTAATATGCCTTGGCTGCTGCAGAGGGTCCTTCCTAAGTGGTGTCCTAGTTAGCCCTGTTGCAGTAATGCCTCTGTTCCTCACTTGTAGGGATGTTGGGATTCATCAGCTCAAAGTATTTTGTCGTCAATACTATTCCCTGACAAAAAGCCTGTCCAGAGAGCTACTGAATGCCTCCAGCATCTATGTTTTTCAGGATAAGCCCTGAAAGTCTTCACATCATATTTTTCTTTTTTTCCTTCTTTTTTTTCTTTTTTTTACAGCCAGTGAGATAATGTTCCTGTGTTTCCTTCTATTTTACGACTCATAAAACTCACTCTCCCTTTAATGTAGAAGCAGCAGCATCCTCCTTCTTTGTGCTGAAAAATGCACAATTACCACAATTAAGACAGTCATATAACATCCGACTGCTTTATTTTTCACATTATGGTGAGAATGCTGCAGGAGTTTCCTAGACTTGATAGCAGGACTAGAAAAATGACCATTTTCAGGAGTTCCCATTTCCTTATCCAGTATCTCTTCACCTGGACTCCTTTAGGCATTTAAAGCCCTCAAGTCTCAAAGTCACACAAGTAGTTGTCTATTACTATAAATCACATCAATTTTGTTAACTGTTCAGTGCAATTGCTAACACTTACCCAGGTTGTGTCATCCATTGATGATATTCCCTCCTAACTAAGGTGCATCCATCCTTCCTTGACTGTTTTTTCACACCAGGGTCATGTAATTAGAAAAAGAGGATGAATACAAGGTTATATAGGATAAATTTCAAGTAACATCACCTGTTTTGTGTATTTAACCCAGACAGCTATGTAAAAGGGCTGTGGATTACCTGTGGCATCACTGAAGTTGCCCCATAAGTTCAGAACTGTGACAGCGAAAGGGACCAGCTAGATTGTCAGACCAGAGCTTGGGCAGCAGGAGTGTCTGCTGAGGTGGGAGATAAATCTGCTGGCTGAATTGAGCAGTCCAAGTGTGAATAAGCCTAAGCCATTTCTGTACTTCTTTAGCACAGAATAATTCTGGTGGTTTTAGTGTTGCCTGGATAGACAGTGTTGCATTGCAGACCTGAACCTAAGTTAATAAATCATGATTTCCACATTATCCTTTAATGGTCACTTGGCCATTCAGTTAAAAAATTCTGAGGAAATATCTTAAAGAGCCATCTTGATTCTTATCATGTTTTAGGTAGATTCCTTGCATCCTCCCAAAAATTCCATCTCTGACTTACCTAAAACAATCTCTTTTCTATATTATTATTTAGCTATTTGTCTGGGTATGAATATCCACTCTTTTAATTTATGTGCAGATACAGGTTTTATTACTAAACAGACTGTAAACAAAATCAAGCTTTTCTTCTCATATGAAAAAATAAAGAATTTAATGGAAAAAGATGGATTATCTGTAGGTTTCTGAGAAGTCTTACTCAATTTAGAAGATAAAATTCTAATTCTCTGTCATGTTTAATGTAAGTTCAGAGTTATTCCTGTGAAAAACCCTTTGGCATAATTCCTGTTCACCCATTTTACACTTTCCATAAGAGCTGTAAGACTGTGCAAGTATGTGCAAGAAAGAAAACCTTGGCTGTTTTTAATGCTTCATTCCTTTCAAAATAAGTATAGAGATCAGCAAAAATTACTATCAGACCCCAAGTATCAATGACCATTCTTTATGCTAATCTTTCCATTTCCTGCTATTACCAGTTCCAGGGTCAACAGCTAAAAAAAATAATACTGAACTATTATAAAATCATCTGTCATTTTATTTTCTCCCCCCAGTCTCTTAAAGCGTGTCTGCAATGAATTACCTCCGTGTCTGAAATGAATTACTGCTCCATCCCACACAAACACACCATCATTACCTGCCCCAAGCAAGGTCTGGAACTATATTGCTCTTGTATGTTAAACAATAGTCAAGCAATGGTGAGATGCAATTGATTATGTGAAATGTTAGAAAGCTTTAGTAAATCAGCTTCTCTGAAGTGATCTGGGCTTTAGGTGTAGCTGGTTTTGGTTTAGAAGGTTATTACACTTTCTTTCTTTCTTTCTTTCTTTCTTTCTTTCTTTCTTTCTTTCTTTCTTTCTTTCTTTCTCATTCTTTATTTCTTTCTTTGCTTTCTTTCTTGTTTGCTTGCTTTGCTCTCTTTCTTTCTTGCTTTTTCACTTTCTTCCTGCTTTCTCTCTTTTCTCCTCTGCTCTTTCTTTTTTTTTTTATTTTCTTTTGCTGGTTCTTTTTCTTGGTTTTCTTTCAATTCCTTCCTTCCTTCCTTCCTTCCTTCCTTCCTTCCTTCCTTCCTTCCTTCCTTCCTTCTCTTATCTCCCCTCCATTATTTCCTTCTTTTTCTTCTCTTTGAAAATTATCTTGATGCTCACCTTGAATAAAGTAAATTGTCCAAATCTTTGAGAAATATGCTCTGTCATTCCCAAGTTCCTACTCCCTCATCAAATCCCAACTCACACTATAGACAGAGATAAACATTTCATCTTGAAGCCAGATTGGTGCCTTGCTCTGATCTCTTTTACTGGAAACAGCTACTTCATTCTTCTGATGCTCAGGAATATTAGTCTCCTTTTCAGTCTCAAATTATTCACATCATTTTATACTACCTCAGTTGCTTTTCCCTCTTGCCAGTGTTTACCTGCTTGAAATATTGTATATTGCCTCCCTGCATTTGTTTTCCTATATTAGGCAAAACAAATCAGCTTAACAGGTAGTTCTCCTCCTTTGGTTTTTGTTTGTTTGTTTGTTTGTTAGGAATGGCCTATTGTAATTTAATTTTATTTCTTCAGGGGTAAATTTTCCTAAATCACAAGAAGCCACCTATCACTGTTTGTCATTCAGGTAACGCCACATTAATGAAACTAATCGAGAGGCAGTCCTCTCCACTACATTGCAATTAAAATCCCCCTAAACCACTAATTGCAATTAGAACACCACTGTCCTATAACAACAGGCAGCCTATTAAGTGGTAAGACAGTCTGGAAGACAGACCAGCACATCCCTTCAAATTTTAGCACAAAACTGGCTAAAGTTTGTGTTCAAATTTATGTCCCATTTCATACCAAACTTCAATCCAACCAGATTCCCAGCACCATTATACAAGCTGTAAACAGTATCCATACATTTCAATTTTTTAAGCAAAAGCCATGTGTACTGATGTCACTGCAGTGAGATTCCACAGACATAGTGTGTGTACCCTTTACAAAGTTTACAGTGGAAATGGGGCTACTGTGAGATTCACTTCTAATGCCATGGGGCCCAGGCGCTTGTTTCTCCCTGTTTCGGCTCTTGGTTTCATTCCTCTGCTCAGGTGCTGCTTCTATTTAAAGGTATCGAGTTAGCTTGAGGAGAAAATATGCTGGAGCCCAGTATAAATGAGAACAATCTCTAGTAGAGCTGCTGCATGATGCACATAAATCGTGCCAAGAAGAGGTGAAGGCTGAACTGTGCTGGTGTTTGTCCCACTCCGTATTAGGCAAGAAATGCGTGGAAATGAAACACAAATGCATGGCAGGGCAGCGGCTCATGCTGCAGCACCTTTCTGGATGGCACAAATGAGAAAGTCGGTGGAGCTGCTGCATTGTATCACTATAATGGGGGTCAGGATCCAGAGCAGCAGCACTGTATCTATTATTGGGAAATAACAGATACAGACAAAGAAATAATCAGACGGTGCTTTGCCCTGCAGATCTGTTACGGTTTTCGTGTATATTGGGATCAAGGGGCAGAACCTTCTTTTCAAGTGGTGTGCTGGGTTAGAGATTTGGGTCTGATGTGCACTGAGATCTCTAAGACAGATTGCAAAAGCCTGTATGATTAGCACTTCAGGCATGAGGAATAAAAAGATTTGTAGTGTGGTCCCAAACATTCTAGTTGCAAGTCTAGTCCACATTAAAAAATTGCTTGCAGTGTTGTTGTTTGTGTCATCGGTTACTTGACCTGCTGAAATGCAAATAGATGAAGATCCTGCCTCAAATACAAATCTGTAATTATTTTGAATGCTTAAAAATTTTTCATGGGATTTTTCCTCAGCCTACACCTGCAAGGAAAGGAAGTCACGGAACCATAGAATCATAAAATGGTCTGGGTTGGAAGGGATCTTAAAGACCAACCAATTCCAACCCCCTGCCTTGGGCAGGGAAGCCTTCCACTAGAGCAGGTTGCTCTGAGCTCCATCCTACCTGGCCTTAAACACTTCCAGGGATGGGCCAGCCACAGCTTCTGTGGGCAATCTGTGCCAATGCCTCACCACCTCCACAGTAAAAAAATTCTTCCTTAAATCAAATCTAAACCTCCCCTCTATCAGTCTAAAGTCATTCCCACTTGTCCTATCACTGGCCATCACCATCTCCATATCTAAAACATACTGTCGAGTGAAAGGAGGGGACTTCCCAAGGTTTTGAACAGAAAGTGGTGAAAATTTGCTACTTTTGAGGCATCGCTTAAAGAAAAAATACCAAGAAGCCCTGAAACATCCTAAGGCAGCCAGCTATCCAGCATCCATCCACTCATCTATGCTATGCAAAGGCGGAAATGGAGAGGCAGTGTTGAAAATACAAAATGTTCCTGTTAAAAGGGAGACTCTCATTGCTGAGTTTCATTGCTTTGCTCTGAGCATAACAGAGCTGAGAGCTGGTAGAGGGTAGGAAAAAACTGGTTGGGCATGGTAGGAATGATGTACATATCTTTTCCATCATTAGTCAGGAACAATAATTATGGTTTAAGAACAAAAGCCTGAAACAAAGCCTGAGCAGTGCAGAGGTTTTGCAGAGGTTCCATCATATTGAGTATCTTCTCTGGTGTATTTCTAAGCCAGGGAAAAGCCTTTTATACAGCTGTGGCTGAGCCCTCACTTTATAACTGAACTTTAGATTTCATCAGTGATTTATCAGTGATAAATCGAGTGTCTCACAGAAAGTTCTGTTAAACCACTAAGCACTAGGAATTGCATCAGATCAGCAAACACGAACAAGAAGCAGAGTCTGTCCACAGAGCGGTGAATTACTTGGCAAAGGCTCAATGGCTTGGGGTGATTCCAGTGTTTTTAACAGCAGAGAAGCAGTGATGCTCCCAGCTTCCAGTCTGCACACTCTGTGTATGCTCAGCACCTTACCCTTTCTGATCAGTCCTTACACTGCTTCAGTGCCCTTCATCCAGCTACAAAACCTGCCTTCATTATTTACTGTTGGCAAGATAAAAACAATTCTCTGTAAAATAGCCAGTGGGGAGTGGGAATTTTCATGGCTGACTGCAGAATTTTCCTTTAGGCTCTTTATCATCCCTATTTATTGTCACCTCTCCACACCACTCCGGAGTCTGTCTATTTGTCTCTCTGTTTACTTTAGGTATAGAAATTGTGCACCAAATAAATGTGCATTTACCAAGGGGTGAGTCGCAAGCCATCTTCCTTGGCTGGCATTTATGGTGATCTGGCCCCTGTCCAAAACATCCGTCCTGGCCCATTTACAGCATTGTGTGGCCAGCATTCAGCTGCTCTGCAGGGCCCTTAATGCTGTTGGCCATGGCTCTCAGCAGCTCTCATCTCAATAAAGCAGCTGAGCAGTGAGTCAAGGGGCCGCCGACACGGTCTGTACCTATCATGAGGTTTTTTGGAGGACATGGGCACACAGTCAAACCTCACAGAATTGCTGTTCTTCGATGAGTTACGGCTGTGCAGCTGGGCCAGCATGTTCTGAGCTCCCTCTCTGCAAAATAGAATAATTTAGCATTAGGAAAGAATAGGAAAGCTACATTTTCCATCTTACAATTAGGATATGCCTCAGGATAGGAGCAGATTTACCATGTGGAGATCACAAGTGCGTTTCTGTGCTTCTCAACATCAGCCAGTGTGGAATGGATCTCTGCATCACACACCATTGTCCCCTCCAGACACATGAGACCTGCACCCACCCTGTTCAGGTATGGCAGCACAGCTGATGGCATATTCATAGGCCTCCATAATTCAGCTGCATTTTTCTGTGTATCTTGTCCTACAGAGAGAGTTCTACAGTCACTGTGGATTCATTCCCCAAAGCATTATAAGCAGCATTGTTTTCTTTATATCATTAGGGCTGCTATCTCTCAAAGGAACTCTAGTCCTCATTTCCTCGTGCAAACATCTGACAGATGTTCAGGGGGGGAATAGGATGGTTCAGGAAGTCTCTGAGAAGGTCAAAGGAGGGTTTGTACTTAACAAATGCAATTTGTGGAAAAAAGGAGGAGTATCTCAGAAAAGGTGATGGGAAAACTGCAAAGGGCTGCAGTTGCTCCAGTGGCAGTTCCACAGATATTGAGTTTGGGCATCCTCACTAAATCTACTTAAGAATAAAGTAAGGTGGTGGTACTTCCAATTGTTTTGTACAACAGCAATATCCTCAGAGTTGTCTGCTGTTTCTGACTTAATCAATAAAGGCCATTAGAAGCTCACTTTTCTGCTAATACTACTCTGAGTACATCTTGTTGGGAGGGTTTTTTTTATGACATTAAATGACACAGTACATTGATTTCTTGTGAGAGATACAGCTTAGGGTTTTTGTCATCCCATCACATAACACAATTTCCTTGCTACATTTCTAACTGCTGCAACTTAATATTCACTGTAGATGAAATACCTTACTAAGGTAATTTTTTTTTTAAAGAGAAGTGAAAGAAAATGTCTTTAAAATATTTATATAGATATAGATTCAGCTGGTATGAGAATGTCTGATCACCTTATTTATACACAGACACACACACACACATCTATATATTTACACACACACATATATATTTATACATCATCTTTCAAGTGTTGTTTTTTAAAGGAAGTGGGTCCTAAATTTTCTCCTGAAAAGCATCCAACAGATATTCCTGCAGTGAAGTTCTCTTGACCATATATTGCATACAGTAAAGCATGATACTTCTAAAACCTTTGTCCTTCTACAGCAAGCTGAACAGCATTTCTGAGAGGATAAGTGCAGACCTCAGGACTCAAGCAAACTATGCCAATGAGGCTTTGGGATCTGAAGACGAGCTGGCCGGTCCTTAACACATCTGTTCCTATTGTGGGGTTGACAAACTAGTCCACAAATCAATGCAATATCCTAAGGCCATCCCAAACTGAATTTCCTTCAAAATCATGGAATGATGAAATAGTTGATGTTGGAAGGGATCTCTGCAGATCATCTGGTCCAAGCCCTCTGCCCTAGCTGGACCACCTAAAGTCCATTGCCTGGGGCTGTGACCATTGTGGCTTTTGAATATCTCCAAGGATGGAGACTCCAAAAACTGTCTGGGCAACATGTGTCAGGACTTGGTCTACCTCCCAGTAAAAAAAAGGTTTATTCCTTAGCAGTTTCCACTGCCTATTGTCAGTCTGCTGCGCCCTGCAGCTCCTCTTGCGCTCAAAAACAGCAACAAAGTTGAATTTAAATGCCAGAGACGACCATAAAAAAAGCATTATTTTAAAGATTCTCAGGTCACTTAGTGAAGGATTCATCTCAGGCAGTTTTAGTCAGGCAGATCAAAGCCATTAGTTCCAAGCTGATCCCTTAGGCAGTCCTGGTATTCAGCAAAAAGAGACCAGTATCTCTACAGCATGATGACCACCACCAAAACAAGCGCCTCAGGGAACAACTTGCACTTCAGAGGTGCTACAGTGTTTGTATTCTCATCATTATAGGAAGTGCACTGCTGCTGAAACAAGACTGCTGAAATCAAGTGCTTTAGATGCCTCTCCTGGTTCAGAGGCGCTCATTCTCTGGCAGCTGCTGGGAACAGCTCTGGTGCTGCTCACAGAGAGGGAAGATACTAACTCAAGCTTAGGCTTTAGAGGGCTGAGCATCTTCTGCTTGCTTCTTCAGAAAGAAACTGAGATCTCTAGATAATGGGGCAGTGAAGAGTTTGCTAAAATAGAAAATATTGTAAGTGTTAGATTACAAATAAGCCGCATGTACCAAATGTACATGATGGAGCAGATGTAAACATTCTTTTTCTCTCTGCTAGTCTTGTCCAGGCTACTTTGAAGTTGATTTTAACAGCGGATAAAAAGGCAGTTGATTGTATTTAACATGGACTTCGAATAAAGGTCTTTAGCAGAAGAGATTAGGGAAAAGATGTATGATTAGAATAAATTCAATAAACCCTTTTCTGACTTGAAAAATCAGTGAAGAGGGGTTGATACCTATAAACAACAGGGAGATCGTGCACTCAGTGCAGAACTGTGTGTAGGAAAATGTTTACATTGCTAGAATATTAAAACTGGATTTTAAGAATAATACCACAAACAGCCTAATGTCTCATGGCTATGGTGGCAGGAGCTTGGTAAGAATGCAATGACTGGTTCAGGGAATTTCAAATCAGACATTCAGAAAATAGATTTCAATGCCAAGTCATTGTAGTTTTCCAGTTAAATAGAGAATAATAATAGAGAAGAAAAGAACAGATCTAAATAAACACCTCATTTTATATTTAGCGAAATAGATGGATTTAAGAATGGAAGAAGTCTCGCACAGCACAGAAAATATTAGGAAGAATGCAAAGGTAAGAGAGAGGAACAGTCACTTTAAAGAAAAGGTGAATAAAAAGGTGTCTCATGGAAGTATATTACTTCCTGAATACTACAGAGACAGTAAATTGGCAGCCTTATTTACTCCCACTCATAAAATAAAAACAAGAGCCATCCATTGCAACAGAAGGGCAATAAGTTTTGAAGTGATAAAAGGCAGACTTCTAAAGATAATTTAACCTGTAAAATTCACTGGAACACAGTAATGTTAAGTGAAACTTAACCAAATTTGAAAAAGGAATGGAAATCTATATTAATAGCAAATATAACCAGAGTCATGTTGGACAGGAGCTAGTAGAAATCCTTCAGACTCTAAGCAAAAAAGCTTTATTTTTTGCCAGAAGTTAGGATAAGCCTTCTTTCTATGGGAAAGTTGTTCCATAATTGGTCATGAAAGGTTTCTTACATTTTCCTGTGATTTACCAAAACATATAGTATTAGTCACTGTTGGAGAAAGACTACTGGATTATATGGGCCATTGATCTGACCCAGCATGGCAATTTTTATGGTCCTGTGAGCAAAATCCAATGGATTTGCAAGGAAACCTTACAGAATAGCAGCTTCAGTTTGAAGTTTTCTTACTGCTACAGAGGCCAGAGAAGAAGCAACTAAATTCCTGGCAATGACATATCTCTGCAAGCAGGCGTGGTAGCAGTACAGGTAATGCTTTTATGCCATTTGCTAAGGATTATACAGCAGTAATCTCTCCCATTAACTCTTTGTCTTGTTCTGTGTTGAAGATCCCATAACCTTCTCCTTCCCTCCATCCTCTCAGAATGTACTGAAACAAAAACTAAATACTGCGTGCATGGACTAAAACTTGTTAACAGAGATTAATTATCAAAGCACAGAGCTGCTGTTTATTAATCTCTCAGAACTTTTCAAATGAGCCTATCCTCACAGAATTATATCAATTGTGCTTTTCTTTTCTTTTCTTTTCTTTTCTTTTCTTTTCTTTTCTTTTCTTTTCTTTTCTTTTCTTTTCTTTTTTCTTTTCTTTTCTTTTCTTTTCTTTTCTTTTCTTTTCTTTTCTTTTCTTTTCTTTTCTTTTCTTTTCTTTTCTTTTCTTTTCTTTTCTTTTCTTTTCTTTTCTTTCTCTTCTCTTCTTTTCTCTTCTTTTCTCTTCTTTTCTCTTCTTTTTTCTTTTCTCCCTTCCTTCCATTCCACTTATTATTGATTATCTACTCCAGGGTAATGGATGTCTTTGTCACTTCCAAGTCCCCTTGGAAGTGCTGATCAGTGCCCATCAGTACTGGTTTTTTTCTATCTCAAGGACACAGAGACACTTGTTTGACAGAAGAGCATTTCTGAATGCATTCTCAAAAAAGGCCAGAAGCTTTTAATTTTTCCTCACATTCTAAACTAAGCAAAACTGAGGTCTGTGCTCTGTTCTTAGCCCAAGGGCAATGAATCAGTTTGGTGAAAATTCCACTAGGGATGGTGCATGGTTGCCTTTTGGTAACCAAGTAGTGCCTACCAGCTTTCAGAACAATGCAGCTATGATGGGCCAGATCCAACCTAATTAGAAACATGCGGTCACACACTGGGCATCAAGAAAGGAGCACAGAAACTTCTCCTGGAAAGATGCGTGGATGAAGGAGGATGGATTTGGCCCCAAACACAGAGGCAGGCTGACACAGGAGGGTCAAACCATGACCACAGTGAACCCAGCAACATTAAGCAGGCAATTTATGTGAACTAGAGCTTGAGCACTCTTTTACTTTCCATGTAAGCACAGTCACAACATGTTTATACTGAAACTTGGTAAAGATTCCTTCAAATAATACGTTCTTGAGGTGAAGTTAATCCAGCCAATATATTGCTTGCAGCATTTCATTTTTTTCTAAGTACCAGCTTTCCTTTTACAGAATCTCATAAAAACAAAGCAATGTGTTGCTCTCTTATAGATAACCTGCAAGCAGCAGTTGGTGAAGTAGTCCCAGTGTCCAGAGTTACATTATATCTTTGATGTCTGGTTCTGCAGTACAAATATTTCTGCAGAGCAAGACATAATGAAAGTTTATGAGCTTGTTAAGGAACTGACTATTACAAAGGACCATGCTCATTTTGACTCTATTAGAAACACAAGAAAAATAATTTGTCACTTTCCTGTGACTAGAGGGATCTTAGGGCGAATCTCAGATAAGGCATCAACACTGTCAGTGATTACTCAGCCTTTTTTCATTACAGTTTATAAAGCCCTGAATAAGAAACCTGTTTATACTGGCATTCCAATCCTGAAAATGCAACTTTACAAGACCCAGCTGTGGAAAGGATATTTATTTCCACTTTAGAGATGAGGCAAGTGAATCATGGGGGATGGGTAACTTGCAGAAGTTCACTGTAAAGGGGCTTTGGCTCACTGTGAATGACAACATAGCAATACCAATAATAATTCTAGTAAATAGAAATTCTGGGTGCCCCTTCTGGGCTATAGCTTGGAGATTTCTGCTATTCTTTCTCAGCCATTTCTATTTGATTTCTCTTTTATTTTCGTAAGCTGAGCATAAGGTAGGTAAAAAAAAATTATTTCCTTGGAATTTAAAAGCTTTTCAGAAGTATACAGTTACTGGATGATGTTCCTCTCTGACTGATATTTAACACATTTTTTCTGCTGTAATTGAGAGCACAGTCATGCTGGAGGAGAAATTCCAGCAATGTCATTGCAACAGTTTGAGTATTTTCTCCATTATGTGTCTTTACAACAGAGATAACCTTTTGCTTCTTCATATATAATTGCATAGGGAGATAGTTTTTTTAAGAAAAGAATTAACAATGCTAGCAAACATTTTGCAGAGATTTTCCATAACAACCTGGTTTTATGTCAGCTTCTCTAGAGCACAGCATCATTTATAGTATAAAATTAATTGAAAATCGAAAACTGAACGACAGGAGATCTTTACTTTTCTTATAGCACATTCCTGGAATTATCTGCAGTATAAAAACTCCATAGAAATGTCAGTGGTTTTTTTGTCAGCAATCATCCCACACCAATATTAGGATTGTCTCACAATCCCCCCACTCCATATATTGATATAGGAAGATATTGATATAGCTGTGATAACTGTGTATCAATAGATGTGATGTTGCACATTGATAGATATTCAGAAGGATCATAATATAGGCAGGATATGCCACTGCAATTACTTGTTTTCAACCAATCCTCTCCCTAAACCTATTATTAAATTAAATGAAGTATTAATATATTATTATTATTATTGCACTGAAACAGTGGTATAAGCTTGTTTTACTTTACTACATGGGAGAGCAGATCATGGCCTTTCATGTTCCTCTTTTCCAAAGCAGTTTGCACTCTGCTCCTGCTAAGTTTTGGCAAAATTATATTCAGAGCTGGATGTGTAGCACTTCTGATCACTGAGGCCGCCTTCAGGAGTAAACCTGTGTGCTACACTGAGAGCAAATCTACAAGCACAGCCACAGGCACAGGCACAGTGTCCTTTTGGGTGTGCAGGATGCTCGCATGGGTGCTGACTTCAGTCTGCCAGCAGGGAAGTCCAGGACAGACACGCATTTGACTTGGGTACACTGAAGGAGTCTCCCCACGGAGTGTAAGGATGCAGCCAGAGCAACACAATCCAAGGGAGTGTTGTGGCAATGTGGGGAGAGGATGACTGCCTGCACCCTCTTGCCTAGTGGAGTTTAGCTGTGATTGACAGGCAGATAGGCCAGCGCTGCTGACTGTACCATGGCATGACTGAGTTGTAATAGCACCCACAGGGTCCATTTCTGAGTTCCACAAAAATATCTGGTCTTTGTGTCTGACCTTCTGAAGACTCATCCTTTCATCCTTCAATTTCTAGCCTGAGCTCTTGGTCATCATTTTTCTCTGGCCACTCCTTCAGTCAAGGTTCCAGCCACTATCCTCCTCACGAAGTGTTCCTCTTGCACTGTGTCCTGCCCCTCTGCTCACAGTGGTGCTGCCAGTCCAGTCTACCAGTCAAGCAGTAATTCATCTTCTTTGTCCAGTGAGGAGCCTTAGCAAAGAACTCTCTGCTGACAGCAGTAGTGCTGCTTATGAGTTCTGTGTGGTCGAAAAGATCCTAAGGGGCAGGTAACAATTAGGTTTTTTTTTTTTAATTTTTTTTAATTTTTTTTTTTTTTTTTTTTTTTTTTATGATTTGGAGCTGACCTATTTCAGTAATGCAAGGAATATCCCTATTCCACAGAGAGCATCTTTGCTGCAATCAGCAACCAGTGAATCAGAAATGCTTCACTGTGCCGGAGGTGAGGCACTGTCACAGGTTCCCCAGAGAAGTTGTGGATGCCCCATCCCTGGAAGTGTTCATGGCCCCATTGGATGGGGTTTTGAGCAATCTGTCTATGGAATAGGTCCCTGCCCATGGCAGGGGGTTTGGAGCTAGATGATCTTTAAGGTCCCTTCCAACACAAACCATTCTGAAATTCTCTGATGCAGAAGCAGAACCCAGGGGGAGCTCAGCCATGCCTTGGTAAAGCCTCTTTTGCTACCAAAACCATACAGTGCAGAGTTACCTTCAGGCTGTTCACATGAGGCACCAGTCACTACAAGAATAAGAGGTTTCTTACATGGCCACTGTTCATTCTGCTCACTGAAGGTATTTGACAGGAATAGGTCCCAATCCTTTGCAGTAGTGGTTTCCTCTCCTAGTCTTACATCATTCAGGATTGGAGATTACCTGTCAGGAGGCTGTTCTGGGAGTTTGTTTTCCTTTGAGTCAGGCATCACTAATCAGACCTAGCACTTCCTCCAAGGCTTTATGAAACAAATCTCTAATCCAGAAAACATTTCAAATTTTAAGGCTAATTAAGTGTCATAATGTCAGCTAGGGTAAAAAAAGCACAAAAGGAAAGAAATAAGCTCTGGGAGTGGAATGTGCTTTATTGAACACATATCCGGTATTCTGACCATCACTGTCACTCAGGAAGACATCATCCAGTAAACCTGATCAGAAAAATCCTCACTGAACTGATAAGGCAGAGTAACTCTTCAGGTGGCTTAGCTGTCACTTGAAAATCAGCTTGCAAGCCTGTGGGCTGACATTAGTGCTGGAAGGCAGTGAGGGTTTGAAGCTCAGGTACAGTCTTCTCTGGACTTCAGAAGGATCAACATCAGATCCTGAGAGCTTTCTGCTGCTCTCTTATTTTCCCTTGCAAAGGGAAATAAGTCTCTTCAGGTGTATTTTTTCACTTTTTAAAAGATTTGCAGAAAATTCAGGCGTAGCAAGTGATTTCCATCCCAGGTATGTCTGTTGTGTCATTTCAGTCACTGCAGAGCTGGGGTTTTTAAACTCTACCAATACAAGAGTTGAATTGTAGTGTGTATAAATATCCTGTTTATGAAATTTCTTTTTCTTTTGGCTACCTGTTTCATCTTAAAAAAAGAAAAGAAAAAAATTCTCAGGAATAAATAGGTTGAGAAATGTTATTTAGTCATTTTTAGTTACAGAAACTACAGGTCTGTGTATCTTCAATCTGGCTTTTTCTTCCTCTCCTCATCTTAAAAATGTCTTATGGTGTACTATAAATAATGAGCAGAAGGGAAAGTGATGCTTCATGCAGGAGGGGAAAAGCAGCAGTTCAGTCATGTTCAAACATAGCTCTGGAGAATGAATGAATGTTCCTCCATGCATTTCCAGGCTTGAACAGGATAGACTGAGTCTGCAGGGATTTGTGTTTCAGACCTTGGTGTCAGTACGCATTACTGTGGGCTTTGAAACATGCTCTTAAAATGTTTCTAAATAACCAAATGGAGCAACCCTCTCCAGGGTAATAATCTGTGTAGTTACTACCGCAACTCCAGCAGCAAGGAAAGAGGGAAGGGAGCAGAACTCTCTCCCAGCTGTGCCCCAGAAATCCTTTGCCATAGTAAGCAATTAACATTGTGTTTAATCTTTCACTTCAGGAAAGGTGAAGGTATCAGGAGGTAGATGACAGTGTAACATCTGCATGTAGTTTAAATGTGCAGTGCCTGCACTTTTTGCATCCGAAGAAAGATGCAAAACAACTGTATTTTGAACTCAGTGACTGAAACAAATGGCATTAAGGTACTTGTGTAGGATTTCTCTGTGCCTGGATGGCACCATTGAAAGGGTCCCTTACACAGCTCAGTAGGTAAAGAGTGTGCTCAGGCTTTGTTTAAACAACACAGGGAGATGGATTCCCTTTTTCCTGTGATGAACATGAGGTGTTCAGCATGTGGCACTAGATTCTGCTGCTCTTGTGCAAAAGGCACAGCCCTTCGAAGAAAAAATGAGAAATGCAGCACAAGGTATGATGTAAACTGCAATAAACTCTTCTGAAATCTCCATTTTTGCCTGCCTACCTTTCAGTGACAGCATTTAAACTCGTGTTCTAGGGCCCTTTTATGCAAAATAGCCTTATTCCTAGGACAGCTCTTGCAAAATTCATGGCTGGTACGATTCCATGCCCTTATGACATGACAGTAACATCCATTTGTATCTGTTTGGCACCGTGTAAGTAGGTCACACGATTACGATGAAGTTAAAATTAATTTTGCCTTTCTTTAAACGGTAATGGAACAGTTACCAACTGATTAAGGAAAACATTAGCGAGTAGCATTTTAATTGATTTGAATGCATGTGTGTTTTGTATTGGTTTAGTTTGAGGGCATTTTTAAACAAATAGGACTGTCATTGTGAGCCTTAATTAGATAATAAATTAATAGATAAATGGATTAGAAAGTTCAGTATGGCTTTCACAATTGCTGCTAGCAGCATAAAAATGAGGTGCTTGACATTAGCAATGCTAATAAATGGCCTAAGGAATGCACTTGGGAAGAATGATGATGTGGCAGCTGAGTGACGTGTGAGGACCATGGTCTTTCCTTTGCCCACACCTACTTTGAAAACAAAGGTGCTCCTGTGCTTTCTTAGGAAAGATAACATGGTGCTGATCTGGAAGGGTAAGTATGTCAGTTCCCTTAGTGCACCTCAAGGCCTGCAGATTTAATGTGGGATTCATGAAAAATTCACTAAGCACACAGGACATCTTCTAGGGGTTAGGCTGCTCAGCCATCAGTTCAGAGATCTGACGAGGAAAAAGGCTCAGTGTGTGCCAAGTGTATTCAGTAATGGGTAAACTGCCTAAGAGGGAGGGAAGTCTGGATCAGTTGGGCTGGATACCGAGTTCATGAGAATCATTATGATCCTTCTGAAAAAGACCGATTTGGTGGATGCTGTGCTGCTTATTTAATTCCATGAGGCAGTAAATCAAGCCATATGGGTCTTGGTGCTGTTCAAAGAGGTAGTGACAGTAACTCAGATAACAGACACAGAGTGCTGCAGGTTGGAAAGTGATGCAAATAATCACTGGCATGGGTTCAGGCTGGATGTCAAATACCTGAAATTAGAAAGTTGGAAGACCACTTTGGTATGTATTGAGTGTTACACAGCTTGCCTGAGGACACAGGGTAACTTGGATTTGTTATTTTTGAGTTGATTGCCCCTCAGATATAACTGCCTACTGCAGGGGTGGCATTAGCCTGCAGCAGTTGGTCACCATAATTAGAGCAAGTTTGCAGAAAAGGGTTTGAAGCCTGAATTATATAAAAGTCACTTTTGGATTCTCAATAGAATACCAAAGAATGGGAACTTTCTGCAGTAATGTCTACTAGATGGCCAGAATGGCAGAAATATGAATATTACTGAAATATCTTCAACATAAAGAAAAAATACTTGGCAAGACTTTATTCCTATTTTTTAATGCTTTTGATGTAATCTCTTCTGCTGGTCACCTGAACCTTGACTTTTTATGCCAATGATTTTTCAAGGCAAAGTGAACTTTTTTAGCAATCAGATCACCCTTGATAGAAATTAACTGTGGTGACAAACATCTTTTGTTATACATTTCAGGAGCATTCAGATAGATGCCTACTTTAATTGTAATATGAAGTCCTCTGTGTAAAAATTCTGTTGCTTTTTTTAATGAGGATTACAGTTCCATTTCACTAAAGGTCATCTTGATAAAAAGTGAGTAGTGTTTTACTCCCTCAGCTACATCACTTTTCTTATCAGTCTACCTGAAATATAAATCTGCATTCAAAAAATACTGCAAATTCTGTGCAGCATATTGCATGGTCTACAGACCTTATCACTTTAGTAATTAAAAGTCTATCAGAGTAAAATACACGATAATGTATGAACATAGTGTCACACCTGATCTTTGGAAGAGGTAAACAGGATGCAAATGGTCTTTTTCACCTCTACTTTTCAATGGTGGAGACATTTGTCATCTGTTAGGTTGTTTAGCAAGTTTCTAATTAGTATCTTTTTCAAGTCTCTTTCCCATTCAAAGGGCTTCCATCCAAAGAAAATCTAAAAAGGTTCAGAGACAGTAAATACATTACAATGGGTTGTTGCATAAGCTCACATAACCCCAGTTGTTTGCCAGCTTCTTTCATGTCTGGTGTAAACCCTGAAGTCCTGCAGCCATGTACCGTGCTGAGTGCCATGTAGTGCTGAGGCCAACCATTAAACCAAGGCAAAAGAGACCTTGACAGAACTGCTTCTGATGAACTTGGTGCACAGGCAGACAAGCCCAGGTCTTATTGCAAAGGCTGCATCCCTGTATTTATTAACGTATTTATCCTCAGATTGCCAGCATGGCAGGGAGAGTTCTTAGCCTTAGGACCCACCAGCAAAGCCAGCCATTTTAAGAAGCAATGCGGGTTTCAGCGGGGCTAAAAAGGAAAGAGAGCAGAGTCAGCAGGAAGAATGCAGTTTCCATTACACATTCAAGATCTGGAAAAAGGTGGAAATCACATAAAATCCATAAAATAGATTGCATTGGAAGAAACCTTTAAAGCTCATCTAGTCCAATTTGATCAGGTGGCTTGGAGCCTCATCCATGACGCTGAATGTGTCCAGGAATGGGGCACCCACTATCTCTCTGGGAAACCTGTACCAGTGTTTTATCACCCTCAGCATTAAAACTTTCACTGTTCTTGTTTTGGATTTTACTTAATTTCTTTCAGTTTCAAGTGTGTAGCTGGGATGGTCATTCATTTAGGCCAGCTCCCCATCTTTGTACTTCTGCTCTTATCTTGCACCTTCACTTCTGAGAGTTTGAACAGCTGCTAGGCAAGGAGGCTGTGGCTTGCCTTCTTGCAGGCTGCTGCAAACTTTTACATAAAGCAACTGAGCTGGAAGAAAGGAGACTTGTCAAAAACAAGGAAAGCTAAAGAAAACTTTGATCAGAGGTTAGTCTCCAGAATCAAAATGACAGCAAGCTTCCTGGGCTTTTTAAAAGGCAACAGAAACAACACTGCACCTCTTGTGAGTAAATTGCTAGCACTGTTTCACATATAACAATGGCTTTTATCACTCCTGTTGAAATTTCTCTTTAGTTTGGCAAGTATGTTGCCTTGAAGTGCCATAAGGATCTCATGTTGGGATAGGCATTGTTCTCTCGTCATGTTTCAGACCTAAGTTCTCTTGCAGAGTGTGTAAATCAGCATATATAAAACAGCCACATATTGAGCTTATGAGTGCCACACATGGCCACAAGCTGAAATTTTTCAGAAATTGTCTTCACATACTTCTGCAATTTCTTCCTCCCTCCTCTCTGTCCCTGATTCCAGAAGGGTGACTTGGAGCAATTTCCTATTCTTGTAAGATCTCACCTTTTTTTCTACATACCTCGCTTTCTACCACTAAAAATCGTGTCCTGAGGGAAGGATTTGTACTTTGCATTCAACTGGTAAAACAACCAGCTTTGTTTAGCAGATTTTTGTTTGGTGTGAATCCCTGCACTGTACATACCTGTTTCAAACATCGTGGAAAGAAAATGTTTCCCTTCTGGACAGGAATATTTGTAAGGCCTTGCAGAGTGTTTAATGCATGCTGGTATTCAGAACCTATTAAAAAGAAAAAATAAAAGAGGGAAGATGAAGGGAAGACAGACAACAAACAAACCAAAACCCTCTTCTTGTTTTCTAAATTCCAGTTCATGCCTTGCAGTTTAATATTCTTTCTACAAGAGGTTGACTCAGGACCCTGAATCAAGCTGATTGTACAGTGCACATATTAAAATCTACATTTTGGTCAGAGAAGTCTGCATGAAGTCTGAAACGCAGGACAGAGCACTGAAGCAGTATAACTGTGGTTCTTTCTGTAGGTCTTTTCCATTCCTAATGCCTCCAACTCTGAACAATTGCCTAACTATTCATGTTTAGGCTGCTCATACAGTTGTTGCTTTTTCAAACCTTCCCTCTTTGCTACAGGGATCAACAACATTGTCCAGTTCACTGATCTTAAAACATTTTTTGTGCTTCGGTGCTTGACTTACGCTTAAGTTCGCAAATTGCCCCTGTGCCAACAGTCCAGCATCTCCAATGCTGCCATTTCTCTACAAGAACACACTCCTTCTATGGGCCACCACCCTGTGATTTGATAGGTTTTGCTGAACATTAAGACATCATGTTCTGTCACATAACTGAATTGGAAAACCCTGAGTGTTAGAAATAAATTGGTTTGAGATATCTGAATTGGTCCTTTCAGATTTGAAGACTTGATCTGAGTTTTGGATGCATTAGGTGTATATATTCACATCCCTGTAAACTTTTTGGTACAGAAGTCCGGAAAATAAACTTAAGAAGTGAGCGTTGTCTTCAAGAAAGTAGGAAACCTTTTTGCTCCATATTTATAGTAAGAAAGTCAAACAAATGCTTAAGTCAGCAATTGTTAAACTTATGCCTAAACCTGGACAAGCAGTTAAGTTCCCAGCACTCTTTATCCATGTCTGTTATAATGCTTACTGGGAATCTGCATTCACTGAACCAAAACTATTTAAACATCTTCCTGCAAACATCCCATTCCATCATTTAACCCTAATAGCAGATCTTACCTATTCTGCAAATAAACACAGGTCTCAGTTCTCTGAGGGAAGCTTTACACCTAATATGATCATTTGCCATGTGGACATTTGGCTCAGGTTGGAATATGCTGGGGTTTGGAACAGAAGCAGGATGGGTATTTTCTGTGCAGCAAACACAGATCTGGGAACTGAGCTGACAGTTCTGACAATTGATAATTTGCCTTAATACACCAAACAGTACAGGTTTTGACATGATATAGTGATGGACTAGGAGACACCATCTTAATCATTTGGGTCTCATGGAGAGGTGATAATTTCTGGTCATCCTCCCTAAACACAGACTTGCAGATGGGGATTAGGAAGAGGTTCAGGTCCTACAAGGCTGAATCACGTTGTGATGTGTTCAAATTCAGTTGTCCTAATCAGTCAACCAAACCTCCTAGGAACAACAGTATGGTCACACAGCCCCCACACAGCCCCCCTGACTCCCCAAAAGAGCCCTGGGGATGTGGCTGTCTTGCTCTGCAATGTCTCACATTGTGTCCTTCCAGAAGGATTAGTTGCTGTATTATTTTGATAAATGAAGCAGGGCAGGGTGATGGCATGGGCTTTTTCGAGTTGAGATGTAGCTAGAAAGGGAAAAGATAAACTTGGAGCTCTTAAGGATTAATTTCTGGTTTCTAAGAATAACATAGATAAGGCAGTCTCAATTAGATTGAGCTTAAAATCACATATAACGAATCTGAGATGGAAGAGATTGCTGTATCTGAAAGAGAAGTCACCACTGTTCTTCAGATAAGCTCCCACATTTTCAGATGAGAAAAAATAAATATTGCAAAATAAGGGTTTCCCTACTTAACCTTCCCAGACAAACCCAAATTGCCTACCATCAAAAATCAAGGCAGCTCAAACACAGGGATGGTTTCACCACCAAATCCTTCTACTTTTTCTCCTATGTGTTTTTTTTTTTTAAACCTATGTTAAAGGGTTGCACTTCTCCTTACATGTGGGACAGCTTTGGAATGGTTTCCTCTCTTTTTTTAACAAAACTAAAGGTTCAACCAGAAGTTTGCAAGTGAGGCAGTCTTTGGTAACAGAAATAGGCAGGGCTGTCTCACCCCCAAACAGTCTGCACAAAAACTATGCCTGCTTTTTATCTGTCATGGACGTAGTTTATTTTTATAAATGCTAGAATTCACCCACAAAAATAAAGCAGGGCAGCATTTCATCATGACTCTGTTTCCTCAGAGGTATTTCCTACAAGGTGTTGGATTCACTTTCTATATGATAAGCAGCTATGGCTGTGCAATTACCAGTGAGCATGTACCAGTTCTGAAGGTCATGCTAAGAGACTGCATGTCCCTTGCACAGCTGCTTCTGTTTAACATCCCTAATAAAGGGAGGGAGACATTTGATTTTCATCAAGGTTTTAAGAAACACCATATCTACAGAGGCCAGACATTTTCCTTCACACTTCATCAGGAAACTTTTCGAGATGGAAATGCAGGACTGAGCAGTTTATCACAGAGATGACCTGATTTTGACAAGCCTTGGAGAGGTCACAGGCTTCCCACTGCCACTACAGGAAAGTCTTTTATCCTCAAATACAGCAGAAGTCATCTGTATATATCTTCTGGTCTATATTTTGAGTCAGCTGTAGGGTGTTCTATTCTTTTCATAGTTCTTACTACAAGTTTAAGACAAAAGTGTATATGTTTGTGAAGAGATGGATGGCTCATTTCTTCCCTTTTTTGTTTTTGGGTTTTTTTTTTTTTTGTTTTTTTTTTTTTTTTTTATTTAAACTGCCTCTTTATAAAGGTCACCCAAGTCCAGAGTAAAAGAGGATTAATTACTAACAGCCATAATTTAGAGAGAAATTACCCTCTTGATATTTTGGCTGTCCAGGAGACACCATGTAAAAGCCATCTATCTGACAGAATGACACAGTTGACTGCAACCTACTGTTGTGTTGAGCATTGCTGTGCTTCATCTCTCCTGAAGAATGATGAGAAGTTTAATATATTAATAAGAAAGGGTATAAAAATAATGCTATACTTCTATGCAACTTTTCTCATTCAAAGAAGCCAGGCTGTTTTTCTCTTAGTCCAACTGGTCAAAAAGTTATTCTACAGAGATACACATTGATTTCAGTGGAGTTGTTCACAGAATAAATGCACCTCTGCATGAACACAGCCAACAGGAACTGAATTATTTTGGTTTTCAACCCCCTCTCTTCCCTCAGTGTCATTAAATAGTGCCTTATACTATTAGTAATTCAATTAAAATCAGTAGGTATAGTCCATGTGGAAAACTGCCTTTGGTAATCAGCTCTATCAAGGCGCGATATGCATTTTGTTCGGATGCTCACACTTGTCAGTGCTGGACTTCAAACTAAGAATTGCAGAAATGTGCCTCCCTCCCAAGCCTTTATCCTTCAAAGTAGGTAGGTACCTTGAAAGATTCGAATCTCAGCTGGTTTGTGCTTCTCTAGAGACCTGACAAACCTGAGGGCTGGTATGTGTCATGCAGCAGTGCCGCAGGGTTTTGTGATGGCTCTAGTCTGTGCTGGCAAGTCTCCCTAGTCTTTGGCAACCCTAAAGAGGCTTTTTAAGGTCAGGGACACACCATGGAAAGGTGGCTGTGAGGGAGCAGCTCATTTGTATCTATGCAACTTCTTCATTTCCAGAGCTGACATGTCTGAAGCCAGCTGTGTGTGCCTCCATCTCCTGAGAGTCTCACAGACAATTTTCTAAGCCTATTCCATCAATCTTACATCGTAGCTACACATTTTTGTCATGTGGCTTATAAATACTTATGGATTTCCTGTAGTGGACGTTTCTACCTACAAGTCTTTTTATACAGACCTGGTTTTTTGTAACACACTTATCAGACAATATCTCTCTTTAGAGGTCAGTCATAAATATAATCATTCCACTTTATTGTTCATAGTGGCTTCAGCTTGATTTCTGGTAATTTCAGGCTCTGGGACAATCTAAGATGCTCACTGTACTATTGCTTCATTCTCCTGAGACCCCACCTGCAGTGCTGCATCCAGCTCTGGGCCTCTCAATATAAGAAGTACGTGGACCTGTTGGAGCAGGTCCAGAGGTGGCCAGGAAGATGCTCAGAGGGTTGGACCGCCTCTGCTATGGAGACACGATGAGAGAGTTGAGGTTGTTCAGCCTGGAGAAGAGATGGCTCCAGGAGATATTAGAGCACCTTCCAGTGCCTAAAGGGGCCTGAAAAGAACTGGAGAGGGACTTTAGACAATGTCATGGAGTGACAGGACAAGGGGCAACGGCTTGAACTGACAGAGGGCAGCTTTAGGCAAGATATTATGAAGGAATTCCTCACTGTGAGAGTGGCGAGGCACTGGCACAGGTTCCCCAGAGAAGCTGTGGATGCCCCATCACAAGTGGAAGGCATTCAAGGCCAGGTTGGATGGGTCCCTGAGCAACCTGGTCTAGTGGAAGGTGTCCCTGCCCATGGCAGGGTTAGGAAGTAGGTAATCTTTAAGGTCCTTTCCAACCCAAACCATTCTATGATTTCATGATTCTATTGCCAAGTTGCAGTCTTTTAAGAAAGAACTAAAGTAGCTGTTGAAAGAGTTCATATAAGTCATTTATGAAAAGAAAAAAATAATAGGAAAAAATTGTCACATAGGAAGAGTTTGGGTACACCAAACACCTGGCTAGACATTAATCAATGTGGTGTCTTCTTTAACACTTCCCATGCTTTCATTTGGGAATAATGTACAATTCTGCTTGCTATTGCAAGATAGTTAATTAGCAAAATCCCTATTTATGAATAGGATTTTACCAAGTAGCAGAAAAGCTGGTATTATTAGTGTTCATTGCAGTCTAGTTCTAGTCCCTTTTGAGATGAGGGCAGGTTTTATTAAAACAGACCTTTCACAAAACTCATCTATTCATGGCAGATTTCTCTTAAACACCAAGCTGTAAGGGGCAGATTAGTTTAATTTGCTTTCTTTTCAGTCTTGATGCCACTTTTCGTTACTAATACTTAAGTTTCTTATGCAGCTGGGGTGATCAAGTGGATAGAGCCCTGTGGTGGGAATCAAGGGAAGTGGTGTGCTCTTATCTGACCCACTAGAAGATTTTGGCCTGGTAGCTTTATTGCTCATCTGTTTTTCTCCTCTAGGAAGCAAACTTGTTTCTGTCAGTCAGTTTGTCAGATATATTGTGCAGATCTGGAAACTGAGTTTGGATTTTTAGTTTCTTCCAGTGATTCCTAAGGCCTTGGTGAACAGGTGGCAGAAGAAGATACTATTATTCAGAAACTTCTAATCAGTTCTAGAGATTTGCATAATGCAACAGAGACTTTTTAAAACCCCTCAGCTCAAGGGCATGTGCTTATCACTTTCCAGGGATCTGAAGGGAGCAATTTCTACCTACACAGCAATGTGCAATTTGCTGGATGTATCATTTCTATATGAATTTTAGCACTGGCTGTGGTAAGAGAGACAGCTGAATTAATGAACAAATGAGACTGGGAAAATGGAATGGTTTGAAAAGCACTCTTCCAAAAACTATAACCCAGCTCCATCAGTCCAGTTTTCCATTACATGGTTTAACAAACACCTTTTACCATTGGGAAGGATAAAATGGGAAGTGTAAAGAAGACATTCATTAATCCATCTCTTGGCTGGCTTCACAGCTTCCCAGCAACAGCAAGTAAGAAAGAAGAATGGATCATAAAACCTTCTCTGTTCCTCCAACTGACCTTTGCCCACAACAAAAGCAGACCTTGAATTTTGTTCACTTTTTTAAAGAGCAAGAATTTTTACAATGCGTGGCCATGGAATTTTGGATTTATTTTAAATATACCTATTTCTTGAGGAAACACAGAAGTTAATGGCCTAAAGAGCTGTTTTCACAGTTAAGGAACATCCATGCTTATTTGAGCTTTAAACTAGCATTTGTGTAGAATCAGAGACAACTGCTTTCTCTACCCTAAAACATTACCATTTTCCACCTAGCATTAACAAAAGTAGCAGATATGCCTGTTGCTGTGGAGATTTTGAGCCACAGACCAATCTCAGTTCTTCTACCTGACTTAACTCACAAGTTAGAGCAGCTGAAGGGCTTTTCCCATGAAATATTTTCTGACCTTACATGTGTTTTATTGAGTAAACCAGATGGAAAAGCATTTGCACAGCTATGCTTTCTCATCCTGTGGGTCCAATGGCCAAGTTCATTACCATTATTTCACCAGTTCTCTTTCTGTGTATCTTAATTTGCAATGCCATACAAAACTCTCATGTCTTTTTGTCTATTCCCCATATCCTGTAAGTTTTCTCTATTGGTTCCTGGTGGTCTTCCCCATTCTGCTTCTAGCAGATTTAACTTCTAGTGACGCAGTGCAATGTGTGTTTTCAGACTTCAGTTCATTATTTGTTCCAAGTAGTCCTAACAGCCTTTGCTCCTGTTGCCTATATTTACATGCTCACATGGATGGCATCAGTGATAGGGAACAGCAAAGCTCAGAAATTAAATCTACATAAAAACTATAGATCTCTCCATAGATGGACACATTCAGATTGCTGAGCTTTTCTTTTTATCTGTGCTGCTTGAGACCTGTGTTTTCTTATGTTTTAAAGAATAGGTTTCTTTAATGTAATTCTCATCACATTTTCACATTGTTGTATTACTAGATGTCAGAGTCCCCCACCAAAGCTAGAACGATGTGGAGAAATCTGTTTGGTGCTCTACTACCAGAAGAGCTGTACATGGTTATGTTACCAATACAGTTATAAACCCCATGTTGTAGTAGAAAGTTATTTCACAAAATAAGCCATCAAACATCTGTATGCCATTTCAGACCTTGAAATATCAGCCTAGGGGTGGTTTTTTGTAGGTGTAATAATCTGACAAGTTAGTCAAGGAAACACAAGCACAGGTAGAATCTTTTATTAGAAGTTATATACTTGGAAAAAGTGGACAAGCTTTCTTCAAATCTGAAACAGAAGCAGCAGACTTTGCAGCTAAATGCAAGTTTGAATAAATTTTTAAGAATTTATAACTGAGTGTATATATTTTTGCAGGGTAAATGGCACAGAACAATGGCTATCTGAACTCTTTTGCATGAGTGTGTGAGAGAACTTTTAATATTCACACCAGAATGACCATTTTGATTCTGAAGTAGCTTTATTGCTCCCTGGTTCCAGAGACTCTTCTTTCATTGACTGGAAGGCAGAAACACTCAAATAGCAGGTGCTGGTTAAGCTTCCTTTTGGGACATGCATAATAAAAGTCACGAGCATCTAACAAAAAGGAAATGTCATGCCTTCTCACATTTATCTTTGCATCAGCTTCCACGTATAAGAAAACATAAAGAGAAAGGAAAAGATAAAGAAAGAAAAACCAGAAGCCAGCACAGTTATTGTAGATCATCAGACAGATCCAAGCAGAGCTGCCTTTGAAATAGCCTCAGATAAGGAATGCCTTCAGGAACCTTCAGATGCAGAACAGTTTGTCAGCAGCACCTTTACCTGTCCACGGCCAGAATCCCAAACATAAATGAGTTTTACTGTAGCTTCTGTATAAACTGAGCTGTGACAGGGAGCAATGAGCTTATGTTTTTCTTAAAGCATCTCCAAATGTGTGGTGTTTTCCCATGGGCGTGTGGTGGGTTAGTTTATGCCCAAAGGCACAGGGATAGACAGTAGCTTTTTTCAGCCAAGAACGTTAAAATACAACTCATCCTTTCTGTACAAAGTCTGTGTGCAGGTAACTCTTGATAGTTTGAGATATATTTGGAAATATTCACTGTTTATGATTATATCTGATAAAATTTTTGAGCATTGCCTCTTAGGCAAACCATTGTTTGTTTGATTATAAAAATAAAAACACCAGAATTTACTTACTGTCTTCACCGTAAGCTCTTGGTTCTCTGCAATTATGAAAGAAATCAGATCCAAAATAACAAGAAAACCCTGATGTGCTCTGTGTCAGGGCCTCTGACTTGATGACTTCAGCATTTCTGTTCAAGAAAGGAAACGTGAATTTAGGTTCTTTCCTCTAAGGACTAAGATCTGCAAATTGCAGCTTTTATGCATCCTTCATCACACAAAATTTAGGAGTCCAAGAAATCTAGTGAAATTTGGGAAACCAGATCCAAAACAATTTGGGAGAAAACCAGTCTGTACACTAAAATCCAAATTTTGCTTTTTGTGTGTGTAAATAGAAGTGGAAGAAGGTAGATGGCCTTGAAGAAAAGCAAGGGATGTTCTAATCAGCCTATCATATGGATTTCTTCCCACCTGGACCAGGCACAGGAAGCCTGAGTGTCTCCTACATTTTTTCCTACATGATTTTCTTAAAATCTTCCAGTGTGACTAATAGGAAACGTTTGAGTGTCAGTCCTTCAGGCCATCTTCTGATGTTTGATGATAACACTGATCTCTTCTAAAATAATTTAGGAATTGGAACCTTTCCTCAGGAAGTGGGAAGCCTTGATTCTAGGCTCCACTCAGTTTGGGTGGTATTAGTGACTTTTCAGTTTTTTGAGAATTGAAGGGGGCTCTGTATCTCAGCAAGGTTGTGCCACAGACAGGCTTCTCTCTCTGATAACACTCTTTTTAATGTTAAAAATCAGGGAACCAGCAGGTTAAGTAGGAAGACATTTAGTGAGCAGAGAAGCCTCCGCAACTGGGTAGCCCTTAGAAGTGATCAAGTTTACTGACCATCCAAAACCTCAGGAATCTCCCCAGAATCATTTATTTACATTTATTTTGCTGTCTCCTTTGATTTTCACACTTTATGAACAAGGCAACTGATCACATATAGAATCAAAGTCATACATTTTGAAAGGACTTTTCTACTTCTAGAATTTTCAAGGGTTTTTTTTTAATGTTTGTTCTTATGTTGTTTTTTTGCAAATGAAAAGCATCACTTGAAAAATTGTCCTAGAGAAAAGAGCCTCTTTTCTGTGCATATAAGTGCTGCTCAACCAAAATTTAAAAGAGTATGGGGAAAACATAGCTCATATGAATGCAGACACAGATAGCCAAAAGGTAAAAATTAGGACAAAGCTGAAGCCAGAGTGGCTCACAAAGGGTGGTGGAACTGCTGTAATGTCTGCAGAAGTGCCTCAAGTGCTGTTTAGTCAGAGATTCTCTACTCAAAGGCATTTGGCTGGCACACATGTGGACTGATGAAAGGCAGCTGGGTCTGCATGCTGCTTGCAGATCAGGGTCTTTAGTTCTAAAGGAATCATAAGAAAGAAAATAGCTGTATAAACTGTTGAATAGTGTACAGAAGGTCAAGCCTGCCAAAAAGGTCAGGCAGGTAATCATCAAAATTAGAGATAAAAGAGACCATGATGTTATATAGTCTACTCACCAGCCTGCTGAGGAGTGTTCAGTGCAGTTCAGCAGAAGCCCTCTGAGAGTGGGCATTGTTAGACCTGCAAAACTCTGGGTCAGGCTGGCCAGACTAATTGATCAGGAATTTAAAGTTAGACTTTTTATAGCAGGGATTCTATGCTATAGTGAATAACCACTTCAGAGATGGACAAAACCAATGAGGGCTGTTTTATCACGCAAAACTTAAGGATTCTCTTCTCCCATTAGCATTTTACCATGATTAAAACCATTACATATAAAAAAGAAAAGCAGGGAATGTTTCATAAGAAGCATGCAAAGCTACCTGTTACATGTTAGTTTTGAAGCAAATAGATTGAGGGAAATAATTACCAATGATCTAGAATACCTAGCACATACTGTTTCAACAGTCAGGAAAAATGAGGTATCTTAGCCATCCTGCTTCCTTTCCTTGCTTTGGTTACTAGGCAGTATCAGAAAGAGTTTTCCCCCTATACCATTGGGTGTTAGAAACTGTTTTATTGGAGCACTGCATGGCTGCAGTTAGGCATTGATGGGAAAAGGACAGGTATATGTGGGGACCAGTAGTTTGTTCTGTTATGGCAAATCAGCAGCACATTTTCATGTGGGCTCAGGTGCCTTATTTCCAAGAAATGAGTTATTTTCTAATACTGCTCTCATCTTTTAAAGAATTTTTTTTCTTGAGTACTAATTAATTCCTTTAACTATCTCTCTGAAAAACAGACAGAGGCTGGGAGAAATGAGAGTCAGAGAGACCATTCAGTGAATGAGACCAGGTATTATTCTCTCTGTATTTAGCTTTACTGCTTATAGCCACTCTTCTCTGAACTACTGGAATTTTTAAATAATTCTGATGTCCCTGCAATGTGTTTTGAATTATCATAACCTTCCCTCTATCCAGAAAATCATCATTTGGGTCCAATCTCTTTATAGTCACTTGAAAAATTTCATCTTTTCCACTGTGCAGGGAATGGAACAAAAGTCAAAGTAAAGTTTCTTACAGGGCAAAAGTCAGTAAAGCCATGATTGAGGTATTTAAATTGCAGCTTTAAAGACATTAATAAATTCTTTGGAGAAAAAAACATGACAGTAACATCAGTGGTTTCTCAAACTTTCTGAATTTTTGCTATTGCATTGCAAATTTTTTTGCTGTCTGCTGAAATACATAAATTATTTTGGAGGGAAAAGGATTGTTCCCATGTTTTGGAACTTGAAATGTCAGTCAATACCTGAAAATTCCTCTTGATCCATTTCTTTTCTTTTTGTGGGTGGCTGTTACTGTTTAGTTTCTGAGTTGTTCTAAGACTGAAACAAATGTAAAGCAAATCACTACTTTTAGTTACTATTTTTTTCCTGGCTCAATATTGTCATATTCCTGCATTACCTTCTTGGGCAATACCATAAAATGGCAATCTTTCCCAGGAGAGAAGAGCATCCTCTACAGATGCATAGCCTCAGATTCAGATATGTTTTCATCAGCAAAAATTCAGAAAGTTTTCTGGGAAGACAAAGCTGAAGTCAAGTTTATAAGGTGAAATTTTGGAATAGAGCAGTGAGGGTGCACATCTTCCTAGCAGCTTTCTCAGTTAAGTGTGTGATGTTCACTTGTATCTCCCTGGAAACACAGCACTTGTCCTGCCTGCAGATTTTAGCGAAGGGACACTCTCACCCTCTCCCTCCCTACAGAGCACTGAAATGCTCTCCCCCACTGTAATTACAGCTACCTGAGCACAAACAGCTTCTCTGTTCTTACAGCTTGCATTGCAAGAACACCTAATGGCTAAACACAAGATCAGAGTCCTGCAGTTCTGCATGCCTCACATGCACACAAGGAGAAGGAGTCCATGTCTTGAAAAGCCTACAAAATGAATAGACAAAACTGATTGAAATTGCTGGAAGATGCAGGATAGGTCTGGTTTTTAATGAGCTGTGCCAGGCGCAGGGTATGTACAATCTTCAGATGCATTCAGGAGTATGAGGTGGATGCCAAATGAGAGCCTGACACATAAGGATCAGATCAGACAGATCTGAAAGAGTTCTTCCCCAGGTTACAGAGTGGGGAGTTACTCTCAGAGTAAGCTGGAAAGGATTAACACCCACTGTCAACCTGGGTGCAGACATGAGCCATGGAGGTGCTGCAGGCTGCACATGGCAGCGCAGTGCTGAGCACAAGTGTTAGCAGGGCTGCAGCCCCATGCTCTGCTGCTGGTGTTTGGAGTACATGGACTGAGTCTCAGCACCATCCTGGGGCAGTCATCCTGCTTCCCCTTCTGCAGGAGCTTCACACTTTCCACTGTCTCCAACTCCAGATCCCCAGGGCTAGCTCACATACAGTGTGATGGAAAAGAACCTTTCTTCTTAATCAGATCCCTTTAAGAGTTCATCTAAGAAGAGTCTTTCAGCACAAATTGCCTTGATCTCTTTCTCAGTTGAAGAAAGAAAGTGATCTTCTGAACCATGACTCTTAGATGTTGCAGGAAGGGCTGTTTGTCTACTTTGAAATCATGCACTGCAGAAAAAATCCTACAAAAATCAGGGAGCTTGGCTAGAAAATAAGAATTAACAGTGACTGGAAAACAGGTCCCATAAACTTTAAGGATGCAAGCGTCCAACCCTCGTGGGGATGAAGATTGGGATTAGGAGGAGACTGCCCCAGTAAGTGTTAGAGGCTGAGCAAGTTAATTTGTTTTATGCAGTACGGAAATTCAAAGTCAACAGTAATCTTAACAGTAATCAGAATAGATACAATCTCTTTATTGAGAGAACGTTCGGGTCACCCCAAATTTCCTCCCCAGAACACTTATGCATAGACAGGTAGGTCTCACTGCAGTACACCTTTATCAACCCTTTGCCAGAACCTGCAGCTGTTATGTTTTCTTTGGACTGTACTTACTCAGGAAGACTATGTTTTATCCCAAGAGAAGCATAAAATAGCCTTGCATCTGAGTTTTCCTTCCTGAAACTTTTATCTCCAGCTGCTTGTGTGTTTCATCACCAATTCCATTGCTGCTGTACTGTACTGTAGTGTACTGTACCTTTGTCTTTGAGCTTGGGAGGGAAGTGTCACATATGATGTGCACATATGATGGGCCAATTACGGATTTCTATTATGGAGCAACCCAAATTGTCACTGCCAAAAGCATCTCAGTGAGGTTGTCTTACCTTCAGGCACATTCTAGACATTAAACCCTGGGTTCATGACACTTTCACTTATGCACAAGTAAGGATCACCAAGGCTTCCTGTATAGCCAGTGAAGAGAAATGAGACATTCCAACTCAAACTGGAGACTGAAAAAGTGGCCTCTGGAAGATAAAGGTTGTATTTCCCCTGACTGTAGGGAGACACTATAGCGACTATGCTGCACAACATCACATTATCCTTCTGTTTCCTCAAGCAACTCTGGGATTTCTCTTAACAACTGCAACCTTCACCCCTTTCCAGAGATGCTTGTTTGTTATTATCTAGTTAACAGGTGGAAATACACGTTTTATTCCTTAACAGCACAGTTTGCCTCACCATGCACTGTTTTACACATATGTGTTAGAACCCATCCCCAGGGGCCAGGACAGTTGCAGAGTGTATCGCTGATCGGGAGCTGAACTTGTGGATTTTTTGGTGCTTTGGCTGTGGGATGAATTAGTTTTGCTGTCTTAGATGGCTCTAACATCACGTGATTTTGGTTGGTTTCTAGCACTCCATAATTTTGTCTCCTCTGGCATTACTTTAAGGTTAATTTTAGAAAATTACTGCCAACCACCCTGCATGACATTTCTGTAAATTTTATTTGCTAGGGCAGGTGAAAAAGCCTTGCAGGGGCCCACGCGTAATAACTCTTTCCTGCTGGGATAGCAGAAGCATGAACAAGTTCTTTGCCTTGACCAAGCCTTTCAGGGAGAGTTCTCCAAGGCTAGTGTAAACCATTTTGTTAGCACTGAGCTTACAGAAAGCAATTTCTATAAAGCCTACAGTTTGGTGATCAAATACAGGAAAATGGACCTTTTAGGAGATTTGCATGTAATCACTTGCAGAGAACTTCATACTTTATATTGGGTGTTTGGATCAGATAGAGCATTAGTGTCAGACTGAGAGAGGCCTCTTCACGGGCAGCTCATCAGACTGCCTACTGATTACATTATTCTTTTACAAGTTGGGTTTCAGTAAAGCTGCAGAAGCATTTGTAATGCTGAGCCATAAATAGGGGGTCACATTTTCCTTAAAACTTTAGATGATGTGAATTACTTGCATAAATATTTTACAAGGCATGATATAAATATTCTGCGGTGATTAGGATTGTTTATACTGTCTCTATCAGAAGAAAGTCTTTCTTTCTTGATCCTTACTTCTTTGATTTTGAAAAAGATATAAGAATCTCCCACATATTTGGAAATTATGTTACCTGTTTGTGCTTTTAAATAGCAGCACGGTTAGAGCCTTGGTGACGCATCTTGTAGAAAATCATGTAGCTAACTCACACAATCTGTTTCTACTGTTGTGCCTACAAATGAGCAAGCTGAGTATCCGGCTCAGGCAATTGCCCGTGTAATTTTCTGAAAATCGGCCGTATGATTTTGTTCTGTTGGCAAAAAATTCTAAGTGTGCCTGTGCTGCTCCAGAGCACCCCAAGCCATGGAGGAACTGCGCTTCGGAAGGGAACAATTTTCTCCCTGCTACTCTCCATCTTGCTCAATCAATAATTGCTTTCTGCTGTTTTGGGTCAAGTTAGTAACCTCTGCTGGGGGAAAGGAGGTCTGAGGTCTGCCTTGTTTCTTGTCCCTTTCTACCTTCTGCTTCATTTGGGATAATTGTATAAGATCCAAATGCTCGCTCCAGATCTGTGCTGGGACAGTGGCAGGTAACAGGCATTCAGCTGTGATGCTTTTATATATCCCAGTATTTCATTCCTCACAGAGCTGCTGCCAATCTAGAGGTTTTCCATCCAGACGAGAGTCTAACCGAGGACTGCTCTGTACAAACAAGAATGCTTCCGAGCCCTGCTGACAGTGATTTTTTAACTTCCTCAGTAGAAAATGCACTATGCTAGTAAATGGCTAAAGAAAATCATTGCCTATCGTCACAGCATAGTGGAGGGGAAAAACACACAATTTGGAAGAGTAACACAAATCACCCACAAGGCAGGTGAAGTTCATGTAACATGTGTTCTTCATGCTCCACTTCAGCCCAGGTGAATTTATTCTTTCTTTCTTAACCTCACATGACCCTTATCCCCCCAGTATGCCAGTCTTCATACAGGGCATGTGATTATTTCTCATTTTCTAGGCACAACTACTCATTTCTTAATTTTAGTGACGTGGCAAGTGCCCAGGTTTTTCTTGTTAAGATGATATTCATTTGTCCTGTTTGTTTCATTCTTTTTCCCCTCTGGCTCTAAAGCTATAAATCAAATACATGAAATTAAATTAACTGAAATGAACATAAGTGCAGGTGGAAATTGAGGAAATATAAATAACTAAAAGTACTTTTCCAAGACTGCTTTTTTAATCAATTCTAAACACAAGATATATATTGCCTGTTGAACTAAGAATGTTGTGACCACCTATTGTTAAAGAGTAGCAATAAATCTGTGCAACAATTCCTTACTCCTGTGATTCACTGACACTTTCTACCAGACAGTTAGTTCAGCTCACCCTTTTTCCAGAGGTGTATTATGCTGTTCACTAGAAAGGCTTGATACGCTGCCATGAGAAAGACATGAACACTGTTTGTCCCTTAGGAAAATTCCTTTTTTCTCCATCTCTGAAGGAGTGAAGCTTCTGGATGCTAAACCAGTCTTCTAACATGTGATAAGCTGGGCTCATCTTCGTATACACTCCCCTTTGCCTTGAAAAGCAAAATGGCAGATATTCTCCCTCTCTCCTCAGTCCAGCAGGATCTCTGATGCCCTGAAATAGCCGTGGAGCAAATCACTGCCTTTTATATTCTGCAGGGAACCAAACACTGCTGTGCAGGCAGGGCACTGTCCTTTCCACTTCGTCCTATGTGTCACCAGTCAGGGATGTCCTGGTGCCCACCCTGCTTGCTGCTTTGCAAGGATAGCTCTCACACAGAATCTCAGCTCTGCAGGACTGCTTCATGCTTGTGGGGTTTTAATCAATCAGATACACTCTGAGGTGGAACTGCCTGAGTGTTAGAATTAATGATTAATTCATTTCCTTTATCATACAGAGGTACCTAAGGGTTATTTAGGCAGGTCATGGTTTTCTCCGGCACAAGACTAGCTATAAGTTAATATTGATCAATAAGATTTCACAACAATGTCAGTACAGATCGCTCAAAATTCCCGTGTAAAGTAAGGAGAAGACATAAAAAACAGTTCAAAGAAGTTTGTCTGTTTACACTCTTTCCTTTAACAGGATAATGATCTCAGCCAGCACACTACAGAACACACTCCGCTACCATTTACACAGCCTTCCTGTGAACCCACAAAGCAAAGCCTCATTCTAAAGGCCAGAGCTGTACTGTGATGTCTTTTGTTTGGAGTGGTCCTTAACATCATTGGTGCACCAGTTCTAACCTTGGTTAGAGACTTTGCTATTTTAAGGTGGTACAAAGGCAATGTCAGTGACAGGACTTAATGCCAATGTTCTTATGTGAGAACTACTGCAGTTGTTGTACTGAGGTAATTGCAATAATTTTGCAATCAATTGCCCATGACTGTTGTTTCTTTATTGTGGGAATCCAGTTAATTAAAAATATTTTTAATGTGACAGCAGGCTTTTAGACTGTTTCTGTGGCTAGAGATACAACATGCAGGAACAGGAAATGACAGAATTTTGAATCAATTATTACCCATCTCTGTGCCTCAGTTTATTTATCTGTTGGAAATGTAAGTCTGGTCCCCAGAATGGTTTGGGCTATAAGGGACCTTAGAGATCATCCAGTTCCACGCCCCTGCCCTGGGCAGGGACACCCTCCCCTAGAACAGGCTGTCCAAATTCTGTCCAGCCTGGCCTTGAACACTTCCAGGGATGGAGCATCCCCAGCTTCTCTGGGCTACCTCACCATCCTCACAGTGAAAAGTTTCTTCCCAGTATATAATCTAAATCTCCTCTCTTTTAGTTTAAGACTCTTCCTTCTTGTCCTGTCACTACCTGCCTGTGTAAAAAGTCGCACTTCCTCTTTTTTACAAGTTTCCTTTAGGTACTAGAAGGCTGCTGGAAGATCTCCACAGAGTCTTCTTTTCTTCCTGCTTAACAACTCAAACTCTCTCAGCCTGTCTTCATATCACAAGTGTTCCAGCCCTCTGACCATTGTATCAGCCAATCTGATAACATATCCCAAGATATCTGATAACACTATTTCAAAGTTTACATACCCAATGCTTGTAAAACCCTTAAAGGTTCTTGGATGAAGAAGTTACCAGGTGAATAAAGCTGATACTACTTCTTTATTGATCACAGATAATACCATTCTGGGTATATTGAACACTATTAAATCCTGTTGCCTTGTCATTTCAGCTCTGTGAGAAGTCAGCCGTTGTACATACCCACTCTTTTTCACCTCTTTTGGGACAAATTACAAACATATGAGCGTAATCCGCTGAATATAGTCCATGAAACAATTTACTGACCTTCTTTAGAAGTATCTCTGTGAATGTTCTGTATTTCTGGCAGCCCTTCTATTCATACTAGCATGAATACACCCGTTTTAAATCAGCTCTTGATCTCTGAATGCCAAATCCTGTGAGAGATAAAATAATTCTTAAATATTACAGCCAAATGTGCAGCACAAAATGAAGGCGTGTTTATTGTTTGTCTTACTTTCCCCTAACTATTTAGGGTCTGCTCTGCTTGTCTCTTCCCTAAATTTAAAGCAGTTGCCTGAATATTGCAGAGTTCCTTGGTTAAGTTGAGAAACAGATTCTTTGTACTAACCTATTTCCAAAGTTTGTGTTTCCTAAGTACTTTCATAAATCTACCAGACACTGCAACATATCTTCCCAGGATTTTTTTTTTTTAATTTTAATCTGAAATACTGGCACATAGATAAAATACAAGGTTCTGTTCTCTTTTCCTCTGAATATGTGCTAGTATCACATCATTCATACAGAGACATTCAACGACTATTATTCCTGCCTCAAGTCCAAAGAACATAATTTGACTGTTCACTGCAAGTGGATATATAAGATTGTTACAAATGGATGCCAAGGGGCCCATACTTGGAATCTGTTTTGTTTTTCTTTGAGTTAAGTTCCAAATTGCAAGACTGTACATAATGAATGTGTTATCTAGTCCTTCTGTTTTGTATTTTTGAAGGAGAAACAGCACATTCTGCAAAGTAAGTTGTCCTACTTGCTCAGGTTCCATGGCAACCCAGTATTGCTGCAAATTCATTTTGCTCTAATCAATTAGAAATTTTGCTCTGGCAGCTGGAATGAAAGTTTATGGGCTTGTTTTACTTGGACTTGCAGTTGCAGTAAATTCAATGAGATACTTGTCTGAGAAGGAAACAAACTTGCAGCTTTCCTCTCTCTCTTGGTTTAATTTTTGTGAAAAGGTCAGATTTAATTCTTGGTTTTCTGTCCAAGCAGGAAAAAAAGGAGGCAGTTCTCTTAAAGGATCCACAACTTAACACATGCTTGCCTTACAGCCTTGTTGACTTGCTAAAAAGGAAGGTATCACTTTGCTTCCCATGCATTTTATATCTGGTTGTTGCCAGCAGAGCTGCCTAGGGCACACCTTCCATCCAGCAGCTGGCAAAATCTCCTGTTGAATCCACCCCGTCATTCGTGGCCAAAAGGCAATTTTCCACAGAGCACGGTGGAATGTGCCAGTGCCCTTCATAGCAGCACAGCCCTGAGTGGTTGTTCTGCACAATTCCTGGAGAATCTGCCCTTGTAAAGGTCAGCTCACGCACTGCTGCAAGTGCACGTAACGACCGTGAAAGCCCATGGGATCTTCTCATGTGCGCTCTGCAATGGTGTCGTTGATTAAAACCCAAAGTTGCCATTAAAAAGGTTCTGGTTTTGTTTTTTATTTATATTTTTATTTTATTCTTGCCAAAACTACAATACTGGGAGATGGGAAAACCTCCTTCCAAAAGAAACTCCCAACAACTTGCAACCATGTGGAAATGGCAGAAACTTTGTGATGTGGACTGAGAAAAGCACTGACATTTTGCTTATAGGGTTACAATTCCAAATTCAGCTCATTCTGCTCCTGCTCTTTACATCCAGACTACAGAATTCATGTATAGTTATGCCAAACATACTGTCTAAACAAAACACAGGGAGAGCTTTGGGGCTCTACTGTACTTGTCCACTTTTTTTTTTGGTTGGGTAGCTACACCATTAACTCCCTTTTATGCATTTTACTGGTATTTGTGTAAATGAATCATAGGCTTGAAATAAATTTTTAATCTAGACTGTCTTTATCAATGGCTGGAAAAATGTGTCCTCTCTTTACAAAGTACACTGAAAAACTGTATGGGTCTATAGGAAGACATTGATTTTACACTTCTTTTCCATTTCAGTCACCATCACACTAAAATTCAGCCTCTGACTACTACACAGGATTAGAAATACAAGTCACCCTGTTTTGTAATGAAAGCATAGCAAATCAAAGTCCTGATTTAAACTTTGTTACATGTCAGGGCTCATCAAATCTCTATTGCCACAAAGAGGATGACAAAGAGTATACTTTGCTTCTTCAAAAGCAGATCAGAATTAGAGCTGAATATCAGTTTTCATGTCAGGGACTGTGACAAGGAAAGCAGTGCTCATCCACTTGCATGTGCTCCTTTTTCTTCCTGTCTGTCTCCAGCTCCTACCACTAGTTAGCACAATGGGAAGGTTAGAGCCTTGGCACCATAAAAAGGTTCAAGGAGTGTGAAGTGGGCTGCAGATTCCTTAAGAGCTGCATTCCTAAAGGAGGAACTTCTCTGTCTGGAGGGTTGTCAGAAAGAAGGCGATTGAGACAATTCCCCTGCTGATCATAACAAAACACACAGGGCTCAAATTCGGCTCGTGGTCTGCATGCTGTGCAGGCTGCTGTTCACACAAGGGAGTGTAGCCTCTCAACCAACACTGGCTTTTCTCCTTCAGGTGACAAGTGTCTCTAAGCACAGGTGCAGTCTGGTATTCTCCTTGGATCCAAGGGTTTGCCTCTGATGCCACAATTTCTTGTCTGATTATAATTGGCAATTTATAGGACTGGCATATGCCAAGCAGGTGACACCAAGGGCTTGTGATGAGAAAAACTAATGACCAAGGTGGAAGGAAATATATATGCAGAACCAGCTTTGGGGGATTTAAATGCTAAACCCACTTTATTGTTTTAGGTTTGTGTTCGTTTCTAAAGTGTTCATGTTGTGTTTAGTAAGAAATATTGTACAGCTATGTTGTGAGCTATGCTGTGTTCAAAATGTGTTTTTATAAAAACAGATGATTTTTAAGTTTGCTGATTTTCTTCTGCTGACTGTTCTTTTATTTTGATGGATATTTCATGATAAAATTTCAGTATTTGGGAAAATATGAGAGATTAATTATGACGTTCAGATCAAATGTAGCAAGGTGAAAAGTTCATGTTTAAATGCATTGTCCTGTATTATATGTCTGTGTTCATATTCCCCCTGTTTTTATTGATGTACTGCACGTATCTGACCTCCACATTTGCCTGATAGTTTTTTTGCCAGTTTGGCACTTCTGACTTCCCCGTTTTGTTTAAAAATATGTTTGGAATAAGACCCTGATAACCATTAATTGCTTACAGTAAGCTTTTCCAATTAGATCTACTCAACCTACATGTACCTGATTAAATTTTTTTGCAGTCAGTTAGAAGCTCTTCCTCAGTCAGGCACAGCTCTGTGTAAAATATAATCTTAGAACCCTATTTGTTGTGTTTTTCATCATTTAATCAACGAAACGACACTAGTCTGAGCTGTGCTTCTGCTCTGTTATCAGTGTGGTGGTTTGCTCAGTTGCTTCTACCCCACACAGCGGTGTCCACACCTTTCCTCCACCTCTTGCCTGCATGGTGGAGGTCTTGAGCCGTTTGCTTTATAAACTGGAGGGAAGGGAATTGTTAAACCAATCCCCAAAAGGACTTTACACTTTTCACTTAAAATCTGAAATAATTCGCCTCACAATACGTCGGGCAAAGCTTTCCCGTTAGTAAGACGGAGCGCGGCCGCATCAATGAGTACGACTCATTGACAGTGAGCACCCACGCCGTGGGAACAAAGCGCATCTCGGATCAGGGGCTCTCGCCAATGTCAAAATCTTAACAAAACCAAATCAAACCGAAAAAGCCCAACAAAAAAACTGACGGATGCGAGTTTTAAAGGATGGATATAAGGAGGATAGGAGTTTTAAAGGACAGTAACAGCCCGAGGGGCAGCAGGTAATGGGGTCAGATACGTGCAGTCGGCCGCCCCTCAGGCAGGGCTGCCCCGCTGGGGAAGGCGGCGGGGTGGGGGGGCGGCCTTCCCTCGTGCCCCGGCTCGACTTTTATTGTGTCTCTGTCCGTGTTTTGCCGTGGTTTTTTTGTTCATTTTATTTCTTTCTGTGTTTTTTCCCCCTCCCTTCTCTGTGTGTGTGTCTGTGGCCCGCAGGTCCCCCCCTGCCCTGTTCGTCCGCCTCCTCCACCCCCCGCTCGCAGTCCCCCTCCCCTCTCCCCTCGCCGCCGGCCAATGAGGGCCCGGGGCGGTCGCTGGGCGACGGCGCGGCCCGGGCGGCCGCGGGCTCGGACTCTGAGGAAGAGTTTGTCCCTCAGTCATTCTTAGTTCAAAGTGGCTCTGGAAACCTCTGTGCCGCCGCCAACGGTGAGTGACTTTCTCGCTCTCTCTTTCTTTCTCTCTCTGCGCCTACTTTTTTATGCCGGTCTTGACAGCCGTGCGCGGGGATGTAGGATGGCTGGGAGAGCGGGTGTGCGCTTTGGATTGGTGTGGGGGTTTTATATAAAGAGTTAAAAGTTGCCTGGCAAAGGTTGGCAGCTCTGGGCAGGTCGGTGCCGGGTGCGTGCGCGCTGCGCGGTGCGGGACGCGCAGCCCCGTTTGGTGCCCGGGCAGCGCTCGCAGACTTGGCTTGACTTGACGGCCGGAGCCCGCTCCCTTTTGAGGGGCTGCAACTTCGGGGTGGTTTGGCTTTTTTATTTTATTAACTTCTGGCTGAAAGAGTGGGCAAAGAGCTTTCCCCTTCTCTGTGATGGCGTCAAGATGCAGCCTGGGGGCTGGCGGGGCCGGAACTTGAGAAGAATCTGTCACCCAAGGGCAGCATGGATAGGCAAGGGGACGACGAACACGAAGAGTTCCTGTGATAGTTGGCAGTGGCATCAGCGCCGTCCCAGAGGAGGGTGTCTGTGTCCAGTCCCCTCCGAGGCGCTGAAAGTGTCCTCAGGGGAAGTATTTGAGGAACAGCAGCAGAACCACATCCTACTGGGATGCTCTGAGACTCCCCGATGGGTTGCTGGGGGTGCTCAGCACGGCCGGATGGTCCACGATGCTTAAGCAAATTACAAGGAGAGGAACGAAATTCACAGTTCTCTGTTGCAAAGACAGTGAGTCATAAACGGAGGTAACGCTCATTGGCAAAGAAATGTGAAATTTCATCAAGGGTAGTGTAACCTGACGAAGTGCAGATTACAGCAGTGGAATAGCAGTGGCCACTCAGGCCGCTGCCATCCGGCTTGAGCGATAATTGCTCACAGGTCTGATTTATGATGAAGGAGAAGGCATTCAAAGATATCTTGAAAGAGAGAAACAAAGGTGAGAGAGAGGTTTACTGCAGCTGGCAACAGCTTAACTGCGTTTATGTTAAGCTTCTAAGAAGGTTTCCTAGTATGCTGTTATCTTCAAGTAAGGAAAGAAAGTTTGACATTTAATTTGTCTGCCCTCTCCCTTTCCCAGCTTCCCTCCTCTTTTGTTGCATTTGTTATGGTAAAAACAAACTTTCCTTTCAAGGTTTTTCAAAGGAGAAGGTTATCTTCTCTGAATTGTCATCCTAAGGAGAGTAGGGGGAAATACAGTGTTGTATTCATTCAGGAAACTGATTAAAATTCATATCCTCTGTTCAGCTTCCCCCTTCCCCTCCCACCCTATAACACACCCACATCTGACTGCTTGCAGTCACAGAACATGGAAATCTGAAATAATGTCAATTACCCTCTTGTTGGAAATGAAACCTAAGTCACACTCCACCTCATGTTTTCCACATCATAATGTATATGTATGTACTTTCTCTTTGCTCATTTAGGAAATACATTTGTACACATACATGCACACCCTCCAGGTAAAAAGAGGGAAGAAAGAGCAAGAGATTAAAAACCTTAATCTCTTCTTTTACTAATTAGCTGAAAACCAAAAAAAAAAAAAAATCCTTGTTCAAAGTCTACAGTGGATTGACCACATTATTGTATTATCAATGTGCTGGTGAGTTAGTTAGACTTCAGGCTTTTCAGCAGCCTGCTTTTTTTTTTTTTTCCTTAGTGCTTTTTGCATCAGCTTGTAGACATACTCCATTCCCTGAGGCCTTCTTTGTGTGCAGGATTCAGTAGGTTGGTAATAAATATGTCCCACACAAAGACAAGGCATCTGGGGTCTCATTTGCTTGCTTATTCTGGTTGTTCAGTAATCAGAAGTGCAGGTAATGGCAGGACACTGGTGACCTGCTAGGATCAGCTCAGCATCACTCTGCTATCAAGAGGAAAACAAAGGTGGCTCACTTTGCCACCTATCAACCCGTAATCTAAAAGTTCATGTGAATGACAACCACAGACCATACAAGCCCATCATGCCTAAAACCCAGAGACTCTTCTGACCTCTGTAAATGGATTTAATTGCTTTAGTTCTTTAATGTTCTGTTTCTATGAGGCTTAGTCAGCTTAAATTTTAAATGACAAAGGCAGGTCTTTATGTTCCTTAAATGGTGAAAATTAGTAAAAGCTTATTTTGGTTAGGACTAAGTTTAATACAGTTAGAGCACTCGTTCTCAGAGAATAGTAGCTGTCTCAACAGCAGGACAGCCTGAGAACGCTGTTCAAAGGATTTGTGTTGCACTTTTTAATTGATTGTGGCTAGGTTTTCCTACCACAGCTGTGTAAACTCAGCCTTAGAGAAGTCCATCCAAAGTAAGTAACACCCAGGGAGCAGCACTGCTGTTACAAATCCCCATGTAAATTGCAAATATAATGCACATGGAGCTTAAGAAACATGCTACTTTTTTAATATACAGTAGGCTATTCTTTATCAAAGTTCCTTTTATTTCAGAAAGGTAATATTGTCCATGATATTATTTTTACACTTCCAGAAAAATGTCCACCTAAACTTTCAAATGCAGGCTGGAACCAGCTAATAGGTATATAAATACACGGGCATCTTCTAGGGCTTGAAGTTTTGTAATAGATGTGTTACAAACCATGGTTTGATTTTCTTTTTTTCTAAGTAATTTAGAGCATTGAAAGTCCAAATTTTTATTGTACCTATAATATCAGCAGGTACATGATTTTAAGGAAAAACAGATTTTTCAGACTTGGACCTTTTCATTTTTTCTTTTTATATATGTCAAGTCCAGAAGGCTTTTTACTTTACCTAAAATTACCCAACCTAACTAAGGTGTGAATGTCTCCATTTCAGAGAATCCTAGAATGCTTTGTATTGGAAGGGCCTTTAATCATCATCTTGTTCCAAAGCCCTGTCATGGGCAGGGACACCTTCCACTAGACCAGGTTGCTCAGAGCCCCATCCAGCCTGGCCTTGAACACTTCCAGGGATGGGGCAGCTACAGCTTCACTGGGTAACCTCTTTCAGTGCTTTATCACTCTCATAATAAATAATTCCTTCCTTATATGAAATTTAAATCTATCCTCTTTAGTTAAAAAACATTTTCCCTTATCCTGTGAGTACAAGCACTTGTAAAAAGTCTCTCTCCACCTTCCTTATAATCCCCATTTTAGCATCAAAAGGTCACACGCCTTTCCTTCTGCAGACTAAACAGCCCTGTCTCTCTGAAACATCTCAGGATGTTTCCCTTCAGAAACCTTAAAATTTCCTGACTTTAGCATCTCAGTACTATTTGAAAAGTTGGCTGACATGTGGTATCTTGGTGGGCATTAAGAAACACTAATTAGTTTTTCAGGTTTCTTATTATACTGGTGTGTAGGTATATATGTGTAGGACTCGGGAGAAGCCAGAACTGTCTGAAGGCATCCAATCTTTAATCTCATTGTACTAAGAAACTTAACAACTGCTGTGCTGGATCAGAACATGCAGTCCCTGACAAGGGTATGGGAGAAGAAGCATGAACAAGTGGGGCTGTAGGGAGGATCTTGGCCAGCTGAGAAAGGTTGAGGACTAGCCAAGGAGGGCTGTGGATGTGGGTGCTTAGCTCATTAATGGCAGCTTTCTTCCATTTGAACCAGTAAATGACATGAAAAATACGTTTTAAAATAATGAAGTGCCTGTAGGGAATGGTGTTCAGGAGGAGCCCATCAGCCTGACCATTGCTGCCCATGTCCCTTCAGCATCCACAGCTGTGGCACTGGGGACATAAGCATCTCTGAGGTAGGGAGATGGCTGTTGTACAGAGTGACAAAGAACAGATTTGGAAAGATGTATAAAATCTGTGGAAAGCTGACATCCAAGTTCCAGCACTGGTTGTGTTGCCTCAGAGTCAAAGCCGAAATGTGTGACTTCTTCCATCAGTGAGCAGGCGTTCCATGAGAAGCATGCTTTTGTTATTTGGTGGGGCCTGCTGTGTTTCTCTTGAGCTGATTGTATCAGGCAGACTGGATGTAGTCACTTAAAACAGCCTCTGCTCATGGGAGCCACAAAATCCCAGAATCAGCTCTGGTTTGGGGTATTTTAGTATTTTCAAATACTAACACAATTTTTGAGACCAGAGCATGGAATGTAATTAATTCTAACAGAAGTAAAGCAATACCAGTAAATTGTAAGAATATCTAAAACTGACTCTCTGGTCCTAGGAATTGCTTGGGTGATACTGAAGGTACCATCTACTAAAGTCTCTGGGAAGAATCTAATACAGTTTGGAGTCTTATCACCCACCTCTGAATATACATACCCCAGTTTCTTTGGTTTTTCCCTCAAATACATCCCTATTACAAAAACTTGTGGCTCACCACTGCTTAACCAGTTTTGCACCTTTTCTACAACTAAGGGCATTTTTCACAGAAGAAGCAGTGGAGGGTCATGATGCCAGTCACCCAAAGTGACATTGCTGCTGGAGAAAGAGGGGAAAGGCGGGCATGAGTCTCAGTATTACTACACTTTGAATTCCAAGAGGAGGGTTAAAAGTTGCATAAAGCATGGATGGTGCAGCCCTTACCTTGGCACAGGTTACATTGGCAGTGGGCCAGGAGAGAAATCCATGTTGAGTACATGCATAAATATCCTAAGGTTAGATCCTAGGAGACGTGTGCAATTTCTCTATGATCCCTGATTTTGGTGGAAAATAGAGCACATCAGGATCAGTTTGCCCCCAGCAGCCACACCATGCTTCTTCTGCACAGTGAGATGTGCATGAATGAGCTGCTTGACCATCAAAATCCATGCTCATATAGTTAATGAAGGTGCTTGTATTGTTTTTGCCACTTTTTCTTGTTTAGAGTGCTGGACAATTTGAAGCAGTAGATCCCCCAAAGATTTTCATTTTCATTTCTGACTAAATCTGGGCCTCCTGATTTGTAACGTATTTTCTTTAAAGTTTGTTGGGTTTGTTTTAAGCTTTAAGAAGCAGTCTTGAGCTGTTAAATACAATCACTGTTCGTAATTCACCTTCCTTTCCTGTCCTTCAGTAAGAACTTCCCACTATTTATTCAATAGTTTGGCCCAGATTTGAGAAGATAAATCCTTCATGAAAAGGCTGCTGGGGACTCCTATAGCCTTATCTTTTTATGTCAAATAGTACAATCTTATATAAATGGTGCGTTTCTTGCAATTTACAGTAACTGACCAGATCATGTGCCACTGCTGCTGCTATGGCTGGATTTCCTCAGGATCTAGAGGGAAGTCACTTGAAACACTTTCTGCTGGAAGTTTTTGATGTGTCTGTGAGCGCTCCGTGTTTATTTCCCTGTGTCCGCGGTGCGGTTGGTGCTGCCGAGTGTGCCGCGCAGGCACGGCCGTTCTCAGGCGCGCTCCGCGCTGAGCTGTGACCGCTGGCAGGCTGAGTGCAGCGCCAGCCTGCTCCGCATCGGCAGCGCTCCCCTGACCCTTGGGCCCAGATTCCCACCCTGCAGCTCTCCTGTCGGGGTCCTGCTCCAGCACCAGGACTGAAAGTACAGAGAGATCAAACTGCAGCAGGGAGGCCAGAAGACTCTGAATATTAAAGGATTTTGAAGAAGGAATAGTATCATGTGAGGCGTCTTACAAGTGGAGAATTTTCAGGAATCTGACTGAGGAGAGCAAAAGAACCTTTGATAATGTAATCTGAATAATTGATATTTTCTCATCTAAAAACTAACAATAAATTCCAATTAAATTCAGGGGTTTTTTTATGGAAAGCTTTCATTTTTCTTTCCAAAAAAGCTTGTGAACAGAGGATCTGTTCTCTTGCTGTGTTTTGTCCTTGCACAGTGCTTTCTATTGCTTCTTTTGTACTACTCAAGCAACTGTGTTAAGTAAGAATAGCAATTAATCTCTGCATCCTTTATCAGAGATTTGCAGAGTCCATTAGCAGTCAGTGTTACTCATAATGGTAATTCATAATTACAGAAGGGAAACAGGAATTGGAAGATATAGCCAATCAATTTCCAAGTGTATTTTAAAAAGTTTTAAATATTCTTTGTTATTGCATTTCCTATTAAAACTCTTTTAACATCATCACCCTCCTCCCCCTCCTCTCATCCCCAAAACTACAGAAATTTAGTAAAAACATCCTAAGGAGAAGAAAGGTTTAATAGATGTTTAGTTTAGCAGTACTTTAAAAAATATTCTTTAGTAAAATTATATTTTTTTAAACAGTAGTGATGATTAGATGAGGTGCTTTAACAAAAGCATTTTGAAAATCAATTTTACATAATTTTTCAATTAATTTGTCCTCTAATTTGGGAACGTGCTCAGAATTCAGCCTGAGAAACTATAACCTTAATTCCTCTCTTTTAATTTTAGGCAGAAAACTAAACAAGAAACTCATTAACCATAAGCTTTCAATTTAGACAGAGACATTTCAAGCCACCAGGTTTTGAGTCATCCTGAGGAGAGTTCTCTTTTTGCACTCACTGTGGCTAGAGCTGTGTCTTGACTGTGGGTCCCCAGAAGCCTGAGGGGTTATTGTGCAGATGACCATTTTGGCTTGATTTTTACAGTTGGTGCCTGCTCAAACTCACTGAAACCTTCCAAAAATTCACTTATGTATTTGAAAATTTGTCCTCACAATTTTGCCCTCATTCCTCTGAATTTATCTCTGATGTAAAGATGACAACAAGGTTGTGGTTTTGAGTTTCCAGGCATCAGCTATTGCCTTTTAGACCCTGAAGATCAAGTAAGAAGCTGTTAACTGGCAGCTGCGAGGAGGATCATATCATGAATTATTCCTGTTCTTATTCACTGAGCAGTGGAGCCATCCTGTTGAGTTTTTGTTCCTCCTGTTTCACTCTTTCTTCTGAGAGGAAAGATCAGAGAAATGCCAGTGTGTGAGCTGCAGATTTTTCAGAGGACATGAGGCTCTAGATGTGCCCACTTACATTGCTATCCCTTAAGCTCTTGCTTTATGAATTCACTTTGCATCCTGAGAATATTTGTTTAACCTGGCAATTGTTTGGCTTCAGGATGAGCCAAAGGTGAGAAGCAAATAATTTGCTATAGGACTAGATTCTTATCACTGGTATCAGTGGGAGGCATTTGGATGAGATTCCTAGCATAGCCAGGGGCAAATCCTGACGCAGCTCAAATCCTTTTGGCTCAAACAGAGGGACCCTTGGTCAGTAGGGGATAGTATGAATACACAGAGAGGCAGTTCGGGGGCTTTTGGGAGGTTCTTTTGCAAGGAATAAATATCTCAGAAAGAATAAAGCAAAGTTATGATTGTCACGTTCAGTGAAGGGCAGCAATGAAGCAAGTCACCTTTCCAGGCCAAGGAACACACTGAATCAGTTAAAGCAGATTTATAGCTTTTTAACTGTGATAAGGCCGTATCAGTGTGTATATGAATTTACATAGGAGTAGGAGGTTTTTTTCCTTTCTTTTAATGCAAGCCACATTGGAAAGTGTGCACAAAGGAGCCCCACTCCAAGGAAAGACAACTGGAACAAATTATATGCATTCAGACTTGTTAAATGGAATTGGCAGCAGAAATATTCCTGGTAACCTGAGATTACGGCGGCATTGGTATAGTTAAGGTTATGTCAGCATTTCCATTAGAAACCCCTACTTTCAAGGGTTTATATCTGCAAAAAAAAATTCACTGTGGGTCAAAACTTGACAAGCTGTGCAAGGTCTCATCTGAGATGGATTTTTTTACCTTTTTACAAAATTGGGGAGAAAAAACTGTTTGAAGAGTCAAGCTACAAGATCACAAACAAAAATAGCAGTGTTCTGGCTTTGATCCTTTTTGACGTTAAAAAAACCCATTTCTTTCTTTATAGTGTAACTATCAAATGTACAACAAAATCTTGCTCTGAAGAAGGAATTAATCATTACACTATTAAAGGAAATGAAACATTAATTTATGGCCCATTAGATGCTTTTTCACTGCAGGACTGCCGGTGTTTTGGTCTACCTCAGGTTATACTGAGAGATTTGTGACTAACATGAAACGAAGCCCCCAAAGCAGTAGATTCTGTGTGGAAAAAATGCTTTCAGGGCAGCTTTAGAAGAACAAAACATTGAAGGCAGAGTTGTCCAGGGACTGGAGTGAGTACTAGGAATTCAGCCTTCTGATTTCTGCCACAGGCTTCTCAGATACAAAACTTAAACCACAGTTTTCTCTGTTGCAAATGAGAGCTATAGCAAACCCTAGGATTTGGTATCCTTCTGAACTTCTTTCTTATTTATATGATATTACTGCAGCTAGACATGGTTTACGCTATGGTGAACAAGTAGACAAGAAGGGACCTGTGGCTCCAAACTTGCAGACATCAGGTTTCAGAGAGTAAGCTAATCTTTTTTCTAAATCTTTTCAGATTTTTCCCTGCACAACATTGAACTTTTTGTTTCTGGGTAAGTATCATCTCTGAGCTGAAGCCTGTGTGGCTGAGGGTCTGTATATGTTCTCAGTTTCTGCAGTGCATTCTGCACTTTGAAAAGTCATAACTGATGTTCATCAGAACTTTTTCCACTCACCAGATAAAAGCTGCTGTGGAAGTGCAGAGTATTATAAAATACAGGAAGGAAGTCTGAAGCTCATGTACTCATGGCTGCACTGTGTTATTACTGTGAAATGGATCTCTCAGTTGGGAATGAGCTCAAACTTTGGGAAGGCTTGTTCCATTAGCTGTTTGCAAGCCATATGTCTCCATTTTTAAATGAGGACCTGGGGGCTTTGAACTTTATTTATAAGCTAAAATTTGCTGGTCACTGTGAACTGGTGATTAATTTGTAAGGGAGAAGTTGCCAGAAGTCTCACTCTGACCTGTGTGTTCTTTCAAACTAAACATCCAATAACTGCATAGCCTCAGAAGATGTATCCCCCCCCCACTTCCTCCTCCATCGTTTCTGTGCTTTGCATTATTCACTGTGTTTATTGTAACACACTATTAATCTCAACCACAGCTTTCAAACCATCATGTGACCCCAACAAATTCTTCAGCTAAAGCAATGATAGCTTTAGGTATTTTGGGTGGAAGCTTTTGAGGCTCTGAGTAAAAGAAAAAGGATCAGGTTAACAAATATTTGTGTCAGAATTCAGAGGAAAAAGTGTTTTTTGTGAATCCAGCGTGATTTTTGTGAAAAATGATACTTGAAATATGACATGAGAGGATCATGCAGCTTCTTGCTGTGTGTGTATAAGCCATGGTGTATCCTTTGAAGTTGCTTTCCATGTGCACCTGGGTGCAAAGCAGTAGGGTACTTTTTCATGGTAGAGCAGTCCTTAACCCTGTGTCTTAACAGCAGGACCAAGCCCATAGTGCCCATTCTTGGTAGTAAAGCTGATGTGATGGGCAGTTATGGCACAGAAGGAATCTTTGCTATGAAGAGCTTTGTATGAAAGACTGTCACAGTTCTTTAAGAGTCAGTTGGGTTGAAGCTTTGAGGTCCACAAGCCCCAGTGAACACACCCAACTTAAAAATTCAGTTTGATGGAAATTTGGAAAACACCAGAATTTGAAGTGTTAAAGGTTTTGTTTCTTTCTGAGTCCTGCCATATGAATTTAGAAAAAAGTCCCCAAGAGAGATGGAATAGCTGGCATAGTGCTTTAAAAGCATGATTGGCATTAGCTCAGAATCTACATCTGCAAGGTCTATATTTTGTAGTAAGTAGTGCAGTGGGAGTCAACACCAGTCAAAAAACTGATGGCTAGTTACAGTTGGTGACCTTGGCTAAGTGACCTAAATGCTGGTACTGGACTCTTACATAAATAAAATGGGGGGATAATCACTATTGTTTGCTCCTTCGAAGTTTTGGAGATTTTAATATTCTTAATTTCGGATTGATAATGAAAAATACTGTTGTATTCCCTCTCCATTCAGCTGATAAATCCACAGTGTCTCCGAGCTTTACTGCTGGCTTTTAACATGTACTCTGTCTCTGGAGGTAAGGGATGGTGATGCTGCATAGTTTAGTCAGCATTTTTGTAGCACATCTTCTCAGTCTGTCCTCACTTTTAACAGGAAAGATTTAGTAGATGATTTTTCTCTTTCCATGTAATAATTAGGTCTGTTAATGGCAGCCTAGTAGTTGAGGCCTTTTCCATATAAAGGAAGCGAAAGTGTAAAGATAAAATGTAATATTGTATGACAAAGGTGATAAAATTCAGATGCAGTATATGGTATTTCTGTTAGTATATGGTATTTCTGTTTACAAGAGGTCAGCTAATACTGACATGTCAAAGTACCATGAAAATGTGCAGCCATTCACTAAAGACAACAGTGGTGGGCCAAAAGAACCATGTTACACATGGGCTATGTGACTCCATGTTACTTCATAGGTGCAGTGACTCATTAAGGGTGGAAAATACTCTAAGGTCACTGAGTCCAGCTGTTAACCCAGCACCATCATGTTCTGCACTAAACCATGTCCTCAGGTACCACATGCAGTACCTTTGGAACACTTCCAAGGATGATGATGCTGGGACATCTGTACCAAATGGCAGAGACCTCATATCTTAATCTACTACTTTCTACCAATAAAACACAAATGTATGTGGAAAACAGTTGCTAACAGAATGGTGGTTGATGCATTTCTCCCCAGCTCACATGCCATTTATAATTCTAAAACAAGCAAAGCTACTGAGACCCAAATGTTTTGCTCCTCAAGGGTCTCAAACACCAAGTAGCCTTATTTGTAGGAATGGTCAAAATAAGAAGGCTGAACTGGCCCTCATTAATTGCCGCCTAGTTGTTCCTATTCTTTTACGTCTTAGGACAGCGACATTACTCAGAAATTAACCTTACAAAATGTAGCAAATGTCTTTGAGATGCCTTTCAGGGTAACCTAAAAGCTACTACTCTAACCTCTTGTCTTTCTTACCTTTCCTAACTGATATCCTGGCAAGGCAGTAAATTGATAGAAATCATAAAATACCTGGAGTTGGAAGGGATTCATACCTGCAGGTCATAAAATATATTGGTCCTTTCTGGAGGATCTGAGCCTTTTTCTGTTTTGCTACATTTCTGTGGGTTCCCAGGGTGTTTCTGTGTCCTGACAATTGAGTCTCTTAATCATGCTGTCTTTCATTTTCTTTCAGTCGAAATAAGGCCCCTATTGTAGAGATAAAAATTGACCTCTCAGAATTATTGAGGTTAAGTAGGTTATAATTTCAGCATTTTGGACACCTCAGGATATTAGGTGTTTGGTAAGTACAGTATGCTGTAAATAGGAAAAAGCATTCTGAAACCATAAATGGCTATATTTCGTTCAGCATTTGGGAGGGAAGGGGTGCTGTGGTGGCCAGGCCAGTAAGATGAGAGCCTGTCATCATATGCACTATTCAAAATCAGCCAGCCATGACGGCTCAGGAATTGGACTCAGGTTCTCCCACGTGAGGGGAGAATTGAGCTTTGTGACCTGCTTCAGAAAAATTAAAGTAGCGACACATGGCTCATTAGCATGACAGCTCAGGGAGTGGGCATGGGGTGTAATAAAGTGCTGCAGGACCTTGGAGTGCTCCGGCAGAAAAGCTGGCAAGTGTAAAATCGATGCTTTTGATACATTAGGTGGTAATGGAAGAAGCACAGCACAGAAGTGGTATGATCGGATGATTTAGTTAGAGCCATAAATCTAGCGGCAGTATCGTGGCAACGTGATAGGACACAGCATTTCATAAGGAGCTCAGCATAAAGATTCATGCATTAGTCAAGTCTGGGGTTGAAGCACGTGTGGGTGGGAGTTGCATTACTGATACAAATGATAGAGTGGTTCATCCTTGCAAACACACTGAGTAAAACAAGGGCACTTGGTGGTAAATGAGTGCTTTAGACAGAGGTGCCAGTATTTGCATTCTGTATGGATATTTCTGGTGTAAAATTATTCTGGTGAAATAGAAATCAGCATGGATTACTCCAGGTTAAAACTACTACTTTCATACTGGCCCCTTTCTTGCCTTACCCTTCCTGGCCAAGTGTGGAGATTTTGTAAAAATTCTCCAGAGTCACATTTCAGCAGTAAAACTACTGCTACTTGATGGTTGCTTGTGATATTTTTTAATGTAAATCATCTCTTTTCCTTGCTACTCAGTTTACATAAATCCTGCCCAAATCACCTTAAACAACTTCTCTCTCTAAAACTGAATGGATACATGAAACTATCAGAAGGATCTACATTTTACCTCAATTTAGGTATCTTGTTTTAAAATCAGTCATCCTCTTAAATTACCATCATTTTTTATGCCCTTCTTAACATGACAGTCAGTTTTTCTACCCCTCTCTAATAGTGAGAGACAATTGAGCTTGGTATAGCTTCACAGATACAGTGAGCGCCCAAAGACAGGTCAGGTAAAACCAGAAAGAAGTGACACTGCTTCTTGCCATTAACATATGCTTGATTAAGAAAAATATCATTAGGACTAGTACAGAGGAGTAGGATGTCAGAGGAGATAAAACAGATTGAAGTGTTTTTGTAGCATGAATTACAGAAACCCTTACTGTTGCTGCCTGTAACTTTTCTGATACACCAATGAAACTTGGAACAAGAGGTCGTCTCAAAGGGTAATAGCTTCCAGCCAAAATGTGCTTCAATCTACCAGACCACCCATCCTTTCTTTATCAATGAGGTCAAAATAATAGCAGTACTTGACACTTTTACACAGATGGGTAAAATCTATTGTGTCACCAGTAGATATTTCTAGAAACCTAACCCATGTAACTGTATATTGTGCCTTTCCCATGTACATCTCTGAACAATTAGGAAACAGTAGGTCTCCTGGTACCCCCTTGAATCAGATAAGTGTGATTATCTCCATTTTACAGGGGTCACAACTGACTAGCCCGAGGTCACCCAGGCATTCTGTGATACCACCACAGCAGGATTCACATCCCCTTACTCTCCCATGTCTTTAACAACCAGTACACCCTATTTTCTGCCCAAAGCTACACAGACACACCTAATAAATTGGAATGAGAGCTAAATGATTTTTAAACATAGTGGTGGAATTTATAAAGGCAGTTTACTTACCTGTTTGAAAATTACATCCCAGTGTTTAGTCGCATGGCTTTCGGAACAGAGAATTTTGGCTTCTGCTGAATATTATGGTAGCTTCAATTTAAAACAGTTTGCTTTCTCTTCCATTTATTCTCTGTAAAAACTCTTGAGCAGTTTATATCAGTGTCAGTTCATGCCAGAAGTTCTTCCAATCCATTTTGGGATTAAACACAAGCACTTCTCCTCTGACTGAACTGTGGGTTGGTTGCTGTCACATGGAAAGCTGACTAAAGCCCTTTAATTTATGAAATGCTACATATCCTCAAGAGATTGCCTAAATATTTTACTGCATGTCACTTTTTGTTGGAAACCAGAACCCATATTTTCTGTGCCATCCATTAAGTAGAACTTCTTCAAATTACTTCTGCTTCTAAATGGGAATTTGTATGTGCTAACTTTTATCTGAGGACTTCAGACATGTCTCAGGGTTCTTGCATCTTTTTTACTACTTGTCTCCATCTTGGCTTAGCATAATATTTATGTGCAGAATTTAGAAGTGATCTTGAAGCTTTAATTTTTTTCCCCCCAAATTGTTCTTTTCAGGGCAAAAAAGTAGTATTTAAGATTCTTTCAAAGAATGTGGGTAACTTCCATCTGCTGAGATGCTGAGAGTAGGATCTAGCCTTGTAGCATGTTACAATGATTGATAAATTATTGTGTACAAGAAGTAATGATAATATTTGAAGTTTTACAAAATAATTTCCCTGGAAGGGTTTTGGCACAGTAGCCATGGAAAATTTACTTCATATAACTGAAGAGTGGTCAAATACTGGAATCATCTACCCAGGGAGGTGGTGGAGTCACCATCCCTCAATGTGTTTAAAAAAAGACTGGATGTGGCACTTGGTGCCATGATCTAGTTGAAGTATTAGAACATGGGTTGGACTCGATGATCTTAAAGGTCTCTTCCAACCTAAAAATTCTGTGGTTCTGTGGAGAAACAGAAGGAAGGAGAAAGGCTCTTTTGAGATTGGCATAAGTAACTTGCGTGGCAGAAGGATAATCCCTGCACACACCTGTGCAGCAGAAACACAGCATGTGGGTTAGTTTTGTACTTAATCTGTCACTCTGGCATTCCCCCTGTGAGCTGCCCAAGTGGTTTGTGCTCCTCAGCTCAAGTGTCACTGCAGCTTCAGCAGCAGCCGTGTGAGCGTGGTGGGTTTGGATAGCAAACAATGCAGGTTTGTTTGTTCACTTTGAGTCTGGTGTCTGAGGTGGAATTTTAATGGTGTGAAAAATGAGAGGAGGAAAGGGAAAATAATAACCTGAGCACTGAAACACAGCACTCAATACAATTTCTGAGCCTTGGCATTCACATCTCCTGCCATTCTCATAAGCACCGTCCCTTATCCCAGTAAAGTGGAATTCTGCTGTTAGTGTTGTTCTGCTAGAGAGCGGAGCATAAGGGGAGTCTAAAGTGCTTAGTCCTGCACTTATAATCCTTCCAGCATGCCTTTGCACTTGCTGAACCACAGTTTCTCTTGTATTGTATTACAAATTACAACTTGTATTACACGTTTTCTTGTGTTTTCTATTTTGTGCTCTGAGAGTGCAAAGTCTTGAACAGAGAGACTGCATGTCTATAAAAAATGAGTTTTGTAATTTCACAAAAGTTCTTGACTTTCATAGTGCTGCATACAAAAGGAGAGAAGCAAGAAACAGAGAAAAGATGATAATGATCTGTCTCTGATTTCTGCCACTGCTGCGCCTTTTGGAGGAAATGGCACACTTGGATGAAGTTATTTCTTGCAAAGGCCAAACTTCTGGCAGAAAAAAGAGCGCTAAATTCCAACCTGCAAACATTAAAGAGAGAAGGAAGAAGAGTGTAGAAAAAGACCTAAAAGCATGGAAGAAAGCTTTGTTTCAAATATATTTGAGTTTCAGATTGGCTTGGTGTACTTCCTGCGGTGTTGGAGTGCTGTAAATTGGAAGCGCTCAGGTTGGAGACAGGTCTGAAGCACTGATTTCTGAGCCTAAACAGAGTTGTGCTTACTGCCAGACTGGTTTATTCAGCTTGCTGGATGGGAGCCAGAGGAACTGACCGCCCTGTGAGCTGAAACCGGTGCCAGGCAGCCAAAGAATAACATTGCTTTGACTGAAATGGCAACTGTTTGTTTGTTCTTCCAGCAAAAGGGGGGGGAAAAGCAGCTTTTAGTGCTGGTGGTGACAGAAAAGGTTAAAAATCGAAGAGAAAAAAAATTATTGTGAAAGAGGATGAAAGGTTTGGGGCAAATTTTTCTCCCCGGTTACACTTCTCTTGTTGCTTGGTCTTCTCTGGTTTGTAATTAAAAAAAAAGGCTCTTCATTAGTTTTACAGATTTTTTTCTGTCTTCTGCTAAAATATGGTAATTTTTATTATACAAAAAATTGCCCTTACTGGTAGTGATTATAATATACAAAAGAGACTATACTGTGACAGTGTAGGCACTGTCACAGCAAAATGTGGTAATTGTGGAGATGGCAAGGGACAGTTTTGCATGTGTTAACAGAAGAATGGTACCCTGAGTAAATCAGCAGTCAAATGGGACTTGGGCCTCAATTTCAATCACTTTAGCAGGAGTTTAAGGTGAGCAAAATATGTGAGCTCAGTTTATTTTCAGGTCTCTATATTAAGTGCCTTGTGGAAAGGCTGGCTTTCCTCCTGATGGTGCTGTGGGCTGTCACACTGTGAGTTTGGGACATTTCCCTTCTTGGTCTCAGTTTGTAGTGTGCAGCAGCTCCCAAAATGCTGTATTGCAGAAGCACCTGAGTGCTGAAACTCCCTGAGCTGGAGGACTTGTTTGCTGCTGCCATTTTGCACACACTGTTTGAGTTGATCTTCTGGTTTATTTCTCCTGAGAGCTTTCATACCATTTGGATGCTGAAAGCTGGCCCCGTTGCACACGAGAGGCACTGGCAGAGAGCTGGCGGAGTTGTGCAGTGGGAATGGCTGCCTGCTGGATTATAGCTGGTCTAAGGTCAGGCTGGCAGCACACAGCCAGCTCAGCTGGAGCCAAGTTACTGTCTGCTCCCTGTTTGTGCCACACTCATCCTCAGGGAGCATCCCTGAGTCTTTTTCTTGTTGCCATGCAACTGTCAAAGCTGCTTTTTTTCCCACTGGCCTCTAATGTTTCTGGTAACACAAACAGTACCAGTTAGGAGATATTACTGGTGATATTGGTAGCGCTTTTTTCTGCATGTGTCAGGGCAAATCCTGCTTTTCTTTTTGCTGCCTCTAGAAATATTTGGTGTTTATTTTGTTATGCCAGCCCTATGAACTTTCCAGTTACCCATTAACTTTAGTCCAACTAAAAGAAGAGTAAAATGAAGTTTCTAGTGCTCTTTCTTTTATTTTATAAGGTTTTTGTATGGGACAGGTACAGAGAACCAAAGAAAAAAGGAAAAAAAAATCCAAAACATCCTATTAAAATAGAAATCTATTTTAAATCTATTAAAATAGATCTTAATTTTAATTTAAATATTATCAAAATTAATTAACTTTTTTAAACTTCAGAATTTTTTAAGAAGTCATGTCAGTCACATGTGTTTTGGGGGTCTCCTTTTTATCCAATGCTTTTGGGTTGGGTAGACAAAGTAGGGGACAAGAGCAGGTGAGGACAGGTCAGTTGTTCCTATTATTTGAATGAAGAACGCAAAGAGGAACATGGAAGATGGTATTTTTAATTTCCATTCTCCAGATACTGTTGGAGAGGAGCATCTTCTTAGGCAGATATTCTGAAACTCAGTGATGGTTTCAGAAATGACAGGTGCTGTAGAGAAACCTGAAATGAGTCTGAGTCATCCTCTGGTTCCTTTTTGTCTTTAATGTTCCTGGAAGATCTCATCTGTCCTTTGTATTCCAGGAGTATCACCTAGGTGCATCCAAGCTGTTTGGTCCTTCCAGCCTCGCCATACTCTCAGCTTTCCGTCTGTCTCCCAGAGGGACTTTGGGCCTGCTCCCACCATGGTTAAATTTGAGTCACAGGTTGCTTGTTGGGAGGTTCTGTGGTTTGTCACACGTCCTCCCTGGCAAGCATGAACGGGCTCCTGTAATGCCAAGAGCCCCACTTCACACTCCACTAAGGGTTAAATTGTATTTCTTTGTGGTGGTGAACTCCAGCACAGTTCAGCTTTCTCCAGGTGAGTGTAAGGACAAAGATTTGGCCCATTGAATTTATACTGCTCCTTTTCCGTGATGTGCCCGAAGGAGAGATTCCTCCTTTCACCAGATGTGCTCAACTTTGGAATTGCCACTCTGGGTATTTAGAAGGGAGGCAGAATGATAGGCTAAGCACCAGAATTGCTAATACCTCAAATAAATGTTTTTCTGATTAATTAAAATAAATTGGCATAACAAGGAACACAGTGTGCGTCCTCAAAAGTGCAAAGTTGTTTTCTAATGCAGCTTCCTGTTAGAGCAAGGGCTTTAATTATCTCTGTTTGTGCTCAAAACCAAATTTGAATTTTTTTTTTTCTTAGAAATCAACATTGCTTGATTCCCATTGCTGCTTAAAAGGCAACAGTGTAACAGGTACTTCTCTTAAGCTATGAAATGTGCTTTCCCCTATGCACAAAGACTGTTCCCTTCAGCCTCCCTTGGGAGTGACCTAAGCACAGCTCTAGGTAAAGAACTTTAATCTGCGTTTGTACAGAATCACTGTCTTGGTTTCCATTATTTTATTATTTAAACATAATAGGCTTCAGTAGTTCATGAACAGAACACTGAAGGACAAAGAGTTGTGATAGGAGAAAAAGCAGCAGATTTTCCTAATTCAATACAGAACCTAAAAAGGAGTGAAAGGCTTCACTGGACATGTCAGTCATAAAATAGTCCCACCACTATCAGTAGGAATGGGAAGAGTTGTGTTCTTATAGTAGTTACTATAGGTATTTGCCAATTCCTTACACATAACACTAATACATTTTTTAATATTTCTAGATTTCAAATCAGGATGGAAATTAATTTTCTAATTGCTTTTTTATGTGCAAAGTGTTAAGCAAATTGCTAAATGCTGTCTCCTTTGCCATAAGCAACAGTGTTTATGTGTTAGAGTTACACTAGGCTGTCTGAATAAACTAGTCATGTATTACTTTCTTCGATGCAATCAGGCTTTGGACTGGATCCATCCTTGCATTGGAAATCTCCCAGGAGGTCTTGTGGATCTTGCTTGGCGTGTTGCTGGTACTTCCTGAATGATCAGTTTTTGTTAGCAGTCAGTGCTGTGGCACCATATCGAGCGCTCTCTTTAACTGAGACACAAAGCAAAACCTTGACCACTTCTTTGTGGTCCCTTAAAGATCTCGTGTCATCTTTGTAGTACAGGGATATTGACTTCTCTGTTCTAATTGCATTCTAATTTCAGTAATTCTACTCTACCCCTCCAGATTTCTCTGTCTTAGCAATAGGTTCAAGTAGTCTCTTTTTTATTTTTTATTCCCCAAATTGTATTCAAAACTTTTGGTTTACTGTTCAGTGGAGTGAAACATGGTGGAATGGTTTACCCAGGAGATGAGGCTATGAAGCCAGGTGGTCCCTTTTTATCTTTCAGTGCTGTATCTTAGGCATCTGTGATGGGTTTCGCTGCAGAAGCACTGGAATACTGGTGATGTGTCTCCAGAGTCTCTTTATTTACTGCATAACAAGGTGGGGAGGAGCAATTAATTCCATTGTCACAAAACAGTCTATTATCATAATCTCCAAACAAATGCAAAGCAGTGTTGTCTTAATGGTTAAATAGCATCTGAGCACTATGTGACAGTCACTGCCTTTCAGACAGCCTCAAAAACCAGTCCCACTGCAGCTACTGCTGCCTTTAAAATCTTTGCAGATTTGCAGTAGAAGTTAGTGATTATACTGTATATTGAAAGAACAAATGCCAGAATAGGAAAGTTTCTGTTGTATAAAATAAATTTTTTCTAATGCTCTTGTTTATGCATCCCAGCTGTCCTTATTTTGCAAGTCCTATGATTTGAGTTTTTGTAAAAATGTTTGTTTATTGGTTTTTTCCTCTCCCTGCCTCGTACACACACCAGGAATTTTTTTCTGTATGATAGCTCAGCTTTTATTTCCAGCAAAATAAAAGAAAACAAACCACAGCTAATTGGCTCTTTGTTCTCAATTTTTTGACAAGTGACAAACACTGAGATCAGATTGTAGTGCATATCCTGCAGCAGTCATATGGAGCCTGAATTAGGGAATCATGAATTATCTGTAACAGACTTCCACTTGCAATCACACTGCCTGTGTTTGGGGTATTTGTGTTTATACTTTCTCTGCCCAAAATGCTTCCTCTCACAGTTAAAGGGATAAGCTGTGGCCTCCCAGCATGATGTGGAGAACAGCATTCAACATTTAGACTTTGTTCCTATTTTATGACTTTTTTCTTAGCTTTATCTCATAGCTTTTGAGACATGGAGCATTTGAACCATTTGCTAGGAAATGGTGAAGGTTTGGGTAGTACTTCTTATGTTGAACTCATCCCAGAACACCCACCAGTATATGACCTGCTGTTGCCTGAGAGCTGTTTATGACTACATCAGTATTTTTCCAGTGCTTGCTGTTCTAGAGGGTCTGTTCTACTCAAGTTTATGTCAAAAGTGGAATTCCTGTTATCTTCATTAAGAATGGACAAGGCCCAAACCTTGGGTAATTAGAGAACGAAGACATTTCCTTCCAAGGATTAGGGCAGTTGCTATAAATTGCCTCTGCCAGCCGTACCTTGTAAAAGCCAATGGACATTTTGCTGCTGGGGAGAACATTGCATCTGATAGACCGTGTAATTAAGGAGTTATCCATTACATTCTCTTCTCCCTTGTGCAGGACAAAGTGCCCCAGCTACGTTGTTAAAGCAGTGGAACCTCCAGCAGAACCAGAGGTGAAATTCCACAAGGATTTAGTTGAAGTCGTGCTCCACCATGTCATCTACTTGGTTATTTCTTTATCTTTACCATAAACAGTCTTCATCAGCAACATATTTGTACTGAGGTGACATAATTTCCTTCTTTAATTTACAAATGACCACCTTTCTGCCAGTGGGCAGTTTATATAACCGTGTGAATGAACAGGAGTGGATCATGTGAATTTAATTTACAGATCCTTCCCCCTCCACCCCAGAACTGAGTCCAGCACTGGCTATTCTATAAAAAAAACATGATAATTATTTTAAATAACCATTTGTCTGTCTCGATAATTCTCTCTTCCTCATATCCTACTGTGTGTCTGTAAGCAGAGGGGAACCTCTGAGGGCCGAATGGCACTTCCTGGGCACAGTCAACACTGGCTTTGGCACATTCCCTTGCACATCTCTTTGTTTAGGTGAGTACCAGGGAAAGGAAGAGGAGGCTGGCATTTCTTTCATCACTTCTGAGCAAACATCATGCTGCAATTGGACACTGCAGCTCCTCTCAGGGGAGTTTCCTTGACCTCCACATTTGCTGCTCGAAGCCACATACTTTAGTGTCAGAAACCCCACAAAAAGACCCAGGGACTAACAAGGCTTTAACTGGGTACTTTTTCTTTTAAGGGTGAGCTGATGGGGTACATGAGAAGTTCCTCTTCCCCCCGGTACCTGCTCTGTTCTTTCTAAACTATGCGGAGACTGTAAATCTTCATTTGCTGAAGGAATAGTAGGTATGGCCTGCTGGTACATAGCTGGCAAGTAGAAAGCAAAACATTTTCCTGGGTTGTTGAATATTGACATTCCTTAATTTCTAGTAAGTCATTAGAATTTCTAGATTTTAGGGACAGCAGTTCTGTGGTCAAACAGTTACAGTCTGAAATGAGGAGGGGCAAGGTTTCTGGTCCGTTTATTGTAGCTGTAGAGGCATGTTACTCAGGAAGATTGAGTAGCACGGGTAATTTTCTGTGGTGGGAATACCTGTACCAGAGAAATGTTGTCCTCATAGTGCCTTTGCTTCTCCAGTTTAGTGCCCAGAAGAGAAAATCTGAAGACCTCCTTGGACACCACGAGTGCTTATGTCCTTATTTTCTGTCATCCATTGAACATCAAGAGGAATATGGTCATTGAAGTTGGGAGAGCTGTCGGCTGGCCAGGGTGTCTCGATGGCAGAGCTGTTACCATCTTTGCAGATCATCCCCCAGATGATCTGCGTGTGTCCTTTGCTTTAACACTTGTAGGTCAGATTGGGCTGTTGGGGCTGGTAGGCTGCCTTTGAGCTGGCATTGCTCCAGCCCGAGCAGTAATTCTGTATCAGTGGTCACTGGGAGATATGATTATCAGGGATTTATTGATACACACACAGTGGCCTTGTGTGCAAGTTGTCCTCTTGCTTTTAAAGGACACTAGAGGACAAGGTGAGATTTATTTACGCATATAAAAATGCAGGAAGATTCCCAGGGGATTTATAAAGAGTGCCTAGCAGGCAAGCAGCCTCACTGTCCTGACACTTATGAGAGGTACCTCACTGCTACAGGCACTTTTGTACATTTACTGAAGGTGTACTCTTCAGAAGTGCCCAAGTGATGTATGAGCCTAAGTCACAGTAACTTTTGGGAACACTTAGACTCTAAAATGCATGGCATACTTTTGAAAATGAAGCCTCACTTGGGCCTAAGGCTTTCTAGAAAATGCACCTCTGATGCTTTCAGAGGTATTGACCTCATCATTTCTCTCTTGCACTTTCACATACCTAAATATCCCCACAGACTCAGCCCTATGCCCCATCAAACCTTATATTTTACCACTGTGACAATAAGTAGCTTCAGCACTTTGTACTCACCAACTAAAAGGCACTGCTTTAAAGTGAATGAAGAAGAATGAGGAGACGTGTCCCTACAAGTGTAGCTTATGTCATAAATCACAGTCATAGGGGAGCTGATTGTTTTGGGATGGTTTTGTCCATTCTGCAACACTGGCTGTGTGCCTTTGAGAGGGAGGATTGGCACACAGGAAGGGTTTGCTTGAAGCTATCACCATGATGAAGTGAAATTTAAAATTACATTAGGTGTTTGCTTAACAGGCAGCAGATGAGGCCCTGCAGATTCTCAAATCCTCCTTGCTACACTGTAAAATGGAACCATAACCATTTGTTATTCTAGTGGGGGCAAGGAGATCAAGTCAGGAAGGAATCACCCTTTAATGATGTTTTTTGACTTTTAAAGGGTTTGAATGTGTTGCTTTTTCTGGTTCTATCCAAGATTCTGGTCATAATATGAAGCTACCTTTTCTTCTCTTCAAAGTTTGAAATATTTTAGAGATTGCACCACTGAGATCTTTAAAGGCATTTTAGTCCTCCTTCCCAGATTTTGCATGAATTTATCAAGCCATTTGAGGTAATATGGTGAGAGCTTAATTTAAAGTTACTCCAAGTGGCAAGGGAGTTAGCAAATGAATTTGGAAACACTACCTCTGGTCTCTGAAACTCTTAGCTGATGTGCTGAGCGTTCCCTCTTTGAAGGAATATCCCTGTTTACATAGCTTAAATATAAGCAAAATATAAATTAGGGCCCTAAAGGATTTCTATGATTTAAATACAGGTTTGCACTTACCCAATGATTGCAGTATAGTTTTTCCCATCACAAGGCTAATTTTAATTAGACTTGGAAATGGAGACTTCTCAGTATAATAGGAGAGCCTTTGTTTTCACTGTGTTGTAACTAAAAATGACACATCTTGCTATAAGTTAGTGTATTAAAAAAGCTAGCATTTTCTAGATTGTGAACTTTGGACACTAGTGAGAATACTTCTGCCAAACAAAAATCCATTACTGTTCAGATTCCTTGCCTGGCTGTATTAATGCAAATGTTCCTCATAGTCCAGCATGAAGTGGTGTATTATAAACCATTATAACACAGTCATCCTTTTTTCTCAGTTTCAAATCATTAGCATAGGTCCAACAGTATAGAGGACCAATTTCTATGATAAAGAAAGTCCTCTCCCATTTAATCACTTACCACCAAATGAACCATTTAATGCCACATTCAGACATACTGTTTGAGGATTTCCCTTGATCCACTTGCACTCCCTTATCTGCCTTTTGTTTCTTGTTAACCTGCTTGTTTGGTATAAGGTGGGGAAGGGGGAGGAAAAATCAAATCCATTGCAAGAGGTCCACAGTTGTTAACTTATTTTTCCTCCTTCACAAGTTGCTTGAGATTTCTTGGAGCTTCTTCTTAGCAGTGCCTAATCACTGTAGTTAAACAGATTCTGTAATTACCTACCTCACATGAAAATGTCTTGATTGCTGCCTCTTTGTCCAATCTAGTTCAACTTTAAATGACAGCTGAATTTATTCTAGATGAATAGCTTATGCTTTAGGAGCCTGGCAGGGTGGTCTTGATTTATTTGCAGCCTTAAAAGCTTCTAAAACAAGAGAAAAACTTAGTTCTAATTTAACAGAAGAGTGGAGGTGCAAGGCTTCCGTGTTTATATACTGAGGAGTAACCCCTCTAACCTTTGCTTTGAGCAGAGCATGGCACTCATTCAGAAGTACATGGGTAGGTAAATTCTATTCCACAAGAAGAAAAAGCTGTGGAATATGCTTCAGGTGGTGTACAAAACCTACCAACACTCTGAGTAATGATTCCACATTCTGACAAATTCAGACTGTGATAACAGTGTTATATAAGCCAGGAAATTGAACATTTGACTCCAACTGTATTTAACTTAGCTCTGGCTATGCCTAAATAATGTTGTCTGTGTTCAACGAGCCACAGTTGCCACAAGGGGTGTTCATACAGCGCTCTGCAGTGGTTCTAGTCTGGCTGTGTCTGTGCTTGGAACTTGGAGTCTGGGTATCAAGGAGCAGCCCACACCCATTCAAGTAATAAATCTGCTAACCTAGAAAACAGTGGGGCTGTGTGTGCACAGGCCATTGGGCCTGGCTCCTGGATTCTGGTATCTCTTGAATGTGTGGCCAAAGGCGTGTCAGGAAATGCAGGTGGTGGTGTGCAGCCACTCACAGGAGCACTGTGCCAGTGGGTGTGCAGAGCCAGAGATCAGCCTGGTTGGTGCTGGACTGGGTGATGGGTTTGTAACGTGTGCTCCTCCCGGTGACACTGAAAGAAAAGGAAATGCTTTTGTGGATGCGCAAGTGAGCAGAGCATCCTATTCTCCACTGTGTGTGAAGTTTGTAAGGTGGGAGTGGTACAGCAGAAAGTAAGTGTTCAGGAAAGAAGAATGAGCTGGAACAGTTCGTCCCTTCAACCTCCATTGCGGGATTGCTTCCTGCGGTCCAATTTTATATACTTTCTGCTCTTTTGTTTTTAATGTTCAAGCAATGAAGTTTCCTTTAAACATAATGTGGAATTAGGTAACATTAAAAACACATCCAGAGATGCAAAAAAATGACGGTCTGTGCCTATAAACTGATGCATAAAATAATATTTATTTAAACACTGTACTCCCTAGGACAGCCTCATTTCCTAAGGGTCTCAAGAGGAGAGCAATCATACAGTATAATCTTGTTAATTTAATACACGTCAGTGCAATGCGAACAATAAATACAGAACATTCAGACTAGAAATTGCAGTAACTATATTAAGCAACAAGATAAAGATATACTATTTTCTTTAATTTAAACAATACGTCACATTTTTAGTAATAATAATATTTAGCAATTACATAGCATGATTCATCTTCAACATATTTTAAAAATAACAATAATGTTTTAATCCCAAATATGTGAGTAGGTAAATATTATTAATCTGTTGCACAGATGGAAAGATTTATATGGATTAAGTAGCTTGTCTTGGACCACAAGGATAGTAGTCACAGTCACTGGTGGGATGAGGACTCATGTTGCTCTGTTTTATGTTCACAACTTTTTTGTCTGGTAAATTACTGGAGGGATCTGTGGAGACCATCAGTCCCTTCCACAATGTGTCCCCAAACGCTATACATTTCTGAAGCTGTTCCCATTCCTCACTATCATTTTTGGTTGTTTTTTTTTAAAGCTGAGTTGACCTGTGTATCTTCCTCTTTATGCAAGCATGTGTCCTCCTGGAAGGCCAGTTATTTCTTGACTTTACATTAAAGTAGCTGTTTAGATAAGAGGAGAGATAATTCCCCTGATTAGTATCTTTGGATTTATTTTTCCTATAACCTTGTAAGAAAATCCAGCCAGATCCCTGTGTCTCTTTTTCTCTCTCTCTCCCCCCTGCGTGTCTTGAGATACAAATTCAGGATTAACATTTCTCTTCATCTTTCTTTTATCAAATGTTTATTCAAGCAAGAGAAACAAAGAGGCATGGTTGTAAGCTCCAGGACACCTACTGAACCTTAGACCTATGCCTGTGGACTTGCAGAAATTATTATGTGGGAGATTATTCTTTACTTGGAGCTCTCACTGAGTGAATTTTACTTTCTTAATAGCCACACATCCAGTTTTCAGATACTGCCAAGAATAAAAACATAGTAAAATTAGCTGCCTCCTGGTATTCTCAGGAATCCTTTTGACAACAGGATTAGTCCAAATGCTATAATGGATTTACATGGTAAGAAGGTGGATTGCTCAAGTACCAAAGTTTTCTAAAATTCAAGCAGAGCTGGTGTTGGTATTGCAGTTTTGAAATCAGTATGAAAAAGGAAGGCTTCATTTAATATATTTACAGGATTGTTCATCTCTGTTTACTTTGTAGGTATTGAGTAATCACTGAATGAGGAGTATGAAAATGACGTTTCAGATCAAGAAGTGCTATTAAAAACACCTCATGAATATATATATATTTTAAGTTTTTACAAATATATAGATATATTAAGTTTTTGCAATCCCATTCAATACATTTTTTGGATTTTTTTTTTCGTTTGACACAGAAGTGCCTAATTTTTGGAACTGGTCAGCACCCTGTTTCTCAACAATTTCAATGTGAGCTGACTTGTCCTGTGCTTCTGTATGGGAGACCTAGCCTGTGAGAGGCTTAGTCATGTAATTTAACTGAGGTTGTGTGTGTGTGTGTGTTGTGGTCTCGTGCCACTGAAATTTAATGAAGACAAGTAAATATTTCCTTCAAAAGCAAGCTGGATAGGTGGTAGTCATTACAAAATGTTTAGATGGAGCTAGAGCTCTTCTTGTTCTTGTGATGCATGAAGTATTAAGACAGTTGCTCACATCAAAAATAGTAAATAAGGATAGTGATTTAGTTTGATGGCTGTAGAACTTTGAAAGCCTGCTTCAGATGCCCTGTACAGCAAGGCTTTTTCTTTCTTTTCATCCTTGTGTTGGTATTGAGAGCTGCTGGGGACAATGATAGAAATATTACCTTTAGCCTATGGAACTGGACATTTATATGTGGGTTGAAAGAGAGCAGAATTACGTGACTGTGAAGTACTGAATTTAGGAGTGGTTGTTTGCAGATAATAGGATAGAAGAGCATTGTCTGGCACATGATAGAAAGATGGCACATAAGGTAAAGCTGATGAAATACAGCTGAAGAATAAGACTGTGATTTACAGTAATATCTATACTATTATTTGAAGTGTTCCCTTCAAAACAGGTTATTTATCTTCCAGAAGTGTGGGAATCTGGCAATGCAGATGTCAGAGCTGATGGTTGCCTGTGGTTACACGTGCACAGCTTTCATGAACTCTTTGGTGCCTGTGACCAAATGTACCATCTGGGTTTTCCAGTGCCTGCTTCTTTGCTTTACTCATGTTCCTCTTCTGTTTTCTTTTAGCCTTCTTTTGTTTGGACTTCTCAACCTACAGAGAATTTTATTTGCCCTGCTTAGAGCTCTATGGCTGATACTGTTTAACACTGGGTCTTCATTAACTCCTTCCTTTTTTTTGCTCTGTCTCAACTTTTAAGCCCCAAAGTATTGCTCAGGTCCTTGTCCTTTGCCTTGTTCCCTGTAAGCCTTCAGTCTGCTAGTAATGCCACCTGCAATGCCACCTCCTCCTGCAGGCTCTCCCATCTTTGTGATGGATTCAGGGTAGCCTCCAGGTTCGCCTTGTTAACTAACCCACCTCCTCAACATCCTTGGGGGAAAAACATTTCATCCATCTGTCCCCAGTAAGCAAATTAATGTCACTGTGGCTTTTCCCTGGCTTGTCGATTGGAGATTCTAACTTTTACTTTGAATTTAACTAGAGACTTCTAGTTAAATTGTTTGCAACATTTTAATTTTCTTTGTAAGAGAACATTATTTCTTTCTCTAGTAATAAAGACACTGTTTTGTCCATATATCTGTTAGAGAACTTAGTGGGACCTCAGCAATGATTTTTTTGTGACTTGCAGTAGCTCAAGAGGAGGTGCAGCCTGAGTATCTTCACAGTGCTTTGCATGCCAGGAGAAGCAGGAGCTCACCCAGGAGCGTCCCAGTGCCATGGTCTTGGCACCTGGGAGCTGCTGCAAGCAGCGTGCGCCTGAGGTGCCGAGCGAGCACAGCCCAGTGTCACTGCATGGCTGAGCCTCTTGCTTTCTGCAGCGGTGGCTCTGTGGCCCCTGTGGACAAAGTGGAGTCTGAGCAGCTCACATGGGTAAGTTGATCTTCCCATTAGCTGGCTGAGGCAGGACAGTGCTGGCAGTGGGGCTGTACTGGTGTAGCTCTGTGATGTGTAGTGAATGAGCAGGTGTGATCCCCTTCAGCAGGGAGTGGTTTTATCGACACGCTGCATGGATCTACACTGAATTATACCAGCACGAGTCTGCTGAAGTTAACAGATTTATTCCACACTAGCATTAAATGAACCACAGAGCAGATTCTCTCTCGTACAGAATTCATTATACCATCAAGTTCTTCTCTGGTCTGACCCAGTAATAGGTATGCAAGTAGCTGTACAATATGGTGCAGTATGTGAAATAGCTTCCCAGCAGAAATTGCTACGATAACATACAATTAGTCTGTGCATTGACACTGAATAGGGAAAGGATGCTGAAACAAAATCTAAACTGTGTAGGAAGGGAGACATTTAACATCTCCAAGAAGTACCTTGCAGAAGCACTTGACAAATTCCTTTTCAGTTGTTGTTTCCCCTGTGCATTCATGCATTTACTAGTTTTTTTTAGGAAAAACTGTTGCACAAAAGCTTACCTTTTAAAATGTCTTTCAATGGGTACTAAAAATAATTCTGTCATTGTCATCAGGGACTTGGAGTGCTGAATCAAAAATATTTTAAAATATTTAGTGCCATAGAAGTAATTTTCTACGATCTAAACTGGCTGATCTAGGTAGTAGTCCTCTTTTTGAACCTTGATACATGCTCAAACACTTTGTTGTAGTTTAAATGGAAATCTAAATTTTCTTCACAGTTATTCCAGTGCAAACAGGTACCTCCCACAGAGACAGGAGTAGGATTCCAAGGTTCTGAGGGCAGCTTCAGCTGCTATCACCAGCTAGTGGGGAAAAAAAAAAAGTAAAGAAAGTAAGAGGGAAGGGATGACATCTCAAGGTTTCTACAGACTCTGTTCTGTCTTGGGATGCCTCAGTAGAATAATTAACCAAATTGCTTTCATATGTGTTTCTGTAAACCCAGTAAAGTCAATAAATAGTCTTTACATCAATTTATCTTCAGATGTTTTATTAGTGGTAATACCTAAGGTTCAAACAAGTCAGTTTACCTCTCATTGTCTGGGTTATGTCAGCTGGTTTTCAAAGTTAAGCTTGCAAAGTGGGCATTCATGATGTGAAACTGTTAAACACAGTGTTACTTTCTACCTGAACACTGTTGCAAATATTACAAAATAGCAGTTTAAAGCAAATCTATGAAAGGATTTCCAATTCCAGGAGAACATAAACATGTGGAGTAGTGTATAGGCAATACATTTTCCTAACTATGTATATGCACTTCTGTTTTCCAAACCAAATGCATCTGACTGGTTAAAAGTAAATACTTCCACGTGTGGTAGTGGTACAAAGTCATGGCATATCCATTCTCTCATTTTGTAAAGGTTCTTGCATTTTCTCAGATAGGAATCTTCACAGAAAAAGCTGGTAATTACATTTGTCATCCTCTCACTTGGCTGCAGCTGCAAAGATATAATACAGTAGCAGACTCGTGTTTAAAATGGCATTGACTCAACTGTAAGTCCCAAAGGTCACCATCATTAAAATCTAGGGCACGAGTTTTACATATGTCACTAAGATCATGCAGATGAAGAAAATAATCTACAAGGAAAGAGATTTTAGGAGCCTTTAATTCTCCTAGCTTTTAAAGCACTGGTTATATAATGCCTAAGCTAGTGGGGCTGCAGAAAATAAAAGTATTTGAAAAAAAAAGGCAAAAAATTATTTGTGAGGTCAGTCAAGGCAAATAACACTTGTGCTGTAAGGTCAAGACTGCCCCCAGTCTTCAGTGCCTGGACTTCCCCATGTTTTCCTTCATCCAGCAGGACAATAGTGAGCATTACCATTCACATGATAATGAATTAAGCATAAGAGGACACCACCAGATGCAGTTGCTCACCTTCTCTCCATCATATTTTTGAAGTCATGACAGTCAAGCAAACTCCTAGAAGAGGGAAGATATCACACCTTATTTTAAAAAGGTAAATACAGGACCCTGGGAACCGTCAGCTAGTCAGATATTTCAGTGTCTGATAAGGTCATGGATCATATTCTCCTGGAAGGTATGTGTAGGCATATGGATGACAGGGGGGTGACTAGAGCCAGCCACATGGCTTTGTGAAGGGCAAATCAGACCTGATCCAGTGTCCTTTTGTGATGCAGTGACCATGTGGGTGGAGAAGGGAAGAGCAACTGGTGTAATGTATCTTGGCTTCTTTAAGTCCTCTGACATGGTCCCTCACAGCATCTCTGGTGCTCAATTGGAGAGCTGTGGTTTGATGGTGTGGTGGGCTGACCTTGGCTGGCTGTCAGGTGCCCACCAAGCCCCTCTGTCACTCCCCTCCTTGACAGGACACAGGGAGAAAATACAACAAAAAGTTAATGGATCGGGGTGAGGACAAGGTGATCACTCAGTACTTACGGTCTCAAGCAACACAGACTCAGCTTGGGTAAATTAATTTATTTTATTGCCATTTATCAGAGTAGGCTAAAGAAAAACAAGAGGAAATACAAAACTACATTGTCTGATTCTGTGGTAGCACTGATGAAAATGAAAGTCCTCGAACAAGTGTTTGTCCAGGCAGTGATATTAGCTCCCAGCAGCCTGAGTGTAATGCATGCACTTCTGTAAGTGCACAAAGGACTCAGCCCACTTCAGCATCTTGGAGTACCAGTCATTTGTTTCCTTGGTGTATATTGATTCCTGTGCTATGTATTGACTATCAGATCTCTTTCTTGTCATTTTCTGTATGTTCTGTGCAATATCCAGATAAGCTGTTGTTGTGCCTCCCCACCCCTACCCCTCTAAATCCTTCAGAATGCTGCCAGTACTTCTGATACTGCCTGTTTTGTGTCAGGTTACAGGATGATGAGCCACTGCATCAGTTCATATGAATCTGTACGGAATTTAAATGACTATTCATTTTCATTGTAGTATTCTTGTTTTTCATGGATTTTTTGATTGTGTTTGCATCTGCCTTATAACTAAATGAGAAAATGTAAAGTTTTCAAATTTTAATGCATTAATAGTAACTATTCCATGGGACAATATGCACTCTAACTGTCTGTGCAAAGAATAGAGCTAGGAATTAAGAAGTGTTTTGTCATTGTTTACAAAATGGCAAAGGTGGTACAGAAGGATCTCTGCTTACCTGGAGAGAGGGCTGGAAGAGAAGGGGGATGGAAAACAAAAGGACAGAGTGGTGATTACTATAATCATGTGCATATAGCATGTATATAGCATGTAAATTATGAGGCAGATAATCTGACAAATGGTCAGGGAATTTCCTTTAAGATCTGTATCTCAGATTGACCTCACAACAAGCAGGTTGAACAAAGTTCCAGACTGGTGGATGAAATACAATCTTCTATGATTAGAGGGAGAGGTTGACTGTTCAGAAGAACCTGATAGAAATTCTGGGACTGATTTAATTATGATCAGATTTGGGTGTAATATGTTACCATGGCAATTGTTTCCTAATTATTGAGTTCTCACAGGGATAGTACAAATGAAAAACAAACAAAAAAAATCAGCAGGAGTGTTTGATCTTTTCTACCACAACTGCAAAGGACTGGGTCTGATGTGGAAACGATGGGGAGATATTCTATGACCCATAGCATATGAGTTTCATTTAGATGATCCTCATGGTCCTCACAGCACAACTGGAGGGTCTGTAAGAGGAAAAGGAGGAGACAGATAAAAAGAGTATGCCTATGAATGGAATAATGTATGATTTAGTGAACTAGATTCTGATCTGACTAATTCCCTGGATTCAGTGGAATTTAGCTTGGATTTACATTGGTGTAAACAGGATCATATCTGATCCAGATCTGGATCACTGAACCTTATATAGCCACAAGAAATATATATGGCATTTCCTGTAATGTGTGGTGTATTATACCACTGTAGTATTTGCTAAGTCACATCCCTTGAACCTTAGCCTATTTTGGAAGGGCAATTAAGGAAAGAGAATTATTTTTTGTAAATGTCATGTTTGATGTCTTTCTTTCAAGATAAGTTCCAACCTCCATCACATTGCTGTTTCATTCTAATTTAAATCATTAGATGTAGGGGAGGACAAGCTAATCCATCCTGAAGAAAAAAAATAATCAATGCAAGTAGGTGTAATTAGTAGTACTTTCCTCTGGTGAGTCAATGGTGTAGAAAGAGCCGAAAAACCACTGCAGACTGCATTTGTTCTTCGTAATGTGTTGTGACTCCCTCACAGCTTTCATAATGAAGTTGTTTAGATCTCCCCTAGGACAGATATGTCTTTTTTTTCTAGTTAAACAGACTGACAAGCTCTAATATGCTATGAATAATTTTATCTATGAAGAAAGATGCAGACATACAGACTCATGTGGGCAGCAGGAGTTTTAATTTTCTTATTTGCTGAAAACCAAAATAAGCTTTTGATGAAGTGCTTACTTCACACTTCATGTTTTTACTGAGTTTATTAGGTATATTTATAGGTGTAAATCCTTGGGGATATTCTATCTAAACCTGAATGTGCTTCCAGTCCCTGGGAGGCTAGGTACAAAGATTTGTGAGCTATATATGTTGTTGATTGCTCCTTTGATCTCATTCTGATTCGCCAAGAGAGTCTTCCTTTCTTGACAAGTTCAGTAAAATAAATTAGAAAAAGGAAATAGTATGCCAGAAGATGAGAGCATGACTACTTCATATGTTTAAACTTCTCCACCAGTCAGGTTCTTTGTTTCATAAACCTGAGCTAGTGGGAATACACGTGGAATAAATAAGTCAGCATTTGAAATGAAAAATAAAGAAACAAACCCTACATCTTCTCTGGATGTTGGTGTAGAAGTAGATGCTTAACAATAATATCTTACACAGTTTGCACAGATTTTGCCTGTTGGTTTTGTGCACTCTTAATGGTTTAGAATACTTTGTGCAGGATGCCTGGCAGTTTTTGGGTGCTCCGCCCTCTTCATTTCCCCCCCTTTTTACATCTTGCTGGAATCTTCCTTCCAGTTGTGTCTTGTCCAGCGTAGAGTGTTGCCTCTCTAAATTGTATCAGAGCAGTATCTGGGCCGGCTTTCAGAAATGCCAGGGTCATGTGCTTAAGGAAAAGTGTAAGAATGCAGTGTGTACATGTATAGGGAAGCCTTCACAGCTGCAAGAATAAAAAACAACCTAAGTTGCCCCTCCTGGGATTTTTCTGTTTAAAGAAGCACAGTTCTTCTTGCTGCTGATCAAAGGTGTCTGTGGCTCAAGCTGTGTTTTTGTTAGATCTGTGAGGAATCACATTGGCGCGACTCTGACCCTGGCTCAGGACTAAACCACAGTTGCTTCTGGCGCTGAGATCTGAGCAGTAGCTACCAGTGCGGCACCGCAGCCCGCACCAGAGCCCAGCTGTCGTGGCACTGACCCCTCAGCAGCCATCTCTTGTCCAGGTGAGTGCATTTACCAGCAGGTCAGTCAGGCAGCCTGCACACTCGCATACCACCACTTGGAACACTCTGTGTTTCTGTGCCAGAAATGTACAGCAGATGAAAGCTTATGAAAGGCTGTTCGGCTCACTACCGAGATGGAGTTTTTGCTAATTTTTCAGCAGGAAACCACTCTGTTCCCTTTGTTGTGCCAGGTGCTGAGTTTCTGGACAACCTTACACAGCTCAAACAGCTGCCTTTGTCTGCAGATCAGCCGTTTGAGCCATAATGCTGTTCCTTGCCAACCAGAGCCTTCCTTTTGCTTTCATATCTGTTTGTTTGGTGTGCTTCACAGGTACAATGCCTTTTGGAGTCAGCAGAGTATTTATCAGCAGCTCCAAGTCAGCTAAGTGGTAGAAGCATTGTTGATACTTGTTCATGGATCACTGCTTGATTTGCTAGAGAGTCTGGTCTCCAGGGAAGGATGATCATAGAGAGGAACTTATCAAGTTTCTCTTGATCTCTTTGGGTACAAGTGTTATTATCTGCCATCCTTCAATTCTGAGCAGCTAATTACCCATGGTGGGATGCAAACTTTTAATAAAAGAAAATTTTCAGAATCTGTTGATTCCCACTCGCCTGCAGAGTGCAGAGTTACTGAAAACTTGGGTGACTGTAGTATGCATATAGAGGATACACCCCTCCCTGCAGTTTGAATGACTCCCAGTGCGTCATCCACAATTTTTGACACCTTTTATCATTATGAGGATGCCATTTCATTGGATAAGTCCCTCATCATAAACTGGATGCTGTCTTTCTGAGGATTATCTTGAAAAGATCTTAATTCTCTCACAGGGAGAAAAAAAAGAAGGTTCTTTCTGCACCTTCAGTGGGTGATGTCTCACTTCACTGGAGCTTTTATACTTATTCCTAAAAAAACTTCGAACTTTCTTCAAGACAAAAGGATGATTGTCACTACTTTCTTTTTCTCACCATAAATCATAGAATCACAGGATGGTTTGGGTTTGTAGGAACCTTAAAGATCATTGAGCTCCAACTCCCCTGCCTTGGACAGGTCCATCTTCCACTAGACCAGAATGCTCTTGAACTCAAGATAGAGGTAGCCTTTCATATAAAGAAGACCATTTGCATGTGTGTAAATAAGGAAAAGCAATAATTTTGTTTGGCTTGTGAAAAATTGTTTTGTAACTCATGATAAAATCTGCATTTGTCCCCCCAGTGCAATCTCCGTAATTTTTACCTATCTCCTAAGAAAATAAGGTCTAAATGCCTGTATTGCCTGTCTGCCTGACAGGCAGACACCCTGTTATCTGTATTTTTAAGCTGTTGCCCAGTTTTGGCTTCTTAATGGGGAGCAGAGGTCTCAAAGATACCAAAATCCTACAAGTTTTGTGGAAATTGACACCTTTGTGACAGGAAAGATAAGGAGAATTACACCAATGCCCATTCCTTTTGTCAGCAATCAGCAGGTTAGCCAAAACATACAAATTCCTAGATGGAAGCAGATTGAGAAATGAAATACATATGGTCATGCATGCTTAGTCACAAGTCTTTGTGCTCAACTTTGTTTTCATTACTTTGGAGTTCACTATTTTCATGTACAAATTGAACTCTGTTCCTTTCATCATTCAATACCTTTAATTAAAGCTATAATCATCTAATATGGAGTCCTGTTATCGGATGCTCTTAACTAATTAATGCTGTAAATTACTGTAACAATCCTGGGTGAAAGTTCCTATGCAATAAAAATTATTATTTGTGTTTCTGGTTCCCAGTGTGTACCAGACAGATTATTTTAAAAACACCATGTCCCAAATAGAGAAACTATCACTTTACTCCTCCAGTAAATACTGTGCAATTACACAGAAGCATGGGAGGGCTGTAACTGTCAATGTTACTACTGTGAATTTAAAGAAATGGAGAGTCTGCATTCCCTGCTGCCCAGAGTTTTTCTATGAGGTCAGGCCACCTCTTGAAGGTGAAGATCCACCACCCCAAGATCCCAGCAGAGTTGGTTGGGTCTGTGGGTTCACTTCAGGGAGCAGTCTGATGCTTTGCCTGTGGATCTTTGAGTAGATACAGATTGGACTGGGTAGGAGAGGAGGACAGGGAAATTTGAGCATATACATCCAACCCTTCTGGCGTATATGGCTTATGGGAGCTGGGTTTAAGGATAGCTTGGCAGAGATTGTGAATTTCAGATTTGACTGATGGGGGAAGATCAGGGATGGTCTAGATGAAAGTTGATAGTTTAGAAGAAAAGTTGTAGAAGAGATTAAGATAATTGGGTCTGTCAGTGGTCCTTCTTGAGGGCTAATGTTCCTCTGCCTTACTCTGGCTCTTCTTCTCTGGCATCATTTGTAATTTTTCTGGCTAGTTTCTGGCTGCTGTTGCATTTCCCTCACTCACTGTATCCACAAACCCTGCTCATTTGTTTTTCTTCAGTGAGGCATCAAATGCTGATTAATCTCAATGCATCCCTAGTGTCAAAAACTTTCCTTAGGAGCCAGATACTGCCCACACTGTGCACAAAACCGCTGCTGACATCAAGAGTTGCGTTGCAGATGAAGGCGAGTATTGACAATACAGGAGTTTTGCTGCAGATCAAGCGCAGGGGATCTCTGTGGGAGTTTCTGCACGTTTCTTTCCAAATGGCTATGCTGGCAGGGAAGTAGGCTGCTGGATTCACACAGATCTGTCCCTGTCATGGTTTGATCACTGGAACTGAAAAATAAAGAAAGCCCTGCCTGGTTTCCACTATTAAAGTTACCCTCAAGTATTAAGTTTTTTTTTTTCCCAGAAAATGAGCTGTAAAATTCCAACCTTACTAAAGTCTTAAAGAGTTTGACAGTTGTTTTCAGTGCAGTCAGGGCTTCATCCTTCATACAGAAGCTGTCTTGCTCTTTGGCAGGCTTGGTGGCTCTCCAATGATGAGTCGAATGATTCTTTCCTGTAGTTTTGATGTCAGTTTGGTAAATATGTGAAGTGGTTTGACTTAAAAGTGAGCAATACAAAGTTCTATGCATAAACAAATTCCGTGAAATTTAAGCCTAAAAGTTTAAAGTATCCAGTCATTATTAATTTAAATCATGCTATTAAGTGATTTTACTTCTGCTTCAGAAATGTATTTTTGGAAGAGATTCTCTCACAGTAGGCTGAATAGGATGTGTTCTGTTAGCATTTGTAAAACCCTGTAGCCAGTTATTCATCCCACTGTTTAATTTGCAACTTGTGGTTTGTGATGGGTCCATTCCAAACTCTACATCATTCATCTAGAGGGTTGAGGAGGCTCTGGGACTTTGAAGGGAACAAAAATAAACCCTTGTTATCACATGTTATTTGTGAATTACAGAATAAAATATATCTTAATGATTGTCTGTTTAATTAAACCAAAAAATTTTGTCACCCTCCTGGAGTTGTGTCATTAGTGCTGGTGGCAGACTAAAATAACTTTAACATGATTGTCCCTAAAAAAACAAGGCAGTATTTTAATACAACTGCATTCTGAACACCATTTTTTCCATTTAAATAGAGATAGAAGGGGTATAAATTCTATAGGAAATGTTTCCAGCATGAAGCTGGTATAAATTGTTTTGCTCAGAGAATAACTAGCAATGTCTGAAACGGAGTTTCATATATAGCTGAAATGTATATTGTCAGGTTACTTGGAAGTCATAAAAAATCCCTTTTCTACACTGAACAATTGTTCCAGTTCTCTGACAGAGCATATATGAAATTATTGTTTATTGTTTTGATCACACTAAAGCCTTTGATAATATAGAGATGTGTGCATGTTTGCACTGTCTTCATAAGCCACTGATCTTTTCTAAACCATGCCATGCTCACATTTGTTGAACAGTATTATAAGAAAATTATTACTTTATTTTGACATTTTTCCTAGGAAGCTCTCGTAAACTGCTTCAAAGAATGTCAAGAGCACTTACAGGAAGTAATGAAAAGAACCTTACAAAACTCATCTTTTGTGATAATCTGCGCCTAAAGCCGCGCGCTTCGTGCCAAAGTGTTATCGGAGCGCGCTGTCACTCTCCTGAGCTGCCACTTGCTAAGGGAACCTGCAGCTAATACCAGCCTTCAGACAGGGCTAGGACTCTGTGTTTCCAAAGAACATTACTAAACAACCTAAGCACCTGGCTCTGGGATCTGCACTAATGTCACTGATTTGGGGCTTGATTTTCAAATTATCCTGGTAAATTTTTTAAGGCCGCAGGTATCACTGAGTGGCAGAAGTGGGAGCTCGTACCTTACTTCTGTTAGAGTACCTGAAAATCTCTCTCTCTTTGCATATGTAGAGATTCCAGTAATAAACCAGTTTCACACATGGACAGTTTGTAGGCTTGTGTCGATGAAGAATGACTTGCAGAAATAGATCTGCCTCTCTCAAACCTCTTGTGCCTTGTGCACATGAGAATAACTGCTGAATAGCCATGTACCCTGGCTTTTCTCTGTTTCCCCTGCACTGAAAAAAACCCACAAAAAGCACTAGGATTATAAGTAACAATTTTTATTATAAATAATAATTCTTTTTTTGGCAGAAAAGCTAAGGCAGTCTTTTTGTTCTACCAGAGCCTTTTCATTTTAAATTAGCCTATTTTCCAAGATGGAAGTTGAAGGGCAGCAGTCATCACTGCCAATAAAGCCAATAGCTCATGGAAGGGAAACAAAAGTTAAGAGGCGGAATTAAGCAAAAAAAACAAAATCTTTTTACTATAACATGTTTTTTCTGTCTCTGTAGCACAGTATACATTTTTCTCGCTGTATTAAGGCAGAGAAATACAAAAAGGTACATCAGAATATTGGAGTGAAAAATTAACATCAGAACATGTATAAATGTCTTTATGATCTATTAATATTTAGGTGCAGTGTATTTATAGTTTTATTTATGTAATTTAAGCACTACAGGTTTGCAAGATGAAGTGTAGAAGTAAAAAAAAAAAAAGAAAGTGACAAATGAGACTCATGATGAATATTTCCTCTCAGACATGTGTTGTCAAAGGGTCTGTATCAATTAGTACAGAGATTTTTTTGGGTGGAAGCATTATGAATAGTTAGAAAACCATACATGCTGGATAAGCTACACTGCCATTCCATCATGGTGCTTTTGTGAACAAAGTGCAGTGTTGCTGAGAGGTGTCTTGACAGATTCATAGTTTTGATTTTCTTTTAGTGGCCTCTTCAAGTGTTAATAAAAATATAAAAGTTTTATGTCTGTTTCAGAATTACTTGGAGTGCAGCCGTCTGCTATAGTGCTTCCAAGAATGCCAAATAGAACCTGAAGGGAAAGGTCATGGAGCCCAGCTCTCACAAATCAGATTCCTGTGCCAAAGGGAATAAGGTTTCCCACCTGTGCAGAGAGATTTTACTCATCTGCACCCATGGTTTTCACTAAAGGAAGTCAGTCAGCTTTGTGTATGTGATGGTGGCGGGGGATGTAGGGAGTAATCCCTGTGACAGACACCATGTCAGTCACAGCTGTCAGATGGAGCCGTCACCAGTTTATGTTGTGCTTTGGAGGAGTTTAAAAGAATTTTCTTTGTGAAACCTTCAAAGGCAGGAAAAAAATTAAAAGGAGGATAGGGGCAAGGAGTGGGTAACAAAGGGAAAACTGGAGAACTGGTTATGTATTGTGCAGTGCCTGTGTTTGGTAGTGCCTGGGGGGCAGCATGCAAAGAAGTTGATCCAAAGTCACGAAAAAAATCTCTGTTTGCCAGCAAAGACTTGAATTAGTTTATTTCAGTTGCTGCCAACATGAAATCTTCCCATTTCTTTCTCAAGACTGAATAATTAAAATCATTAGTTCTTGCTAGCATTGTGCTGGACCACATCATGTTGCATTCCATAAGCACTGTGCTGTGAAATAATGGAGTTTTGTGTTTTCATACACTTGGTCATTTACAAGCCTGGGTGACATATAAATGAAAAGAAAAAACAAAACCCCACTTCAGGTGTTTGTGCCGCGCAACTCCCTGGTGGCTGTGGGATTTACATGCCATTTGAGGTGGGAATCCAAACCCAGAGCTTGCAAGTTAACATTAAATACAGCAAATTAAAAAAAAAAATTGCAAGATACTAATCTTTCACCCTGACCACTATGAGCACATACGTGGTCCTGGCACATGGTCAAACTGCATGAAACTTGTGTGCTTCATATTTGCAAGAGGATGGGCTCTGGATTGTCATGGCTAACAACATTGTAAAAAATACATAAATCAGACTATTTCCTCAGCTGCTATTAATAGTCAGCTTTGCTGATGGAGCTGGGGATCTGTCAGTCCTATCTATTTGTGCACAGCTAAGTCACAACAATGTTGCAATTTAGATAAGATTTTTGAAGGGCGTAAGCAAAATAGAGACTATTTGTTCATTTTATTTTTATGGAGAAACAGACAAAGATCAGGTCTATATTTCAATTTTTCTAATATAGGTATATGAAAAAACAAAAAGCCAGCAATATCTGAGAGCTTTGCTGGCAAAATCCTGAGTTTATTTGCTATAACAGCAGCCAGAGGCACCTTTTGGTAATGTACTTCTGTTTCAGGAACCGCTTTACACAAACAATTTAGAGATTTGCTTGTGTAACTGTACAGGTAATCATGTCTGGTTTGAACTGGGTGGTTATCTGTTTCATATAAATGTATAAATATTTGTCTCCATATGTTATGGTATGAAAGGATCATGAAACAGACACAGGAGAGAGTGTATGGATGGAAACGAGCAAAACTCTCTCTGTATCAAAGAGTTCCTTGGGGCCTCAAGTCAATAAACTGCAGACATCAGAGAAATGCACTACATTTCTTTCAAGAAGAACAGTCTTAGGTGTAATAACAGTTGTGTTCTTAAATGTGCAGTGGAGGGGGCAGCAAAACAGAACTTTTTCCATTTCCCCAGGCCTGAGGGATGGCACCCCGCTGCTTTTGCCAAGTCTGTGCAGGTCGGACACTTAGGACAGGAGACTAGCAATAATCTAAGTGGCATAGTTGGCTAAACTACAGCTACTGGGATATCATGGGTGACTACAAATGAGAAAAGAGAAAGCTGCAGGATCCCAGTTCTTCAGGAGCTGGGTTTTGAAGTTTTAGACACACAGGTTTAGAAACATTGAACGAGCCTAATTTGTAGCAACTTGCAATCAGAGCACGGATGCACCATCCTTAGCTCCAGGCCAGTGGATTTTCTTGCCTGACATTATGGTGCTGTACCCTGCTAAGATGCAGTGCAGGTGGGTTATCTTCAGTCATTTAGCTGAAGGGAGCTTACAGGAGCCATCAGTGCTGTCAGAATGGCACAGCAAGCTCATTTGAGCATCCTTGTGAAAATTAGGAGAGTAGCAGTTATGGGTTTCCAAACATGAGAACCCAGACCTCAGGGGCTGAGAACACAGCGTGGTTTACTGCAGCATCTCACCTGAGTGGTGAGGCTCACAGTCAGTTTTTATGTTTGAGGCATTTCTGAGAGGAAAGGAGCTCTAATGAAGCATTGTTTATTTGTTTGTTTATATGCTTAGACCAGAAAGGCCAGCAGTTCAACAGCTTGAGACTTCAAAGGCTACTGTTGCCTCCAGTGTGTGGTGTCAGGGTAGTTAAAGATGTTTCTTTTCAGTAAGTCCAGCAGAAAATTCAGCCTCCAGGGCTGCAGGAAAATTTGCTTAGCTGGGCACAGTAGAAGCTACTTTCCTGTGCTTCCCATAAATTATTTCACAAGTTAAATATGTTATTTGAATTTGCACTCTGCCAGATACTCTGGGTTTTTTCCACTTTCCTTTGTGCTAAAGGTAATGATTCTTCATAAACTGTCAGAGGCTAAACAGTAATACTCTGCCTTGATTTTATTAGATTGTGACTCCCTTTTATTGAGTAATGAACATCATGAGTTAAAAGTCTGCATATCATCCTTTGATGGTGACCTGAACCTTTTTAAAACCATTACTTGTAGGGCATTCAATCCAGTCAGATGCATGCTGATGAAAAAACAACCACCCAGAGCTCCTGCTGACTATGTACAGGCAAAGCTTGACAGCCCAGCATCAAACAAAAAATTGATTTCAAACCCAGAAGTCAATATCTTGCTTTTGCAAAGGCACTTTGGCACTTGAGAGGAAAGTTTGCATGTAATGTACACATTTGATGAACAAAATGCAGAGGAGAGGCCTGTTTGGACTTGATGTGGTGCACCCATGGTTTTCTATAAACAGTAAAGCCAATGAAGTGTTGATCTGTGGAGCTGGAGGGGAGCTTCAGCTCATTTTACACATGCATACATAGCATCTAAATGGGCCTGATTTTTGACGTAATTGATCTAAACAAATGAAGTTTCTTAAGTACAGCTATGACCTGGTAATGTTTCACAATGAAGTCTTAATAAGTTTTTAAAGTCTTGTCTTGTCAGTCAGTAACAAAGTGCCATTTTATCTGCTGCCTGACTTTGAGGTCCCTCATTTCCACTTGCTACTTGTTATGGTCAGTTTGTGAGATGAAGAATGATTGCCTCTTTCACACGTGGTATACTGCTGGAAGTCAAGTTTAGATTGTGATAGTTACAGAGTCTTTCTGCACTGGTCCCTGATATGTGTAGCTTTACTAACAATATCTAGAACAGCTACAGCCAGTGTCTGGAGACATTCACAGGCACAGTGAGTAGTGCCATGAAAATACACCACAGGTTTTATATTCTGCAGCTTTTTTTGGTGCTAAGTCTTTGTAACACATGCTATTGCAGATTCAATGTCCAAGTTGCACGTTTAGAGGGATGTTCAAAACTATTTCCATCTATATAGCTGATGTTCCTCTAGTAAGTGGTTTCCAATGTTTGTGGATTTCTCTGAACAGAAGACTGCACCAAAGTTGCATGGGAAAACTCTTCTTTAGGCTTTAGTCATCCACAGTCAGTTGCATGTTTATGCACTGGCATTATAAAGTAAGGGTGAGATACAAGGTTGTGAAGATTGCAACACGAGGAGTTCAGCTGAAAAAAGACTCTGAGCCAGAATACTCTCTAGAACCAGGACACAGACACTGATGTTTCTAACTGCATGATGAGGACTATGCTCTTCTGTAAGTGAGAGCCCTTAATGGAACAGCAGCCTCCTGTTATTTTGTTACGTAAAATAAAACAGAGGAAAAAAGGTAAGGTTAGCTGTCCTGTTGTTGTTTTGTTACATAATGTAGGTTATACATCAGCACTTTGCTTTCCTTTTATGTTTCAGTGTCATTCTGAAAACTGGGGACACAAGATGTTGCTACAGGAAAATTGTGTTTCACAGTCTGTTGAAAACACTCCACTTGATAGTAGGAGAAGCTAGTCTTAAGTGAAATTCAGTGGTTGTGTGTATTAAGAGGAGATACAGTCACTCAAGTTGTAACACTGATTCTAGTTTTTAAGTGTTAGTGAGGGAAAACATTTCTGCAAACACTTTATCTCTGCTGAGATAAATCATCTGACAGCTGAGTGACCTATTTCACTCCATCTCTTTTCATCCACCCTGCGGTGGCTTCCTCGCTGGACTGTCCCATGGAGACAGACACTGTTGTCAGACATTGCTTGAAGGAGGAAATTCTCCTCTAGGTTGCAGAATATCAGTGCCAGCCATGAGGTGGACCGGCTTGGTACAAAAGAGGTACCTTCACACACTGCTTCAGCTCAGTCTGGATGTTACACATTCAGCTGGATTGTCTGCAGGTAGAAGAAAAACTGGCTCTGCAATTTGTCCTGGCTGTAATCAAAAGCCACTAAGCTACCCTCCAAGAAGACAGTTCCTCCCACTTTAATTTTCCTCCTAATATTTTTCCATTATCTGCCAAATTGGGGGTTAAATATTCTGCTCCCTTTTCATTTTGCAGACACCGTCATTGGCTTGGCATGTGTCTGATAGGGAACCTGTTTCTGGCAAGCAGTCTCGCTTCTAGTAGCAAACTTCCTGTGTCTCCTACAAAGGTGATGGAAAAGACCCAGGTTAGTTCTTTCTAGTGCACCTGACCTTAGGTGCCTCATCAGATTCATGAGAGAAGCACCCCAGCTCCATACCCAGTGGCACCCAACAGGACAGGGAGCCCTGTGAAGGTGATTTCAGCTGGCTGGTGCAAGTGCCGTGTGTGTACATCTGCAGCAGATTGAAATGGGTCCTGGCTCTTTGCTGTTCTGTCAATTGAATGCAGAGTACATTGTTTAAAAAAAAATTGTTTATTGTTTCCTCTGCAAGGGGTGGCAGGGTGAGGGCTGGGTGTTTCTCCTTGTGAGTGGGCACGAGCACAATTGTCCAAAGTCACGCTAGCAAGTTCATCATCACAGCTACTGTGGAGCTCAAGTTCAAGGGAGCACAGAGTGATTCATTCCACCTGGCAATATATACAGTGAGTAAAAAGAAATATTTCCTGTACCTAATCCAGACACCAGTTAGGCATCAGTCTGTCTGAATGTGAGCAGACGTACAAATGACAAATGTGTGGAGGAACAGAATAAGCTGGGAAAAAAATGAGAATGTATTTTTCACTCAGAGGTTAGCACATTTGCTCTGAATACAATCCCAAAACCTAATGAATCAGAAATTGTAATTGTTACATAGACTAATTTCAAAACAGTACTACTCATTAAAGATTAAGGGAGAGAAAAGGAACATGAGGTTCAGACCTTTTATTGAAATTTTGTCATACTAGGTCCTCACTGGTAATTTTTTATGGTTCATATTTATTCAGCTCTTCATTCACAACCTTCTGTCAAGGCTCTCTAATACATACCAAGTACAAGCTTCATTAACTGCAATATCTTTCAGCTCTGCTTTATCTGTGATTACCAAGCCAGTGTTTGTCAATGACATTTTAATGTTAGGAAACAAGTTTAAAAAAACACAAAAAACCTAACATAAAAGCAGCTTGATTTCTATCTGGTTTATGCATTCAGATTTCCAAAGCTTCCTTGCATTTGAATACAGACATGTTAGATACCATTTGGCTAACTATTAGAGAAAATGAGGGTTATGGGGAGTTCTTTAAGTTCTGGCTCTTTAGACTTGCAGAGCTGCCAGCCTGTCTTCTAGAAATGTTGAACTTTATTTCTGGGATGCTCTTTCACTGGCACCTGATGTCTGAGACTGGGACTGGTGTCTAAGACTCCTTTGCTATTGACAGGTCTCTTCTGTTCTCCCTTCAAGGCACAAATCAACCCTTAAACTGCTTAGCTTGACTCTGAGACTACTAGAAATTTGGATGGATGGGGGAGAGGGGCTTTACAAGGTGTTTGTTTTATTCCTTGGTGTTCTGTTAGCTCAGCTGATCCCTCTGATCATGTCAAGTTTTTCATTCTGACAATGAGTAGAGAGAGAATGATTGTGTCTGTGTCTTTTTAGAAACCAAAGAGGAAAATTGCAAGAAGGAAAATGTTGAAAATTCTCTCTTTTGTAGTAAACAAAGATAACTTACAGATAGTCACATTTAGCTATCTCATACTTGGTTAAGAAAGGTCTTGGGGAATCTTGTTCAATTTATGCACTGGCCACAGTGTCCTGCTCCTTTATAATGTCTTCTGAATTCCTGTGCTGCTGTTGTCCCAGTAAAGGCTTGCTGGTAGAGGTAGACAGCTGTAGCAGACTTCCTTTGTATCCCACTTACGTGGTGGGATCTGTAAAAATTCAATTCTGTAAAAATTCAATTCTGTGTAGTAAACAGTGGATGATCGGAGCATCTTCCCACTGTGTAAGATCTATGCTCGGTCATGATGTGAGAGCCATTGCAGCCAGCATTAAGTTGTCCTTCCTGAGGGTAAATACAGTCACACAGTTTGTACCACTCAAACATTGTGGGTCTAGTTAATACTCATAGAATCATAGGTTTGGGTTGCACGGAACCTTAAATTTCCAACCCTCTGCCATGGGCAGGGACACCTTTTATTAAACTGGGTTGCTGGAAGACTCATCCAGCCTGTTCTTGAACACTTCCAGCAGTGGGGAATCTGCAGCTTCTACAAGCATACTCACAAAAGGGGACAGTTGAAATTTTAGGAAATCAATAAAGATTTTTTTTTTCCTTTTGCTTAGCTTTCATGATCTGTTACAAATCCCATAGGAGCTTTGGTCACATCAGAGGGTAAGAACCTAAACAGGTTTTTTTGCCCCAAGGAAATTCTGCACAGCTGCACTAATTTTCAGTAGGATAATTTACTGGCTTGTGCTTTTGTCTGTACCTTATTTCTGATGTTCCTTAATTTGGAAGAAGACAATTAAAAAAAAAAGATCGTAAGGCAAAGAAAATAATTACTAATTCTAGTCAAGGTATATTAAACTCCATAGTGCTCAGACATGACATAAGTGTTCAGAATTTGTATATGGAGGAAATAAAAAACATTCTGGAAGGAAAAGATACCTAAATGTCAGAAAAAACAAAATGCAAGCTATAAAATCCTGTGAAAAATCTCATAGACCAGAGTGAGATAGATGTGCTGTCTTTACTTAGCAAAGAAATCACAGAGGATATGAAAATAGAGAATGAAAATAACACATTTTTACTTGATTCAAAAGCATTATCCATAATAGCATCTGCAATGTGTCTGTAATAATATGGTGTAAATTGAAATTTACATAACAGATCGTTGAAAACAGTCTCTGACTCACAGTGTGAAAATGGTGTGCCTCCTGAAGGAAAAGTCAACCAATAACAGAACTTTGCAGAAGGCCTATTTCTTATTTCAAGATCCACCCATTTAGCCCCCTTGTAGATTGCATAGTATTCATCTCAGACATGAGCTATGCTAAAAACTTAAATAGCTGATCTTGGAAACCTCTGGTATGTTTCTCCCAAACAGACAAGTCATTTTCTCTGGGCTGAGTTCAGTTCTTATTAATGGTGATAGATTGACAGCCCTAAAAGTTGGAAACCTTCTATTTGTTGGATGCCCTCTATCTCCCTCAGCTGCATTTAATACTCTCTTCCTATCTTGATTCCTGTCTGTTGAGTAGGAAAACAGTCATTAATTTTGTCAATAAACCAGGAGTAGAATTCCTTCACTGTTTTTTCTATTGTCTCAATGGTCAGGACTTCAACTGAGCAAGAGTCCCCACTAATATCCAGTCCAAAAATGGTTGGACACTTCGATTCACATGGTGCTGCAGAGCTGAGATCAAACCTGGTTTAGTTCTGATACTTGTCTATAAGGTCTGTGCTCATTGCTCTTCCCTTTCATTTGCTGGCTGATGTGCAAGTCAGAGGCCAGTATTATTGGCATTATAGGGCTTTTTTAAGTTTGTTTGAGCTTGCTATGTCAGATTTTTTAATAGTTCCTTAAATTCCTATGAAAAGTCTGTCTGTCCAAATGTAGATGACCAGTATAGACCTCTGTTTAAACTTGTTTTCTGTGTTACTGACATAAAATAGAGAGACCAGTAAGTATGTGTGTGACTTTTCTGGGTATCTAGGGTAAAATTGGCTTTTAAGATTGGGACCTAAAACGACTCAGTTCTCCCTATGGCATATATACTCCTATTTGTGTGTCTGACCTGACATAGCCAGAGGTAAATATATGTCCAGTCAGAATAATGGCACCCCTGTAATTAACACGTATTTTTTTGCTAGACCACTTCCAATACCATAAGATTCTGGTGTAACCTGCCATAGTTAATGATGAGGCAGTGTGAGTCAATACAGGGTGAGGAGAGGCAGGATTGCTCTCTCACACATCTCCATGTTTCATCTAATGTGTTTAACTATCTGAGAAGCTGCAGAGACACTGAGCATGCTTCTTCTGTTCCCCTCCTAAGTCCAAGTCCTAATCTATTACATGTCTGATTCCATTTGTTGTAATTTATAACTACATATGGTTTGTTCAGTTCTGAGGTCTCTAATTAGGGAATAAATGGGGGTTAATTTCTCATTATGTAGAAGTCTGGTAAGTATTAGACTGATAGGATAGACACTCTTTTCAGATAAGGCATCACTGAAGTGTTGTGTACTACAGAATCACAGAATGGGTGGGGTTGGAAGGGACCACAGCGGGTCATCTGGTCCAAACTTGCTGCTCCAGCAGGGTCAGCCCAGAGCACATTGCACACAGTTGGATCCAGACAGTTCTCAGACATCTCCAGTGAGGGAGACTCCTCCACCTCTCTGGGCAGTCTGTTCCAGTGAACAGTATTAATGACTTTTGAGCATGAACCCACTCAAAGCAGAGAGATATATATGTCCTGTTTCTCATATGCAGTGTGCTATACTGTCAATCTCCCTCCAGTTCCATCAAATACTTTAGTTTTCTTCATTTCCAAAAAACAATGAAAAAAATGCTTTATGGTTAGCTAAAAAAAAAGTAAAAATAGAGATATGGTCAGCACTTGCTTCATCTTTCCTGGGTGTTTATCTTCCTCAGTCTGCATTCCTCAGTCTCTTGGCTAAGAAATACTCCGAGTTTTACTCAAAGTAGCCATACGACTGATCTTTAACATCTTTATTCATTTTTTGTTGTTTCATTTTCCTGACACCGCAGATTTTATGCCACATGCATTTTTTACTCAGTTTGAGTACATTTTAAGAGTACAAACTACTGGATTTTGTTAAACTGTATAACCCTGACATGCTTTTATGGCTTTCACCAAACCCAGTCTGTGATTAAATGTATTCTTCGTCTTCTTCTTGACTTAACTATTGAAATTTCTCAGGCAAAACGGGCAGAACAAACTTCTCTGGGAGCTGTATATCCATCATAAACTGACTCTAACGTGTTATCTATCCAGACTGGTTGTATTTTTCATGCTTTATCACAAATCAGTGCCACAGATAGATTGCAGTTTGCAACCTGCAGTTGTTCATCGAAGTTAACTTGGCTGTCAGGACAGCCTTTCTGCAGTGCTTTAAAGTTTCATAACTTTTGTGCATGAGACTGAACTATTTTTCTAGCTGGCTCAGGGATCAATGCTATGGCATTAGAACATATGAAACAAGGCTGTGTTACCCTTTTGATTTTCATTTAGGATGTGTGACACCCCAGCCTTCATACTTTTTAGAAGTGTCTGCACATAGATTAACCCAGTATGGAACTACTCAAATCATGAACCTTAAAAGTATTTTACTTATGTTTTAGATCATCCTCCAAATATTCAAAATCATTCAAGACTTCGAACTCCACCTCCTCCAATATCACATGCTCACACCCCAAATCAGCATCACGCAGCCTCCATCAATTCCCTGAACAGAGGGAACTTCACTCCGCGCAGCAACCCCAGCCCAGCTCCCACGGACCACTCTCTCTCTGGAGAACAGCCAGCCACTACTCAAGAGCCAGCCCATGCTCAGGACAACTGGTTACTCAACAGTAACATCCCACTGGAGACAAGGTAGGTCACTTTCTTTAGCACTTACAATGTTCTGACTCTATGTGCTCAGGATGTTATGGACAATACACACATTGCATAGCCAGCCACCTTCTTTGTGAACTGGTGTTTGACTTATGCATTTTGCATTGTATTTATTATTCCTTGTGTCTTTTTATTTGGACTAGGAGAAGAGGAAATTGCTCTTCTTTCATAAACTAAAAATGTTGTCTTTAACAGCTGTTTATAAGGTTATTTTCCTCATTTGTAATTGGAATCAGGATCATAGATTAAAATGTTCTTGGTTTTCTTTCTTTTATTTTCCTTTAATGTCTTTTCTTCCTATGTAGTAGGATAAATCAATATCCTATTTAAAAAACTGAAATCAGTCAGTATATTGAAAAGATTTAGCCTTGTAGCTGTGCCTTATCAAGCAGTCCTTTCATAGTACTTAATTCAGGAAAGGTTGATCTTGTATCACCTAATGAAGAGAGGTCAGCTGCTGCCCTTTTCAACATTGCTCCCAAAGCATGAAACACTGGATAGCCCAGCATCAGCCATCTAATGGTGTTTCCATTTAGCTCTCAAATTCTTTTCCACCTATGCAACACCTGAAGGGTGTAACAAGGATGTACAACAACAAGTTGTTGTAGTTCATAGCTTTGTTCAGGTTCTGTGTAGGTTCTGGAAAAGAGAACTCTTACACTCCCTCAGCCTCAGTCCTCCTATCTGATGGTGAGTGCATCTACTTGCAGTCCCAGTTGCTTTCTCCAGAGGTTTTGCTTCTCTATTTCCTTTGCTACCGAGCAGCCACTGGGGATGCTGAAGTCATCAGCTCCCATACATGGTGTCTCTTTCAGTCTGCAGAGGAGTCTTCCAAGCGTAGAACATGGTGCGCTTTGTCTAACCTTCTCAAACCTTTGTCTTTGTCTAACCTTCTCAAACCAACAAGATTTTAGACAGCAAAATTCATACAACAACTGAAAACTGAGACAGGGCCAATATTTTTAACATCACTGCCTGCAGGAATCTCACTGAGAGGCAGCAATAGTTGTAGCTGTATCATGGGACAAGTTGTACCCAGTTTTGCAAATTTCTGCTAAGAGAATGGTTTTTTTAAAAATGAGCACATCTGTCAGTCTTTCTGAGAATGAGCTATATCTGCTGGCCTTCTGAAACTTCCAAAACAACCTGAATATCACATTTTGGCATTTAAAGATAATTAATTTCTCTGTGACTGCTTGATTAAAAAGACTCAACTAAGAACCTGGATCCAAAAGATTAAGACAAAATTATGAGCAAATAATGCAAGTGTGATTTGGCAACAGTTTTAGTAATTATATTGTGTTAGTAATTCTCAAGCACAAATACCAAAGCATTGAGTTTCATGTGGTAATTCTTATTAAAATTACATTAAAAAATACTTAGGCCCTACTCCTGCAGCTTTTTTTGTGATAATCCTCTATAATTCAGAAGGAAGTTCTGTACCTTTTCCTAGCCAGGTGGTGAATTCTTTATAGAAGAGATAATACACTGTTTTAGTAGTACAAAATCTTAAAGGCTCTCCTCATTTATTCCCTGTGAAAACATTGTGGATGAAATTTTTTCAAGATCTGAAGCAGACTGCTCTTGTTGCAGGTTGGATTGGTCACATGCAGTTGGAGGTCTAACTGCACGAAGAGCTCTTTCTGCATCACTTGATGATTTCACTCTAGCATCACAGATCAGTCACATTTGTACTTGGTCCTCAGTCTAACTATTTTATTGATTTAGAAAACAGCTAGAAAACATTTTATTAATGTAGAAAACAGGTCATTTCAAGACTGATGGTGAGGCTTTTGACACACTGGTTGAAATGGTATAATTTCACCCAGTGTTTCTTTTTGACAACAAGCATGTTGGAAAATACGCAATTTTGTGCCAACAGCAAATGATCACTACTGACTGTTCCTTCACTTACACAATGTTAAGAAAATAAAATGTGTTGTAATGGTGTCATAAAGAGAGAGTAGGCTGAGCTGCATAGATGATCAGGATATCTGGATTAACTTCCACTCTGACAGTCAGCTCTTCTGGCATGCAGAGGTCTTCCATTTCCTTCAGTGGGAATAGTGTAGACATAAAAGACCAGGCTTCAGAGCTTTTTAGCAAACTTGGGTGCCCAATTCAGCCTCTTCCATGTGTCTGATCTTCCCCATCTTCTCCACTGCAAAGATTTTTAGAGCCAAATAAAAAGACCATCACCTATGAGAATAAAATGTCCGGTATGTAGAAATGTAAATTCTGGCCAAGAGACATTAATCCAAGAATAAAGGTTTTCGAAGTTAGGAGATTATGGTAATCTCATGTCAAAAATGGAATTGTATTTCCGTTGGGTTTTATTTAATCCCATATTAGTCAACAGAGAGAGAACACAAGAAGAAAAAAGCTGCATCTTTTAAACTAGGATTGTCACAGGCTGTGGAATGTGCCTGCAGTTACAGAAATTAACCAGTTTGAAGTGGCTTGATTTTGACTGCCATGGACTCCAGGCAGTTTTCAGAACTGGGAATTTAGACTGGTTTGTCACTGCCTGGAAATTTCTAAATTGTAATGCAAGGGCAAGCAGAGATGTGCAGCACAAATATACAACTGACAGGATAAGCCTATCTGAGAATTTTGTATGTTGCAAGAGGAAGAGCCCCTCCTCTTCTCTCCCTCCTTTTCATTAGTTTCCCTTTACTCCCTTTTCTCTGTTTCTCCTTTCTCCTCTTTCTTTTCCTGTCTGCTCCCTTTTTTGTTGCTTTAAAAGCCATGTGTTATCAAGGTTGTGATGAGAAGATCTTTGCTCAGCAGTCACTCCTGACAGGTAAGTTCCCCCCATATTTATTCCTCAGTCTTCTTCCTTCTGTGGCCTCCTTTCTGTTCCTTTATATGAGACCTTGTGGGAGCAAACAAATGCCAACTAGATGGACATTTAGTTGACAAATCAGCAGTTTTCAGGAGACTTCCATTCCCAGGAAATTTCATGTGGTAATCATGTAAGGTCAGATTTCTCCCACCATTACTGCTAATGAGAAAGGAGAGTGTTTTGTAATTAGCCAGTGATTTACAGGTAATCTCCAAGGGATCAGGCTCCGTGAGCCTTCCGTGAGGAGGACAGTCACGCATCAGTCCCTGAGGTGACCCAGCGACCTGTCTGTTATAAATGCATACGTTACGAGATTGTGTAACCCTCCCCTCCTCTGTTCTATTGACAATCCACAACTGAAATTCATGGAACCAATTTGACATGGATTTTAACTAACGATGAACTTTTATTGATTGGTGTGTTGCTAGGTGCCTTGCCTCTTACCCATTAAATGCTCAATGCATGCACATATGCTGCTTCTTTTTTTCTATGCATTGAACTCAACATCCAGTCTTTCCTGCATTCCCAGGGAATGTAAGGAAGCTGCAAACACTTGGGGATGGATTGATGTCTCAAGTGCTATGGCACACAGCTCATGCATGTTGATCCACTTTATTCCACAGCTATGAATAGGAGTTACTTCACTTTCATTCAGATCAAGGAGTAGATCTGTTCTGTCGAAGCAGCCCGAAGGCCTCCAAAAGCAGGGAGTTGAGCTAAACAAGTGCTGGCATTAGCAGCAGGAAGAGGAGGCAGTAGAAATGAAAATTAGGTTTGAAAACATTTTAGAAAAAACAGTGTCAGGGTTTGTATAATGTGACAGAGCTGGTTTCTCTTGGTTTAGCATGTTACCTGAATCCAGTTTCTTTGACAGGAATTCTTGTTTGAGTTCATGTTACTTACATGCTCTAGGCTCTTAATCCTGCATAAGTGATAAAATGTCACAATGCTGTTATATTTTTTTTACTAGTTTCTGCCAGGGGATTTATTCACATTCATGCTTAGATTCAGTTTTGATGCTGAAAACAGACATTGGCGAAATCAGGACTGTATTTTGTTTTAAAAAACAAGGGAAGAATGTTCTTTTGCTGGGTCTCGAGAAACAAGCCCAAATGTGAGAAAGACACAGTTTGTTCCCAGCTGTGCCTCTGAGTTAATTCTTTATGTTCCTGCTGTTCTTCTCAAAAAGTACAAAGCAGTTTAGCATTTGTAGGTCAAAATGTGACTTATAAAAGAACATGCCGTGAGGACAAATACTGCAAAATACTGCTGCTGTGTGCAGTGTCAGTCCTGAGCATTTGCATGTGCAGGCCCTAAGTATCTTGCTTATTGCCTGTATTTTCCAGATTATAGCCAATACTCTGGTGTTGGAATTTGGGTTACAGCTTAACCTGTTTCTGGCTTATATCTGCTTATCACCAAGAGACTTTCATTTGGAATACTGATATTGAGCAAAAGTCACATCTTGAAAATTTACATTTTACTCTATTTAGTGAGTTATTATTCAACAAGGGAAATAAATTAATCAAACTGGAAACTAAAAAGTCCTCAAATACAAAAATGAAACTAAAGCAAAGGAGTGGCAGATTTTTGCTGGAAATCCATAAGAAAGTTAAGTGCAAAAGTGCTACCAAGGTACTGGCCACAGTGGGATGGAGATACTGTGCTGTCCCTTTTCAGAGTTACTGTAACACAGGTGCAGGAGTATAACCAGATTTCAGCTGGGCTGAATTGAAATCTGGTCCTTTGGATCCAGGAGTTTGGAAGGTTTCAGGTGTCGCTGGAAATAAATAATGTGCATTGAACAAAGACATCCACTTTTTTGATACATGCACATGGGCGTGTGTGCTTGTATGTGTGTATATGCATATATATAGTGTATATATAAAGAAATGAACATTTTAAAAAGCTATATATGTATATGTGTAGCATCTTATACATATAAATATATGGTCCATCATTCTAATTCCATGCACAACTGCACTATAACCATTGTGGTTTATAAGATCACACTTCATATATGCATGACTCACTGGCTTCATTCATGTTTCCATATGTATGTAGAAACATAGCAAAGCAGACATTCCTAGAGACATTGCAGGACAACCTCATTGAGATGGACATTCTCACCTCCTCCCGACATGACGGTGCTTACAATGATGGGTATGTGACACTTACGTGGTCTTCCTGTTTACTGTACAGTCATTATGATCTTTGCATGAAAGCATTTGGTCACACCAGTGATGTTTAAGGGCAACACCATTGCTGACCTCTTCCGATATGGCTTTAAAAAATTAATTTCTGGGGCTTAGAGCATTGTGTCCTGTACATATTAATGGAAAACTCATTAATATGTTAGTGAGCCACTGCATGCCATTTGCTTTTTATCCCCTTATTGTTTTGAAACTCTTTTGATTTGTAAGAAGTACCTACAGCAATTTCAACTCCCATATTAACCAAAATTAATTTAATTTTCATAAAACTCTGAAACCTTTATTGTGCTGACAGCCTGATACTTCACTGATTAACTGATATCTTCCACATACATTATTTCACAAGTAAGTGTCTGCTAGTGGTGTATGTCAGCCAAGCCTTGGAGTTTGACTTTAACCTTAACATTCTGGCACATTTATGCAAATTTTGATCACATAACTTTTAAATTATAATGGACTTTTAACTTGATAGTTGGTGCCAAAACTGTTGAATCTTGTGTTGGCAGCTCATAATTTGGTAGCCATCATTCACACAAGAGCTTATTGGTGTACTTGAGCACTGCAGGTGCCTCTTTGCTCAGAACAGATACATCTCTATCTAAAGAAATACTTCTCAAAAAGGGGATAGTATCTGACTTATTGTAATTTTTTTTCTTTTTTGTGTAAAGCATTAGTAGAAATAAAAAAATAACGAATCTTTCTCTAATGTTCAGCAGTCATGCTTAGAGTACCAGTAGAACCATGGCTGTATTAATACAGACACCTATTTTGGAAAATTATATGTTGCATTTTCCTGCATGAATTGGTGGCTTTTCTGCACTGTGATGTTTCTGCATGTGATGTTTCCCCCCGTCACTGCACAAGTAACTTCATGGGGAAAATAGAGTCACTTCTTCATCTGGTATTAGCCAGTGACTGACTCCCACGAATCCATGCTGATTGCATTTACTCTGGCTGCAAATCTGGCCCCATAAGCCGTGGCAGAATCTGCAAAGGGCACTGAGGCTGTTTCTCAGTCCTCATAAGCTCCATTTTTGTTTTACAGAAGCATGGTGGTAGATTAGTCCCCTCCATTTCCCTGGTTTCATTCCCAAAATTTGAATGCCTTTTACAGCATGATGTCCCACCTAAATCAGGTTTTTCATTTAGTATTCCCATGGACAGAAGTTCCACTGGGACATTTCATTTCAGAAACTCATGGGCTTCAGTGTGTTCTTTCCATGCTGACTTCCATGAGTGTCACCGAAGGTGCTCATGGGCTGGCTCTCAGGCTGCGTTTGTCATAATGGGCAAAATATGGTGCCTCCCAATGTGTCACTGGACAGGAAATGCTGTTGCCTTTGACAGTAATTCACACTTTTTTAAAAGTAGCCTTCTATCCAAGGTGCACTGGACTGCTTTGTGGAAGCAGGGGCTTCTCCCCACTGGCAACACACAGGACTTTGATGCTTTTAGCCACGCCATTGTCTGACACTTAAATTTGCTGGATGGGGACAGTGTGAATATTCCCCTCTGTGACAATTTGGGTGCTCTGGAATGGCTTAAGCTCCTTTTCCCCATCTCCATTCACCGATGCCACACAAAAAACGCTCTCATGCAGTGATCAATAAATTGATAAACGCCCTCCCTTCTTTAATCTGACCTCCGCTCCTCTTCAGCCTCCGTAGGGCATTTCTGTGGGAGTGCGAGCAGGCTCCCAGTTCTGCCCGTGCCACCAGTCTGTCGTAGCTGTGCTTGGGGTTTTCATCTCACTCTAACGCCAGCTCTTCCACAGAGGGGACTCCTGCCCTTGAAGAGTTCTCTGTGGCATTGTTGGCACTTTGATTTTTTCGTTTGGTTTTGTTTTCTTTTACTCTATGTGACTTGCCTTTGATTTTTATTCTTCTCTTTTGTGCATGCCGTCCATGTCTGTAGCCAGCATTGTGTGGAGCTGCTTTCCTCGTCCTGGCAGCAGTCGCCATTCTCCCACCCCACGTCTCCCTCAGCATCGATTTGTGTGAGGAGTCACTTGCTGTTGGTCTTTCTTCCCTCAGGCACTTCCTGTTCAAACCTGGAGGCACTTCTCCCCTTTTTTGTACAACGTCGCCGGGATATCCCCTGACGTCCAGCACTGTGTACTCGCCTCCCCCTAGGCCCCTTCCCAGAAGTACCTTTTCTAGGCCTGCCTTTAACCTGAAGAAACCCTATAAGTACTGTAACTGGAAATGTGCTGCTCTGAGTGCCATTGTCATCTCAGTCACGCTGGTGATCCTGCTGGCCTATTTCATAGGTAAGCTTGTTGCTGTTTGTTTTTCTTTCTTTTATTCCATTTCTCTACAAACCCTCCCGTACTGCTAATGTTTGGGAAACAGAGGGTCAAGACTGTGGTACAAAGTGACGGGTAAATAAGGCATCTGTTGATTTGTTTGTGTTGCAGTGTTGTGGTAGGGAGCTTAACACCTGTCATAAAGCCAGAAGGGCTTAGTAAAACATGAGTCATATGAGGGAGTTGTACTCCCTTCAATATCATGGACATTGTGCAGAGAAAAGTGTACCTGGAGTGAGGCAAAACCACCTGGTTTTCTCTAAGCATCCCATTAAAACAGGATGTCCCAGTCCCAGTCACATCCAGGTCCCTCAGTGCTGACTTTGGTGGGACAGGTCAGAACCAAGATCCTGGTACCCAAAAATGTGGTTTGATTCTATCATTCGGTGACACACCCATTTCAGTGACATTTAACTAATTATATTGGAGTTCACAGGGTGACCAGGAGGATGGAGAAGGACTGGGTTGAGATTGTGGTTCCTCGGGGCCTTTTTAGAGTAGGTGCTGCTAGTGAAATTTGCATCTTGGGTGGAAAAGCAGTGAATTTTTCTTTAACTGTGCATGATCTGAATTTCTTTGTTTTATGCAGCTTGTCAGTGTTCATTGCAAAAAAGCATTCTTTTTGTGTGTTGCAAAAGTAATTGAACTGCTAGAAGTGAAAACTGTATTTTTAAGCCTGTAAAGCTGGAATGTTAACATTACTTTTTCTTCAGTTCTCTTTGATATGTGTGTTATAAATGTCTTTAAAAAGTCCGTTCCTGGACTTCTATGTTAAACTGTCTGTGGTGCAAACTCCAGTTGTCAGACACTTTTAGATGTGTTCATGGGTAAAAAAAGCCCATTTCTCATGGCTCAAATGAGTCTTTTTGATTTTGCTGTGACTTGCTGTACGCTAATGATCTATAAAAGGTTGTGGTTAGAATTACAAATCTTAATCTGGATCGAAAGATTTTGCTTTCATTTTACATGAATATGATTAGCACCACCACCAAGGATTGCTTTTACTGTGTTCCTTTTATATACACTTCTTTAATGACTGATACTTTTCCACTTCTGCCTTGCATCATACTCTGGTCACTTTTATGTCTCCTGTAAGAGAAACAGGAATGATTAATTAACCAACATTAAATCAGCAGCAGTTTGATGAAATATGCAGTCAGTTTTCATCATTTGCTCTGTACATTTAGAGTCACCTTTCTCATTTGTCTGGTATTCTCCTTATGTCCTGAACATGGTTCCTTTGGACGTAATCTCCATGTATCAGAGGAGAAAGGAGAATCATTTCAGCTCAGCATAGCAGCGCCAGTTCATTCTGGAGGAGGAGAAGGAGGTGTGTGCTGGTTGATAGATGGAGAGGAGTTTGGTTTGCTGCTTTCCAACTCAGAACCTTGTCTCAGAGTTCACAAAAGATCACATGCCTGCTTAAAACCACAGTTAATGTTGTTAAGAGGAAGGTCCAGTGAGTGCCCTCCCATGTTTTTTATCCTCTCCATTGAAGTGATTTCCCTGGCATTTGCCAGACACCACGGATGGCTGGCAAGGTTCCAGAAATGCTGAGCAGGTTGAACCACTGTAATTAAGGGTCATAATTACTAATTTCTAAAGGAACTACCAATTATTAAAAATCAAATCCAATAGTTCAGTTCAGCATAAACATATTTAGCAAAGATTGCCTCTACCAGACCCAGTGTTCTGATCAACGAGAAAAAAGGCAGATATTTAATTAGATTTTGATGAAAAATTGTGTTTAATTTCGAGTATAATCAATTATTAATTACTGTAATGAGTGATTCTGGCGGGGTTTACTAATTAACTCATTTAAAAATTATGAATAACCTTTTCATTTGTAATTATTTTTTACATCCTGTCAAGTTGCAGATGAGAATTGTATCACCTAACCCAAAAGAAAAGAAATGAATGAGACAGTCAAAATGTACTTTCACTAAGTTAAACTGAGGCATTTTGCATTTTGATATGAACTATGTAATTCTTAATAGGAGCTTGTTTATTATTCCAAGTAACCTAGTCTGTTTGCAAACAAATTACTGTTTTTCCTTCAATTTTGGGCTTTCTTCCCCCTGCATTTTCTTACAGATAATTTTTCTCATGTAAGCATTACCTTGCTCTTTTAAATGCCATGGGGACAGTCTGAGTGGTAAGGTATAACTTAGTCATGAGTAAAAGGTCTAATCTGTCTAACAGTCTGAGTATTGGGAACTTGACTGCTTTCCATCTGCTCTTGTTAGTTAAAATGGAAGTTATCTTTTAATGACCATTTTCATCCTCCAGAGCAAACTGAGGTTATTGAAAAGATTCCCACTTAAGTGAATGGACTTTAGGTTGGGTCTCACTGCAACAGCTTGGCATTTAATCTGGTTTTTTGTATATTGGTTAGATAATGGAAATACTTCAGAGTGGTATATAGGCCTTCAGGATGTTCCTCACGGCATCAGGCTTGTCACAGTTTTCTATTTAATTATTAAAAACTGCCCACTGCAGGCCTTGCCTGTGTGTAGAAGTGTGGAGCTAAAGACAAATTGAAGAGACTCTGCTACGGGCAGTACTTCCCGCATGACAGACACTCAGGCACAACTGTGGTGGGTGCCCATCTGAGGCTGGCAGGGCTTCATGGGAACAACAAGGCACTGGTCATTTCTGAAGTTTTTTGCTGAAGCCAGTTTCTTTTTGAAATTCACCTGGAGAACTTGCTAAACCATTTGTTTGAGGCTAAAAGGCAGAGTTTCTGTTATTTCATGTAAGTCTTTATGACATTTAGCAGCCTGAGGTTCATTTATCTTGCTGGGCCGTTTCAAAGTGAGGAGAGGAGACATAAATAGGTGTCCATGGCAGCTGAAAGGCTGCCGTCATGTGTCAACACTGTGATCAAGGGGAAGGTTTTACAGTGCTGAGTCACTGGTCTGGAGAGATAATGACAAAAAAATATAACAGAGTGTATTAAACACCAGAAGCTGATTTTCATTTGAATTAACCAGCTTTTGATTGACTTGTTGCCCCTTTTCAAAGAGTCAGACACCATACCAAAGCAGTGGTGACAGTGCCCATCAGTGGTTTGCACACACAGAGCTTATGCAAATCCCATGAGCTCCACAGAAGTTTGTCTCATGCCGTGAGAACACCAAGGAGAAAAGCAGGGGCACATCAGGGCTGCAACATTAAGGTGATGGAACCATTGAAATCAAAGGCCTCTCTTTCCTTGAGCAGCTCAGAAGTGCCCTGCAAATTTGCTATTCCAGGAGTTCCTGAAGAGATATGACTTTAAAATTGAATTCCCCATTTTAGGATTGTCCATTCAATGGACAGCTAGACAAGAAAAATTTTCCTGGCTTTTGCTGGGATTTGGTGAGGTCTGTATAGCATCATTGAGTTCTGCCTTGGAGGGCTAATTTCTAGCAAGATTCTAATGGCAGAGACAACCTCACAAGGTGTGTTGCTATTCTAATACTTTGCCAGCAGTTCCTGTACCTTATAGATGCCAGACCTGCTAGCAGAGCATTGTAAAGAGTCTCTGGCATTGCTATACTGGTTGGGAGGAAGTTTAGAAACAGAAAATACCTGTTTGATTGTCCAGATCTCCATGCCCAGCAGCTGTTTGGCTAGGTCTGTGGAACAGTTTCTGAATTAATTAGTGATGGAGAATGGTTTCTGGCTGTTTAAACAGAAGTTATTATCCTCTCCCTGATGTAGATTCCAGACTAGATGGAAGTACAATTTGATGGTGTTAGGCACTTGCAATTTTCCTATACTTAAGCGTGTGCTGCGGTTGCATTGCATGAACAGCAAGAAAGATGGGCATTTGATTTAGATTAAAGCTAGGGCTGGAAAATATATTATGAAGCCAAAACAGTCATTCCTTTTGATTGGAGTCAGAGCTCTCTACTTTTCAGCTCTGTGTTCATTTGTAAGTCTGTACAGATGCAGCTTCACTTGAAGAACAGTGTTGCTTGCTGCAGGCAAAATGCTTTGACAGTAAAAGTGTGCTAGGACTATGATGTGTTTTATAAAGCGTCTTTCTTTTTATTGTCTAAGAATCACCCCGAAAGCTAACTTTAGCTCTGTTTGTCCATGATTCTTTGATGCTATGGAGCAAACCCAATTTAAAGCAGCTCTCCAAAGCTCTTAGAAATCTAATTAGTTAGCAATGGATGTGTAGTGTACCAATTACCATGGTGTTTACATAGTAAGAGATCAATAGGGAAAGTTACCAATGCTTAATTATTAAACTTGATCCATATCTATTAATCCTACATTTATACCTTGATATTAAGGTTATAAATAAATATAAAGCAATTTATTACCCTGCCAACAGGCTACTTTCACTTTCTGCTTTAATATTTATTTTCTGATCCCGGATTAAGTTCTATTTTGCTACTGTTGACATTTGTTCTTTTGATTTACAAGGATTTTAAATCAAAATCTTTGAATGTTTTCTGTTTCCGTCTTGTCTTTGATAAAAGGCAGAAATGGGAGCTAAACAATCTGTTCTAGGAAGGCCTTTATGTTATGAAGTCAATCTGTTACCTCAAACAGAGCTTTGAGGTCCTTTTTTCGTTCGTTCACATCTTCACAAAATCACTGTGTTCTGTTCACTCAGTAACTGCAAACTCATTTACTTAATTTTACCCTTAATCAATAAAAGTGTCAGATCCAGTCTAAAAGGTGCTTTAGTATTTCCAGTGATATATTTTGTGTATTGTAAATGTTTGTGAAACTACATTCCAGGACACTGGTTGAGTTGAGACACCATCACGAGCCAGCACTACATTTTTTTCCTGTGTAGTATAACTTGAATATGTGGTGTTTTGTTTTTTTCTATTAAAGCTGGCTCTTATTGTACCAAATGCAGATAAACATTGGTGGGGCGAGAGGATTAGTGCCTCCCTCACTAAGCAGGACAGTTTAGATGACATTTAGCTCTTCCTTTCATACCACTGACATTTAGGAAATAAGGGTCTTAATCTTGTTGTGCGCATGCTTCTCTTAAACTGCAGCAACTCCATTTCCTTCAGCACTGGTTCAAATACAGTCATAGTCAGTGGCATTGGGCCCAGTGTTTGCAATGGAGCTGGAAAAATCTGCATGTATTTTTATAAATTCCTGGTTCTGGAAATTGACCTGACTGAAGATAAAATATAAGTCATGACAGATCTTAACCCTTCCATCCAGTTTTGAATGATCTTATTTTGTTGTTGTGTCTCAAATTTTGCCCCTGTAGATTTTCTCAGAAAGGCTAAGGCATGAAAAGAGTCTCAATCCCATGGAGAGATACCATCAATTTAAGAGTCTGTCTCACTACTCAAAAATGCGTGGAGTTGCAGAAATCTTTTTGCATTTTTTGTTCTGTAGCAGAGAGATGGGAAGGTCAAGGACTCCGTGTTCACCTCAGTCACACTTCACTATGTTAGAGAATTAGCGAGGGCAGCTGCTGTGGGTACAATTTATAAGAGGCTGGTGAGTAGCAGTGAGCTCAGGAAAGCTGCCTCAGGTAATCTGGCAGAATAAACTTTCCCTGGCCAGTTCCACAATGAAATAGTGACTCAAATGCTTCAGCCCCACCTCTTTACTAGCATTGCCCCTCTCAAAATGCCTGCACAAATGGAGAGTAATTATTGGAGAAAAGAGAAAGATACAAAATTAAATCAGAGAGTAGGTTTAGATGGACACTGGAGAGAATTTTTTTACTGTGAGAGTGGTGAGGCAGTGGCATGGGTTGCTGGAGATGTGGCTGCCCCATCCCTGAAAGAGGTCAAGACCAAGTTGGATGGGGCTTTGAGCAACCTGGTCTAGTGGAATGTGTCCCTGTCCATGGCAGGGTGGTTGGAAACTAGATGGTTTTCTTTTCTTTAAGGTCCTTTCCAACCCGAAGCATTGTAGGATTCTGTGTAAATTAAAACTACAGTGGGTTACATTCAGTCTTATATTTGTGCCTGTTTTGTTGTCTTTTGCTGCACCTTTAAGTACATGGTGGTATGAATTATAATGTAGACCTTTTATTTTCTATCACTTGCAAAGTCATCAAGAGCTCTTTGTATTATTAGGTGATTGTGTGCATCTTTTTTTTTACTTTGAATTTTCCAGTGTATGTTTGGATAGCAGCTACTCTTAGCTTTATAATTTAGAGCGAAGGAAGTACAAGTGATGTGTCCACTATTGTGCCTGAAAATAAAAGTGATAAAGGTACAAGATGCCACTTTAAATTTATTCTTGTTAAGATCAGTTCATTCAGGTGCGTATTAAAAACCTTGCCATAGAAACTCCATTAAAGAACATTCACTGTTTCAATCTAAATAAGATTTGTAACCTGAACTTAAAAGTGTTGTGATTAGAGAAATGATGGATAGGCATTTGAAAGAATCACAGAATCACTTAGGCTGGAAAGGACCTCTACGATCATTGTGTCCAACCTTCAATGGAACATGACAATGTCAAATAAAATACAGCAAAAAGTGCCATGTCAAGTTGTTTCTTGAGCACCTCCAGGCATGATGACTCCACCGCCTCCCTGGGCAGTCCATTTCATTGCTTAACAACCCTTTCCTTGAAGAAATTCTTCTCTTGTCCAGTCTGCACCTCCTCTGGCACAGCTTGAGACTCTGTCCTCTTGTCCTGTCACTTGCTGCCTGGGTAAAGAAGCTGACCCTCCCAAGCTCCTTTCAGGTGGCTGTAAAGAGCAATAAGACCCCCGTTTGAGTCTCCTTTTGTCCAGGATAAACACCCCAGCTCCCTCAGCCACTCTTCATAGGACTTACTCTCTAGACCCTTCACGGGCTTCCTTTCCTTTTTTGGACTCAAAGGAGAGACACTTCTGCAAGAAAGTATTACTGAAAAAGTGGAGCAGAAGATATTGCAGACCTGCTTATTTTGCCAGACTTGCCCAGTCTGTGGAAACTGGGAAGTACTAAAACGTAGTACTAAAATGTCATCCATGAGATGACAATATGTTCTGAACTTGGCGGCAAAATTTCTGCTTTGCAAAGTGGTTAGTACTTCTTCAGAGTCTACAGTGATAAATATACTGGGATAGTTTACATCTTTTCTCAACTAATTCAGTTTATTGCAGGCAGGAAGAAGCCTAAGGATTCCCATAACTTTCATTTAAAACTGTTTTCTCAATTTTCAGTAAGTTAAAATCCATTAACTATCACATCATGCAGACTGACCTCTTTGCACATCGAAGCCCAGCAAACCCCAGCTACTTACTCTACCTGTTTTACATAGGTAAGTCACATATGTCCTTCAGCTGGCTTCTTCCCAGCTTATATGTGTAAGCATCCCATTAGGTCTTTCTGGGTTATAAAAGTTACACTAGGATATTGTTGTACAGCATTTTCTTGTTCTTACTCCTTAAGTCATTTGCTCTCTTTGCTTTCCAGTTGCCACTGTCCCATCTCATGGACAGTTTGTGGTCCATTATCCAAAGTATATAGGCTGACCATTGACACTGTTTGAATCATTCAAATTTAGTTACTGCCCTGCTTTTCTGTTTTTCTGTTCTGCCCTCATCATTGTATTTCTCACTTGAAGTATTGAGCTACATGTTTAGCAATCCATGATTTTATATTTACTTACATAACACTGATGCAAATGTTGAATAATTTCAGGCTAACTATCAGTTGTTCAACTTCACAAGAAATTCTAACGCGATGATTATTCAACAGCAGTGATAATTTTAATGTCTTTCAGTTAGTTTTTAAATACATGTATACATGTCTTTATACCCTTCAAAAATGCTTGTTTGTTTAATCACATCAAACTAAATCACATATCTTGCTAAACTGTAATCTTGTCAAAGAAGGAGTAACTGTTTTTTAAGATCTGTTGTTCAGAAAAGCAATATGGTTGGCCTGAGATACCGTACATTGACTTTCTTTATTCTTTATCAGTTCAATTCTATGGTTTTTGTTATTTTGTCTGTAGTAGATATCAGACTACCCAAACCAAGTGACTTGTATCCTGTCCTTTTCCCTTCTTAAATATTTGTAGAGCATTAATCTTGTTCTAATTTCTTGGTAGCTGGTTCAGTATTAATCAGTGAGTCAGATTCTTCCTTCTTCTTTACTGGGTACAAGTTAAATGAGCCTGCAGATTTAAAAATGTTTGTCCTTCAATAGATGTACTTCAGTATAATTCCTGGTTACTAATGGACCGGAAAAAACTTATTTCCTGTGAAATTATTGCATTATTGTAGTTATTTTCTGAAGCTAGAACAAAAATTCTTACTGAATGCTTCAGTCTTTACTACACCATTATTAGCAATTTCCCTATCTCCATCAATATTGCCGCTCATTTTGCTAGGTTTCAGTGCACTTAAAAAAAAGTTCTATTGTTCTGTAGGTTTTTTCCAAGACTATTTTTTCTTGATGTCCTCAGCTTCTTTTTGCCTCTCTCCCTGGCTTTAGATTTATATAGATTACTCTCTGTTCCCCTAGTGTTCTGGCTTTTATATGCTACTTTTTTTTATTTCCGCTTATTGTTTTATTTTGACACTGATTGAATAGGTCCTTTTGTCAAAGTCTGATCCTCTTTCATCATTGTGGGATCACTGGAAGAATGACTTCCATTCAGAAGTAGACCACCAATATAACTGATTATTTAACCAGTTGAAAGTGGGTTGTGGCTATGCATCCAGCGGGCTCCATCTGATCTGGGAGTCTGCATCAGTGTGCCATGAAACCATGCATTAGTTGGCCCTTTAGATGTCTGATCCTTCCTTAAAATTAAGAATCTTTAATACAAGGAGAGATTAATGTAATTCCATCTGGTTTTATTAAATGGTCAGATACAGGCTCTCAACCCATAAGCTTTTATCAGTTGCTTTTAGTGAGGTTTTATAGTTGCTCTAAGCTCCCAGAAAAGAAAATAACAGCAGGCTGACTCCAGAAGTGCTGGCCTTGTCTTTATGACAGTGGCACAGATGTGCTGCTATAATCTTTATTTCACAACTTAGATTGACCTTTGTGCACAGATGCTGAAAAAATCAGTTTTACGGATCTTTATATGTCTTGTGGAAGGAGTTTTCTTTGAGTCCATGTTTTTATTCCATACTAATTAGTGTGAAATAATGGAATTTAATTGCAGTTAAGTGGAGACAGAAAGAATTGTTTCCCGTAATGGGCTTTTTCAATGTTTTTAAATACCAAACGTTTTTGTGGCTAACTAGTCATAGAGTAATCTCAATTAGGGATGTCACTGGCAGTGAAAAATGCTCCTTGGTATAGTTTAGTGTTTATCTCCCATTGTTTTCTAGCATAAATTAAAAGATGGCTTCAAAGCCTGCTTTGCAGCCAGGTTATGCATTTCTATTGAATGTGCGCAGTGATGTATTGTCAGAGGTTTTTACCTGTAGTTAAAATTGAGCTATGTAGTAGACAGACATCATTATAGGGTGAGGTGTTGTTGTTAAGTATACTGCTCAGGTAACATTCCGATGACCTGTGAAATAATGAACAGAATGTCCAGTCCACTCTTTTCCTCTTTGTCAAGATTTCAAGCCACTGTTTATGCTGAAACTTAAAAGCTCTGGAAGGACCACTTCCATACTTCCCTTTGAGATAGTAGGCTCTGGTGCTCTATAGACAGAGGTTGTTGAATCTTTGTGTTTCAATGCTAGCCTATAAACTCTCCCATCATCTCCAGCTTTTCCTATCTTCCTCTCCATTTGATTTTATGATACCTTAACTTCCAAGTGTGTCCCTGTTGCTCTTGCCTAGGCAGATGATGACAACAGGATATGTTGGCTGTTTTCAAATATGGTAGCGTGTGAAACAGCAGCAGCATCTCACCTTGCTTGCTCAGTACAACTGCAGCATCACTTCATTGTGAAAAGAAACTCTTTAAAAAGCAAAGCAGAACCAGGCAGTTGGCAGAAATGATAGCTATGCTTACCCTAAGTATTTCAAAAGAAAATCTAATTGGAGTATCAATGGAGAGAATCCATTTCAATTATGGCAGAAATTATAATGAAATCAAGCATTAAAAGAGTTTCCAGAGGCTTTTGGTTAAAAAAAAATCCTTCAATCTAAGCATAATGATGTTCCAAAACAGCATTAATCTTGATGGTTAGTAAGAATTTATTGATTTTAGTACACCTTCCCCAGTCATACTGTATCATAGGCTACTCCAGGTTGTGGAACATATACATGGGACCACTCTAGGTGCCCAGCTGGTCCAGAAGGGATACATTTCTCTACTGTTAAACTCCTATGGGTATTCAGACCCAAACCAGCTGTTAAGAATGATCTCTGGTCTTTGCCAGCTGAACAGTGCACAGGAATTTGGAAGGTATTGGCTGATCAGAGGCAGTGCCATGGGTAGAGTTCTTTCTAACAAATAAATGTTACAGAACATCAAGTTATCCTGCTTAGTACTGTTTAATTCACTACTATCAACTTAAGTCTTGAGGATGCAGGGGCAAAGCAGTGTGTTGGGCCCCCAAGCAAGCATTTTCTTACATTTGTATTTAATGATAAACCAGAATTATCATGGCCTAAATTATCACAAGGGAATGTCTGGGCATCTCCCTACAAGAAAGACATTGAGGTGCTGGATGGAACATGTCCAGAGATAGACAACAGAGGTGGGGAAGGGATGGAGCACAAGTCTGATAAGAAGCAGCTGGGGGTGTTTAGCCTGAAGAAAATGAGGCTCAGGTGGACTTTATATCTCTCTACAACCGCCTGAAAGGAGATTGTACCAGGTGAGGGTCGGCCTCTTCTCCCAGGCAGCCAGTGATAGGACCAGGGGAAATGTCTGTAAGTTACACCAGGGGAGGTTTAGATTGGGTATTAGGAAAGGTTTCTTCATTGAAAGGGTTGTCAAGCAGTGGAAGAGGCTGCCCATGGTGAAATGCTTGGAACTGTTCAAAAGGCACATGGATGTGGCAGATGGAGATGTGGTTTAATGGTGAACGTGTCAGTGCTGGGTTAGTGGTTGGACTTGATGATCTTAGAGGTCTTTTCCAACTTTTATGATTCTGTGATTCTATAGCCTAAATAGATGTGAGAGCAGGCATCTGGATCCACCAGGTGATGTGGCACTCATTTAGGCAAAATTCTGCTTTTGGATCTGCTGTTGTTCTCTGTTTGTATTGCAGAAGTACTGAAGTGATGGAGAATCATGACACCTCTTTTTTTTATTAGGTAGAATAAGCAATAGTGTGTACTTTATCACACCTCTGATCCACCCTGAGCTGGCTACCACAAAACTAGAAAATCTGAGTTCACACATGCTCAGTAGGGACCTATTTAGAGTGCAGTAGGAAAATTGTCCATGCCGAGTGTTCCTTCCCTTTCCAACCCCCTCCTACTGCTACAAAGCAGACTGCACATATGGCATCCCTAGAAAGCAATTGAATGTGCTACAATGCTGGAGTTGCCAGGGTTGAGTGGTAATTTCTGTGCAATTGTTCTGCTCAGCATTGGGCCAGTGGAAAAAAATAGCCTGTGATGAGGGAATTAAAGGCTATTACAGAGTACATATGCATACAGGGGCTGATGTAAAATCACAAAAGCAGTCTTAATTCTGTTCTTTGCTCATTTTTGAGTGCTTGACTTGGCAAACTTCGGGGTTTTTTAGCAACTGCTTTTTTTAGGTAAAATTAAATATAAAGATGTCTGTGGGTCTTTCTAGAACACTGTGGGTTGCACTTGCTAGCACTTGACTTAGTCTATGTGCTGGATTTAGTTCTAAGTCCAAGGGAACAAATCATCAGGTTGTGTTTTGTTATTGAGAGAGCTTTTTACTCTGATCTGAACCTTTCATTTTGATTTATAGCATCTGAAAGTATTGTGCTGGATTTTGCTCATGGTCTCTGGACAGACACAAAAATTATTGTGCTGTTAATTGTGCTGTGTCACCCACTTTATCCACTTTCTCAGACTGTGCATTTGTATCCATTTGCCAAGCTTTTGTACAGAAAAAAAAAGGATTTTTCCCCCCTTCAAAGAGTATTTGTTTTTCTAGTATATGTAAAGAAAAACTAGAAAATAAACTAAAACATTCCTAGACTGCTTTAAACTTACCTGTGTTTTTGTCATCCAAAGCAGCTAAAACAACAAAATACTCCTGAACACTGGTACAGTTAAAATTTCTTCGTATCTCTTCCAGCTGGCTCAAGGCTGACAGGATTCTGCTTTAGAGCTCAGTTTTGACAATGCTGATGAACACTCTGGCCCAGATCTACAAAATGTGTAAATTTGTTCTCAACTTTAAACACCTCCATCATTCTCTTGAAGTCACCAGATTTACTTAGGCTAAGTAAAGCTCAAGTTAAACCTGTGCTTTGGACATCAAGGGATTCTGAGACTGCCATTTTGTTAATTTTTCTTATATCAACTAGCACAGCCCAACTGGGGCTCTGGTGCTTTTAGAATGTGCATAGTGACTAATAACACTAATGCAGTTTTCAGCTGATTTTAGGATTAAAACACAAGCAGTGGTCTCAAAGACATTTACTTGTCTTACTACAATAAAATCATGTGCGTGTTCAGAAGGACAGATGAGCAGGCAGCCATCTGAGAGATCAGCTCGCACATCAAATTCTACAGCAATATTCAGATCTTCATGCTTAAACTGGGATATTTGATTTAAACTGTGATCCCACCTCTGTTGTGTTGGGGTTTTAGAATAAGAGAGATGTAGTTTGTGACTTCTGCGCAGCAAACTGTGGTTTTTAGTCTTTGGGCAAATTATTGTATTATTTTTGGAAGATAGGTTTTCTGAAAGTTCCCTAGTTGAGATAACAAGGAAGGAAGCATGAGAGAGCTAATGGATTTACCTATGTAAATGACACCATTTTTAATTAATGCCTCACAATTTATATGTGTGTAATGAAAGGGCATTTGTAAAATTAGACTGTCCACAACAGGCTAGCCCAGAATTTTTGTAAATGCAAAGCAGGATAAGAGGCCCTCTGGTAGAGCTGCCTGTCCTCATTTCTCTAATTGAAGTGAATACCCCGGTGGGAAATCGATTATTTTTAATATAGATACACAAATTAAAACTCCATTTGGAGGTATAGTGGGACCATCTTATAATTGACTTTGATCTTGAAGAAATATCTCCATAATATTTATTTTAATACTGTCTCTGCCAAAAAGGATATCTAGAAGGCAAAATATTATTTTACTGAGAAAAGCCTGAGCATGTGTAACACCAATTCTACCAGAGCTTTGAGGGCTGAAATAAATTTCTTTGTTGCAGGTGGCTGCCAAATACCAGCCAAATAATGCTGAGGTCCATCTTTCCACTTCTTACTCTATTTGAAATTAGTGTAAATGGTAAAGGAAATTACCAAAGGTATTTAAGCAGTCAGCTCCTCAGATAAGCCATGCCACTTTTATGTCTATACTTTCTATAGGTTAACACTTTAAAAATATCCTCCTTTAAAAAAGCATAAAAATATTTAAATATACCCATTTAAAACTGCCTTTTCCCTTTCCTGCAAGAAATTACAAGCTACTGTAGCACTGGAGGGGCCAATGATCATCTATTAATGATTTGAATGGACAGGCAATCATTCAAAAGACTTTGATCCTCAGGGGCAATTAGGAAGACATTGAATAGGAAGTGCTGACTCTTTGCATTGAACAAACATTGAGTTTAACTGCTTCATTTTAAAACATGCCTTTCTAGTCACTTCCTTGAAGGTTTCAAAGAAATGTGGTGCTTCAGCTGGAAGCCTTTCTTCTTCATTATTAAGAACAATTGGGAACTAAATTAAAATATAAAGTGTTCTCCAGAGAAGAAGCTGATTGTATTTGGTAGACCATCTGCTTCTATTGTGGAAATCTTGGATACAGCTCTTCTTTAATCAGAAGGGGTCAAAGAATAGCTAGTGTCAAATCAAAGCAAGTAAATGTGTTTGTGGCAGGATTTCAGGTGTTCAGCACAATGCTTTGTTTTCTCAAAAGGTAGTTCCCACCTTGCTGGCAAATTTTTAAAAGGTAGGAAGCTCTCTGTCATTTGTATTCCTCCTTTGCGTGTGGTGATTCTGATTGAGGGAAGGAGAAGTGAATTATCTCCAAAAGCACCATTTTTGGTGCTTGCATAGTTTAAACATGAAGCAATAGTCAGGCAGCAAGGTAGGATACCAGGAATCGCTAGATGTATCCCATAGCATGTGTCAGAACTGAGCTGGCTGTGAAAGCACCTACATCATATTTTAGGACATTTGAGGTCCTAAAAAAGTCCCACAAACAAACACAGATACCTCTCTGTTTTATCAGCAAAATCCTTCCTCCTTTAACCCTGAGATGGGTGGATGCAGGTTGTCCAATTCTTAGATGAAGCAATCACATCCCAGCCCAACAAAGTGTCTTCAACCCCAAACTATGAAGGAGACTTGAAAACCCTTTTTTTTCATTGAAGGCGGATCATTGAGCTGTTAGGAGGGGAGGCAAATGGGGAATTTACAATAGTGAGCATTACCCTTAATGTCCCTCCTGGTGCTTTTTTAATTTTTCTTAACTATTGTCTTGTGTCAAATAAATCAACAGGCAGGAAGCAGAGCCATGGGACCTCCCAGCTGCAAGCTTAGAGTCTTCACTTAAACAACATGTAATCAAGCTGCCTTTTGGGCTCCATTCCTTTGTGACCTGTTAATTTTACATTTCTAGCTGCACAGCAGCTCTAATCCATCTGGGTTGTGGAGAGCCTGGTATGCAGGATTCTCTGTTCCCACATGACTGCAGTCTTGTCCTGGTGTGCAAATTCACATTCATTCGGGCAAAAGATGATTTATGAAGTCAGGTTTTCCATTTCCTGAGTGAGAGTTTTAAGCCACAGATGGAAAGCATTTATGTATAGGAAATAATTTCAGACACTAGGAATGACACAGAGTGCTGTACAGAATTTTTGGTCACAAGGCAACTGCTGAAATCCACACAAGAAGTGCCCTTGCAGAAAACCCCTTCTTCTTGCCTCATGGTGCCTGGCTGAGTGACCTGGGTATGTATGTGTAAAAGATGTGAATTCATGATACTACAAAACACTGGGATCTTCAGTCAAGACACTAGATCTCAATTCCAGATCTATGAATGTGTTCTTGGGGTGTTAAATCACTACAACACTCAAAATGTCCCCGTGCTCTTAGATGAACAACAGCTTGGATCTGTCTAGTCCGGGACTTGGCCACACAAACAAGTAGAGCAGATAGTATATGCTACATCCAGGTTTTGCCTTCTTCCTACACCAGGAGGGCCATAAAGCCACTTCAGCCCTTGACTGTCGTGTGTTCTGCCACAGAAGCCTTGGCCAGCACTGAAATGGAACAGCAGTGTAAGAGAAAAACAGTTTGATTTTTTTCTTTAATGTTTGTTTTACTGTTCCCGTTCTTCCTAATCTTTGTTGATTTATTGAAGACTGACAAACCAGTGATTATTTCATGCTGTAAGGCTCCTTTCCATAACACTGGATGTCACAAAAATATGGTTTATTCTGCAACAGTCAATTCTACCACTTATACAAAAATCATATGATTTCAGTGTAGAGACAGTTATCCAGATAATTACAGTCAAGTTTCTTCCAGAGACAGGACTGAAAGCAATACATTTACTTGAGTTAAAATTAACCCTGAGTAATTCGGTGGTGAGATTCAGCTTTTTCTCAATTAGGAGGAAAAAAGCAAAGCTCAGGTATCATATTGGAGAGCGTGTTATTGTAGATCTGAGTAAGTATGAAGGTTAAAGAGGAATATGTAACCACCACATATCTTATGCTTGTTTCTACACAAAGAGGGGAGAGCACACAACCAACCTCTAAAAATGTCTTCTCAATCACTGAGCTTCAGCTGTTTTTCCTATTCCAAATCCCTTATACTTTTTTGTTTAACTTATCTTTGCTCTATTCTAACCTTCTTTTTCTCAGTTTCTCTCATTCCATATTTTTCTCACCTTCCTCCCCTTTCTCATTTTTATTCTTGTCCATTGTGGCATCAGTCCTTCTCATTTGTTCCTTCTCACACAGTGTTTTTCCATTTTCTCCTTTTCCCCATGCTGCACGGGAGGCTTTGGAAAACCCTTCTCCTTCCAAGGAGTGGCCTTTTGGCTTGAGTTGGCTTAGGCTTAGCTGTCAGCAGTGCAGTGAGGTGCTTGTAGAAACCAGTGGAGAAGGAAAGCCAAACTTCTCCATATGGAGCCCAGTGCCAGTACAGGTGAGCTGGGGAGGGTGGGGTGCCTGTGCAGAGGTGGGCTGTGAAGCTTTTCCAAAGCTTGTGCCCTCCCCTCTGTTATTTAAGCAATTACACTGACATATACGGGCATATATTCTTACATAAATATGGATTCAAAACCTGGAGTATTCTTAGTGCAAAACAACTGGCTGAGGTTTTCAGATGAGAATCCCAAAAGACTTCTGTCTTGCCTTTATGCCTTTTACCACTGCGCTTGCTGCAAGTCCAGGCTCAGGTAGGGATCATTAATGTGTTTTGTTAAGTTTGATTCTGAGAAAGTCTTTATTCATTGTTCAGGGCAAGATCAGTTGTTAGCTGAAAAAAAATTGCTATTTTATTCTTTCCTTTGTTTCTGTAGCAGCTTTGCCTGGGTGAGCAATCTCCAGGCCAGCTGTGGTACCTGCAGGGCTTAGCCCTGAGAGGGCAGGGGAGAAGGAAGCAGCAGAGCCTGGGAGCTGCTGTGAGAATGCTTTTAACAAACACTATGGAAGCACCTGGTGGCTTCAGCTGTAGCCTTAATCCAAACATCCTAATTGATTGGTTCGGTTATTTATTACACTTAGCTTGCTGCTTTGGGCAAAGCAACAAGCTAATAAAGGGCCAGCAGTTTGTTTTTCAATTTTTTGCTGACTGGTGTGCTTTTTGGGGGTCTCTTATGCTTCAGTAAGCATGTCTTGTCTTTTCTTCTCCCTGTGATCTATCGCAATCATCTGCCTCTCTCTGCTAACTCCTTCGCTCCATCAACCTGTCCTAAGAGATGTCCATTTTGTTGACCATGTGAATTATTATCTTTGTTTGTCCTTTTTTATTCTAAATGCTGTACCACTTCTTTTGTTCACTGCTCCGCTGAGTAAGTTGTTTTGACTTTAGTGTTTTGTTGTCTCATAAGCAAGTGGCAATAATACAAAGATAATCAAAAGCCTGAGCATCTTCAAAAGAAACTTGGAAAGAATGTTCCTCTTTATTTGACTTAACAGCATCTGCTGATGCTGATTATGGTGTCCACAAGTAGCTATGGAGTAGGAGTAATGCAGTATAGGAAAAACTAATATGTTAAAATCAGAAGAATCATGATCCTGAATACTTGGTTCTATCAATATGAACTTTGATTTATTTGTATGATTAAATAACTCAGATGATGCTAAAGTCTTCGCAAATTTTCTCTGCTAAAGTGAATCTGAGTCCAGAAAAGAACAGCCATATCACACTGGCATGGTTGAAATGTTGAATTCTGCAAAATAATCAAACCCTAAAAGGACTGGAGTTTGATCTCTAATTTTTTTCCACTAAGAAGGCGGACACAGGTGACTTAGGACTGAGGATAAGGGGATTTAGTCTGCCACAGAAAATTCTGTTACCCATTCAGCAAGTTTTAGGGCATCTTTTGCTGGCACTTAGCTACAGGGGAAAGGTCATGCAAGTCAAAGCTTTAAATTCAAAACATGAGCATAATGGGCCAGAGGCCCCAGATGCCTTTATATCATCTAAGTTGGTGGTGGTGAAACAGCCCAGAGAGCAAGCAGGGTTTCTCCCTGAGTATTGTTTTCATTCCAGGAGAAGGGAGACAAGAGAGTTTTCTACTCCATGGGGAGTATAACCAAAGCTTCTGCAAAGAGCCTGTCATGGAGCTTCCTAGGCAGTGAAAGCTACATGGTATTTTACAAAAGTGTACACTTTAATGATTGTTAATTGCAGAGTGCTCTTTTAATACATGGGGAGCCTTCAATATCTGAAAATCTATTGAGCGTCATGTTGGAGACAGAGATGGAGAAGGACATGGGGGCTTTTAGGAGGGCGTTTACTCTGTGTCAGCAACATCATGTGTCTAGCTGAGCAGGGGCAAAAAAAAGCCAGAAAAAATGTCCACAGTGGGTTCCATTGACCCAGAGACTAAGAACATCAGGAATCTGAAACTATGTTTACAGCTTTACTTCCCTCTTAGGAACATTAACACTTCAAAATATATTATTATGGTACTCATCCATGGTTACAGGGCTTTTCCATGATTATGGTCCTTAGTTGTTTGGTTTTTTTTCTGTGGGAAAGAATTTGCACAGATCAAGGTTGACTCATAAAACCTTTGAACACAACTGTGTGCAACAACAGCTTTAGACATCCCATTGAGATGTAAAGACCCAAAATATCCACTGCTATTAGTACTTAACTTTTTATCACCAGTGTGGCAGTTAGAACAAGACGAGAAATGAATCTTCCACCAGGTTGTCAATCAGACACTGCTGATATTTGGAATATAGTAATGAAATCACTTATTCAGGTGACATCCTCATAAAATACCTGCTGTTACAAGAGTGTGTTTCCGAAGTAAATTAGACTCTTTGTTCTTGTTTCAGGTTGACTTTTGTGGTTATAGCAGAAATTGCATGATATCTGTTTGCCATATGAAAGGGGATATTTATAGACTTTTATTTTGTGCTTGAGAACAACAACTCAGAAATCCTGAATAGAGCAGTAGCTCTCAGCTTTTACACTGTTTTCTGAATTTTTTAAGCCACTTGATAATCAAAATGCTATTCAAATAATTCTGGTTTTCAACATTTTGCACTTTTGTATGCATGGTGTGCATAATTGTCATTCTCATGGCTTATCATTGGAGAACTTCTTACAGCCTTTCAATACTTTAAAAGGAGGCTTTTAAGAAAGATGTAGAGAGATGTTTTACTAAAGTTTTTAGTGGCAGGGCCATAATGGTGCTAAATGAAAAGAGAATGGATTTAGATTAGATATAATTAATTGTTATTATCAGGCTGATGAGGCACTGGCACAGGTTGCCCACAGAAGTTGTGGATGCCCCATCCCTGGAAGTGTTCAAGGCCAGGTTGAATGGGGCATTGAGCAACCTGGTCTAGTGGAAGGTGTTCCTGCCCATGTTAGTGGGGTTGAAACTAGGTGGTCTTTCAGGTCCCTTCCAACCCAAACCGTTCTGTGATTCTGTGACCTGTGTGATGATGAGATCAATGTACGCAGGAAGCTTTTTGCTTTAGACAAAATCTACTAGCAAAGGTACAAAGTTAACATTAATACAAGTCTTTTAACTACTGTGTGATAACACCGTATCTATGTTACAGATAATTTGGTTGTATTTTCTATTTTGGGAAGTTGTAAGACACTTTTCAAACATTGAGCACTGAATGATGACATGGAATGGTTGATCCACTTGCACAAGTGGATGGATAATGTGCAGAAAAGCTGTAGCATCTTCCAGAGTGTCAGTTCTGTTGTTAAACTGAAGCAAGATGATCACTTGTTAAGACATTTCCTCTCATGTATTTTAAATTAATTTTAGTGCCTGTAAAAAATGCCCACTGCACCCAAAGCAATGTTGAGTTTTTCACTTTTATTTGCTTGCAGTAAATAATGATCTACAATAAAAAATTTCCTCCTAAGGGGAGAAGAAGCAGCAATAGCCTTTTGGGGAAACAATGGCCTTGCAATGTGTTCCTAAAAATCTGTGTGGCACTAAGGCTGAGATGTCCAAAGGACATAGGAAGTCAAATGGTGTTACAAAGAAAGCAAATGACTGGCTCAGTTCTCCCTAGATGAGGAATGCCCACTGTAAGCTCATGCAGGTCATTCTATCATGAAGATGTCTGAGAGATGGAACTGATGTTAAGCATTAGCACCAGCAGAATTTAGGCCTGACTGCTGTCTAGAAATGCCCGAGTTTGGAGGAGTGAAGAGTACAGTTTCCATTCTGCTTGGAACTACAAACATGCCTGTAGCTACAAAGATCCCATGTCAAACATAGGAAGTTGTGTGCTCAGAGCATCTAAGCCCTTGAGCTCTGTAACAGCCCTGCGGCGTCTGGGTAACACTCTGGTCCTTGGAAACGTCCGGCCTGGATGGAATTATGAGACAGCATCCAGTACTGAGCTTACAACAGAACTGCTGGCAGAGAGCTGCATGAAATGCCTCTTGGAGCTTGCAACCCTGTAAGCATACAGTAAGTTAAGTGAATTAACACAAAATTGCATTTTAATGCCCAAACAAGTGAATTGAGTTAGTCCTTTAATCTACTGTAGTTCTCCTTTTCTTTTCTGTGTACTAGAAAAAAGCAGATTCCTACCTGATGAGGTTTTGTGAGGTTAATAGCTATGAAGTGCCCAGGCACTCTGATGATGAGGGCTGTATAAACACAAAGATATTATGCAAGCATAGTGATGCCAAATGCTTAGTGCAGATTTCTTGTTCATGGTCTAATTTCATCTCTTCCCTTTCCTCCCTCTTCTCATTTTCTCTGCAGAGTATATATCCCTTTTAGATGAAAATACTTGTTCCTCTTCTTGAAGTACCCTGGTTATATTACCAGTGGTGTTGGTACCATTCCTTCTTGGTATATGTACCTGTATAAAAATGAGTGTTGAACAGGCCTTCAGGACACATTCCTTTTTGTGCTTCCTTTCTGTGTGGGAGTTTAAGGAGTGTATTTTCTTTCCTAATGGATAAAACTGTTAACAAACACAGTCTCCATTTACATGGTAAAAAAGAATTTTACGCTCATGTTTTGTGATGTTGTAGTTGTGCAAAGACAACCTTGTTTATGTTAGTAAATGATAGGTGACCTAATTGAGACTGAAGTGGAATAAATTCTGTATTTTGCTAAATTGCCTAAACATGCTGTCTTCAGAGAGCTACTCAGATTACTTTTCAGTTCTCTTGTAAAGATTGTTTCTGATGCAAAGGTTTAAATAAACTAACCACTTGTCCCTAACAATGGTTGCCAATCTCAGGTGTATGTTTGTGAATAAAAATAGAGTTCTAGGCCATGGAAATGGTGTTTCTTTACTGGGTTTTTGTTTTGTTGGTTTTTTTGGTTTTGGGGTTTTTTTTTAGTTTGTTTTTTTTTCTGTTTATACTAAATGGCTGTGATGTTAGAGCCATTGTATAGTTTCTTGGAGAAATTATAGTGTAAAATATCAAGGCTTTCCCTTAAAAAAGAAATGTCATTCCAAATGTAGCAAATATCAGATCATTTAGCTGTGTAGAGCCTGAAGCTAAGCTGGATACTGATTGAGTATGAAATGTTTATGTTGGGGTGGAAGAACTGATATGGTAAGCCACAAGCCACATTCTTTTGCTTTATATTTGAAAGGGCAAGTATTAGGTGTATAAGCATATGATTTCCATACTCCTCATACATGCATTTGTTTTTTAAGTAGTTTTTCTTTTTTCCTTAACTTTACTTGTCTTCATGTAATGCCTTGAAATAGACTCACGTGTGCCCTGGGTGACTTTGCATGGCCCAGAAACCTACAGAGAGCTTTGCCCTGCTGTGACACAAATCTAAATGGTGATGCTTGTTTTCAGTTCTCAAGGATATGTCTTTGATCTGAATAGAAGAGGCTGAGTTGTACGAAAGAATGCTCAGACATAGTTGCTCACATTTGTGATGCAGAGCACAAAGGCATGTGCACAAGATGGGTCTTGAATTGCCTGTTTTTACTTGGTCTTAACCAGAAAAAGCTGTCAGAGATGTCTGTAAAGGCTTCTGTGTATAATTGATGGGTAAAAAAAAAAAGAGAACCTATATAATACACTTGTGAATATGGCAAAACAAACTGGAGTGCAGTTCCCTAGGATTTATTGGTATGTTAAGAAATAATACTCCTTGTATTTCTTGTATTTGTGTTCACTTCATTGTCATCCCAGCCTTGGGAGCTTTGTGAAACACTGTGCCTGGTTATGCAGACCATGATTCAGGAGTGGTTCTGCTGGAAGAAGCAGAGTGGATTGTTACAGGTGATGTAAATCAAGTGTAAGTGGGTGGAAAGACCTAGGGAGCTGGTATGGTAGAAGCAGCAGGGGCTGTCTAATTACATTAATCCCATTCTTGTCCTAAAGCAATGACCACTAATAAGGCACTGGAGCGAGGGTTTAGAAAGAGAAAGTGCCCCTGTAGTTCTGCAACTCTCCCAAACAGAAAAAGATGACTTTTCTCATTGCTCACCACAGCCATGCACCTGTTTGGCCTAAACTGGCACCTGCAGCCGATGGAAGGGCAGATGTATGAGATCACGGAAGACACAGCCAGCAGTTGGCCAGTGCCAACGGACGTCTCCTTATATCCTTCGGGGGGCACAGGGTTAGAGTTACCTGACAGGAAAGGCAAAGGAGCCAGTGAAGGTATGGTTGCTGTGTGTCCATGTTGTGAGTCCTCTGTCTGCCTCTAAACTCCAGCCGTCCAGTCTCATGTTCCATTACCCTCAGTGCTGCCATCAGCAGGTGCTTCTCCAGTCTTTCATGTCTAGAGCTAGTAGCTGTCAGTCCTGTTTCCATATGTTTCTAAGTTTCATACCCCTCTGATGTCCACTAATGCAATTAAACTGTGTGAAACCTTCTCCACACATTCAAGGCATTCTCACAGACTACAGAAGGCCAGCATGAAAACCCTGCCACAAGTGGTTGTTTTCATGGAAAAACATTGTCTCTTGAAAATTAAATGATTCCTGGAGCACTGGATCAAGCTTTTTCTACAGAACTACAAAAATGTTTGAGTTGGACTATTTGTTGCCACTTAGCAAATGTTTTGAGGACCAAATTACTTACTAAGAGCTATTACACTGTAATTTTTGGCATTCCAGAGTTGAGCATAGCTTTGCAAAAGTAGCCAGATAAAAAGCCTAGTCTCCATAAAGTATCATGGTGTTGATAGAAATTAGAAGCAGCTTATGGGTCCTCAAGTCAGCAGCACCTTACTCAGCAGCTTTACATCACTGTGTTCTTTTTTTAGAGGCACCACTGCTAAAAGTACTTGTAAGCTCTGCAAAGTCTTATCCCTCGCCAGACATAGCTGGAGAAATGAGAAATGCAAACTTTCAGAAAGCTTTTTTGTTTGCGCGTTAAGCTTCTCTGTATATAATTATGAGATACCAGTAAGGTAATAGACTATTCTTGATAGTTCTTTTGGTAGAAGTTTTTTGCACAGATAAGATGTATGCTAGTGTTCTTGCAACTCGCTAAACTCAAACATTTCCATATTGTTCCCTAGGCTTTGGCTGACAGCCTGTGTTTAGATGTTTAATTTAAATTAATTGTAGCGGTGTTTTCCTATAAGAGTTTTTCTGTCTTTATTAGTCCAAATCAAGGCCATAATTATGTGTGTTCCTTAAAATAGTGCATTTACTGGTAACTGATGGCTGCCATCAAGTTGCTACAAGGAAAAATCAGCTAAGCAGGTTATTCTCAGCAAACCTTACTAGACAGTACAGCAAGCTGCAGACAGCCCTGCTGTTGTACTCAAAAATACTTCACGACAGATCCTTTTCTTTTCCCCTCTAACTTGCCATATGGTTCATTTTTGAATCATCTAGCTTTGATCTGTCCATTTCCTTTTAAAAGTCAAAGTAAAATGTAGGTATTCAAAGCCGCCATCCAAGCCAAAGACCTCCACTTAATTTCATTTTAGCCACGTTTATATGTGACATGAGTAGAAGTTTTGATTGCTGCTCTGTTAAAAGAGAAATCTGGGAAGTAGCATAGTTGTGTCATGAGAAGACCCCTCAAGTTAGTGCTTTGTATAGATCTTAGGGAATCTGTAGGCTTTAGAGGAAAATACCATGTCCTGACTAAAAAGCACATCAGCACATCTTTGGTGCAGGAGTAATACTGTCCAGCCTTCAAATGCAGCTCTCTCCCCATCAGGTAACTGTGTAACTAATTCTGGGCTAGCAGTGCTGCAGGGCTTCTGTTCTAAACCAGAATGTCTGTGATTGAAATCTATTTTAAAGAGAATTGAAATATATTTGAATGTCTTCTGAATCAGAATGAAATAGGCTAGAATGTGTTAGGAGCATCCTTAGTGCTGATCTGAATGAATCATTGCCAGTGTCTTGCCAGCTCTCAGTAAGTCATCCTTTCTCATCTGTGGCCGTGCTCCAGAACAGCATTTACCTCTGTTAAGCCCAACCCCGTTTACCAAAGCCCTTAATCACATGCTTACATTTAAGCATGTAATTGACTGTGGTTGAAGTCAGAGCTGTGTGTGTTTTTAAGTGTTTTGATGGGTCATGGAACCATCCTGTGAGAAATACAGAGAGATTCAGCAAGGTCTGAAATGAAATAGTTCATTTGGATATGAAGAAATTAGGAAGAGTTGCTACGGTAACTAAAAAGTTCAAGGTAATGTGCAGAAAGAGCAAAGTAATTGACAGCCCAATTAAGAACTCAGACCTGAAGTTAATTTTAAGGAGTCGGGTATTCTGATTAAAAGCCAATTTCTGATTAGAAGCTGAAATGGCTTTTTTATTGTACTTTCTTCATGAAGTATCCAGTCCACAGGGCCTGATCTTATTGTAGGCTGCAACTGGTGAAACAGAGAGGGATTTCAGGGACTGAATTCAGAAGAGAGTTTCTCCTATTTGACTTCTCTATCAGGACAAGCTTCAACCTCTGGCAACATGACATAACAGCTCTTAGGATATGTGCTTTTCAGACATACAACTGTCCACCAAGAGGAGACATAAACTTTGTAATTGTGTGTACAAAAAATTATTTCTGTGAGACTGTCTTTTGTAATCACAGAAGCATTTTCTTTTGCATGAGCAAGTGCTGATCTTTACAGAATACACCCTGTGCTCATTTTCTCCAGGCTCTATCTTGCATAGCAACATCTGTCATATTAAATTCTCACCTTCCCTGATTCACTCTGATGTACAATCTTTATTAATGAACAATCATGGGGTTTATCAAATACTTCAGGTTTTCATCTGAATATCTAAGAATCTATAAAACATGTCAGTGGTAATCAGAAAAAAATATATCCTTCATTTGAACCAGAACATGTGATATCTTTAGCTCTTCTTTAATAGAATCCTCAGTCTTTTCATCTTACAATAGTGCAGTAAGAACTTTGCATGAAGACATTGGAGCTGTTTCTCATAATCCTGGGAGTGTGAAAAGAAAATTTTAGTATGCGAAATAAATACTATCAATCCAGTTGATAAAGTAATTCCCTTCAAAATATAGCTGATTTATTTTCCTTGTACAATTAAACTCTATTAGCCCAGAAGGATTCAGAAAGAATGCCCATTTACCTAAACTGTTTCCTATTATCTCCTTTATTATATACATGGACTGAAAAAAGATAAAAGTCAGCAGATTTCCTGCCTGTACTTCTTTGAGAATGATGAGCAAAGATAAATGGAGATCTTATAAAATTAAGAGTAGCTTTTTTTGTATGAACATACAGCCTTTGCATATATAAACCTTTTGTGCTGGTATGCATAGAACTTCTGCCTCAAGATAGCTCATGCCATCAAGTCCTGCTCCAGCAGTATCCTTAAGCAGTTGCTGACTTTAAATCAGGGGTTTAGTGTTACTGGAGCCAAAAGTTCTGCAAGGAAAAATTCTCCATCCTTAATAGTTAATATGCATATACTTTCTATATTGATTTTCAGAGACAGCTAACAATTTACATCTGTTTCTGGAGAGTTTGTGTTGGGATGGTATATGGAGAAATTTAAGGCAATACTATATTTAACATTATGTAATCATAATGGAAATGTCATTTGAAATAATAAAATGCAGTGTTCTACAAGTCCCATTTTCAATATGGCAAGTAAATTCTGAGACTATTTGACATAAATTCATGATAGATGGGAAAGGATTTTTTTTCCCCCATCCTCAAATGTAGGTACTGGAAGAAAAAAAAATTCATAACGTGATTTTCGTACAAAAGAATGTATGTAGTGAGAAGTTCCCTTCTCAATTTGTTACAATTGTTTGCTCTGTCAAATGCAGAGTAGTGTGTGCTGTAATGGCATGGAGATAAGAAACAAATTTATTTGCATTTCCTAAATTAATAATTAGTCCTTGTTGGTGACATGTTGCTCTCTTTGCTAAAGCCAGAGTCTTTCAGGTGATGCTACTGCATGCTTTTCCACTAGAAGTGTCCTTAATAAAGGCTGTTTGCTAAGCAGTTGCCTTCTTCATCATCCCTGTGTTCTGTGCCTAAAGCTGTGGCCACTGGTTATAGCACAGGCTGAAAAGGGAACATTCTGGCACCTGATTTTTCATTCTGCCCCTCATTCTCTAATCTTCCTTTGGGTCCAGATTTTTTGAAGCAGCCATCTGCTTTGGGAGCTATAACTGCATAAATTTCCAACCTGGAATTCCTCAGGTATGTTTTTCGGGGTGCCAAGCTCCCTGCTGACTCCCTTGGACATTATGGCATGTCCTGATCCCATTTGAATACCCAGGCTCTCCAGCCTGGTAGTTTTAGAAACAGATGCCTCCATTTGTCTTCTGAAAGAAAATGGATAATAATAGCATATTTTACAGATTATATTGAAACCCAATTAAAACCTCTAGTGGTTCTTAAAAGATACTACTCAAGTGCAGGGTATTGTCTCCTTTTTGTATCTCAGTCCTTTTTTTTATTTGCCTTTTTTTTACTCTTTCAAATACTGTTACCACTGTCAAGGATTAATTTAATGGAGAAACATTTTCCTTTCCCCACTTAGGCATCGTTCATGCTGCTGTTCCCCACCCCACCATTCCACTCTGTGGTACATCTATCTCATTCTCACTACACTTCTCTTTACTAATTTAATGATGACTTCTCCATTCCTAAACTTCTATTAATGTAGGATATAATGTCTGATGATTTATTCTTGTCTTTGGAATGTAATTACACACTCTGTGATGTTACAGTTTAAACAAAAGGCCATTTTTCTCCAGGTTGCTCTTCCCATGCTCATGTTTTCAAACAAAACAGTTATTGAAGCCAGAAATAATCCTGACGGGTTTTTTTCCCATAATCGTATGGATTGGCTAGACAAAGTACTTTGAAGACTTCAGGACACTAACAGACTATTTCTCAAGATCAGTGTCAGAGATACCAGTATGATTAGATTACTTTCAGGATCTAAAGACTAATTCAAGAATTTTGTTCCTGTGTTTTGGCAGGAAAGCCCAGTAGTTTCTTTCCAGACGACAGTTTTATAGACTCCGGAGAAATTGATGTAGGCAGACGAGCCACACAGAAGATCCCTCCTGGTATCTTTTGGAGATCTCAGGTGTTCATCGACCACCCAGTGCATCTGAAATTCAATGTGTCTTTAGGAAAGGCTGCTCTTGTTGGCATCTATGGCAGAAAAGGACTCCCACCATCACACACACAGGTAATGGGACCTTATTTCCTTAATTAAATTATGTTTCACTTACTAAATTATGTTGTCTCAAATTGATGTTTGTATGATGCATTATTTCATCTATTTCTTTCAAGAGTTTGTTGCATGCTTGCAAGATGCCCAAGGTCATTTATCCGGAGAACGTGAATCAAGAGATAATTGAAAAAATTTACACAAATTAATCTGGTAGGCTGTAGGCAGGGGAAGAGCAGGCAGTTGCCTGAGGCAGCAGGCTGCCAGAGGAGAAGAGTTTTGTGAGGCTGGTGGCCACTGAGGGTACCAGCTGGTTGCTCCAAACAGCAGAAGATACCACCTTCTCCATCCAGTGCTTTGCACAAAGGCAGCCACACTCAAACTGCATCCAAAGGAATCTTCTCTTAAGCAGATTCATATACATCAGGTCTGTCTCTCTTCCAGTCCCTGCCTTTCCTGTCTCATGGTAAGGGCAGCAAGACCCCAGTTGGCCACCATTATGTGAGCAAGGTTCACTTCTGTCTTCCATGTCAGAATGCCTTGAGCAACCCTTCACATGATGTATGCTGACTATCTGCTTAGACTGAGGTTTGTCAGGGCCCAGTAGTGTATAAGAAAAGAAAACCAGTTTTTTACAGAAAGCCACCAACTTAGGCAGAAATCAAGATCCAAGTTATTATTCTGTAGGACTAAAATGAAAGCAGATGTTTTTTTTAATACACCTTGATAAAAAAACATATCAAAAAATCACTTTGTGAGAAAAGGTCTTAAGAACCATCTCCCTAAGTAAGGAATTTATACTTTTTTTTCTCTCCTTTCTGTTTCAGCTTCTAAGCTGCTTTTACCCAGATTGATTAATACATTAGGGCATAATACACTGGCAGTGCAAAGTGTCTTACTCCCACTGGCATCAGCAGGTTATCAAAGAATTAGCAGGTTTATGGTAGTGTGTCTTGCCCTTGCTCTCTACTATTAGCTGAAAATACTAGAGATTTATAGAAATATGACACCTTTTTTTGGTTTTGAACAAACAAATATGTTTATTATGATCTCTGTGGATAATGTGGTATTTTATACATATTAACACACCTCCCACTTATTTCTGTTAAAGAGATGTCATAAGTCTATGCTTCTCTATGTACTTTTCTGCAAAATTAAAATATATCAGTAGGGTCAACACATCATAATTCCAGTGCCACAGAAATGGTGTTACTGCCCTTTTCTAATCAGTCTCTTTTCACAGGGAGATTCAAACATTTATAATTTAAAAATCCTGTGTTAGTTTAAAAAAAACTCAAGTCATGATTGCATAGTACTAACTTTAGATCAGAACTCTGTATTCATTTTATTTTATTATCATCTTAAATTTTGTTATGGAACAGAAGTTATTACACAGATAAGTTCAATTGTTTAAGTAAAAAACCTAAAGTTTAACAAATAAATCTCACTTTTTCCACAGAGTGCAGTCATTGATTTCCCATGAGATCCTAATTCCTGCAAGCAGATGTGCTCAAGTGTGGGCTCCATTGTCCATGAGGCCAGAGGTCCTGTCAGGAGCCTGTTCCAGCACAGGCTTGGGATGGGGTCACAGCCTTCCTTCAGGCATCCACTTGCTCCTGCACGGGTCTTCTCGCCAGGTTGCTTGCAGGGGGATCTCTGCTCCCCTTTGGAGCTCCACAGGCTGCAGGGGCACAGCTGCCTCAACATGGTCTGTGCCACAGGCTGCTGGGGAATCTCAGCTCCAGCGCCTGGAGCCACCTCCTGCTTCTCCTTCTGCGCTCACCTTGTGTCTGTATAATTGGTCTCACTCCCCTCTTCTTTAGCTGCAGTTACTTCTGTGCAATAATTTTTTTGCCTTCTTAAATATGTTATCAAGGAGGTGACAATTGCTAACATCACTGAGGGGCTCAGCCTTGGCCAGTAGCAGGTCTGTCTTGGAGCTGGCTGGCATTGGCTCTTTCAGACACAGGGAGAGCTTCCAGCAGCTTCTCAAAGCAGCCACCCCTGCAGCCTCCCCTGCTACCAAAACCTGGCCATGCAAACCCAATGCAAGGCTCAAAGTCATGGCTATCCATGCTTAAATAACAAACTATTCCAAATTCTCTTTGGCAAACGTTCTCTGGCTGTGGTGATTGTTTTCTATTTTAGATTGCCAACAGCTATGGTCACTAATAAGTAGGAAGAAAATGTAAGTTCCAAATTTCTATAGTCTTAGAAATAGATCATGCAGAAGCCCATAATAGTTTACTATTGACAAAAGGCATTTCTTCTTATTCTTCTCAACAAATCATAATAAGTTACACAATTTTGTTGTGGTCTATTAGATTTAATCTTCCTAGACCAAATATTTTTTAGAACTCATTTTAATAAATCATGAATTTTAGGGATAGGTCATCACTGCTTGCGGAGAGGTTTTTTCCATTTGTACAGTTTGAATTGATTAATATGGTACTTTATCAATTACTTCCTTTCTAGCAGTAACTAATTGCCTATTAAAAATCCTTGAATGTATTAAAATGCAATAAAGCCCAATCCATTTGTGGGTCAGTTAGTATTTACAACTAGTAACTAGTAGCTTGGCGAAATTCATCAACATATGCAGCAGCATCTTGCTAATATTTATTAAAAAAACCTTTTGTTTTTGGCAGAAAGCCCCAAGTATAACCCAGACTGAAGTAGAACAGCAGCAGCTCACTGTACCTGAGTGCCTTGAAATTGTTTTCATCTCACTACATCTAATATATAGCAGGAAGTGGATGCTTGTAAGCACAATCCACAGGATATTTCTTAGATGTCTGCTTTACAATGAGGCAGGTTGCATCCTGGAAGTGTCTCTTTGCTTGCAATCCAGTGATTCTAGAAAACTAATTCAAGCTGCCATGGAGATAACAGCACTCGGTGAAGTGAACTTTACCTATAGTTTCTTGAATTCTATTTTAAAAGTCGAGTCAAGCTGTTCCATCCTGCTCCAAAATGAATGTGAAAATACTTTGGGTTTTCTCTTACTGGTTTTACATTCTCCAGTTCACTTGTTCCTTACTCAAACTCAAGCTCTGTTGAGACATTCCCAGCACCCAGACACCACAATGATGTCCTCTGTCACTGTCCTGCTCAGCTGTGTCAGACATGGTCACACTGAGACCTGAGGAGGCATCAGCCTAGGCAAGAGTTTATGCTCAGAGTGGCTACAGAGACCTGGATCCCAAAGTGTCTTTCAAACCAACCACTTGCCAGTAACCTCTTAAATCCTTCTGTTTTCATAGAATCATAGAATATGCTGAGTAGGAAGTGACCTATGGGGATCATTGAGTCCAACTCCTGGCCTTGCACAGGAGACCCCAAGATGTGCCTGAGAGCATTGTCCAAACACTTCTGTGACAACTTCCCTGAGGAGCCTGTTCAGTGTTCAGCCACACTATGAGTGAAAAAACTTTTCCTGATATCCAGCCTTAATCTCTCCTGACTCAGCTTCAGGCAGCTTCCTCAATTCCTGTCCCTGGTCACCACAGACAAGTAAGAGATCAGTGTCTGCCCCTGCACTTGCCCTCAGTGAGGCAATTGCGAACTGGGATGAGGTTTGCCCTCAGTCTCCTGTTCTGCAGGCTGAACAGACCAATGACCTCAGCCACTCCTCATGCAGCTTCCCCTCCACAGCTTCACCATCCTCATGGCCCTCCTTTGGATACTGTCTAAGAGCTCAATGCTTTTCTTATATTGTGGCACCAAAAACAGACCCCAGGACTCGAGGTGGGGCTGCCCCAGTGCAGAGCAGAGTGGGACAATTCCCTCCCTTGCCCAGCTGGCAGTGCTGTGCCTGATGTCCCCCAGGGCACAGTTGAAACAGAAATGTGCATTTTTAATTGCGATTGTTTAGAATTTGTACTTGCTTGTATTGTTAGATTTTAGATTGTATATTTTTATAACTTATATATATATATATGTGTCATATTTTTCCTAAACTGAAACTCTGTCTCTGGCAAAGCTAACTTGTATAGACCCCCAAAAGGAATGACCTTTGCAGTATGGCAGCTTTTACATTCTCAAAAAGACATTTCAGCACCAAATTTGTGATCTGATCTGTATACTGAAATACGGCCGAAAGAAAATAGAAGTTAAAGCAAGGATCAAAAATAATTTCCTCTAAATAAATGATAAAAAATACATAATTAAAATAATCTAGGGATGAATTTTGTCATTTTTTATGCAAGCTATGTCATACATAGCTTATTGCTCAAAATGTTCTTGGAAATAAACACTTCTTTTTTTAACTTAGTAGCCTAACTTCTTTTTTAACATTTCCTACATAGGAAAGAACATGTCATCAAGTCCTTATCTTGGTTGACTTTGAAGACCATACCAGACAACTTAATAACAAGCACCCAAATTTTGCTACAGTAAAGTGAAAGGGGATAAGCAGCCTAAATATTGATGGCACAGTCAACTAACACTCAGCAGCCATTCAGTGCAGCAACATTTATGGATTCAGAAATAGGTGGTGTTGTTTCTTTCTGCCTGTTTTTCTTCTTCCTTCCAAAAAAAACTCACAAACTTACCTGATCAGCTCAATGAGAGAGGTAAAACCAAGTGAAGTCAGGGAACAGAAAAGCTAAATAGTGCCTCAACTGTTGGATTCTGCTTGCAAGGTGTCCTGGTCATCTAAACACATGATACAAGTCAGATTAGATAAGGTTCATTTAACATTTGTGATGTCTGCTAGGCTTATATCTGCCTCATCCCATTAGTATAATACCAGACAAAATACAATTATTGTGGAAAATCAGTGGAAGGTTATTTAAATAGGGGACTAAAGGGAGTTGCAATACTAGTATTAACACAAAGCGGTTCAGTTAAAGTTACCTTTGCAAAAAGTAAATTTATCCTTTTGAAGAAAATACCTAGAGCCATTCCTTAAATGAGACTTTTCTATATTGTCTCTTTTCCACCTTCAATTTTTTATGATCTTTTAACCACCTTTCCTTTAACCACTTTTTCCACTTTGTTTTAAGATAAAATCCTTGTTGGCTAAGCAAAATACTTCTGCAAAACCTCTACCAGAGTTCACTTTAAAATATTTTTTATTTTTCCCTTGGTGACCCCTAGCAACTCTGGCAAACAACCCAATTGGGCTAGATATATTTTTCTGTCTTATTTTCCATATTAGCCAAGACATAAAAAAGATAACAAATAAGCTGCTTAGTGTCATATTTACAGTGCAGTTGAGGCATGATCTCATGATTTCCTGCCTATATTTCTACAGAATGAGAACATCTCAGTAAGGCAAATATGCTGCAAGTCACCTTCTAAACAAAGATGATTTCAAGATTTATATAATTACAGGAAAATATGTTCAAATACTAGCTATTTCCAAAATGGTTACTTGCAGGTAGTTCAGGAAAGTACTTGAGTTACCAGAGCAGATCCTGTTTATGATGCTTCTCCAGACCCAGAATGAGAGATTAAGCTTGAGGATAGCTGATAAACACACAAACATCACTCCCTCTTGTTTCAGTTTGACTTTGTCGAGCTCCTTGATGGAAGACGTCTGCTGACCCAGGAGGCGAGAAGCTTGGAAGGACCTCAGCGGCAGCACAGAGCTTTTGTGCCCTTGGCCAGCCACGAGACAGGATTTATCCAGTATTTAGATTCAGGAATATGGCATTTAGCCTTCTACAATGATGGCAAGGAATCGGAAGTGGTTTCTTTCCTTACTACTGCTATTGGTAAGGATTTCCTCTATTATTCCTAAACTCCTAAGTATGCCTTGGGGCCAGGTATTAACACACGTACTCGGATTGCATGATGGCTTTGTGTGGTTTTGGAGAAAATGCTTGGAGGGGATTGTATGTAGCAATATGCTGAACACTGTTAGACCCTAAATGTTGAGTAAGTATTTTGTAGGTCTTTTAAGTAACTATAATCATAACGAGATTCTGCACAGTGCCAAACATGGATTACAAGCTGGAAAATCCGTGCTTTATTTTCTTACTTTGATTTTCCTTTTATTTAGTTGGCTTTTGTTGGTTTTGCTTGGTTTTTTGTTTGTTTGATAAGGTGTTTTCTCTTTCTCTAGCAGAGGTGTAGGAGTGATTGAAGAACAGAGAGTAGCACCATTCCCCAGTTCTGTGTGACAGACAGTTCTGCCATTGAACACCATCAAAATCACTCAAGCTGGAGTTCAGGCAGAGTACTGGGGTTAAAACTCCAAAAAAGGGCACTGTAAGCCTTGGTAGTAGCAACCACAGAAACAGGAATCCCTGTTTCTCCTTGCTAACAGAAGGAAGCTGAGATTGCTTAAGAAGAACAAATTAACTAAATTCTGATTTCTCTGGCAATCAAATGCCCTGTCAGTTCAGCTCACAGGTATGGATTTGCTGCTGTCCATGAAGGAGAAGATGCTGCCAGTGGGTGCCTGACAGCACACTGAGTATTCTTCTTCCACCCTGTAAATATCTAAATCTGTTTCCGATTCAGTAATATTTAATTTTAAATTTGTTTGACCTGCTTAAACTGTTCATATACCAAAATTCATTTGGTTGTAATTTAAAGATTAGTCCATAAAACTAGCACTCAGCTTTCTTCTGACCGCAGTGTTTAATGGACTTTTTTTCTTTGCAGAAAAAAGCAGACTCATTCCAAAGCTGCCATTAATCCCTCTCCCAACAGAGGCATTGGTGTTGAGTCTCAGCTGTCTGCAATAGTTACCTAAGAGCTAGGGGCTGTAATTTGTCTTGGCAGGTTAATTAAAAAGTTTAGGTCTTACTAAAGCAAAGTCATTAACATCCCAATATTCCATTTTAGCACTAAAGTTTATCTAATGCAGAAATGGAAACTGCTGTAATACTGTGTTTTAAATTTAAAACCTGGGAATGTGATGTTCTGTCTTGTTTGCAGCTGAGCAACACTAGCGGTAGTTACTTCTAGAAGTATGTTAGCTTAGGAAATTGAAGTCTTACTTTATAGAATGCAGATTTACTTCCATTTAGTTTACTTTAGTAATTTGATTTTTTACTTACAACAACTACAGAAGCCTAAGACATTCTTCTGAGGGCTTTTTCTCCTTGTTGAAGAATGTGTTGAGTTCAAAATTTCCCATCACAGGAAAGAAATCAGTAAGGCTCTTAGAGCAGAAAACACATTTAAAGCACTGTCACTATTGTTCTTGTTTTCAAAGTGATGCTTAAGTGTTCTAGCCAGACTTTTCTCTTGGCCTCATTGCACTAATATAGGGAAAAACAAGGAGATAAAAAAAAAATAAAAGAAGCATTCTTAATTTGCCTTTGAGCATCAAGGGAATGGTGAGGGTGAGAAGCATGTCAGATTGTCTTCAAGGCAATCTTATTTTTTTTGGTTTTGCTCTGCTGTACCTCCATGACTGCATGATAAACAGAGCAGTCCATGGTATGGAGCCCATGATATATTCGATATATCCCCTGCTGACCTTGAATCATTCAGGGTTTTTGTGATTCAGAAACAAGGAAGTTTTCTTTTGCTACACAGGTGGGAATCACTTTATCCACTGGCAGCTGTACATCAACACAAAGCTGTAGTGTAAAAAACCTGTTTAAGTACAAGCTATGAATTTTGAAACAGACTTAAGTAAAAATTTTAGGTAGGAAAATGTGGCTTATTGGCTAGAATCTGTCCAGAAAAGTGCAACATTTGTATAAGTACCATAAAAATCACTGTAATAGCCTTAACAAGGTGGTACCTTTGTCCTCCATCTAGTTTTAAACAGGTTGTTTGAAAAGAAAATAAATAAGCAGTCAGGTGTTTTGTGTAACTCTAATGCTTCAGAGCCTTTCTAGTGTATTCATGAAGTCTGGCAAGACATGGCTGCTAGATTGTAAGTACATAAATACTGTAGTACTGTAGTGTTACTATTTTTTTTCACTGCCCAAGTAAAGAGAATAAGGCAACCTGACAGTGCTTATGAACCAGTGTGTAAAGCTGCAACACAAAACAAATAAGTCACACATGATGGGAGCCTTAGATCTGTCTGTGCAGGGTAAGGAACCTTCAAAGGAATTGTGTTGACTGTCAGAGGCAAGCTGCCATTTCATTTGATTCCTGTGGCAAGACCACCTAAAATATCTCCCTTTATTATTCCACTAACATAGGGTTTACAGTAAGAGCAAGTTTGAAAAGTATAGCTGCGATGCAGGAAGAAGTAGGATCCAATGATCTGAGAAGCAGACCAGCAGCCTAGAACTCCTGAATTCTGATTGATGTGTTAATTCCTCCCCAGCCTAGGCTCATGCTTCAGCTGCTCACTGTGTAAAACTGAGGAGAGTGACATTTCTCTGGAGATGCTGTGAGGATGATAGAACTGCTGGGAAAATGAATGAAGCATTAATTAATAATCACAGATAGTAGTAGAAAGCACAAAATTGATAATGGTGATCGTAATGATAAGTTCATAAAGTCAAACTGTGCAGTCATTGCTTCAGGCAAACATCCCCTGCGAGTGAGGACTCACCAAAATAAATGGCAATAGCTTTTACTTCAGCAATAAACATGTTGGATGGAAAGACTGCTGATTTTCCAAGTCTTATCTGCTATGTTTCAACAGACCGAGCAGTTCAGAGCCAGCAAATCATTGCGGGCTCTGTATGACAGTATCAACTGCAATTACTGTGCAGTTCTTGCCTGGAATGATTTGGCTTCCATTATTCTAGTGAAAACTGGAGAAAAATGGAAAAAGGCATCTGTATTCCCAGTTTGATAACGCACAGTTAATTTCATAAATTGTGAGGCTGTCCATTATACAGCTTTGGAATGTGATAAAGCTATAACTAAATCCACTCAGGAACGTTAGCATAGATTTTGAGGGCGGGAGATGGCAACTTGGCCTGTTTTCTAAATGGGTGTGGAATCATCCTCACTGAAGGGCTAGGTGTTTTCAAAATGTGTGCCTGCTACATGCACTGAATGTAAACCTGGGGAGAATACAGCCTTGTAATGCCTGTCAGAGCTTATACTTCTGAATAATACAGGAAATCCAGGTGGAGGGAAAAATATCCTGGAAAAGTTTTCTGCCTTTAACAGCGTTTTTATATCCCATTCTTCCAAATTACAATTCATCACATTATAAAGGAATGGATGGTCAAGGTCTTTCAATAATAAATTAACCTTTTTGTAAATTACATTGTTGGCACTTTCTGAAATTCCTAATAGAAACACTTCTTTGAGAAGCACCTTGTGGCTTCACAATCTGCCACGATCTGCCTGATAGTAGTAATTTATTTAGAGCAATCTTGTCTAGTGAAGCAAAACAGTAGGCTGAGGAATCAGCTGGAATCAGCACATCTGTGACAGATTTTGGCCAAAAGTCTGCTCAGTAGAAGCAAGAAACATCTGAGAACCTGAAAAGAGCATCTGTGGAGTCAAAGTGTCTTCCAGCAGCTGTTACTGCTGAGCTCAGGCAGTCTCAACTGTGCAGGGCCATTGAGAAATCAAAAGGAAAAGCAAAATCAATTGTCTGTGAGAGGAGAGCATTGCTGTTTACCAGCTTGTCACCCAGCAAGCGACAAGAAACACATGTAGAACACCCGAGGTAGGATGCAAGGTTTTATCTCATTCCTATCTTCTACATGAGACAATGCTCTAGTTAAGAAAAGGACCATTCTTTCTGCTCCCTCTGCCATCTGTAAAAAAACCCTGCTGTAAGTAGTTTCCTCCACTGAAGTGCAAGATGAACTCCAGTGTGATTTATAAGGGGCTGCCAGCACATCCAGCACCTGGTAATAGACACCAAAAAGGCACAAGCCCTTCCTGCAACAGCCCAGAATGTAACCTACCCCATGCAGTCCCTAGGACAGCACTTCACACTCAGGAATGGAGAGTGTGAGCAGAGGAACACTTCATAATAGGACTGAGCTCAAAGGAGAAATTGCAGGGCACAGAAACAAGCATGGGACTGGGAACCCTCCTTGTGTGAGAGGTGACAATGGCTTCCTTAGCACTGTGTGAAAGTGCCTTTGTGTTTAGCTTATTCTTAGCAAAGGGAAAAGCAAGTATCTGAGTGGCTTGGATTTGCTTCCATTGCTTTTGCTGCTTATGTTTAAGTTAACTTAAACTCTAGCAATTTCCACTTCAGAGAGGGATACAGAAGTGTGATCTACTTAAAGTCTCAAAGCCATTTCTGTTATTTACACTTGCTTTGCTAATGTCTGGAAAAGTCTTATTTGGTTTCATGTAAATATTGAGGAGTCAGGATACTGTGCAGAGTAACATGGGATGTGATCTGTTCTGGCTTGCACAGTGCTTTTAGCTTCTTAATGCCACAGTTACTCAACTTAAAAGTCCCCCATGTACTATTAGATCTTCAGGACTCTGAAGGAGGAGAGGTGGTTTTAATGTCCCAGCTACCCTTTTCTGAACTTCTCCTTAGGCTAAAGAGGCTGAAAGTTCAGCAAGTACTTTGCTGAATCAGAACTCCTTAACTGCTAATGAGACTCCAGCTGCTCCGTGGAAGAGCTCAGTTCTCACCTATTGCAGGAGTATGGTCATCTTAGCCCTTCTGTTTCAGAGAGGAACATGGAGCACTTCCACCTTGTGGTAACCCTCTGCAGATAATTAGTTAGTAACCCATTCCTGCCCACACTCACAGCTCTTTTTTTGCTCTGCGTAGAAAAAAAAAATACAGCAATATGAGAACTGTGCCAGGAAGGAAAATCACCTAATTTTTGATGTTATTGATCTCTGTGCTACAAAAAATAGCAGAGCTTTGCAGGCTCTGTAAATAGTTGTTTCGACTTTGGCTCTGTATGCCCCCCTACAAGCAGATGTCTGATGCTCTGTCAGATGGGTGATGCTTTTTTTGATTACTCTCTTGCTGCTGCCAACCCTTTTTTTGATATTTTGTTTCCTTCTTTCTGCTCTTACCTAGCTTCTCTGAGTGTGGCCAAGCTCATAGGTTTCAGGTAGTCTTTAGAAAAGATACAGTCGCTCAATTCATGTAGAAAGCAAAAAAAATGCATTTGTGAGTCCCTGCCAGGCTGTGCTAAGTTTTTCTTTCCTTGTTTATTTGATCTCATGAATGACATTTTGTTGACAGGTCTGCTTGACTGAAAATGCTTATCTTCAGAGCAGGTTCAGGTTATGCTGCAGCACTGCAAAGTGTCTTCCTTTAAACATCCAGCTGGCCACAGAGTGTGGGGGGTCCTCTGTGAGAATTGAACTTATCCATACAGAAGATTGGCAAGAAGACAGGAGCCAAATCCAGCCCAGTCGGATAGGTTCAGTATCACAGGGCAGGACAGAAGTGTGGGGTGAACTCCCTCTGCCTGAGCTTTGTGAGCTGCAGGAATTCTCCACTCCAAGCAGGTGTTATGGTGTGCCTGGTGAAATTTCTCTTTCATCCAGCCCATGTGCAAATCTAGTCTGTTCTCTTTATAGGGCTTAATAAAAAATAAGCATGGGCTGAGCCTGGATTTGGAACTAGAAAGAGGGCTGTGCAGAAGTGAAACTTTCCACATTAGCTTGCACTCCTTATATCCAGAATTTGTTTGCTATTCTCAGTAAAACAGTGATGATGATTTTGGATAGATAGTGACACAGCCCTTAAAAACTTTAGCAGCTGAAAGTCAACAACAGTTTTATCAGTGCACCCTTAATCTTTTCATGTTTTTCCTCAAAACTGATGAACAGCCTTATTTCCCAGTGAAGTGAGCCAAGAGGGTGAGCATGTTCCAGTGTTGGAGTTTATCTCTGTGTCTGCCTTTTCAGACAACTCCTACCAGATCAAACATTCCTCCTGGTTTTTAAATCCCTTTCAGCTTCAGTCAGTAATGTTTGTATGTGATCCTATGGTACACTGCTCCCTAAATGTTAACTGCAGCTTTCTACCTGCTGCTGCTAAGATCAACAGCACTTCCAAAGAACAGGAAGTCAGACCAATTGTTTCAAATCTAGATGTTACTTGTAATGACCTTTTTTCTCTCTGCAAGTGTCTGAAACAATTCTTGCATAATAACCCTTCTTCCCAAGCCATAATGGCAGGCAAAATTATTATTTCAGGATTTTGCTATTGAAGACGTAAGGCATCTCTAATAAAGAGGAAATTAGGACATGTCTCAAAGATAATTAAATAATAAGAAGCCTTTAAAGGTCAAATGCTTGGCTGTGAAAACTTCCATGGCCTCTCTGTGTAGAGTGTATCTCTTCACTGATGATCAGTGAATAAAAGCAAGCAGTAGAAAATTAAAATGTGTAAAGCTAGCTTAGTTTTAAAACAGAGATGTGGTAACGTATTTAATGTTATATTTGAACTTTTTCTTTAACTTTTTATTTTGATTTCTATATGTACACACCTCTTTCAATAGGTCTTACAAGTGATAACTTGAGTGGAGAAAATAGAAAAATGGACAGGTACTTTCATTTATATTGTTGTATAAAAGAAATTAGGCCAGGATGGATGCCAGTAAGTATTCATCTCAGTAGAAGTTAGATGTCTGAGTGTCTTTAATGTTCCAGATTTTGTCTGGTTTTAATCATGCTTTAAAGTGGTAGAAAAATGAAGGTAGATTTGTCATTTTGAAAAGCTTTGCCTACATCTGAACTTACATGGACTGGTAGCATTGAACTTGCATGTCCGTGTGCTGCTTTCAGGCAGGCAAGTTCTCTTGATCTGACAGAGCTTGTACAAAAGGTTTATTGATTGGGGGAATTACTTTAGTTTTAGGGTCAAGAAAAGGTTTATTTATTGCTGAAGTATATGCCTCCCTTTCTTTCTTTCTTTCTTTCTTTCTTTCTTTCTTTCTTTCTTTCTTTCTTTCTTTCTTTCTTTCTTTCTTTCTTTCTTTCTTTCTTTCTTTCTTTCTTTTATTCCTTTCTCTTAATTCTTTCTCTTATTTCTTTCTTTCTGTTATTTCAGTCCCTGTGTTTTTCTGTTCACTTTTTTTCAGAAGAGCATAATTCTGCCTTAATAACATGGCATGTAAGTGCTGTCTGAGGGGTTCTGGAGAAATGTGTAAAACGGTGCATATGGTTTTCGTTTTTACACTTTTGTATATAGCTCTTTCCACGCGGCCCAGACTGCGGGCTAATGTAAGCACAGCTTGTTTTATTCCTGTGTCGTATTACCGAGCTGCTAGAGCAGCTTTGTGCATGCTTTTCTTTCCATGAATGCTCCCTGCTAAAGCACAGAAATAAGATTGTGGGAGTTACTTGTCCGCTTTGGCAAATAAAAAGAAAACTCTTTCTGTGCTTGAACAACAGACACTTCAAAGCCTCACTTTTCCAAAGGCTGTATTCACGTGTACATAGTTGCATTCAAGACCACAAAAGAACAGAAGCCAACAACATCAGCACCTCAGGAGTCACTGGACCAATCTTCATTTTGCATGGGGGCCGAGCAGATGAGAGGGACATGGTCTGTGCAGTCACTCCTGGCATATGTTGACTTTTTAAATAATAACAGTTGGTCTGTATATTAGATGTGTGACTGCTTTCTTTTGCTGAGTGCTACAACAGTCTCAGAAAAAGTTCCATAGATTATCTTAAACTGATTTCTAGACATCTTGCCAGAGGCTCTGACAAGGAGCAAGATTTGACCACATATGTGCAGCAAGTCTGCAAGGGCCAGGAACAGAGCCATAAGAACTGCTTTTTGTCTGCCTCTGACAGAAGACCACCAGAACAGAAGAGTTCAATGCAGCTGCCACAGATGCCCCAGAAAACTGGGGGCATCCCTGCAGGGGGGCAAGGCTGACAAAGAACCTGGAGGGGAGTCAGGCTCTTGTGTAGCAGTGGCTGCAGGTCAGGCATCCTGCTTGGGAGCATGTCCCTGGCACCAGGCACTTAGATAACTGAACCTCACATATCAGTTTATCCAGCCAGTGCATCCTTAGTTATCAGCTGGATATATTAACTAAAGACTTGGAGTAAAATGAATTTTTATTTGTTTTATGCATCCAAAATTACAGCATTGCCAAGGTTTCATGGCATTTGTTTGACCAAAAGAGATTACATTTGTAGTTCTCTGTGTGTGTATGCAAGAATGGTTTGGGTTTTTCCTCCTGTAATACACCAACTTAAAACATCATTTAAAATGAAACTCAAGGCCAGATTTAGCCTTGCCCTGAGCTATGACAGCAGAAAATGTAATGTACTGAACGTGAAGTAACTTCCCTCTTGCTAGTGCAGCTCCAGAAGTTGAACCCTGAAGGCTGAATAATTGTTGTTTCCTGTATTAGTTTGTAACAATTTATGAGAGTGGGAAGGAACAAAAAAAAATTCTATGCAATCCCCTGGAGAAATAGGGGATATGAGAGTTTCATCTACTGGAGTGGAATTCAGATTTAAAAATATTCCAACTGCAAAAAAAGGAATCTAAGAAGAAAATAACTGTTCACAGTGTGTCTTTCTAGATCTCCACAGCCATGTCACAGTTACGTTACAAGAATGGATTAAGGTCTTATTGTGCTTGGAAGCTGCATTGTAGAAGGAAAATTAAGAAGACTTCAGTCCAACAGCTACTCTTTGTTTAAAATCATTCACTGAATTTTTTTTCCTAGCTAACTTCCAACCTGTGATCACATTTCAAGTGCTTTGGAACAGAGGGTGTTTTCAGATGGTCAGTGTATGATTCCTTAAGAACTGTATTTCAAGACCCTTTTGTACTTTTAGCATTGCTCACGTTGTAAGAAAACAGTGTTCCCTGTTTGGCCCTATGGACAGCAGAAATACATTAGCAGGATTTCCTGAAAGTTGGTGAAGTCAAGGGAGATTTTACCATCAAGTTAAATGGTCATATACATTGACCAATGCCCAAGTGCTTTTGAAATCCCATTACACTTTATGCTTTCAGCCATCTGAGAGCTTCAGATTATAAGGCATTCTGCCCTGGAAAGATTTCTTCTTAATAAGGAAGCAGTAAGAGAAAGGAATGAATCAGGGAGATAAAGGTAAAGCTCTCTCTCAAAGGGCAGCCCAAATTCAGACCAAATGTGGCAAAGGTTTCTGAAATAATCAGGCTTGTTCTCTTCTTTATTTACTCCCCAACTATTCCCACTTGGTCCCTCTTTCTATAGAACAGAAGTTCAAAATAAGACAGAAAAAATCTGACTTTTTAGTATTTCCAGCTGAGACTGAAGTCAAATGTTCTTGAAATAGTGTGAGAAAGACTGATATGATTGCCATGAGAGCCATTTGAGTACCTGGATATACATCTCAAACCTGGCCTAAAAAACAAAGTATAGACAGCTCAAGGGAAAATATGCTCACATGTTGTACTGTGAAATTTGGCAAAATCAGCAGCTCTTGGTTTCAATAAGCGACCTAACTGCCCCTGAGCACCAAACCTTCTGTGCTTCACCATCACCTTGTAAAATGGCCCAGCCTGCAGAGTCACTTCTGGCAGGGGCAGGTGTCTCTTGTCAGTACCCTCATGGAGATGGGGGTGTATCTGCACTTGCAAATTGCTTTTTTAAAACGTTCTTGCAGAAAAAAGAGGAGGGAGAATAACATTCAATTCATTATTGTGGTTATGTCCTCTCTCACTTTCCAGGTTCAGGAGCGATTTAAAGAGCTGTTCAAAAGACTGCCTGCTTGTTGCCCTTTTCCTAATTTAGCATCCTTATACCTGCATGTGAAGATTAGAGTTCCACTGGGATGTGAGAGCAAAACAGAGTTATATGCATGGGTCCTTAATTAAAACAGACCTCCCAGCCTTTGGAAAAAGAAAATAAAATACAAATCTGGCACAACATCAACCAGCATTAGTAGTATCAGCATCATGCTAGTGCCCTACAGAAGAGAAAACTGTGAAAGAGCACTCGAAAATAATGACTGAGTTTCCATGATGATGTCAAGACTTTCACATATCAGGCTGCCAGGTGTGGAATACTTGAGCTAGAAGTATAAATGCTGTACAAAATAAAAATGAAGCAGAAAAATTGAAATCTCAGCAGGTGATGATGTACTGTAAGAAGGAATCAGTCCTTTAAAGCTTCATCTAGGGAAGGAAGAGGAGGAGCAAGAGAATATCAGACCCAGCATTTCCACATTTCCTTTGTTTCCAGGGTATTTTCTTTCTACTTACCTTTGTTTTCCTTTTTTTTTTTTTCTTTTTTTTTGGCTCATAGTGTCAAATCTGATGCTTGAAGACATCTGAAACCTGTTTTATCCCCTCTCACCTCCACGTCTGCCTTGGCATTGTTATCACAATTACAAGGGCAGTGACAGTTCTCTAGGCTGAGAATCCAGCCTCTCCTGCAGTGAAATTCAATTGAGTAGCATCATTTCTTTTAAAAATAAACAAGACTGCCAGCTCTGCAACTGGGAAGTAAATTAAATGTGTTCACAGAGCTTCAGAATCCTCTTTGCCTTTCATGTTATACCGCTTGACTTCCTATTAAAATTATTGCTAACGTAGTCGGGGCAGTGACAAGGAGCATTTTTGTGAAAGAGAGATGTTATTGCAATGAACTTCTAGGTGTCAGTTTTATCCTGGACAAGCAGATCTAGGAAAAATAGTGTGTGGCTTTCTAAGGTTGCTCTAGTGCAGCAGCAAAGAGTAAGGTGAAATAATGCAGTGTCCCTTCACTCTCCCAAGCAATATGATTCAGTGTACAGTGAGAGGAATGCTGGACACTCCTCATGGCCCTTTTGTACTGTTGTGGCTGACAGAGGATTTCAAGGTCAAATACAAACCATGAAGTCTCTCTGCTTGCTGCCTTGCTCCCTGTGCCCTCCCTCCCTCCCAGCAAAACGTTTTTGTTAGCCAGGGGAACACAAATAGGCAGAAAATAGATCAGTGGACAGTTAGGAACAATATATTTCTGTGTGACAATAAATGTATGTATTTGTTTGATACAGTAAACAATTCTATTCTAATTATTTTATTTACCTCCTTTTTTAGTTTACTTACTATTTTTGAATTAATCCATCTTTGTATAGAGATAGTCAACATTTATTAGGAAAGGATAAAAACCTTTTATTGTACCAATTAGTTATGTATGCAATATCTTCCTGGGCTGGTAGATGAGTAGCTGTGGCAATTTATTTTAGGCTGAGCAGCTACATTTATCTTCTCACCAGAACTGAACAAAAGATTTTGAGGCCATTTCTTATGTAGTGGTGGAGTAGACTACTAGTTGAAGGGACCAGACAGGATACTTAAAAAAACCCTGCTCTTTTCTTTGCATCTCATTTCTAATATGGAATATTCTCACTGGTACCAGTTTTTTGTATTCCTTGAACCTTGATTCCTGAACTGAGATTAGCATTGATTCATTAAGGTCTAATTGTCGTGCTCTAGTGCTGTTCATACATGTTTCTGACACCAAACACTGCCATCTCCAAAGTATCTTTTTGAGATTATCAAATGAAACAGTTACATTTGAATTCATACAGCCACATAGCACTGAATGGCATTTAATCAGTTCTTAGAAAGCAGTCCTGGTGCTTATTAACTCCCAGAAAGCTACTGCCTTCAGTTGCCAGCTAGATAACTATTTTTTCTTTGCCGATAGATAGTTGCCTCTAAATGCCTAGGGAATGATGATGCTTGGTGGCAAGTGCAGGCTATAAAATATTTATCTTTAACACACAATTGTATTACTGCAGCCTCTAATAGGATTTGGTGTCAGGCAAACATCTGCCTTGGCCTCTGGCCCAAAGATAGGGAAACAAGCTATTAAGTTGGATGTTGCATAGTAAATAAATAAGGCAGAAATACTGTTAAAGTAGCTGTACTGCTGACCAGCAAACTTGGTGAGTATATAAAAAAGAAGTCCATCAAGAATCTAGAAATTTGTCTAGCTTCTTAATATGTTTATTGTGTTGCATCTGGATAAAGGTAATTCATGTCGGTAGTTGTGAGCCAGGCTGACAGATCTTTATAGAGTTCACCACAGTAGAATTGGCTTTCGTGGGGCTTTTTGTCAGCAGCAAAGTGGTCCCCTGAGCAGACCATTAGCCTGGCAGCTTTGTTGCTGTCACATGAGTCAGTTTATAATGTGAAGCAAATGCTGTGTTGTATTTGTGTCCGTGCCTCAGATTAACAACATTAAAAAAAAATGGGAATGGTAACAGTTAGCGATTTCATATTGAACTTGATAATACCCTTAAACAAAAGATAGTGTAGTGTGAAGTCTTACTGTGGGTATGGCTGGATCATGCCAGTTTATGGCTTCTCTCAGAGTGAAGGGTGATTACAGTGGGAAAACTAGCAATGGGACAAAGGTTTCAGCCAAGTTTCCCTCAAAATCTGCCAGCTGTGAGTTTACTTGTACTGAAAAACATCCCCTGAAAGAAATGGCAAAAATAGCAGATCAATGTTATTTTTTGCAATATGTTGAATTATAGCTGCTGAGGATACTTAGAGAATTTTTTTTTGTTTCTTTCTTTGTTTGCTTTGATATTTAAAGCTCATGAGCAGAAAGGACCTTAAAGAGTACTTCAGAAGAGTTTTGCTCTTGAAGAAGTCTAGGCTTTTGCACTTAATGGATGTTTTCCCTTTCTTATTTTTATGAATCCAGAAAGTGTTTTGTACATCCTCCTTTTCCTGTCAGGGGTAGGCTGTCCTAGAGTAGGGAGTACCTGCTCTGTCAGACAGGGCATTTCCATACCATTCTCCAAAATGACAGTGTGGATCTGAAGACCAAGTGTCTCTTTATGTCATTTAGACTTTTTGTCAGAGAAGTATGAGGATATTTATAATGGAGAACTGAGAAGATGCCCAGAGGGCTTGAGCACCTCTCCTATGGAGACAGGCTAAGGGAGTTGGGGCTGCTCAGCCTGGAGAAGAGACAGTGCCAAGGAGACCTTAGAGCTCTTCCAGTACCTAAAGGAGCTGTACAAAAGAGCTGGAGAGGGGCTTTTTATCAGGGCACGGAGTGATAGGACAAGGAGGAATGGCTTTAAACTGACAAGTAGGCAGGTTTGGGTTAGATATTAGGAAGAAATTCCTCACTGTGTGATGAGGCAATGACACAGGCTGCCCAGAGAAACTGTGGTTGACAAAACCCTGGAGGTGTTCAAGGCCAGTTTGGATGCGCTGTGGAGCAGCTTGGTCTAGTGGAAGGTGTCTCTGCTCATGACAGGGAGATTGGAACTGGGTGGTCTTTAAGGTCCTTTCCAATCAAAACCATCCAGTGATTCTGTGACTCCATTAAATGACTTGCTTTTTCAGTTGCTAATTAGATTGTGAAGCTGTCAGAACACTTAATTCCGTAGGCAAGCTTCTGCATTCCCTCTTAGAAACCCTGCACCCCAAGTTTTGCCTATGTGCCCCTGGTGTGAGTTGTTTGCTTTTGGAAGTTTCAGTCCTGCTGGTGGTTGAAAAGTGACATGGAAACTGTGTTTTCAGTGATCTCTTTTCATTCAACAGCAAAACCTGATGAAGGCATCATGCATCATCCATTGGCTGGCCCTCCAGTTATTAATCTCTGCCCTTACCGGCTGGTGTCAGTCAGATCTCTTCAGGGATTTGGAAGCCAAGAGAAATCTGTGGGAATCAGACTGGAAACAGAGAACATATGTATCTCTTTCTAAAATAGAATTGTTCATGGTCTCACAGTGAACTTTAACAATTAAATAAAAGAAAACAAAAACATTGTCATAATTCTCTAAAGGAGTTCCCATGGTACTATTCATAAAACACCATATGGAATTTTGTATATATTGAAAATACTCCTCTAATTATGTGAACAGCTTACAGAATAAGCTGTGTAATGTAGACTAGAAGCCAGCCATAACTGCAGTGGCCTGTTTTTGCTTATTGACTGATAGTGTGTCACCTCTCTAGCAATGCTGACTGTGAACATACTCAAGACAGCTGCTTTGTGCCACTGACTTAGGGACTCCATGAATGTTAAAGTTGTGTCCTTCTATCCCATATGATAATAATTTGGCTAAGCCCTAGCTTCTGAAAATGTGTGCCTGATTCTTTATTCTTTCCAGGGTTCTCCCACCACAACTCCCTAACTTCTGATGCCAGGTCACCCTCCTCCTCCTGTTTTGCTTGAAATGTAGGTGTTAGAGCACTGTGCATGAATATGTGTGCACTTACACATGCCAGAAGGGCCAGAAAATTTTCTGAGGTGCCCAACTGGCAGTCTGTAACCACTGAAACAAAATTCAGTCCTAGGATGAAAACAGAGGTTTTTATGAGAAGTCTTGAGTGAGTATAACTTGCTAATGCCTGCAATTTCAAAGTAGAAAGAAATTCCAGGTTGTGATTCTGCCTAAGAATATAAATAGGAGCAAGTTCAGTGTTGCACACACAGCTTGCCGACTTGCTTCTCACAAGCCTTAGTTTCTGCCTTGTTTTGTGCTCATTAGCTGTGGAGTTTCTGAGGAAAAAAAGTGTGTTAATTTAACACTTCCTTTATGGAAATACTTTGGAGTTGTTTGAGAGTAGCTTTGAGACAAAGATGCACTGCATGAACGTTCATCACTTTTCAGAATTGATGCTCAGTAGTGAAGAACTTTTGGGAGTGTGTGAAGACCTTAATTGCCCTGAATCACCAGGAAATTTTGCATCCTTAACTGCTAAAAAACAGCAAGTGGCACAAGTCACAGAGGGAGTAGAGTTCTTTTCACTTCATCTAATCTCTGTCAGGCAGGTTATTCCAGGGCAAATAGAGGTAGTGTAAAATGAGAATACATTAAAAATGTTACTTTTGGCAATATTAGAAAAACAAGGGACATCAGAGAAAGCAGTGAAATGGGATGAAAGGATTTTTAAGGGCCTACTCTATTATTAATAGCAGAGGGTATTCAGGTCACAAGTAAGAGCTATTGAGGTGCTTCAGTGAGGAAGGTAAAATGGGTTTCATCCACCTGTTTTTTAATTCCTTTTGAATTCCTTTAGCCACTCTATGGCATGAGAAAGTTTGGCCACCCTTGAAAAGAAGTACCTGGGAAACCAGAGATGGAGGAGGTAGAGACAGATGAAGTGATATGTGTGCATATCACTGCAGCTTTACAATGAGGAATGCCAGATCTGCATATGAACCAGAAAATAGATGTGATCTTTTTTTTAATGTGTTAATGTCAATGACTGTCGGCAGGGATCTGCCCCATTATAGGCGTCTCTGCTGAACCAGTCAGAGGAGGAAAGGATGCACCACCAGAGTAAAGGTTCTTACATGGATTCACCCAGAAATTCTGGAAAGGTTTGTTACCTAAGCACAGGTCTGCTCTGTTTCTGTGGTCACTCTGAACTTTATACATAGTCGTTGTAGTGGACGATGTAATTCAGTTTAATCTGAAGTGGACATTGAATTGGTGTGCAGAGTCTTACCTGTCTTGTCCTAGGCATCACAGACACACTAGCTGAACCCACTGTAGCTGCAAAATGTTGTTTCCAGTAAGAAAGATTACCATTTAGCTGATGTAGTGCATTGTCACACTTTGGAACAGTTGCCATGCTTGATGTTATGCTACTTTTAAGATACTTTCTAGATGTTTTTGTGGGTCTTTTTACTATTTTACTAAAATATTTTATTACAAATATATACCAAGAAAACTATATGGATATTTACTCCTTTCCAAGATCTCAGTTTAGTCCATTAAAGCGAAAACTTGAGAAAAAACTTTTAAAAATAATTTTTAATATTCTAAAGGTGTTGTTAATGCTGTGAGTCTGTCCTGCATCATGACCTGAGGTATTCCCCTTGACTTCAAAGGTCACACATGTTATATCTGTGCAGGGTTGCTCCACCTTGCAGCCCCTGACCCAGTTGGAAGTGGGATGGTGAGGTGTCATGGGACAGCTGCACTGATGCTGAATAGCACAGCCCTTCTCTTCTCAGTTTTCAGGCAGCAGGGAAAAAAAATACTCTAGGTTTTTTTTCTGCTGCATTCTTTTTTTTTTTTGCCACCTTTTGATCTTAACCACCTCATTGGAGGGTCTGACAAGTGCCAGAAGCAGCACAAAAAGAGGGAGCTTAGAGTTGTTCTTAGGATGAGAAGATTAGAGGAAAAGGACTGACCCTTTCAGCAGCAGGAGTGGTTAAATCTCCTTGCCCATCTCATTATCCTGTTTCACAGAACTCACTCTCTATGTTCTTCATGCATGTAAGTATGTACATAAATAACTTCCTTTTCCTAAATCTCTGGGTATATTTCTTGAAGAAAAGAAAAATATAAGTATTGTAAAAAAAGCATAGAGAAAAAAATCATAATGTGAATTAATTTCTGTTTTCAACAAAAACAAAACTATGACATTAACCCATGTCAGAGTTCTGAAGATTGTATACACATGGGCTAATATTGACTTTTGATTTACAGGATAGAATTGTGTTTATACCTGCTATGAAATGAGAGATTATATTCCTAAATATCATTATAAATGCACAAGGCCTTAGTTGTTACATCTTTATTCTAGGAAGCATGGCTGCTCTTTAACTAGCAAAGATGGCAGCTCAAGCCTAAGGGGTTGACTGCATGTTGTTCCACACACCATCAAGTGAATACCGGCTTAACTACTGAGTGTTAGAAAACTGACAGCACTTCCTTGTACCTTTCTTGCTGCATGGAGCTGTCTGCTTATGAGATGTCTGAAGCCAGGACTTAAAACATAAATGCTTTAAACTGGTTTTATTATTTAAATTTGCTGTTGTCCGTTGTGAATTATTGAATTATACCACAGCCTTTAAAATGTCCTTCAGAAACCTCTGCTCTTTGGCAAACACCCATCCAGAAACTGGCTTCCTTTCATTTGTGATTGGAAACTAATCTTCACATCTCTGCTGTCGCTGGTTCTCTTCACTTGCACTGATTGGGAGTTTACAAATAACTTTGCTCCCAGGAGGTCACATGAAGTGTATCTGTGCAAATGCAGTCATTATTCACAGGGCTGAGATTTTCACCCCACTCCATGTGTACCACCAGTGCCTCTGCTCTGTAACCAAATCCAGTTTTCATCTGATAGGCATCTCCCTCAGAGAAGATGTGAAATAGCACTGTAGAATGAACCATGGTATTTATTACAATGTCTTTCAAAGCCCCACTCACATTTACTCAGTCTTCACTCAGTTTAGTGTAAGAAAATAAGATTATTTTCATTCTCTTTTTGATGTGTTTACCAGCTTGTGTTGTTCTTTAATGAAAGATATGTTTTAGTCCCAATATTCTGAACTCTCTTTGAAAGAGAAGTGCTAGATAACATTTTACTTACCTGTTAACTTCCCCTGAAAAATGAATAGCTGGTGTTTTTGCCAAAGTCAGGGAATTTAAGATGATAACTAGAAATAGAAAATGTGAAATAGACCCATTCCTGTTCCACCAAATAGAATATTAGCCCCAGCACTTTAAGCTGTTAAAGATACAAATTATATAAAATATAATGTATTATATTCAATATAATATTGCAGAGCAAATAAGAAGAAATTTGGTTAGAGGTATTTCGTGAACCAGCAGATAGGATGAACCAAGGGTCTGTGTTCAGTAAGTTCATAAGGGAACATACCTATCATCACTCAGCTCTTTTTGGCACAAATAAAGGCCTCAAGGTCACTTAATCAAGTCAACAAAACTGGACCAGCAGTGTATGTTCTGCCATGAGAATGGTGTGTATTGCATCCCTTCAATAAATTCAAAGACGAAAAATGGTCGTAAAAATATACAGGAAGAAAAGACATTTGGAAGTCTTCAGGTACTGAGAGAATGCCCAACCTGGTGGGCTCTGAGCAGCTCATATTTAATCACAGAATTTGCAGTTGAACCAGCTACTGATGTAAATGGATGAGCAAGGTTTAGTGCAGCTCACACTAATGCTTTCAACCCAAGTGCAGCAATTGCTTTGAAGTTTCAAATGTCCTGCCCATCCAGAGGTCTCCTAAACTCAGAAGTGTTTTCTTGCCTAAAGAAGTGTCTGAGTTCTCTTTTTTTTTCCAGAATCAGTGGATAACTGTCCCAGTAATTGCTATGGGAATGGAGACTGCGTGTCTGGAACTTGCCATTGCTTCCTTGGCTTTCTGGGCCCTGACTGTGGCAGAGGTAAGAGTTTATGCTTGGTGAACTGTTACCCTCTCCCATTCAGTTAACTTTTTGTCCTGGAAATTATATTCATGACAGTGCCTTCTGCAAAGTACTCTTCACCCAGTGTGGGGATGCTGCAGTAGAGTGGAAAGAAGTTGATCTGTGAATTTTGTTTGCCACAAATTTGCTAAAATTTCGATCAGCAGCTGAGGGGCTCGTGGGTGTTTACCCTGGAGAAAAGAAGGATTGGGGCATCTTACTGGTCTCTAGAACTACCTGAAGGGAAGGTGTAGTCAGGTGGGAATTGGTCTCTTCTCCTAAGTAAGTGATAGGACAAGAGGAGACATCCTCCAGTTGTGCCAGGGGAGGTTTAGATTGGCTATTGCGAAAAATTTCTTCAGCAAAGGATTCAGACTGCTCAGGGGAGTGGTGGGATCACCATCTCTGGGAGTGTAGGTGTGGCATTTAGGCACATGGTTTAGAGGTGGGCTGGCAGTGCTGGGCTCAGGGTTGGACTCGATCTCAGAGGGCATTTCTAACCTTAATGATGCTGTGATTCTTTCCTAATCGTGCCTGCTGTGCCCTTAGCAACAGCACAACCCCTTGGGCTGCTTGTGGACAGGCAAATGTCATGTTGGAAATTTTCTCTCTGGAATTGACTTTAGAAAACAGGACTTATAAATGTGGCATTATGGTTTGTTTAGCAGAGCACTTTTATCATGGTGTGGCATGACAGTATAATGATACTTTCTTTTAAGATACTGATTATACAGAAAGTACCTGGCAAGTCTGCCTGAGCCTGGCTGTGGGGAATAGGGCAGCGTTAGCATAAGGCTAGGAGTGGGATAATGGCAGAACAACTGGTTACTCTGGCCAAAAGAGAAAACACTGGGAGGACTGGGAAGGAGACTTACCCCAGTAAACAGTATAATACATTTTTCTGCTCAAGTGATAAGTATTTTTAATAAATGGCTTTGGAAGGGTTTTCTTTGGCCTGAATTTTTTAGGTTATTTAAACATTTAAAAAACAAACTGAAATACTTTTAGTAAGAACACATTTCAAACCAAGATATGAAAACCTTGCATGTGGGAAATGAAAGGATACTGTGCATCAACCTTTTCAAGGCCTTTTTTGGCTCAAACAGTCCAGCAAACTATTTATAAATCTGGAGAGGGAGGTAGCATAAAACGTTAGTGCCCACCCAAGGAGCTGCGGTGAGGCTGCAGGTCAGGTCTTTACCCCAGCTCATCGCTGCTTTGGAAAGCAGGCTGGCGCCTTCCCAAGAGAGAGTTAAACTCTGTCCAACCCCAGCCCTCTCCCCCCCAAGCTGAGCTGGGTCACATCCCAGCAGCGAGGCAGGAGACAGAGATAAGGAGCCGAGCACCCCCAGGGCCGGCAGGAGCTCCCTGCCAAGGCAGCGGGGCCGGGGCCGGGCTGAACCCGGCGGGGTTTCAGAGTTCACAGCCCAGTAAGATGGATGTGGCAAGCTGTGTCCCTGAGAGCTGTTATGTCAAACTTCTTGCTGACTCAGGTTACACTTGGTTTGCATTTCCTTACACTTGGTTTGCATTTCCAAGCTCCTTTTCAAATCCCTAGAGCTGGAGACAAAAGGAGTTTTTTCCATGTCCCATAGCATATTCCAGCTCACACCTCCTAACTTTCAGTAGGGGCAGAAGTTCAGGGCTTATTTCCCCCAAGGCTCCCTGTAGAGTCTATGGAGAAGAAGAACTTTCTTCACCGTGAGTCAGAGTGCTTAAACTCTTGTTCTGAATCCACTTGCAGAGGAACTCACCTCCCCTCCCTGGCTACCCTGAACTTTCTCAGGCTTTTAAAGGGAGGGATGTGAGTCTCCCATTTCGCCAGAGCACATGCTCCAGCTGCTATGAACACCTTTTGTTAAACTCTGTCTTTTCCTTCAGAATCATCTGGGTTCAGATGTTGCACTCTGCCTTTAGGAAGACAGAAAAATACCTGGAATGCCAAATTTATGTTTGTATATGCATGTCCATTCACTGTGTGTTAAATAGATCATATTGCCATGAGCATGAGATCCAAGGATTCCAGGATTGTCTTGTTGGTTTTCAGGGGCATCCAAGACTCTTCTTTTGATCTATAAGTCCCTCAGAAGGCAGCAAGTGTAAGGCGGTTACAGTATCCATCTGCAGCCCTTCACAATCCTTGTGCGGAGCAGTAATCCTTAAACAAGCGGGTTCCTGCTCGCAGGAAGCATTCCATGGATTTCCTGGGTGTTCCTTTATTTCAGTTCAGCCTTGCAATTTACCATCCAAGTGAATGGGAAACTCTGGAGCAGAAAGCCTTTCACATTTTAGTAATGGTTAATTTCTAATGTATTATTAACTAATTATTTAAAAAAAATAAATGAGAGCAAGTCACCAGAGGTGTATTCCATAGGCTTTTTGAAGGTTTTCTTGGACATGGGAGGTGGCCCTTTCAAGTTCTGTTTAAAGTAAACAAACAAACAAATGATCTTACTCACTGATGCTCAACTTTGCAAAAAACAAGAGTATGCATTTGGATTGCTGCTATCATTACCACACTAGAGAATTACTGTAATTTTGCCATCATAGACATTGTTGGAATCTGAATGATCAAATAATAATTATATATCTTTATATACGGAAAAGAGTTGCATAAATACCAGGAGAAAAAATTCAGAAACCTCTTTTGTGTTTATTCATTATTGCATGCTACAGAGGAAGTCTTGTTCTCTCCATTGCCTGTACATTTGAAGCAGTTCTTTCCAGGTGATGCTGAAGGACTTCTCCACAGAAGGCTCTGTGGAGTGTCAGTCTCAGTGCAGCTGGTCAGTAATTTATCTGATCTTTTACTGAGTGATCAGCTGTCTTGTCAGGAAATCTGTAAGTCTTTCTCAGCAACCTCTCCCTGGTTAAAGGCAGTTACTCTTTCTTCTTGTTGAAAAGAACTGCAGACTATCCCCTGCCAGTGCCTTGAAAGAACAATGTCCATTACTGAGCATTGAAATTTGAGATGGGAGGGGCAGAACATTCCATCACTTAGCTGAAAAGTGAAATTACAGAGTGAGTGTGCTGTGAACCATGCACACAATACAGTGTATCTTACACAATTTAAGTCTCATATTGTATAGGTAGATACCATCTTGCAAATTATGCGCTTGCAATGCACCACGGCATCGTGTTTCCTTTAAAGTGAACAGAATGCTCCTTAGTAATAACAATTGCCAAATTCCTTTCTTTCCTAAGCCTCTTTTATCTTGGTCAGGCAAGTGCAGTTCACTGCATATCAAACTGGTTTAACAGTCAGAGTTGGCAGTGCTTTGTGTTTTATTGAGATTGCTGTAGTTCTGGAACACTCAAACTGACTTGACTATAAAGACGTGTGGGAACAACTCATGATGCACTTTGTGAGATTGCTGTCTGAAAATATGGAAGAGAAGGAGAGGAAAGCTTTCCTTAACCATGTAATACCCCTTCCCACACATAAACAAAGTCAGGAACAAAGCAAAAGAGAATTCATCACATGCCTAATTCAGTTGGATTAAGCAGCAGAATGGAATATTCATTTCACATTTTTCCTGCATAAAATTGTTCATAAATTGCCTTTCTGAGAGGCAGATGAGAAGACCAGCTGCTCTGACCTAAGGCTGATGTGCAACAGTGAACAAGAGCAGTCTGTGTTGAATATATGTCCTTGCAGCAGAGTTTGAGCAAAATAAAATGAAAGAGAACAAGACTTAAGCAAGAAGTTTTGAGGCAGAGTGAACAGGAAAAAGCTGTTGTTTCTGAGGGACTGAAATCAGCATCTTCCTTGGCAAAATCAGAAGAGGGGACAAAAGGAGTATAATGTGGCTGGTGTGGAGAATGCCATAGGGAGAAGACATCATCTGAAAGGAGCTGGAGAAAGCTTGCAGAGCAGTGATTACAAAAAGCTGTCGTCCTGGAGGCTGAGGTCTGGTCCTTGATGCCCTCTGCTTCCTTGAGGAACTTGTTCTGTATCCTTCATCTCATCCCATTTCCAAATTCATTTGGAATTTTCCTGGCATTTTCCAAATTCAGCTCTGAAAATGCTTAATCCTGGGATCCATCATGCCATCATGCCACAGCTTGAGCTTGTCATTTTCTTCTTCTTCCCTTTATCACAGGAAAGAAATCCTGTATCTGGGTGGCCTTGAGAGTCACCTGCCTTCTCTGGAAACAAGGACAATTAAAAATCCTTTATAAATCCTTTATAAATTATACAAATTTCAGAGGATAGATTTACATAGCTTTTATGACAGGGAACTTAGAAACAGTAGAGGCCAATTTTGCCTTGTGGCTGGTGATGAATGGAGTCCAGCAGAGATGATAACCAAAAATGGGGGCTGGACATTCAGTTAGAACCATAGAATTGTTAAGGTTGGAAAAGACCTCTAAAACTCTTTTCATCAAGTTCAGCTATTAAGCCAGCACTGCCAAGTCCACCACTAAGCCAAATCCCCATCTTTTAAATTCCATCAGGGATGGTGACTGAGTTACTTCCCTGTGTAGCCTGCTCCAGTGCTTGACAACCCTTTCAGGGAAGAAGGTTGATAGCTGATGGAATGACATGAGCTAAATCAGGGAAGTAGTCCCAATGTGGTATTCTGGGCTCTGAGCAAAGCAACTGAAACCTATAAAGCTGAGAGTTAACTCAGAAAAAAACAGGGGAGTGATTTGTGTGCCACTGAGGCAGTGTCAAGGAACGTCTGCCAGCAGGTCAGGGATAGTGATAAGCAATCTAAGGTCAGTGATGCTCCACAAAGAAGACATCAGTACATTGTGAAATCAGAATACAAGAAAACGATGAGTTTAGTTAGTGCAAAAAGGTATCAGAGACACAAAGCAAAAAGATAGTCTAACTTAAGAGCACTGTTTGTTTGTTTTAAACACTTGTAGGAGAATACAGTTAACAGCTGGGTATCATCCATATAAAACATTGGGTTTTGGCAAAACAAACAGCAGCATACCCCAGTGAAGATTGTGTATGAAGAATGTAAATTACATGCTGGACTCTTGTGCTTCTTTTTGAAATGATTTTCCGTTTGTTTTAATGTGATTTTTGTTGTCTGTCCATAGCGTCCTGCCCAGTGCTGTGCAGTGGAAATGGGCAGTACATGAAAGGAAGGTGCTTGTGCCACAGTGGCTGGAAAGGAGCAGAGTGCGATGTCCCAACCAACCAGTGCATCGATGTCTCCTGCAATAACCATGGCACGTGCATCATGGGCACCTGTATCTGCAACCCGGGATACAAAGGCGAGAGCTGTGAAGAAGGTATTTGCAGGATGCAGTCAATTAGCCTTTTGCTTTGATTGTTGTTCTGTAATTATATGGATGTAGGCAATTCAGCATGGACTGCCACTTAAACAGAACAATAATAGGCACCTTACAGATACAATAGATGGATACAACATAAAAATGATATGTTGTCATAACTCCTTGTTAGCTATCATACTTGTTCAATAATTGGATGAAAAGCCATCAAATGCTTCAGATAGAAGAATCTAGTTGAAAGACCAGAACATCTAATCATATGTTCAAATGTTCTTATTGAAGCATCATTTCCATTTACACATCTAAACGTATAATTACTTTTACAGCTCTTTCTTCTCTGCTGCGCTATGCCAGGCAATTTCAGTTGCTTACATACACAAAATGGTGGCGTGTGAGAAAAAGTCCCTGGTCCTTGTCAGCTTTAAAAGCTTAGACATGCTCAGGACTTGAATTAAATTCTGCTTCAAAGTCAGATATTATTTTAATGGCTCTTCCATAGCTTTTTTCTCACATTAGCCCCCCAAACAGTTCTCATTTACATTTAGATTTATGGCTACTTTTAGTACTTATCTTTAATCTTTTTGTGTAGGAACTCACCTGCCAACATAAACCTTTATCTTCCTGAGTCTGTGACTGCTTCTTACTGCTAATGAAAAAGTGGACAGTTTTGCAAGTGTATAAATCATTCAGAGAGTATAAATATATATCCAGAAGAGCATTACTTAAAGAATAATGTTCAAAACTTTTGAAAACTATTCTCAGAGGCTGATGACCTGATAAATAATTATTCTTAAATTACACTTCTACAAGTACATATATAAGGCCTCTTTCCCCGCTTGATAGATTAAAGACATCATTTGATTCATTCAAGAATGACAACGGCTTGAATTAATTTATGGTTGTCTTCATGTATGCAGGATAAAGATTTATCTGAAATGGCTTTATTTTTTAGGCAATGAAAATAGGCTGAATTGGACTCAGACATTCAAATGGCATCTAATCTAGCAATTCTTTTGATGTGTATAATGTATTGGAGTGGGACATCTCTGATGTAGCATGGCTTCAGTGTCAGTAAATGTTAGAGATGAAGACAGTATCACAGTATCTGCTCTTGTAACAATAAGCCATCTCTTGTGAAAGCCTCATTTGGTTTAAAGCACAATTCAGTGAAGCTGTGGGGTGTGCAAAACCCAAAGATTGTGACTACTCAAGTATCTTTAAAGCATCTCTGTAGACCTCCTATTTACTAGATCATATCTTTACTGGATAAACAGAAATGAAAAGATCCCAATTTTGCCTCCAGCCAGAAGTGTTTAATGTGTGTAAATCAGAGTGAGATTTGCCCTTTTTCTAACAGGAACCTTTATTTCCCTGGTCACGTTTAAAGCAGAAAAGCCAGGCACTGCTCAGTTATTTTATGTTATCGCTGTAGCGGGGGACAGTGTCAGTCCCACTAGGTCAAAACTTGAAAAAGGAGGAAGAACAAAGAGAACATGGTTTTTCTTATGGGCTGTTTGGTATTTTTCTAAGCATGCATGTTTTTGATACTCAAGGCATAATTTGTGTTACGTTGTGGGGGGGGAAGCAGCTCAGAAATATGCCATGTGGGAAATCTAGAGAACATATATATACATATTTAGATTTAGTAAAAAAGTTGATTTATACTATTTTTTAAATTGCTTTTACTCTTTAATTTCTCTTCTAAGAAGGACCATCTGGTATTGATTACTTTTTATTATTTCTCAGTTCTTGTAGCTTCGCTGCTTGGTCCATGTTTGTAATGGGTTTTCATTCCAGGGTTTCTCCTGTCTTTTCTTTTTCCCCCATAGAAGTTCAGCAATGTTTATAAAACATCAGCCAACAATCCTACGCAAGATTTTCTTTTCTCTTCCCTTAGTTTATTGGCCCATATTTTATAAGGCATGGCCTAAGCCAGCGAGACATTGCAGGGAGGGGAGCAAATTTAAGAAGTGAAATATGAGAAGTTACTCTTTGGGCACTGAATAAGCCTAATAACTTGTGTGACCAATGAAGCATGAAGCATATTGGGGAAAAGTGTAGAAGAGGCACTAACCTTGCTTGCTACGTGATTTATCTCCCTAGCAAAGATTCTGCACAAGGCTTAACTATAAACAGGGCATTTTCCAACCAAGAATTTGGCCATTTGGGACATTTTCCAACCAACAACACAGGCATATGATTTTTTTTTTTCTTTTCCGGGTATACTAGATCTTGTCAGCTCTGCCCTCATGGCCAGCTCCTCATCTCTGCTTCTCCCGGAGCTGAGCAGCTAAATTTGTCAAGCAGAACTCCCTAAAAATATACCATTGTACTCCAAATCCACTAAGCAATTGATTAAGAAGAAAGCAGAAGCCTGTAATCCTGTCCCAGGGCCCTTCTGATGGTGCAGAAAGCCTAAAGAGATAGATCCAGTGAGGCTGAGATTAAAGTAGCCGTTGTGTGTGACATTTTCTGAAAGGGCTCATTTCAACATGAAAAATGGCCTTGGGATTATGATAAATGGGGGGTTCTGACATGCACATTCCCCTCCTATAATCATCTGTGTTAGAGCTGAGATAGCAGATTGTCTGCCTCCTGTGATGGAGGCCCCTGCAAAACTCACCTTTTTCCCAGCTGACCTTCAGAGGGGATGATTAATTGCCTGGAGGTAGCCTCTTGTCAGTTAGCCTGTGATCTTTGTTCTCTATGTTCAAACCATCTGCTGAGAACGGACGAGGCTGCTACTCCGTCCCTTAGTCCTTTTCATACTTATTACTGCTGAGAAAGAACAGGGCCAGGGCTTCAAGGGTCTCATGCTAAAATTGGCACCCTCGCTCCCAGTTCGCTAACAGTGAAGGAGATTTATGGACTCATCCTTTCCAGCCTCTTAAAATTTTTGAGGATTGTTCCAGCTATGAGCAGAGCTCCAGGAATCAAACAAAAAAGAAAATTCTCTTTCATGCCTTGGGATAGTAATAACTGAGCCATTACTTGTCAGACTGAGAAGGGTTTGAGAATCCAGGGAATTATCAGAGCAGCTGTTGTGTTTCTTTTTAAGGTTTCTGGATCTTAAACAGGTCAGTGGAATTCTTATTAGCTTTTCCAGGGTAAAAGCTGAACCACAAACCTGTCTTGTGTGCAGTAGCCATGTTCTGCTCTGCTGTATCAGAGCCAGAAGCTGGACAGTTTTCCTGTGCTGCTTAGCCAGACTGACACTTGTCACCAATCCCCAGGGAACTGCCACACACCGTTTCAAAAGACGGGAAGAATTTCTCTAGGCTGTCCTATCAGCTTTTATCTATAAATAGACAATCGACTCCTCCAGTTGGTTTTTCTGGGAGGGTGTCTGGTGCATTTCATATTTTTCGATTACTGAGTGAAATTCCCCTGTGGGCAGAGCAGCTGACAGTTGCCTACAAAACACATAACTCAAGAGTCAGGGAGGGAGTACATTTGGTCTTTTGGTGTACATTGCTATACCCCTCACTAAATGGTCTCTGATCTTGTTAGGAAAGTTCCTCTTTGTGGGGGGGAAGTAAACCTCAAACATTATAAAAAAGAGTATCAATTGATCAAAAATAAAACCAGAAGAACACCATTATAAAAAAGGCATGATTTTATTTTAATCCTTATTCAAGAAAAAATGTCTATGGCTATTTTTCAGTGTGAAATTTCTTTAAGTCTCCATGAAACCTGTATAGATTTAAGCACATTCTTCAATTTAAGCATGTATTTTGCTGAATAAGAATGTCAGCTTCTGCTGAATCTTTATGCAAAATTCTCTCTCAGAAAACTAGGGCTCAGCTTCAAATTCATTAGTAATAGTAATTTAGATTATTTTAATAGAATAAATGAAGACACACTATGTGTACGATAGAATATTATTCTTATTTTATTCTTAATTGATATTAGCCTGTTCTTACCAGAAAGATCCCTTATTAGTGCAGACCTGCATAAAAGAATGGATTTCATTACTAGATTTTTCTCTGCTTCTCATGTAGGTGTTTTAGGTCTCACTGCCTTTTAGGGCCACTGACTTCTTGCATGAAGCATCTGTTTTGTTCACAGCAGAGCTTTTTGATTGAAACCTTGAGATACTGTGTAAATATGTTTGTGTAGACAGCAGTCTGATAGCTTTTTTCCTGAAGTCCCATTTGCTTTCCCTGTCTGCTTCCTCTTCCTTCTCCCATGTAGTGGACTGCATGGATCCTACCTGCTCGGGACGAGGCGTGTGTGTCCGAGGAGAATGTCACTGTTCGGTTGGCTGGGGAGGAACAAATTGTGAGACCCCGAGAGCCACCTGTCTGGATCAGTGCTCTGGTCATGGGACCTTCCTCCCGGATACTGGACTCTGCAGCTGCGATCCCAACTGGACTGGCCACGACTGCTCAATCGGTAACGTCAGCGCTGACTTCCTGTTGGTCTTTCGGTAAACTTTGTGAAACACTCAGTAACTCTGCAGAAAGGTGCTACAGATGTATTCCAGTGAAGCACTGGAATTCCTGCCCAATGTAGGGCATGACTGGAAGGATAAATTCCATAGCTCAACTACATAAATAATTCTGATACCATTGCTGAGCATAGGGTAATATCATAAATAACTCCATTAAAGCCACCTAGGCTTGCTATTGTTCATTATATGGCTGTTAATGTAATTGATGGTCTACATATAACTTCTTGTTCCAGTGATAGTTCTTGATGAACCCCAGGACCACTAAAGTGTCTGTTTTGATTTTTAGGAGATGACTAAATAATCTTTAGTGGCTGTAAACAAGAAGGACGATTTGGTAATCTGTCAGATCTCCTTTCCCTTCTGAATTCAAAGCTTGTGCTTTTCTAGGCTAGAGGAGGATGAGTGCCTCATGAGGTTCATATTAAAAGACTCTCTTCTACCAGCTAAAAAAATAAGTTTACTGAGTGAAAGTATTTATAAGTACAAGCAGCTACCAAGAAGACAGATTTTTATGGGCAGTTTTGTGTAGAGGTTTGGAACAATGAACAACATTCATTCCTCCTCTGAATTGGCATCTTGCTCAAAATCTACATCAGGTGTGGGAATTGAAGGCTAAAGAAAAATTGTTCAGGACCCTTTTCTTCCATATGCAATTAGCTCTTAGATAAGGCCACACTGAGAAATAGTGGAATACATTAAATAGTTAGAACCTACAGAGCATCAGTCCTTTGGCTTTTGTCCTGTATTGTGTGCTCACAAAAAAAGACCTCAGCGATAACAGTTTCTATACCTTACACAACTGGAGTGGAACTAGGCCAGAAATCCAGGGCAGCTCAGTATAGGCAGTGAAATGAAAGGAATTTTCAGCAAAGCAACCCAAAATAAAAAGCTATTAGGGGAGTAGATATAGTAGAAAATATATGTAAACAACATTTTCACTGAGGAATTGCTATCAGGAGTAAAGAAAATCAGGTTAACTGTTTGCAAGTATTTAAAGAGAGTTATTTCCAAGGATGAGGCAAACTGAATAAACCGGTGCTAAGAACATAAGAAAACCCTTTTGACAATCATCATTTAGCCTGGGTGTTAGAATCTTATCATAAAGTAAAATAGACTGGACTGAGGAATAATCAGAAGAGGAGGCCTACTCTACTTGCCTAGGGCTGAAGCTAGGTTGATCAAAACTTTTGCAGATGAACGTAGGGAAACTGTCATGCATTGAAGGGAAGATAAATTTGGTGCCAGGCTTTTCCTTTCCCCATATTAACATCTTCAATTCCATACTGTGTGAGTTTATTTTTAAAACCACCATAAGGGGAAAGGTAGTCATGTATTTGTAGTTGGTAGCATAGATCATAACTGAGTCATTATTCTGTGTTTGTACAGAGGTTTGGGGATTGCAGGGATGGATTTAGAAAAATGTTTATTTCAATGTGCAAACAGAATTCACTTTCCCTTTGTTAACCTGCAGGGTCATGTACAGATGATTTATAAGCTTTCCTTATACTGCTTTTATAAATCCATCTAGTGCAAACTTTCTTTGGCAGCATGAAGTTATTTGAGACAAACTTGAGCATCATTCCAAGACCTTTTTCCTCACTGAGCTGCTTGTAACATTCAGGTTATTGTGCCTCACAGCTAAAATCACAGCTAAGATGATTTGTAAACTTCCATTTCTAGCCCAGACCTTTCCACTGAATTGATGACTTGATTTGAAAGACAGATTTACTCACAGGATATGTGGTCCTTTCTTGCATCATTAAAATAGAGTGAGCAAGTATGCTATTGCATGTAATAACACACTGCTGCCCAGCCCACTGGGGTGGAGGTTCTGTAGAAGGGTCTAAAAGGGACAGATTTTTATTGTTCTATAAAACAGGACCAAACAGGGCAGATGGATTACTAAGGGAAAGAGCTAAGTACTTGCAGAAATGATCCTCAGCTCAGCAAAGCAGTTAGGTCTCTGTTTAGTCCCAGTGAAATGTATAGAACTGTGCCCATGTGGATTTGTGCCAAGGACAGCCCCTTTGATAAACCACATGGAGAGGCATACCCTGGAAACAGCATAATGATCTGAAAACACAGAATATGAACAGGCACAGTGGATTTTCCAGCTCTTACCACCTTGAATTTAAGAATAGCACCTGTGTACAGTGCTGTATGCTGTATTCATTTAGGTTATCAGGCAGTATGGAAGCAGTAGCTGAAGTCTGTGGATTGTCATATGTAGAAGGTAAAACTAGAGCCTCTTTGAACCTTAGACTGCATCTTTCAGCTAAGTAGGTAGATTTTACCTGCCTTTAGTGATAATCTTAGAGAACACACATTACTGGCTAAAACCCTCACTTTTCACAAAACAATAATATTACAGAGATTTCTATTTCCTGTTTATATTATCTTTTTTCATTCCACTTAGCCTTCATAGACAAGCTGTGCCAGTTCAGTCTCTTGTGAGAGATTCCCATTCTGAACTGCACTGTAGGAAGAAGTAGTAATATGGTTTGGGGTTTTTTACTTTCTGTGTCTGCCCACTGCCAAGACATGCTGAGACAGGGCTGCTGCCATACTACCTCAGAATTGTCATTCAGGGAAAATGCTTCTCAAATATATTCCACCCTTTCATACAAGGGACAATTTGTAGATCACTTTTCCCTCAATATACACTGTTTTTTTGGCTGATTCCTATATACTAGAAAGAGTATCTTAGAGAAAGGTACAGAAGTAATTCCAAGTGATAACTTGTACTGAGCAATAAAAGTGGTATTTTGTTTTCTCCATGGGATAATTAAATCACTTCCCTTTTGCATCTTTGTACTGTTGCACAAGCAAATTTTAAAAAGGCCTTTATAACCCAGTTCAGCTGAAAAGTCCAAGGCAATGCTTGGTAAAGGAATTAAGGAACCACTTAGCCTATCTCCATTCCTCCAGTCTGCTATCACAGATTGTCTGCATCCCAGGCTTTTGGGGGCTATCTCCCTTCTCCTCTTATGAGCCCTATCTGGCAACTAATAAAGCCATTAGGGGGCAGGTCTCTTAACCTCCTGTTGTCTGAGTGTAGTGGGAAGAAGGAAATGGCCTGTGCTGCAATGTAAAACAGAACTTACTGTATGATATAGTCTCACTCTTGACCTATTTAAACTGGACCAACTATTTCTAGTGAATCAAGAGGCAGCACACCACATACCTTAAGGCATGTTTGCTGACTGCAGTGAAATGAATAGGTGAGTCATGTCTTGTGCACTGGGGGAGTGCACCATTTACCAGAGGGATCTCACTGATGCATCAGTATAATCCCAGGCCCATCAAAACAGTATTAGGCTTGGATGCAAAATCATTATTAAAGGAATTAAGTTATCTGGTGTTGTCCTTCACTCTCCTCAAATTTACATCGGCGATTTTCACACTGTTCTGTCTTTGGTAGTTGACATCTTTACATGCACAGTATTCATTCAAATCATTGCAAAGTTGAATATACTTAGCAGCAATAGAAATTATGTTCTCTGTGTCTTAAGTGTACTGACTTTTTCTGGGCAGTTGACAGTGGTTGTAGATTGACCTGTATGCAGATAAGGATCCCTTCTCCGTCACTCATTCATAATGACTCATGCAGATTATGCACAGTTGACATCCAGGCAGTACTTCAGACCCTTGAAAATACACTGGAGAAAAGCAGTAGTAGGGGTAGTACTTTGTATGTGGTAGTCCTAAATTGCCAGTGGAGACTTAAAGTCATGGGCTGCACATTTAACAATAAGACTTAGAAACTGGATGCTGCGGCTCAGTAAAGAAGTAAGTTATGATATCTAGCATATTTTGAAAAGACTGAGAGAGCATGCCTGGCCAGAGACTGAAGCTGAGCTTGCATGACCATATCTCATGAAATCTAGTACTTTGGTCCTATTATAGCTCCTCTCATCGCTTCTGCTGCTAACCTGGTTTTCTGAGGATATGCCATTTGGCTTTATGACTTTATGCCCTTTTGTCCCCACTGTGGCAGGGATCAAATGCTGCTTCCCAGGGACTTACTGACGCACTTTGTTATGAAGGTCTATGATCACACAAATATTTAGGCATTTAAAATTTGCCTTAGGCAAATGCAAATCATCAATCTTTGCTGCAGGGTTGTGGAGAACTACATATGGCAGATAGTCCTAGATAAACTTGTCCTCCAAGCACAGTGGGGAAATAGTGTGGGTAGCCACAGGGTAGCAGAAGACCAGGTATTTACCCACCTTCCATGACTTTACTTACTTTAGCAGGTTGAGAAGCTGGATTTAAAATAAAACTAGCATGGTGTGCGAATCCATGTCTCTGCTTGCAGGAAGCCATATTCTTGTAAATTATTGCACAGTGAATTGAAGTCAGTGGAAAAGCTCCTATTTACTCTGCAGGAGTATGGATCAATTGAAGGTTATTCACAAACAATTATTAGATTTAAGACCCTGTATCAGTTAATGGTAATGGCTGAATTTTTTAGTATCAATTTCATAGTGTAGATTAACAATGGCAACAGTCTTTGAGGTAGCGTGCAAGAGTTCCCACCACAAAGTTGGTACAGTTCATTGAAACAGGCATCTTTTCTCTATTCCAATTAATAGATAAAGAGACCATGAAGAATGAACTTTTAAAGAGTTAGGCTGAAGTAGATGCACCTTTACATTGCACTGTCTTTTTTTCACCAGGAATTGTGCAGGAGACTATTGCACACACATACACACATGCACACACAGTCACAGAAGCAGTTCTCATACATTTTATCACACAATGTCATATCCCGTTGTTCAAACAGTGCCACAGCTAACCAAACATCTGTGATAAAATTTTATTTCCTTGGGCTTACTGGTATCAACTTTTGCAAACAAAATCCCATGTTAATTTCTTACCATGCCCAAGGCCACCAAGATAAAAACCCATCCTTAGAAAACATTCATATAAGTCTTCTTTAAACAATCATTTCTTCAGGGGTAAAAATGTCTCTGTAAAAGATGGATATAACATCAACTCTGACGTGGTAGAGGCTTGTACCATACTACAGACCAAGACTGCTTTTAATGCCTAAGAAGTTGCTGATTTGTCTTTTTCTTAGCTTTAAAATGCATGAGGAAAAAAAAGAGAACTAAACCTCAGGATGCAACAACTGAAATTGATAAACATCTTCATCACTAAAGAAAAAGTCACCAGACACAGCTATGTAATCAAAGGCCACCTTGAATGCTCTTTCTTCAGCTTGTTACTTGTTCATCTCACTACCCTGGCAGACCTATGAGAAACCTTAGTCTGGGGCAATTGAAACTTTGGTAGCGCGGTGTCTTCAAGGCTGGTCTTCAGAAGATACCGTCACAATCTCTCCTGGCTCAATACCTAAATTGCAGACTCATCCCTGAAAGCCTTACTTTGGTCCTTTAATGGTCATTGAAAGCTAGAAAATGTTTTGTACCAGCAGGAATTTCATCCTCTGCCTTGCAGAAGCCTAACATACTGATTTCTGAACTTGTGATCTTCTCCAGTTTTTATGGAGAGAAGTACCTTTTCTCTCAAAGGGAAAAATATGTGTAGCCCAGTGCACACACAAGGTTCTCACAGGTTCTGCCTGGCAGATAGCTGCTTTGTGGATTGTGAAGAAACTAGTGAATCTAGAGAATCAACAGTGTTAATTAGAACTATCATTGTGAAAAACATGAATTTTTTTCATGTAGTTGAGTTTGTGAGTACAGATTTTAGGCTACCCATTGCCAAGAGGAACTTAGCCTTTAAAGGCTTCTAAGCTTTTTATTAAAAATGCAATAAAAAACTAAGATCTGCCCAAACCTTTGAAATAAAAGCATTCAGGGAGGCTTTCATTTGAATATCCTTTTACTCCCTTTCCTTTTGTTTATTAAAAATGTGTGTAAGGAGACCCTGATGTGATGGAAAAAAGATAATAGTTGAAATGGGCTGCAGTTATTTTTGTGGCGAGTCCAATTCTTCAGGAGTCCAAGTATCTTTGTGCTCAGCAGATGAAAGGGACATAATAAAGGGAGGGAGAGAACTCCCACTAAGATAGAAAATATAACTTACCTTTCAAATATGAAATCCTACTTTAAGTCTGATAGCTGAGAAATTGTTTTAGGACATTTTCCTAGCCAATCAGAGATTCATCAAACTTCTGTCAGCTCTGGGATGTGTTTAGGATTTTACTTTTAACCCCTTCTCTGCAGTAGTCCATGCAGTCTTGATCAGACACAGTGACAAAGGGAAGATTGAAGGAAATGAAAACCTGTGTTCTAGCTGTCATTTCAGACTTGGCCAAAACCAGTGGAAGCAATGATATCATCAGTCTGTCTGTGACCATTAGATCACAAAGCATTTGCTCTGATTAAGTCATGTCTCAGGCTGAGAATAGTGTGTGTCCAGTCATGTAACAAGCAGTCCCTGGTTCTCATTGACCTTAGGCATTCTGTGATGAGCAAAGCTTCTCTCTTGCATCAGCAGTAATCAGTGAAAATTTATGGACCCCTACAAAGGGCAGTGGGAAGACTATTCCTTCCCCTGTTTGTTTCCTACAATAATTAGGGCTAATTCCCAGCATGCCAGTTTCAGTTCAACATATTTCCCTATCTCCAAATGTGACCTCAGCAGTCACACCATGAGCTCAAAAGTTCTTTTTGTTTGGATCAATTATGCTTTGTGTTGCAGTCTTTTCTGCCTGAAAACAGCAGTGTTGTACTGGAGTCAGTGGGGCTCATGTTAATGTGACTAGTTTGAAAAGTTTCACAACACCACAACATACTAAATTCCATGTTTAAAGCAGAGTACTGTTAAAACATTGTGTTTTGAGGATGACTGAGCAATTAGCATGTTTGCTTGTATCACTCAGAACTTATCATTTCTATCACTAAGTCTCAGATGACCAAATTTTGGCTTCTTCTCCTTTGAAAGGAGGAGCCTCTTAATTTTTGAGTCTAGACCTCTGCTGCTGACTATTCCTACTTTTAACCAGGATACTGCTGCAATATCAGCAGGGTGATACTTGTGCAGAGTCAGTCTCTGCCATGATCTACCTTGATTATGCTGGATAAAGCCACTCATGGCTCAGCAAGGATGGTTGTAGGTTCCATGTCATGGCTTCTCCACTGGCATTCAGTCAATTCCATGCTGCTCAGTCAATTCCATGCTGTTGTTGGTAGATACCTCCTGTGACTGTCACCTTACACTCCAAGCCAGCTGGAGCTCATCACAATCAGAGTTCCTGCAAAAGTTCACTGGATGTTTTCAGCTTCATCAAATCATATTTGAGACACTGAACTAGGTTGCCCAGAGAAGCTGTGGTGCCTCATCCCTGAAGGTGTTCAAGGCCAGGTTGGATGGAGCTTTGCACAGCTTGTTCTGTTGGAAGGTGTCCCTCCCTTTGGCAAGGGTGGGGGGGGAGTAAGAGCTGGTCTTTAATGTCCCTTCCAACCCAAATGATTCTATGTATCATTCTCAGTTAGAATGTCCAAGATTAGGTAACAAGGAAAAGAGTCTGTGAGTCAGTAAAACAGAATAACATAACAAAAAGACAATATAAGACCAATAACTTTCGTGTAGAGGATTGGTATCTACTAAAGGCCAGAAATCCATGATTTAATAAGCTGTCTGAAGTGGATGCACTGAAATCAGTGCATCCAGTATTCTCTCTCCCCCCCTTTAAAATTACAAGGTGTTCGTACTCTAAAAACTATCATCACAATTTGCACTAGTGAGCACTTTTTAATGATGTTGACAGACGAAAGTTAGAAAGCTCTTTGGAGAGAGCTCTGCTGCTTTTCAATAAAGTTGATCCTTTCAGATCAGTGTTGAGGCATATGGACAGCATAGCAAACAGAGACCTTCTGGAACAGCTACTGCTGCATCTGATTTGTGTGGATAGACAGACATCTAACTTCTGGATATGTCAGCTCTGCATGTTTCATACGTGTTCTGTGTCTCCTTTTGAAGAAGATGAATAACAATAAAATTTTTAAGTTCTTTGGAAGAGTGTTGTCTGAAGAAAAAGGAATCCATATTGGGACTGAGCTCTGAGTAAGGGAATCCCAAGAAAATCTAGCTTGTGATCACTTCAACATACACTGGTGACTGATCTGTTTAAGTTATTTTAGAAGAACCAAAATGTTCTTCAAATTGGAAAATAAATCAGTTCTTTTTAAGCATGAGCAAAACACATTTCTGCTGTCAAATTATCTCTTCCTTGTGGACAGAGGAGGAAATTAAAATTAGCCCAGAGAAGAATCCTTCTTAGGAACTTCATTTAATATATTAGAAATTGTTTCTTTTCTGGGAAGCTTTAACACATCCCAGAAAGCATAGAGATTCAATTAAGCATCAAAGAGAAAAATACAATCCTGCACTTTGGGATATTTATTTTTATTCAACAAATCTCGGCTCCAAGACTGAAGCCTGACAATACCTGGCATTTCATCTCCTGCTGTTCAACAACAAGAGACAGTTTAAAGTGGAGTTCATAATAATAAATAAATGGAAGGTTGACACTAGTATGAAAGTAAATCACAGCCATAGAGGAGATACTTCAGACAGAAAGTGATGGTCAGTCCTTACCATTTAAGGGAAGGATGAATATGGAGTATAAATACTGTAGGAAGTAGGACTTGATAAAAAGTACCACAGTAATTTAATGGAATTTCATCACACAGAATTACAACTTTCCAGACAGGAACTGGAAGACCTTTATGCAAATATGAAGCAAGCTGAAATTGCATTTCGAAGTGAGTGGGTCTTTTATTAAAAGACATCTCAGCTGTACCAGTGTACATTGTGCAGCTAATTGTGTCTGTTGTGCTCCTGTTCTTACTGTTACTGTTTCTGGCAAGAATTCCCAAGAATCCCATTGTGCTCAATCCTGTATGGTTAGAGTTAGAGGCTCAGTATTGGAGGATACACATACATCAGTTTAAGTATATTACTGTACCAAACCCCTTCATTACTCATTTTGGAGATGGAGTGAGTTCCAGGGGAGTTACAAGATCATCTCCTGGATCTGCTCAGCACCAGGTGAGGAGCTGCTCTGTGGACTGTGTATTCATCTCCAAGTGAAGCATGTCAGAGGCACTCTGGTTCCTGATTTGGATCACCAGAGAGAAATGAGACCTTGAAGGGGTTTTGCAGAACCCTTTAATTTAAACACAAAGCTGTTGATGCCAGCAAATAATTAAATATCAGGAGAAAACTGGGGGAAAAAAAATGAAGTGGGGTTAAACTTCTGTGTCTAGTTGAGGGCCAGAGCCAGAGATGGGTCCTATTTTTTATTAGGGATTTTCACCACCCTTCTCCTAAATACAGCTCAACCACTTTGAGTGAAAAATCTCTCTCCTCTTCTGTTCTGTGTTTTATACCTCCATTGTCATAGCCAGTCTTTCCTACAAGTGCAGAGTTGCAGTTGTCCCACCTGCACATGTATTGGAGACCTGTACTCAGTTCTCCTGCAGAGCTGGCAAGAATCAGCATTCACACCAACTCAGATGTCCTGGTTAGGGTACTCTGTAATGCAGGATATGCATTCTCCAGTGCAGGCATTCTAGGATGTTCCTCAGGGCTTTGTGTTCAGGAGGTGAAAATTCAGGTGTCCAAGTTGCATTTCACAGCCATTGCTGAAGGTCAGTGTTCTTCTGATGAGGGGTGATAGCAAAGCTGGTGGATTAATTTTCAGTCTCTAGAGAGCATCCTTTAATCATGATTTCCTCATGCATGGAAAGAAAATAAATAGCTGTTACCTTTTAGTTACATTCAGTTTACTGAGCTGTGTAAAACACATTGAGGCCCTTGAGGGGAGTGGAGAGTCATCAAAGTACCAAAAGTTTAATTGCACTCCTAAAAGGACAGGTTTTATATTTATAGACATAAATAATTGTTATTATTTCTACATTCGTAATATTTAAATATTTGATGTATGCTTTAAAAATTGATAAACAGATTATTTGTTTAAAGGCATTAAATTATGCAGACATTGCTTTCAGGACATGATCTCTGAAGGAAAAATACATCCCTCAATTAATGACATGGGCAGAACTTACACAATCATTCCCTGTTTGCTACTAAACCAGGATGGTTTTCAGAGGATTTCATGGTACAGATCAGTTACTGGCAGTGACAGAAAATCCACACCTCTTCTTTCAGGTTTTTTCTTGCTCTTTAGTTTGATCCTTTCCTTATACATTTGTAAAAAGGATGGTTTTAAAAGCTAATGTGCTTTATGTCTTCTTCAGTAACAGCACAGGAGTTCATGTCACTACAGAGTTATCGAATCACAGGAATGAGAGTTTCATAACACTGCAAAATGTGTTTTGTTATGAAGAATGTCTTTAGCACTTCACTGCTATCTAAATCATGCTGATCACACACCTTCTGGTTTTTTCATCTATATATTTCTTGCTTTTCCCAGATATTCCCCATAAATTGCCTTCTAAAGCAGGTTGTGAAAACAAGGCTTAGCTCTTCACCAAACTCAGCTTTTTAGCTCTGTGCAGTGCCTCTCTCTTATGCTTTTCTGGAAAAAAAATCTGTCTGAGGTTGGAAATTACCTCAAATGAGCCAACTTGAAATGAGAAAATCCTAGTTACGGCAGATTTTAATTATTAAATTTTCTATTAATATATTGAAGGTCAGTGGAACTGACCCAGTTTTCATGAAGCTCTGAGCAATTTCACCTGATCTTACATTTTAGCACTAAATCTATATTTATTAAAGGATTTAGCAGACAGGTCAGAACCAGCTAAATCTCTGATTCTGCATCACATGTATGCTAAAGAAAAATTTTCATCTGCATTGCTCTTCTCTAAGCTGGAAAGCTTTAAACTGTTGTCAAGCCAGTTTGAGGATATGTGGGGGGATCAGAGTAAACATGTAAAAATGGATTTGCTAGAAATGAAACACAAATTAACATCATTATCCCTTTCCCAACACCAGTCTTTAATGTAATGTGAAAATAATGTGAAATTCTGAATGATGCCATTTCCTGTGTTGGAGGCTCCTGTGTCTGTTCCATCAATTAAAAAGGGCCTGAGCAAAGCACTGCATTGTTGGGTTAGTGTTTGATGGGTTTCTTTTCCCACTTTCTTCTGAAATATCAAAGACAACACAGCAGACTTTTTGTTCTTAAGGGGACAGATTTATGCCAGGTTTTAGCAGAATATGAAAAGAAAAAGAGAAACAGGTACAAGTTCTTTATTTGTAGGAGTAATTGCTTCAGAAGTTAGAATACTTCTGAAGTGCTGTTAATGGACTGTGACCTCATTATACCTGGCACAGTGCAAATGCAGAACATAAAGGATAATCTTAGCCTCAGATAGTTGAGATTCTTAAACTTTAAGTGAACAACAACAGAGAGAGACGTCTGATGGAGACAGACTAAAATTACATTTCAGTTTTCCTCAACACATTGTGGAGAAGTTAAGGCACGTCAGCAGCCACTGTCAAGATTTTGGGTAGGATTCAGGATGGACTGGGATTTTTAAGAGAGCCTTGAAGAATTCTGAGGCAGTTTTGACAGACCAGAGGGAAGTCCCTCCACCAGTCATGAGGAGATAATGAGGGAAAAAAAGTAAAGGAAAACCATTTGTCTAAAAACTAGCCAGCAGGGAGTTGAGTCTGGGCTCACAGAGTCACAAAATGGTTTGGCTTGGAAGAGTCTTTAAAGGTTAGTTAGTTCTCACCCCCTGTCCTTGGGCAGAGGCACCTTCCACTAGACCAGGTTGCTCTGAGCCCCAGTAATGGGCTGGTTACTGGTGGGGATGAGCAGTGATGAAACACAGCAGGTCCTGGAACTGAAGAGGAGACATTTCTTTTTTGATTATTTGCATGAAAAATAAGCAGAGTCGTATTGGAATGCCATTATCCTTTCCAAAGAATAATGTTTCTGATAACCTGAGACCTCTGGGTGAGCCACCCCAAGCCCAACTATGCCTTGAGTGCTGTCTTCTCCAGAAATTCTCCATTAAAGAGGTTTGAAGTGAGTCATCCTCTGGAACAATCTCTCTTTCTTTCTTTGCCCACAGAGGGCATTTAGGCTCAATTCAATTTTTCAGGAAAGACTGACATAACATGAGGTGAGATTCAGGCAATGTAAGACATCACTCCAAGACAATAACATGACAAAACCCCCCATGGGAATGTTGATATGAACTTGATTCCTTAAAAAAAAATTTGCATCCATTAATCAGTTCCTATCCATCAGTGCCCTCTGGTGAGTACATAAAGGAGCCAAATATAGGGTTATACTCAGAGTTCAGGTGTTTCTCACAGAGGTGCTTGGCTTGATTGTGCTTTTTGAGGACATTAAGCCTCGTATTTGCTCTTAGAATTGGGCACCAGGTTGACTCAGAGGATCCCCTCTCTTCAAGGAACTACAAACAGCTTTGAGAGCTACACTGTGAAATGAGGAAAAACAGTGCACCTCTAGGAAAGGATAAGGAGTGGCTAAGCTGTTCATACAAACACTGGATGAGATTAAAGATGAAAAGAAATATTTAGTCACCTTTTGGGAACAGCAGGTGTGAAAATATTTAACAGGCAGGTCTTTTATGTGCAGGCAGAGCATTCTAACTAAGCTTAAATAGGCAGGAGCAATATAGTGCAGCTGGCCAGTCTGAGAATACTGTAATAGGAGAATTAAAAGCTTTCCTTCTCATTTGTTCATGCAGCTCAGATGGTAGCTAATCATGTCCTCTAATTTTAACAACAGAATTGGGAAATGTACCAAAAAATGCAGTTTGTAATAAGAACAGAGGTGACAAATTCTGTCCCTCGGACTGAACGACAAAGAAACTATTCACCTGCCCTTTTCTGTAAAACAGCCTTAGCTGTCTTTTTCTGTTCAAAAAGACATGTATTTAAGTGGAAGTTTAATATGAAATCCATTTTGATCATTTCTTAGTGAATCACAAGAAACGTAAAATCTATTCTGACTATTTAATCACTCATTAGAAACCTGTGAGCATTTAAGAGGGCTGTGTTGTAAAGGTCCAGGGCATGTAGCAGGTTGTGTGTTGTAAAGCTGTTTAAATTGTAGGATACCCATCTATCTTTAAACTGGCACTAAGTGGAAGATTTAGTTTTGAGAGTTCCTGACTCCTGGTTCCCTGTCAGAAGTAATTAATCTACATTTTAGGGAGACTGTCCTAAGTAGTTTGTTTCACAAGTGTTTTTCACAGCTGAGAGTCTATATGACAGCCCTTGGGGCCTGGGAGTCCAAACCACCTCATATATCATATATATATGAATTACACATTCATAGCCTGGAACCTGCACACTTCTGTGTGCATGGGTGGTGGTTTGGCTGGGGTCTCAGCTGGGTGGGAGATGAAACCCAAAATGTTCTCAGCATTCCCTTTCTGGGTTAGCCTAAAGATCTGTTTGTTTATACCATGCAGTGCATATCCCTGGCCCACATGTGCAAGACTGTTCCTTGGCAGCATGTTTTCTGAGAAATATTTCAGTCAAGATGTAAATGTCCCAGGGGGTTTTCCACCCTTTTTCATAGGAATGACTGCACAGAGACTCTGCTTTTCAGAACATGATTTTTTTTTCTCTCTTCACCATTTTTCAATGCACTCCATTATCCTAGTTTGACACCTTTAAATAACTCCAGGAAGGCTTCTGACTGTCACTATTCCCATTATCTCTGGGTTTTTTTCCTCCACCACCAATCTGTAGACATCTGATGTTTCCATCTTAGCTGTAGGACACAAGACTGCATATTGGGACATCAGAGTGTTCATGAGCCTGTCTCAGAGTTCACATTTTCCTGTGGATCCATCACTTTCCTTCCTTATGCCTTGGTTACTTTATCTGAAAGGTGCTGCACCTGAGTCAGGGGAACCCTTGGTATCCATACAGGCTTGGGGGTGAGGGATTGAGAGCAGCCTGAGGACAAGGACTTTGGGATGGACGAAAAGCTGGACATGACCTGGTCATGCGCTCTCACGGCCCAGGAAAGCAGTAGTGCCCTGGGCTGCATCCAAAGCCATGTGGCCAGCAGGGTGAGGAAGGGGATTCTGCCCCTCCACTCCTGTGAGACCCCACCTGGAGTGCTGCATCCAGCTCTGGGACCCACCCAGCTGTGGGGGTCTCCAACACAAGAAGGATATGGACCTGTTTGAGCAAGTCTAGAGGAAGCCAAAGATAATAAGAGGCCTGAGGAACCTCTGCTATGGGGACAGACTGAGATAGTTGGCATTATTCAGCTTGGGGGACAGAAGGCCCTGGGGAGACTTTATTGTGGCCTTTTCACTACTTTAAAGGGGCTTATAAGAATGATAGGGACAGACATTTTAATAGTGCCTATAGTGATAAGAAGAGGGATAATTGTTTTAAACTAAAAGAGGGTAGATTTAGACTAGATATAAGGAAGAATTTTTTACAAAGAGGAAGAATAGGATATAATGAAGGTGTGAAGTGGCCAAGCTGGCATCCTCTGGATTGCTTGGTAAACTGGGAGGAAGAAAAAATTACTTCTTATTTGATATTCTGAGATCCAAGCTCAACGCTTATGTATAAAGAATGTGAACTAATAACCAGAGAAGGGATTGCAGTCTAACTAGAGTAGCCCTATGGTAAAAGTGTGCTGGAAAGCACCAGAGGCTACAATAGTAATTTTTGGAGTTCGGGCTTAAATACCAGTGCTCTCAGACCTTGTATTTTCTCAATGTATTTCTTGTCAGCTTGCTGAAATTTTAGCAGCTTAAATCTAGCTTTTGATTTTCAATCTGCTGTTTCCTTTATCCTCCCCTAGACTTTGTTTATCAGGTCAGCCAAGGAGAACTAAATTTACTTTTTTTTTTTTAGTACATCTTTACTACTATATTAACCAACTTGCAGGTCATGTGTTTTCATCACCACCCTGACCAGCCCACACTCCATTGCAGTGCTGTCTGGCAGTTGGGGAAAAAAGTAGAAAACACGTGTCTGGACTCCAGCCCTTCAGCAAGGATGGATTTCACTAATTGCCCATCCCTTCTGCTCTTATTGGGTACTGTAGTATGATATTAACTCCCTCGCAGCTAGGAGCTGTGAAAATCTGTCTCTCAATGCCAGATGCAAAGTAAAAACTTCTGACAGCAGCTCGAGCCCTTCCTCAGCCATGCCTTTATTGTTTGATAGTGCAATTTCTATTAGCTTCCAATAAATCCTACATTAGGTTCTGTTACATCTCAACAGCAAGTGGTGTGTGCACATGCTCTGTTTAAGCAGCCAAGATAGCCAAATACTTCTGCAAGTTTTATTCTAAATGATACAGACAAGTTCCTGACTGTCTTTAGCCCATTTGAACTCCAGAGTTCTTTCAGTAGCAGACTTAAGCTTATAAGACTAAATGTTTGTGGAGGTTTGGAGACATCCACAATGCTGCTGTAAAAGGAGTTTTGCTGGAAACTGTTGCACCACCCTGAGCTTTTTGGGAAGCAAGAGCTAGATATTGTTCTTATGTCACATTTAAAAATGAGGTGTTTTCTAGACATGCAAGGCATTACTGTTGTTCCTATCATAAATTACCGTTCTACAAAGAACTCTCTGATCCTTTTCATCATAAGGGGCTGAGGACCTCACAGCTGTCTGCTCTGGTGGAGCTTTCCTCCTGGAGCTGAAGTGGGTGTTCCAGCCCTATATCAGGAGGATATCAAAAGTTGTTGAATAGCCCAAGTGTCCTGTAAATGGGGTATTCATTAGCAAAAGGTTAAAAGCAACTTAAGTATGGCTGAATTTCAGTCAGGTGTGATGTTAATGCAGGCTGAGTAGTTTTGAATATTTTATATGCAGCCAGTGACACAGAGAAAAAATGTGCACTGCAGAGTACCCTCGTACCCCTTTCTGTGCTTCCAACCCAGCCCTGCTCAGCATTTCTTCTGTTCACTTCTCCATGTCCCCAAAAGGAACTGTGTCCTTACCCTGTAAAATCTATAAAATGGCTCAGTGAAGCCGAAGGCTTGAGGTCAAAACATTTGGGAATTTAGAAGTGCCAGGCAGAAGTCAGAGAGAAGACCTCATAGGCTGAAATACTGTGAATTGCTTCTCCTTCAGCTGAGGAAGGGAGAGTATAGTCAGGGCTTATGAAAGATGGAAAGTAGCAGCCAAGTAATGAGTCTGCAGCAGAAATAGATTCATTTCATTTCATCTGCAGTGCTACACTGCATCAGTATTTGGGTTTTGGTTTTTTCCTTGAAATCAATCCTGTGTAGTAATGGTGGTAACAGGTGCTTTAACACCGTATGCATGGGCATCTCTTCTCCACCAAGTCTCTGTTTTGCCAGACAAATACAATGTAGATAAAAACGTTTCCCAAATTCATGCCAAGGCTATGCCAGGTTTTAGACAAAAGTCTAGTGCTGATTAAAAATATTATGCCTATGTCCTCAGGCCTGCTGGGGCTCAGGGAGGTTTGGGAAGGCCATCATCCCTGAAAAGGCAAGGTCCTTTAGCTCTTTGCTTTTTGGCGGTAAGTACCAAAATACCCAGCTGTGACTGTGCTTCCATTAGCTCTGATAAGACTTGGGAACAAGCACCATCCTATCAGCTCCAGTACATGTGGCTCACAAAAGATACAGTTGTACCTTTGAATGTCTGAGAGGTGAGTTTTAATGGGTAGTAGGAGAATAAGGACATAGAGGATGTGCAGATTTGTTAGAAATAGAAATATCCTTTCTTAAATTTCAACAAAGAATAAGGATTTTAATGAATCCCATCCCCAAGAACATGGTTTAAGAAGTCATAAACAGGCTTTGCCAGCACTTAACTTTAGCATCAGTAGTTTATCAGCACATTGTTTCCACACTTAACCAGATTTTAATTAAATGTGACTTCCTTTCTGCTTATTGGAAGAGCCTTCCCCTTTGGATTTGAGTGTCACAAAAGCTTAAGCAGTGCAAGAGAATTAGAAAGCAAATAGGAAGATCAATCACAGCAGACCCTTGCAATCCATGTCCATCTCTTTTTTGTAATATACTTATTAGATTCTTATTGTCAGGAAGGATTAGTGTTATGAGCTCTAGGAATTCCTTTCATTGCCCCGTAAGGCGAGGTAGTGAAGTGTGTCTGCTTTTCTTGACAATAACACTCTGGATTTTCCCCCTCTCCCTTCTCTCTCTCCACCCATATGCCCTCGTCTCTGTTGTCTCCTCTCCCACAGAGATTTGTGCAGCGGACTGCGGAGGACATGGCATTTGTGTGGGAGGCACCTGCCGCTGCGAGGAGGGCTGGATGGGCACAGCCTGTGATCAGCGAGCGTGTCACCCACGCTGCAACGAGCACGGGACCTGCCGGGACGGCAAGTGTGAATGCAGCCCGGGCTGGAACGGAGAGCACTGCACCATTGGTAGGGAGAAAGAAAACCCAACTCTTTTGAGAGAATTATTGATGATCAGGGAGGAGAAAAGGCGCATGCTTAATTGAATATGTGTGATCTAGTGTAGCATGAGCACCTTTGTTCTTGGATTTCAAATTCTGACATCATACATTTTCATGTGGGAACAAGACAATATGTCCTTTCATTTGTTGGTGACATGGCTATGTATATTTTTTATTATCAGACGTGAAGTACACCTATGTGGTGTTTGACAAGCCTTTAAATGTCAGCTAGAAGCTTTTTTTGAAACATCCCATTTTACCTCTCTTGAGAGGTCTTTCTGTGGCCTCCAAGACTCCTCTGTACTCTGGTGACAGCATTTTTAGAAACATGCATCTGATTTTAAATTTTCTTTCCTTTTATTTGCTACATTATTTGCACTGTCACTTTGCTTGCCAGTATAAAAGAGGAAACTGCAGACAGATGATTTCTGGCTGGTATTTAACTCTGTCTTGCTTATCCCTTGTCTGTTCTGCTACCTTTCTAACCATTTCACTTCCCTCTCACTTTGCTTCTGTATTCCTCATGTACTGGCACTACTCATAAGCTCTCTCTGTCATGTCTCTTATTATGGATGTTATTATTAATAAGAAGCCAACAATATGCCTAAATCACGCGAAGAGCTTCAGTTCTCATATTAAGCAATTTGCAGCATCATTAATGAACTGCCTTGGCTTCACCTTTTCCTTCTCTCACTTAACTACTTAATGCATTTTTCCTTCTTCCTTCTTTCTGATTGTCAAGCATTTAGCCTCTTCAGTTCCCCTTCCGTAGTCATGCTATTAAATCAGTAGCCCTAAATTCTCCAGATACCTTTTATTGTATATTAATAGAAAACTAAATTAGTGAATCCAGTTCTATTCTCAACGATGCCAGTGTGGACCTGAAAAAATTCAGTTGACTTTAAAAGAATCGTTCCAGAATGAAAATTCTCCTCCAGTCATTTTATTTTAATCAGCTTCTTTTAAAGACAAGGAAAATTTACCTCTATGTTACTTACATTGTGTTATGATAACTAAAAATCACACTTCATCAAGACTAACCACTAGCAATACCTGGGCAAATATCAGCATAGCTATTTGTGTGGATTAGCAGCTTAGTTACATGAGACATCACTTCCCTTGCTTGAACACCAGGTGCATTTGCACACGCAAAGACAGGAAATGAAGCCTGATCTCAGTATTTTGATTTCAGCATTAGGATAATGGTGCAAACCATATCTGTGACTCAATTCTACTTATCATTTATTTATGCTAATGTCAGCCTATCACATTAAGGTCTCCACATGCATCCCCCTAATGAAAAATATCTTGCTTTTAAAACTTCCTCTGTCTCATTAGACATTACATTCTGCTGTCTTGTTGATGTCCCTAGCAGCTTTCATATATTTTCCTGAGTAAAGGACTGAAAAACCCACGTTTCTTAAATGACTTTAAAATGAAAAGAGAGCAGTCTTGTGTTAATTGAAATCCTGTTTCCATAATATTATTTTACAGCCTTTTATTCAAGCAGTTTGATTTGGAAAGCAGCACAGATTCATGAGAGTAAAAAAAAAAATTCAGCAAAAGGCCCCAAATCCAGGGGACAATTTTATATGGAACTTATTTATGCAGGACAAAAAAAAGCCTGATTCATTCCCTTAGTGCCATTTTATTAGTTCTGCTGTAAAATCAAAATGCCATTAGTTCAGTATATGATAATTCTCCACACAGCTGATATGCCTGGACTGTTTTCGAACAACAAGCTTTTATCTTTCATGGTAATTAAATTTATTTGTAGTATTCCTCACTCTAAGTATAAATGTTATCATGGGAAAGGCCAGCACTGCAATGCAGTCAGCATTGAGATTTTACTGGTGCACACTCTCATTTTATGTGCTGCTACCTTCCTGTTGCAGTCTGCCTTGGTTTAGGAATCATTCTTGGATACATAACATCCTGGAGCAACTCTATTTCTTTTCACTTTCCCCTCTCCTCATCTCCTTGCATGGTGATTTAAAAACAAATTTGTACATAGTCTCCTGCCTCTGAAGCTGTAAACACTATTTCCTACAGAATATTTCACTGATAAATGTGTAGAATGCAAAGGAGATTTGGCAAAGTTGTGAATACCCAGGAAAATTGAATGGTTTTAGCAGGAGTTATGTTGGCACAAATGAAAGGACATTGGCTTGGAATTACATTAAGTACGTGGAAAGCATTCCCCTTGTCCTTGTGTAATTTCCCTGCATGGCAAATTGTTCTGTTGATGGTAATTCCGTACATGTCTGTGTCATGGCCCGGTTTGCTTTAGCACTGACAAGCATAAACCCCCATTGCTGAAGTGATGCTTGACCAGTATTGCCGTGTGTGCAGGTAACACGGTAGAAATGGACCGTACCAGTAGGGGACACTTCTTCCATTTCCTGTCGAGCATGTGTGAGAGTAAGACATCCTTTTGTTTTGTAGGTCATAGGAGGCTCTTCCTTATGGTGTTTAAGGTATTCTGATCCCAGTGGATTAATTTTGTTTGCTCCTACAAAGAATTGTGTCACTAAATGTACTATCTTGATTGCTCACATTCAGAGATTTCATTAGAGTAACTCCAGTTAATTCCCAACTAGGAAATTGATGCCGAAGCTTGCATTCATCATCCCAATTCAGCAGACTTAGTGCAGGGGAATAGAGCAGAAAATTGATTATCTAACTGCAGGAATCCTGAAACCCAGCAGAAGGGTTCAGTCATTTTCTGGAAGGAACAAAACACATTGTGTCAACAACATCAGTGCCAGACTCCCGTGATGGGTTCTCCAGCATGTTCCTAATTCATCTCTAGTTAGAGACATTGCAGGAATTCAAGTTTCTTCTGTTCTGGCCCAAACTACATCCAGGAAGCACGGTGGGTTTTAGGAGCATTGAGTTTAAAGATGAAATAAACCCTCTTACTGTGCGCTCTGAAAGACCAAATTACAGCTTAGCTCTCTTGTAGGCTGCTCTAAGGGTTTGCCTCACAGAAAGCAGCACAGAAAATTTCCTGGGTTTAAGAGTCATAGAATCAAAAAATTGTTTGGACCTTTAAGATCATTTAGTTCCAACCCCACTGACATGGATAGGGAACCTTTTGCTTGACCAGGTTGCTCCAAGCCCCATTCAATGTTGTCTTGAAAACTTCCAGGAATGAGGAATCTACATTTCTCTGGGCAACCTGTGCCAGTGCCTCACCACCCTTAAACGTAAAAAAATTTCTTCCAAATACCCAATCTAAACCTGTCCTCCTTCAGCTAAAGGCTGTTCTCTCCTGTCCTATGATTATAAGCCCTTGTGAAAACTCCCTCTCCAGCTTGTATGATTTCATACAGGGGGCTTCCCTGCATGGTGGAGTTGGGATATTCACTATCCTTGAACAGCCTGGACACAAGACCAAAGCCATCTCTGGAAGTTCAGTTGCTGCAGCTAAATACTCCAGAGTCTCTGGACACCTGAGGGACCAGCAGCTAGCTCTCCAAACACTCCACAGCCTACCTAGCAGGATTTCAAAGCACCTCAGTGCCTAATCCCCATTGATCTCTGCAAAAGCCACATGTGTAACTCCTTTCGGAAATCTGGTCCTGGCACGCACGGGTGATGGATGCAATAACAATGCCCAGACAGACAGGCAGACAGCCTGTCCCACGCCAGCTTCTGCTTATGGCGCCATCAGCCTGGGGTTTGTTTTACATAGCAAAACTCTGATTTTTGAGAAATCTGCCCCTTTAAGTTTGCCTTTCATCAGTCTTCTTGCATAAATAATCACACATGTTCTGAATAGCTTAGGTTGTAATCAGTGCCTCGCCGTTTCTGCTGGAGCAGCTGGAATCCAGACAGGGCACATTACAGGTGGATCCTGGTCTCTTTTCCCCCAGCTTTTTAACACATCACTTGTGCCCTTTGAATCCATAAGGCAACACAGTCCATGCATGGCCCAAGACAAAAATAAGCCTCCCAGTGTCTGGGGAAGGTTCTTGCCATCTCATAGATGTGGTGCTTAGGGACAGAGTTTAGTGGTTGCACTTGATGATCTTAGAGGTCTTTTCCAGGTCTATGATTCTATGATTCTACCCGCTGCCCAACAGTCAGTGCTCAAGTGCATCTGCAGCAGAAGCTGAGCTGTGTTTTACCCTCTGGCACTCACTTCCCTGCCTGGGTGAGATGGGTACCTTTGGGCAAGAGAAGACCATGGTTATAGCAGTCAGTGGAAAATACGCACTTGCTGCTTTGTTCTGACATGATCTTGAACCAATCTGAAGGTAATCTGGCCTTAAATAGTTTGGCAGCATATTTGCCAGTAAATATTAAGCACAGATTAACTTCAAAGACAGTGTTTTCCCTGACCCTGTAGCATAAACTTCACATGCTGTCCCTGGTTCACCAATGGATGTTTACTTTCTCCTCTCTTTCACATTTGTGTGATCTCAGTTTAACTCCAGTGATTTCCCTGAGGCTCTGTCCACTTCACCTCATAGGAAAGATAAAGGGAAAAAGAATATTTGGGAAATGAAGAAGGAGAGCATAGTGGGAAACAAGTCCTTCTCAAGGACCTGCCTGCAGCAGCTCTCACTTCTGTTCTTTCCCTCCCTCTCTGCAAGCCAAGAGAAGTACTTGTTATCATTCCCATTGTGTTTCAGACAAAGCAAACCAAGTCAAGTCAGCTCAGGCTGTAAAACAAGGAGGCTTTCACACTGGAAAATGGCCACAGGAGCTCCTCCCTAGCAGTTCTAAAGTGGCTTCCAGGAAGTAGGGTGGTGACATGGAGCTGAGTGTGGTGGTGCCTTTCAGTGCAGAGGACTCCTTAGAAAAGTAGCTTTTCTTCTAAACTCCTGCATAATTTCTCAGCATGTCCCGCATGCCCACAGGGTTTCCAAAGGAGTGTCTGTAGGGAATAAGATGATATTTTAGTGGCAGAAGTATAGCCTGTATGGGTTTAGAAAAGAAAGATTCCTGCTGCTCCTGTAGGAAACCTCATTGTTTTTCAAATTACAAGAAAACATTGATACATAACTGACACATGGTTGGCATTGACAACTACCTTCACTGCCATCAGCTGCAAAATGAGCTAAGAGGTTGGGCTGCTGGGGATGTCAAAATTCAGGACATAGATACCTGGGCTTCAGCCACCATCCAGGCAGATGGTGATGCTGTGCTTCCTGCATCGCTCCCCCCACATCAACATGATTAATTCACCTCTTTGCCAAGCCTCATAACTGCCCCGCACTGGGTGAGCTCTCCCAGCCCTCTCCACTTGGTTCCTGTACAGATCCATTACATTCACAGGATGGAAAAATAATTCCTGCAAGGGCCATGACCTCCCCGGAAGACAGTCTGCCTGAACGAGCCTGAAACAAAAACTTCTTCAAAAAGTACCAGGACACAGCTGAGGCTGAGATTGCAGGGAGCAGGCAAGAGAACAAGGGAAATAATGTTTAAGTAGATATTGAAATAGAGAAATGCAAGACTCAGAGCCTCTCTTTTGTTATTAAAGACCAGCAGGTGTTAGGACAGAGAGTGCCGCCTGCTGGCATGAACCAAGGGTCTCTGAGGCAGGATGTCTTTGCCACCAGCCTTCTGCTCAACACCAGAAAATCAGTAAGAAGGTGGTTTTCCACATCAGTGTTCCATGGGAATTGGGTAAATGACTGCTCCCATGATGTCTATAACTTTTTCTTTAGCCCTCCTTAAAATTAATATATTAATACTTGCCTATCTCTTATATTTTCCAGGAGGTTAATTTAATATTTGTAAAGTAATTTGATCTAGGGCTAGAAAATGCTGCATAAATGCAGTATATTACCATTAAAAAGATCGAGGGAAAAGCCTGTACCAGTCTGGTAAGGTGACGGAACTGTGCCTTTTTGCATGGAAAAATATAAGACAATCAGGTAAGGTGGAGGACTTTCAAATGTCTCTGCTTTCCTGATGAATTGCAAAGCAGTCAGTAAAGTGGAGAGAGACTTGCAAATCATCAGAGCATTGCAATATCCTGATATACATATATACAGATATACCTATATATATATATATATATATATATATATATATATATAAACACATAAATATATATATAGAACTTTCCTGTTTTTCTTCCTGATCTTAATGAGCAAAGATGACTGAATGCCTTAACACAGCTTTCTCAAGCCATTTGACTGAGGAGCACTGTGCTCCACTCTTCTTCCTTTTTTCTCTCCTCATAATCAAGGTTTTTCTTTTCATATCACAGTGAACTCTCCTTTGCCTTTCTAGCACCTGCACAGTCTCGTAGTAAGCCGCAATGCACTTATTCAATCCTACCTTAAATGTCCTGTCTTTTATCTCCCAAGCTCACTATCTGGATAAGGTAGTGAAAGGTATGCTCTTCCTTCCTTTTTTTCCTATTGTCTTTGTGTTTCTTTTTAAAAAATGCACCGTGAACATGCTGTGTTGAGGTTGCATCTCTTCCTCATTGTCTCCAAAGTGGTCCCTAATGTCTGGAAGGGTGAACTTTCCAGTCATTTATGTAGGAAATACCTCTGTAAGTGCTGTGACCCTGTGTTAACATCGTATCAGTGTTCCTACCCATTCCCTTGTCCCTGCCCTCCCCTCCAAATCATCTCTCATCCTCACCCTTCCCACTCAGGTGAGGCAAGTCAGGAGAAAACAAGTGTCTGTGAATACAGCAGGAACCCTGTACAGTGATGTGTTTTAATTAAATGTCTATGGTCCATTTTGTAACACAGGTGAGTGCACTTTCTATGTGGAGTCTTCATGTTTTTGATCCACAACTGCCAACTCCTACATGGAAGCTTTAAGTAATTATATATTGAGGGCTTTTCTCATAATACAGAAATGTTATGATCCCAAAATCTCTGGTTGCATAAATCTGCAAAATCTGTGGAAATTAGTGAATGCTGCATTAATGTACACTACAACAAAATCCAACCTTATGCTCCGGTTTGTAAGTGTAACACAAGTCTAGGACACAGGTCTTTCTTCAAAAAAGAAGAAAAGGAATTGAACTGTTCAAGAACAGTGATCGCCTGCTGTTTTTTAAAAAAATCAGTTATTTGTTAATCAGAACAATGAGCTAAATTGCTTTAGGACTTTTTAATAGAAACAGACAGTTCAACAATGCACTTAGGTTTTGAAAAATATTGAAATAGCATGCATATGGTTAAATACAACAGTCTGACAATAAATATGATTGAGTTGGACTTTAATATTTTTCTACATGGCTGATTTGACACTAACAGCAACACAAGGTTTACACCATGCTAGCTTCATATGTTTGCTGGTTGAGCAAACCAAAAAATCAGGTTGAACAAATCAATTTTTTTCTGTAGTACTATCCTTCTTTTCAGGTTTTGAGCAATCAAAAATAGCAGCTGTGAGAGGCTGAGGCTGAAGAGCAGATATGCTCAAGTATTGACCCCATGAGCAGTTAAAATGAAGTCTTTGCCATATAGGGCTTGTGTGGTGTGACAAGAAACATGGTTGCCCTACTGACTTCACTTCTCTAGGAGAATTTACAATGCAGTGTTTTTCTTTTTTTAAAGGCAGATTCAGGAACAACTGGAAATAGGCAAAATGTTTGAATAGACAAAGACCAGTGATGAGGAAATGTCCATAATTTAAATACTTCCGTCTTCAGTGTAATGCAGCAACTGGTAGCTGTCCTTGGACCTCTCTTTATGGATCAGTTGATTGTACAGTGGTAGTTAGTTTTCTCTCATTGCTTAGCACCAAAAAACTCCAGTGTTTGACTCTATTTAAATTGGGAGGAAAAAGTACATTCCCTTTCTTAGATCAGGGAAAGAGGGACATTTATTGTGCCCTTATGAAGTAAACATGGTGGCATCCTCAGAGGAAGATATGGGCCATCACTAGGGAGCTGATCAGAACCTGCTGTTAATGCTCCACATCTCAGTGTTTTGCATTTCAAAACCCCGGGACTCCTCCTTTTCATCTCAATGTGTATTGGAGAAGGCTGCATGAAAAAGTAGCAGATAAGCATTGAGGGCATAGAAGAGATGAAAAATCAACCTGCAGAGCCTGGCAAGGAACCTTCAGTACTGATTTGCCCATTCAGTGGCCCAATTTTTTTAACTAAGTCTTTTGTAGATGTCATTTTTCCTCCAGGTAGCTTTTTGACTCACCTTTATGCCCAATAATAAAGACACATTATATTTAATGAGTCTTTCAGTAGGTAACAGGTTAAGTAACATACTAAGAATAAAAGATCGTCCCTTGCTATGCATGGCTGCTTTTGGAAAGATTAGCAATAGCTGAAACATTAAAAGTACATGGTTTTCTACTTGGCTAACTGCATGGTGTGCATTTTTCAAAACTAAATTGCTCATGCCCTTTTGGCTTTCTTAATTATTAACATCTTTCTGGTTGAAATCCCTTCCCAGTAATCCTGTTGTCAAAGGGTGAGCCTGATTTACTGCTGAATTTTTCCTACAGCTTTACAATAAACCAGTCAGTCAGAGAAGATGTAGAATTGTTCCTAAATGGGAGGGCAACTTTTAATAGCAAATATCAGCATAATTAAATGAAAAAGCTCTAACTAGACTCAGAGTAGAGTCTTCTAAACTAAGGCCTAATTAACATTGGTAGTGCTTAAAATGAGAAGAGGTGCCTATTATTTTAATAATAATTAAAAGAGATGCTGATTTTAGAGAGAGTGTCTCCATCCAGAATATTACTGAATCTGATGGTACATCAGTTTAATTAATTTCTATTACTGAATATCAGTTCTTAATCTTCAAAAGTAATCATTAACCACATCAACACTGTAGTGATGCATATATAAACAGCTAGTTTGAATTTTAAAGTTGCTGAACAACATTAGAATTCAGGGGTGGCTGCAAGGGCTGCTCCTGAAGTGTGAGAGCAAGTAAGAACCCAAGGTCTGACTAAGGCCAGTTCCCTCATTTGCACAGTTACCAGTGTAGGAGCTCTGGTCAGTAACTTCTTAACCTTCCTATTAGAGGACACATCTGATTAAGGATTTCTGGATTCCAGTCACCACAGAATATCACAGTGGTAGTTTCAGAGTTGAGTTGGTTTTGTGACAAGCTTTCATAGTTTGCAAGGATCAGCTGATGCTTTACTCCTCCCCTATAAGTCTTAGGAAAACTTCTGCAGGTCTCATAGCGTTTGTTGTTCTCTCAAGCTTCAGGCATTTGCATCTTCACGTGTTGCATTCAGCCATGTCCTACCTTTCCCAGAGCTCAGCTGCTCTCTGGGACTTCATAAGAACCTCCATCAGGGCTCTCCTACTGACAGTGAAGGAAAGATAATAAATAGCCTTTTCTTCTAAGTCTTATTTCAAGTGGCAGTGAGGTTTGCCTTGAAGAAAAATACCAGTAAATATTGCTTATAGTTGGACTAATTAGAGAAGGCTTTAACTGTACAGATCATTAAGAGCAGATTATTTTACCAACAGTCTTAAAAATTGCAGGATGACTTCTGGTGACAGTCTCCTTTGACTCTGATGGTCTGTACTGCTCTGTTTCAAAATTAACCCACTTTTTATATTGCTTCCCTGGTCTGTTCTCTCACTTGCATGGCAGACTGAACATCTTTGTGAATGCCCTTCAGAATCTTTCATCAGCACTTATATGTGCTTAAGTTTGAAATTCACGTAAAGGGTTTCCTCCCCCTTTGCCGAAAGAGCCCTATTCACGTATTTAATTCTCTTAGTCACCCAAGTAGAGTTAACACCACAAACAGGAATAATGGATCTTTGGTGACTTCTAGCCATGAGAAATCAGAGCTGCAAGATTATGGTGGTGTAAATCTGAGGATTAAGCCATCCTGCTGTGGTGACATTCAGAAGCAATTCGGAAACAAGATGATCTCTTTGCTTTATTCCCCAGCATGGGGGAAAAGGAGAGGATAAAGTTTATTTTGTATCATCTTTTCATCAAGTGCTTTGAAGTGCACTGTTTGTGGAATGAGGAAGATTGTACCATCCTATCTGTGTAGTGTAAGTGATGGTAAAGTCTCTGTGCACTGAACCACTTCAGAAATAGTGCTTATAGGTCCATTCTCCTGGCTATATTGGCTTGTGCATCTCTGTTGTCTTCTAACTTTCTGAAAACCCAAGTCCTCTAACAACTGCTGTATTTTTTTTCCTTTTAATGGTTTGCTTTCTCTATTCATCTTTAAAATGTCTGCTCTCCTACCAAACCATGATACTAGGGGTACAGTTTAATCCTCACAGCATTGAAATTTTAATGAACTATGTAGTCTGGAAAATCTCTATGTTCCTATACCTGTGAAGAGCCATTTCTGTCATCAGGAAACAGTTCTTTCTGGTTCCTTGGAAGAGCTTTATCTACTAAGAAGCAGAGATTACATTCTCCTTAGTGGGAAGGGACAAACTTACTTTCTAGACTTAAAGAGTGCCAAGACAGTGGAGTATAAAATTGCAGGAGTTACCCTACTTTAGGTATCTACAGATGCTTATCTCTCATCAGGGCACCCTGGATTCCTGTAGTATTCAAGAAGAAGAATAGATATTCTTATGAGATACTTGCTCTCGTCTCTCCTCTCCTCTCCTGACCGATGCTTTTTCTCTGCTTGTCCTCTTTCTGAAATGCTTGACTTGCTTTCTCTGGGTGCAGATCAAGAAGATTTCAGAGTAAATCCTGAAATCTCAAGCATGTTTCATATAGACAATGACTTGCACACAAAATTTACATAGGATTGAAAGGAGTCACCTCAGTTAGAGTCTAGTCTTTTGCTGGCAAGGACACATTGTGTAAAACTTTATATAAATTTACCAAGCTCTATGGAAAAGTAACTGAAGAATCTTCTCCTTAACACTCCCACAGGGAGTCTGCTCCAGAACTTCATTCCTTTGATCCTTGCAAATGATTTTTTTTCCTAATTTCCAGCCAGAATTTATTCATGTCCATTTGTTTTTGTGCCAGCAATACTCTCTTTACCTTAAATAGCTTTTAAGAAGTTTTCCCTTCTCAATGTTTATGTGTTTCATTAACTTTTGGGAAAAAAAATCATAGTCTTTTCAGCCACTATTGTCCAAGGAGAGACAAATCAAGCTCTTCCCATTTCCTCAGATGCCAAAGGTGCTTCCTCCGAACTATAGCATCTGTTTTCTGCCACTCCAAATTCCCTTTTTCCTAAACATGGGAGAGTAGAGCACATGCAGTTCTGTATGAGGTCTTTGTTTTATAGAGAGATTAGCTTTCCCTTACATTTCCCAGGCACTTCTCAATGAGCCAAGATCATCCAGCTCTTTCTGGTTCTCACTTCACTCCTGTCCAGGTCAACACTACAGCCCCTTTGTTCTGCCCAGTCTCTGCAACTGTAAGAGAGAAGAGAACTTTTTGGCAAAAGTTTTAGAGAGTCTGAGGAGTAAAAACAAGAGGTGTGCTCTCAGTGGTGATACACCAGCCAAGCTGTAGTGGAGCCACCCAGTATACACATAAAGCGAGATTTCTTCAGAGGCTTTTCATCTAGACAAACCAAAGCAATGGCACAGGTTGCCCAGGGAAGCTGTGGATATCCCAGCACTTGAAGAGCCAGATTGAATGGGACTTCAAGCTTCCTGGTCTAGTGGAAAGTATTCCTGGCCATGGCAGGGAGATTGGAATTCCATGGCCATTTAGGCCCATTCCAACCCAAACTGTTCTACAGTTCTGTGATTTTTAGAGAGGGGAAAAACTCCTATCTCTACTGTCAGGATGGTCTCATCCAAATTAGATATATCTACTCCAAAATGGGATTACCCACCTAGCCAAGTAATTTTAGGAGGTTATTTAATACTGTTCTTCCTCTTTCATTCTCAAAATAGCTGAATGCTTTCAGCTTGTACTGAAAGTAAGTAAAGGGATCAAACATATAAATTAGCTGTAGCATGGAAAAAATCTGATGTAATGGTTAAATGTTTGGCCCTGTTGTAAGTAACTAAAGGAAGGATATTAAAATTAAGAATTTCAAGTAGCCTTGCTTATAAATAGCTCTTCTGTAGTATATAAATACTAATATAGTGTGTAAATACCAAAATGCACAACAGCACACTGACACATACAAACACATTTGCTGCATCCCAGAATACACATTTAAAAGACTGAAATGCAACAAATTCATTTGTAAAGGAGAAATATATTTAAGATCCTTCTAAAGGACTTTTCCTTACCACCTTTGTTCCTTTTTCCATTTGGCTCGTGTAAATCAATCACTTGTTAAAAAAACAGTCCTAAAAAAATGTTTGTTTTTTTCTGTTCCCTGTGAAAGGTTCTGTGAACTTAAAAATCTCGCTGTGAAACAGGTTTTTTTTGTTTGAAAGGCATTTCTAAGCTGCATTTCCCAGTGCAGGACGCACTATGGCATGGGATACTCTAGATTGGGTCCCAGCTCTGCCTTGGGGAGACCCTCACACATCATATGGTCAAACAGGTGTTGAGACAATGCACACCTCTTCACTGTATTTAGCACAGAATAGGTCTTTGTCGTTCACACGGGTTCACAAACCTGTCTTGCAAAGCTGAGGACCTTAAAAAACTCAGACTATGTGGCAGGATAGCACTACACACATATAAATAGAGAAAGCATTAAAACAGGGCTTAGGAAGACTGAATTGTTTCCCTGGTGTAATCAGTCCTGCTGAGTGACCTTCACAGTCACTTCAGTCCCTTGTACTTCAGTTTCCTAAGCTGTTAAGTGTCTCTTACATTTCTGACAGCTTGGTGGTAAAGATTTTTGAGCTCGGCAGGTAAAAAGCCCCCAGAGGGGCTTAAGCTAAGCAGCCTCCCTCACACCACTGCTTACTGTGGAAATTGCTCTGCTGTTCCTTGAAGGGGTGGGGGGGAAGTACAAAAATCTCAGCAGGAGGTCATCAGATGAGAAAACCAAACCCTAGTGAGCAGACAGGGAGGTTGGTGTTCATCCTCCCAAACTAAATTTTATCACCTATAAAATGCCTGCCTCTGTACAGTGACTCTCTCTAATCACTGGAGAGAAATGGATGTTTCCAGAGCATGCTTTAGCTCATCACCATGAGCATCAAACCCCCATGAGGAGACTTCTGCCCTGGGACAGTCTGTTTCTCTGCTGACTACAGAGAGTTGAAGTTTTAAATTAATTTGAACCAGATGAGATGAATCTCTCCCAAAATTACTACAGGAAAGAAACTGGATGTCTTCAAAATATTTTCTACCTTTCCCTTTCCAGCTGGTTTTGAATGCTTACCAGTCTGAGATCTCAGTATTATTGAAAGCCATCTGCTTTATTCTGCTGGGTGTTGAGAACTTTAATCCCAAATGCAACTTAGGTAACCCTAAGTACTAGTCTCCACATACCAAATGTTTTGAGAGGCTTGGAGGGCAATGTGCTGCCTTGCCTTTGCAACCAACGAAGCAGGAATATCTCAGTGCCCCCCTGAAACTCACCATTTCCTCAGTGCAGTGAGTGTGGTTGGGCTGTGAGGACCTCCTGGGAGAGCCAGAAGCAGCTGCCCATTGAGTAGTCACCACCATCCTGACACCAAAGCGAGTTCATTCCAGGTGGGAAGACACCAAGTGGGAGTGGAGAAATCAACTGAAGGCAAAGGGAGAGAGCTGTTCAATGAGGCCCTTTCCAGGCTGTGTTGCTTTGTGTTTTGAGTGTATTTGAATGTGTGGCTGTTTGCCTTGCAGAGGGATGCCCTGGCTTGTGCAATGGCAATGGCAGATGCACTCTGGACATGAACGGCTGGCACTGCGTCTGCCAGCTGGGCTGGAGAGGAGCAGGCTGTGACACTTCCATGGAGACGGCATGCGGTGATGGGAAAGACAACGATGGAGGTAGGACACGAGCACATGTGATACGTCAGGCTTCACAGAGCCTATAAACCTCTCACAGTGAACAGTCATCTGGGCTTGATTCTGCAGGGCAGATTGTTTTTTTGACAGCTGGTAGAGAGCAGACAGCAAAATCTGCCAGGCTGACTCAGCCAGAGTGGATTTGAGTTCAGATTAAATGGGTTTGGATCTGGAGTGCCAGGGCTGAAGAGGGACATTTGTTTGTCTTCAAATCAAGTCCATAGGGCAGAGAGCAGGCGGAGGCTGTGCACCTGTCCAGTCCCTCCATCCCAGCCAAGTGGCTCAGCAGTGACACGATGGGACCACCTCAGACAGTGAACATCCCTGACTGTTCAAACTTTGCCCTCGCTGCCTGAGGCTTTCATCAAGGCTCTGCAGTTGGTCACTACTGACTTTGGATGGATATTTTTCATAAACTTAGAAACTTGGGTGTCTGATCCCCATGCCCACAAGCCATCCAATCCCTTTCAAACCATGTTTTATTGATTACTGTTCCGTATGTAATGATGTCAGGCATGTGAATAATAGCTCTGTGTAATGCAAACTTAATATTCAGAGTTATCTCATTACAAAGGAAACTGTGGTGCAGTGTGAAGGTTTGAATTAGAGAGCAGGAGATGAGATATTAAATTTAAGGCATAAGGGAGACTGCATAATTTGTTTTGTTGTCACTCAGCAAAAGGCTTTGTAAACCACAAGTCTGGGCCAGGTCCCAGACTGTGAAGTGGAGACTGCATTTTGCAAGTCTCTGTTTTATCATATTCACAAGAACAGTACAGTTTAAAAAAAATAGTAGCCAAGCCAAGTCTGTGATTATCTGCTTCACAAAAACTGTGATTCTGATTGAATATTTAAAATACTTCTGCACATCTGGCATGGCAAATGGACCAAATTAGCTCTGCAGAAAAGATGAAAAAATTGGAGTACCATACAAAGAGTACACACTATAAAACAAAGATGGCTTTTTACCTCATATGGAACTGAATATCACTGACTTGTCTTTTCTATTTACAGCTGACACAGGGCAGCAATAAAGGTCATCACATCAGATGTGTAAAAGTATGGTAAATAGACCAAAGGTTAGTCCCAGTTTCCATGGAAAAAAATAACCAGCAAAAGCCATGTGAAGTCTTTAGTAAGAGAGAGACAGAAGGAGTAATCCAGCCTAACATACCATGTAAATCACAACTGTATGATATCACAAAGAGCAGGAAAAGACCCTGAGCATCTCTTTGGATCTCCTGAATCAAGGGTTAACCTTTTTACCTAGGTTACCCTCACCTTGAAATGAGCTGCCTTGCAAGCCTGCAGGACAGCAGATGTACACAGGAGAGACGAAAGGCATTGACAGGTTTACAAGTTAGTGCACATAAACTACTAACTGGCATTTGGTGAATCTGTGTGGAGCAATGGCGTGCACAGCAAGAACAGAGCAACTGATAGGTTGTAACTTACTTGTGGCAGCTTGTTCATGTGTCAGAGCCCACAAATGGGTGATGACTTTACTCTTCGTACACTCAAAAAAAAGAAAATGTACATGGTGTGCATTACAGATACAGATAATCAGTCATACACTGTGCCTTTGATTTGGCTGTGTTACTGCTAAGGGCTCTCTTCAATGAGCACTGTGCCTTCTCCACCTTTTGGAATTCTGTCACATACACTGGAGTGATGCATGCTCAGGGCTGAAGAAAGGTGGTTTATTTTGGTTCACTGGAAGGAATCCAAACATGGAATTTGCTCATGAATGTTGGCAATGGAGGTAGAAGTCCTTCCATGAAGCTTTAGAAGTCAAACAACTGGCCTAGTCAAAATGGGTATCACGAGTGGTAAGAAAGAGGTTATTGGGGCTGCTCACAGTGCCGGGGCGTTCATTCTGCTTGAGCTCATACCTGGTTCCTACACTGTGGTGTCAAGTGTCTGCTAATCAAAATCTCTGCAGCCGGAAATTCCTCAGGATAATGAGAGCTGAAGTCAGAAACGTTTTCATCAGCTCCCAGCCTAATCATGCCCTGAGGGAGACGGGTGCTAAATTACAGGGTGTGTTCAGCTCTTAAATTTGGAGGCTGTTCAGATAAACAATAACAAGCTGAGCAGGAGTCACTCAAAGAAACTTGGTGAAATGTAGTCTTTGTTAAGGCTAGTAAAAAGTTGTTTCTGAGTGCAGTTCCCTCTCCACAAAGTGTCCTTTATCAAAGCTAGCACTTAGGTTTCACACCCAGGTCCACTTTGTTTACACTTTTAAAAACCAAGCCCATCAACTTGAAAGAAGCTGTAGTGAGTAACTGAGAGCAGGTGATCATCCAGCATCAGTTCAGGAAAAACTGATAGAAAAACTGATAGAAAAAACTGACAGAGCTGTAACAATCTGGGTAAAAGGCCAAGATTTTGTACATTTGACCTAAGAGGCCACCTGTATTGCAACAAACAGGAGGTGTTTCTTTAAAACAAGATGAGAAAAGTGGTTCTTGCCTCACTTCAGCAGAAAATAACCTCTAATTCATGGCTGCAAACACTCACTACCTAAGAGTAGGTGTGACAGGTAATACCTATATGTCTCACCCCACACTGAGTGTTCTGTCATGTACTTGAAGAATAAGTTTGAAAGTTTAAAAAATCAAGGAAATTATCTTCTGTGACAAGTCCTAAAAGTGGAGTTAATGGCATTTGATAATACCTTGAGAAGAGGCTGGTATTCCATAGGCTAAATATGGGCTCTGTTGCATTGGTAGACTCCTCTGCTAGGAACATAGCATACGGGAAAAACTGAAGGGAAGAGAGGATATTCTTAACTAATCTCATGAATATGCTGTTGAACAGCAAAGCTGTGTTACCTGTCCTTGTTCTGGAGAAATCATCTAACTGTTGAGAGCCAGAGTTGTCCAGTTCTCCATTTCTATGAGTTTGCATGAAGAGAAGACGACTCTGAGGTGAAATCATGAGAGGACTACAGATGTTAAATGAAATTGCTCGTTTGGTCTAAAAGTTCAACACAGTTCCTTTATTTGAGGATCATTGTTGTTGTTTGGGGCTTCTCCAGAGTAGCCAAGTCTTCCAGGTAGGGTAAAGCTTGCTGGTTTTCCAGGAACTGGAACCGACCCATCCTTCATTTTCTGCTTTAAACAAATCCAGTTCCTGTGCAGCTGCTGAACTCTGTCAAACTTGAATCTACCTTACTTGTGGAAGGCAAGAGACAATATTTTTCTCATATGAAAAATATGTCTGAAATGACAGTGTTCACAAGATTATCTAAACCTTCATGTTCATTAGCAGTTTCTGTTCAGTTGTCTGCTGTTCTCCACTGCCTCTTCCCAACTGAAATACTTCCAAAGGTGAGTGTTAGTGGTTAAGGGATTAGATAGGTAGATAGATGGCTAGGTAGATAGATACCCTTCCCAGTCAAATAAGGGTGGCTTGTCATAACATATATTGCACACCATTACATAAAAGTATAGAAACTTCATTTTTCTTAGCTGTCATCTGGTCAACAGTTTTCCTTTGGGACTGAGAAAAATAAACCATCCTGGTTTCTTTTTCTGCAAGAATTGTATTAGCGAAGCTCCTTCACCTCAGTTTATGTCTCATTTAGCCTAGGACAAACAGAGAGTTTCAATGTACCCATGGCCCCATTTTGCCTTTGCAAGTTCAGTCTGTGCTCCACCAGATGCTTCCCAAAATCTAGCAGGTAGAGCCATTTGTATGCTTTCCAGACTGACCCTCCCAGAACAATTCAAAGTTGCCTTAATCTCCCAGCCCTGGAGCGGTGAGCAGGTCACTTCAGGGACAGTGTAATTCAGGAATGGTTTCTCTGAAGCAAATCATTGCTGTTTGTTTAACTGTACCACAGCCCACTGGCAGCTCCACAGTGCCTTGCCCCATTCAAGGATCAGGTAGTGCTTGTGGTAAGGTGGAGACTTACATAATGCTTTGGATCAACAGCATTTCAAATCTTTGGCAAGAGAAACTTTGGCACAGCACTTTGGCCTTCTTAACACCCATGTGTTCACCATCTGTCCACCACATGCCAAAAAGTGTTAGAGAGCTGGCAGAAGTCTGCACTGATCTGTGCAGTGCATAGGGGTTGCACCTGAAGTTAGTCTCAGGGTTTTAAAGGGAACAGTAAAGAATCCAGGAGAACCCCAGAATGCAAACCTTTGTCTTTGCAAATGGTTGAGCTGCAGACAAAGTAGAGGGGTGCTTTCTGATACTTCCTTTCTTCTTTTTGCCCTCATGCCCTGGGCTTTAATAGATGAGAAGATTGTCTCCTGGGCATGGTGTGTGAGTTGTCTGCTTCCTCAAAACGATAAAAAATTACACAATAATGTGCTGGCTGCATTTGTGGAGGGAAATATTGAGATGTGAATGCACCTGGGAAAACAGCCATCATAAATTATCATTTATCATCACAGATAGATCCAGTCAAAAAACAGGGTCATCTTGGAGGAACCACAAAGCACTGCTAAAAGGCTTAGAAAGTCTGCTGTATTTAAAAGATTGGGTAGCTGGTATAATTTGTTAGAAATCACCCAGCTTCTCTTCCTCTGTTTCATGGTGACTGTTAATTGACTCATCCTCAGATAAAATGACCAGTTCACATTTTCAGGTTTCAGCTCTTTGCTGATTTTGTGTTGGATGGTAACACATGGGTGTCTCCTGTGGCTGGTTGTTGGCAGCAAGGCTGGCAGGAGGGCAGTGTTAACCCAGGCATTCCGGCATCCTGGAGCATGTGTTGATCATGCCATTGGAGAGGATTATGTGTTGTGAACGGGGGGGTCTAGCAGTGTCTTGTCTTGCCACCTTGGGAAAGATCCTGGTACTTTGAAGGAGTCCTTAATGAAATGCCTTTGATCTATAGATTCAGAAAGAAGCTATGAAAATGCTCTCTGTCTTGAAGGAAACCTACCATTGTCTGCTGAAATGAGAGAGCTGAGTTATGGGAAGGAGGTTCTGCACAAGAGCCCAAGGAGTCCTGTAATTCAAACACTTGACTGCTGTTACATATGACTGTGTTATTTCAAATTTGCAAACAAGTGCTGAACACTTAGAGAAAGATGTGAGGGCAATTCCTTTCCCAGGCAGCCAGCAATCTAATTTAGCCCAGATACAAGCAGTGAGAAGCTTATTCAGGTGAAATCAAAACAGAGCAGGTGGGATAGAAGGAGTGAAGAGAATATGAATAGCTAACGTGGACACAGGGAGTTAACAGTCATATTGCCATTGTTCCTTACAGCTGTGTTTTGTTTTCCTTTGTCTTCTTAAAGGGGAACCAAAAGCTGCAACTCTTGTTGAATAAGTAAAATTTATCTTTGCAAAGCACTGGAGTAAAATCCATTTATTCCCCAAATCCAATTCAAGTAAATGGCGTGTCAGTCCTCAGCTCAGGAATTGGATCAGAACATCATTATTCCTGTAAAACCTTTATCAGCACAAACATCCACGTGAACAATAACTTGTTTGTGCAAGTACTGAGCCATTCCTTTAGAGCCTTCCTCTAAACCAGTTTAGATTAGAACTGAAAGAGTAAAACCTGATTTGCTCAAGGGTAAGACTAAGACTTCGTTATCTTTACCTTTGAGCATTTACGTTTAAAACCCTTCCCACCCAAACTCTCCCAATAATTCATCCAAAAGCATCAAAGGACAAGACAGTGTCCCCACAAAAAGTGATAATGTTGCCTGATGAATGGCACCGAAAAGGAACTGAAAGATAAGGACTGGATGAGGTAAGAGACACGATTATTTATATAATCAGTGCATTTTATTCTTTTGTTGCCAGTGGAAATTCTCCCATTGGAGACAATGGGGTTTTCTTGTTGTTTTTACTTGCTAGTTTTGCTTTGCCTAATACAGTTTCTCATAGAGGCTCATCCCATTGCAGTCAATGACAAAAAGTGTCATGGTCTTTAGCAGGAGCAGTCCTTGAGTTTGTCATGTGTGCTGTCCCAGATTCACCCTAATCAGGCTCCTTAAGCTCACCTCCCTCTGCCTTCCTGTCTGCCTGGGGCTTCCAGAGTGCGCCACAGTTCACAGAATGCTCTCTGTGTACAAACAGGTCCATCCCTACCCATGCCCTGCCTGTTCCAGCCTGACACTCGACATGCAGCACCTGTCAGTCTGCTTAAACAGATAATACCACCTCTGGCTGCAGGTTATTTGCATTCTGTTGGTGATGTTAGCATGAATGATTTTTGTTGCAGCATCCATAACTCTGTAGAAATGCTCAATTATTCAGTCTCAGCCAGTTAAGACACTGCCCATTAAATCAGCCAACACAATTGTAGGGCCATGAAAAGTCACAGCTAATTTGAAATTTTATTAGCTCTCAAGATCAGCCCTTAGCTGATCTTGTTTACTGCAGAAGTAGTGTCTCAAAATCAGGCCTTTGCTTCTGTACAAAGCTCTAATCCTTGACACCTTTTGGGTGCTGCATGGCAGTGAGTGAGGAACTTGGAATCTGACTGCACGGGACACGAAGGAGAAATGAGACTGCTGTGGGATTTGTGAGCACTTTGCAGCCAGCAAGTGCAGCAACTACTCAAGGAGGGCAGGGACAGCAAGTAGCTCCATTACTGCTGAAGAGCAATTATTTTGCAGGAATTTTAAAGTATCTGGTTGGTTTGGGTGGATTTTTTTTTTGCATTCATCATACAGACAAACGTCATAAAGGATGTGATTTTCAGAAAGTGATAGGTCATGAGCAGTGTTTGAAAGCCAAGTAATTTTAGCTCCTCTTAAATTTGGTATCCAGGTGACTATTTGTGGAAGGCAGTGATGATAAGGAGTATCTTGTGAAATTCTTGAGAGAGGTCAGCATTTCCATCTGTTATTATTTAGTGTTGCTGTCTTGATAGTCAAAGTGAGTGTTTAAAGTCAGTTAAAATCACTTGTTCTCCAGCTGGCATTATGCAAATGTTACACTTATTAGGCTGAGGTCCTGCTCCAAGAAGACACAGATACCTTTGGTGTTCAGCCCCTTCCATGAAACAATGCTCCCATGGAGAAAAAGCTGAGCATACATTGCAGATACAAAACTTTAACGAGAATTGTGGTTATTTCATTGGCTTGTGCTGACACTTCAGAGCCCTTTGAGACTGGAACAGATGTTTTGTGAACAGAAAATAAAAAGACAGTCTCTACTCCCAGGGAGTTTACAGTCTAAAGTAGTAGTTTGAAGAGCTCACTAATGGGATTGGTGGATTTGCAGTCTTTAAGGGAGTCAGAGCTTCATTCTAAAAAAAAAATTGCAACTCCACCCACAAGATACGAGCTAGATAAGTCATCCCAAAATAAAACTCACTGTATAGTGATAGAAAGAGTGAAGATTACCTGATAAAAATGGTCTTGGTCCCCTAAAATACAGTGTTGGCTGAATAAATTGGAGCTGCTTTATCCTCAATGGCAGAAAAGAAAGGGTTTCTGCTGAGCCCAGTTCATTTTCCTTAATGTCCCTCTCTGAAGGGAATGAGCCATGGCTCACAAGATGACCTGAAAAGGTGCCATCCACTCTGCTTTATTCTCTGATTACTTGAATCTTATGAAAGATGCAAACCACTGAACACATTATTTACCAGATGTGACAATGTCTTGCCAGTGGCTCCCTTTTCACAACAACAGTGGTTTGATTCACCCCATGGTAACTCTAAGATTGCAAAAAGGTATTTATTTCAGGCTTCATGCAAAGGAAGTGGGACAAAAGAGTTTGGGTTTGGTTTTAGCAGGACTGTCAAAGGATATATATGCATAAACAGTTTCAAAGATATAGAATGCATAAACAGTTTCAAAGATGTAAAAATTCCTGTTGCTTGGAAATCAGAAGGAACACAGGAGATGTCTTAAAATCTGGCTTAGTGACACATCTCTGAATTAATTTTTTAATTAGAAGGCATCCATGATTGAAGATGTTTCTGTAGGGATCCCTTGGAATTGGTTGTTGTATCCAGCCCTACTCAGCATTTTCATTATTGTCTTAGAATGTAGTTTACTTCTCTCCTGGTAAAATTTTTAGGTCACCTAAAGCTCAGTATGGTGGTAAATAATGTACCCAGATCATTTTGACACAGAGTGATCTGACTCACATCACTGCAAGGTCACAAACAAAATATATCATAATGCAGCAAAATGCAAAACAGCCCTGGGAACAAATAAAGGATGTTATACTGGAGGGTTGAGAGATTCTTGAGAAGCAAAGACTCAGAACAAGATTTTGAGGTCACTGGAGGTAATTGTCTCAACATGAGTTCTCAGTGCAAGGCTTTTGCACCTTCACCTTTGTGAACCTTAGGAGTATAGAAGCCCAAAAATTCTTTGGGGAAGAGGAAGTGGTCTCTTTTCTGCACCCAATATTGCTGACACATTGCTGTGTCCAGTGTTGGTGTCCACACATAAAAGATGTGAAATTACTGGAAAGAGATCAAAGGATGTCATACACCAAAACATCCAGTGAATGGGAAACAAACCTTAAACTGGAAATTTTGTTCTTCCTTAGCTGTTCAGGGAAAAGATTTGAAATGGATTGTTGTTCTGTGTGGAGGTACTTGCACATGGAAAACACATCAGAGCAGCAGGGCAAAAGGAACTATGGTAACTTTATGGACAAAAGTCAGACAAGACCAGTTGTAGGATACTGGAATTAGACAAATCCAACCTTGAAATATGACACAGTTCCCTAGCAGTAATTAAGCATTTCAGAAGTTTATTGAAGGAAGTGGTTGACTCACTGTAATCAGTTCTCTTTGGTATATGAGATATTTTTCTAAAACACACGCTTTAATCCAGTTCTGGGTGGGGAAAAAAAGTCACAGCCTATGGGTATAAGAGGTCAGATAAGCTGATCATAGTAGCCTTAAAACATATGAATTGCAGTAATCCCTCTATGCAAGACTTTAAACTTCTCGCGGAGATAATTTAGCAACACATTTTTTCTCTGCTTTGAAGTGCCATGGTCATATTACAGTTATACTTAATTAAGGAAGCTGTCGCTTTTTAAGACCAAGGGCTCTTTAAAGGCGTCCATAACTAAGAACTTACTTGCAGCCTACCTGTGCTCTGGGAGCTACTGGAGTTAGGAATCCACATGCAGGGGATGGGTCTCTGTGGCTTTGCTGCTGCTAAACTTGGGGTGCAGAGGGCATTGACCCCATGTTCACCTTCCTCTGTTACCTGTCTGAAAAATTTGCAGTGATCTCTAATGAAAATTCACCTTTATGCTTTATGGATTTCAAAGGTGTTTTGAATTACAACTTCATATTGTTTTGTTGAATTGGACAGTTAATGCCAGAGTCATGGGTCAGGAGCTTCTCACAAATGTCGCTTTATCCTCACTCTTCTGATGGATCCAGTGAGAGAGCTCAGGGCATGAAAAGTCATAGCTGTGTACACTGTTGTTGTATCTGCTGACAAGTCACTGTAGGGTACCACTTGGATGACTTTTGGACCATACAGTAAAAAACCCCAAGAAAACAGTATGCACATGGAGACATCACTACTTATGATCTTGTAGATTAACTCATGCTGTTCTGCATGACCCAGACAAAAATAGCCATTACATTTTCCTAAGCTAAAGAAATGCTTTGTCCTGAAATGGCTTTTAGTATTAGAGGGAGTTGAGTAGCTAAATGCCATTTCAGCCCTCAAGTGCCTTCATGAATTTAGGACATCAGTGACAAACCTTTCTGGTGTAGTTTTCCTCAGTTTATTCCATTTAGGTCCAAAACACATTAGTTGAAAGTCTTATCTGCAGATGAGTCCTCATCATTCTCACCTGTTCAAAACATTGTCCTCTGCATCTATTCTTCAAACATTTATCTAAAGTTTCCTGCAAAGACAACATTTTCTTGCTGTCTTGCAGCTTCAGGCCTCACAACACATTTCTGATGCCTAGAAAAAAGACAGGTTAATGAAGAGGTATGGTACTGCTGGTTTGCCATCCTTTCAGCCAAGTGTCTGTAGCCTTAGAAAACATTATTAATGGGTGTGAGAAAATGACATTTTATCTTGCTTGAAACTGTAGTCATTATAGTAACAGGACTGGTTTGTTGTTTTGTTTTTCTTTTTTTTTTAGTAGGTAGTTGTGACTAAGCCTGTTGCATCTAAGCCAGTCTGTGTTCTGTGAATGGTCTCTCAAACTCCATCTGAGATTTGACCTTCCAGAATCCTACCGATCTAATAATGTGCAGCAAGCAATTTTTTTAATGGGCAAAGAAATTCTAATTAGTTCTTTTTCATTATCACTAGTCATCAAGAGAAAAGGCCAATGGATAGGTTTAGTGTCCAAGATGAACATTTTTGGTGGCAATTTTGTGAGGAGTTATAAAGATGTAGAGATGTTAGGACAGACAGAGGTATGGGTAACAGATGGGGTTTTTCAAAGCACTGTTGCTGGCTTAATAGTGCTTCCATTATCATTAATGGCAAGTGCAGAGCACTTGTGGAAATGACCCGGTGTCTGTGTGTGTCTGTGTGTGTGTCTGTGTCTGTGTCTGTGTCTATGTGTGTCTATGTGTGTCTGTGTGTGTCTGTGTGTCTGTGTGTGTGTCTGCATGTGCACAGAGCAGGTACTCATTGTCTTTGACCTACTTGGAAGCTCTGGGAGCCCCTACCAGGCTTGTTCAGCTTTCTGTGTGTGAGTAACCACATGAAATGATGATGTTAGTGATGTTTTAAACACTAAAATATTCCAAGATTGGAACAGGTATAACTCAACAGAATCCAAGTCCATGACATATGAGCCATCTTAAGTACCAGAACAATGAAAGATGAGATTTCATCCTGTTTATATTGCAGTAAATACAAAGTAATGCCAATAACATTAGTGAAAGGACTTCTAATTCATACTGGTAAAAATGGGATAAAATGGAAGCTTTTACAAATGGCAATCATAACAAAATGTCTTGTTTTAATTTACTGTTTCTTTGAGATAAAAAAATCCATTATCCTGAAAACTAAAGATTTCATCCCACTTCAGGAGGTCTCTGCCTCTCAGGACAGCGTTGCTCTCCAGGCACATTCATTTCTAGCCTCTCTGCTGGTGTTGTTAGTTGGATGCTTGCTGTAAAGGTGGTGTCTGTGACATATGGAGCTCTCAGCAGCTGCACAGAGACCAACCACTCATTTCACAGAGGTCTGGGAACAGCCATCACATGGTAGTAATTTCCATTCCCTGTCAAACTGTCTTGCTTGAACTGATGAGTTGGAAGTGAAGGGCTCCATATCCCATTACCCCAGAACAAAAACATCCAGTTCCCTTATCTGATTTAAAGATCTGTCTCTACTACATGCTAACAACTTTTATTGCTAAATGTGATGCTTCATCAAACCTCTTTTGAGCTTTTTTTGGTATTTCTTTTCCTGTCACTGCTTTTTACTGAGCTGTTTGCAATGAGCAGTGGCATCTCCAAATGAATGGGGCATGTTGCTATGGCGGTGGGAGGGGGAGTGGTACTGTCTGCATTTCATGGCTTGACTGATATGCAAACCCTTATTTCACTGGACTACACTCAGCAAGACTTTTCATGTGTGTCCACTGCTGTTATTGTTGTTACTATTAATTTAATGGTGCTGAAAGTGCAAGATTTATATCCTGAGAGTTTGAGGTCATCTGTTACTCTGTGTTGGTATCAAATCAATGTGACCAAGGTTAAAAGAGATCAAACCTTCCCAGCAAAATATCCTTTACTTTCTACTTTATTTTACTAAGTTACATGTATAGATCTCTCTGCAATTTAGTCCTGCTGAAAGCAAACCTGGTAGCTTTGATGTGATGCGATTATTAGAAGAGGGGTACAGAAGTTGTGTATTTTGGCAAAAAACACCACAACAATCTTTGGGGGCTCTGGAGTTTGTTATCAAAGTGACTGAGTTGTAGAATGGCACATCCTAGGATTAATCTAAAATATGCTTTTTTGAGAGCTCAGTCTTATATATGAGTTTTCATGTATTACATACTACTGCATATTTATGTTATGTATTAATGTGTATTTTGAGTTTCTTATTGTGACTTTAAGAGAACATGCCTTACTCAATGTTAATGAAAATCCACATTTCTCTGTTGTCTGCATTGGAAGGAGTTCTTGCAACCTGAAGTCTGCAGCACTCCATGTTTCCATTGCTCTAAAATGTTCCTTACCCTTCTGTAGATGGCCTGGTGGATTGCATGGACCCAGACTGCTGCTTGCAGCCACTCTGCCACGTTAATGCTCTGTGCCTGGGCTCCCCGGACCCCCTGGATATCATCCAGGAGACACAAGCCCCCATCTCCCAGCAGAGCTTGCATTCCTTCTATGATCGAATCAAGTTCCTGATTGGCAAGGACAGCACTCACGTCATCCCAGGGGACAATCCTTTTGAAGGAGGGTAAGTGAATTTTGGAGTTGATTCAGTAAGTGGTGAAGCATAAGCCACTTGGCGATTTTAAGACATGGAAGGGCAGCAAGACGCAGAATAATGAAAATTTTTTAATGAAGTAGATACTTTAAGACTTTTGTGGCTGATGTAGTTCTGCTGACTGTCTCTTCGGCTACAATTTCCTGCCATCCAGTATGGCAAGATGCTTCTCTTCCAACATATATGAGCAGTTCCATGTTTGCTCGCTTTCCTTATTTCAAGGAGTGAAAGGCATCCATTCAGCTCTTCTAGATGAAGTGATTGACATTGTGCACAAGTATCTCCTAAAGAGCAGTGATGGATCTTCCTTTGACAGAGACAAAAGAGAATGAAACTAAAATTTTGCGATCTATAGTGTGAATATTAGAGACTTCAGAAGAACTGAGGAAAATCATATCATCTAGAGATGGCTGTTAGAGTGATTTGCAATATAAGCAATCAGGTTGAATATAGATTGGTTCTAAAATCAAGAAATTATTTATCGCTGCAATCATCATCAAGAAACAGGAACTGGGAAACAAAACATAGTAGTTCACTTCTGTGACTGCATCTCAGGATTTTGGTTCAAGTATATTCCTGTCTGTCAGGGCTGATCATCCCTGAAAATCATTTCTTGTAGCAGGGTAACTGGGATGTCAAATTCCTAGATCACTCAGTGTCTGCCCTGAATGGTGCCTTTCAGAAGTAGTGACCCTGATCCTAGAGGTGGCTGTCAACACGTAGGTTTGAACTCTGTTGAGCTTCACCCAGTCATGAACTGCTTACTTTCAGCTTTCCCACACACAGCAGTTAATAGGTTGGCACTGAAAATACCCATTCTTCACGTTTGTGTGGGTATTTATTTCAGCACTTACATCTCAAGTGGTCTCTCAGGCCCCTCCAGCTCTGACTTAATGCTTTTCATGGAGGGACACTGCCAGCTTCTCTTGGGTACCAGCTCCCCATCAGCCTGTTTTGGTAGTCTACAGGCTGACATCATCACAGCAGTGTCAGGAAATTGGCCTGGTGTGATATTTGCCCTGATATTTGTTGCTTCCAAGGTCATCAGGGTCCAAGAAAACTGACAACAGTGACTCAGATTATAACCAAACACTTTTATGTTGCAAATTGTTGTCCTTCATTGGCATTCTGAAGATCACAGGTACTGGATAGAGATTCAGAATTCAAAATGAGCACCTGCTAGCATAAATGTTTGTCTGGTATGGAGGTTACTGGAGTGAGGGAATGAAAAGCTTCAGATCGATAGGAAGGGTTTTAATGACTGCTCTTGATTAAATGCAGTGGAAGTAATAAAACTTGTTCTACTTAAGTTAGGATGAAGAATTATACAGAGGTAGCGATGATTTATGAGGTTTCTATTCTCAAATTATCAGCATAGGGTGTGTGCCACTAAGTGTGGTCTACAGATATGTCACCTCAAGCTGGGATTGTATTGCATCTCTCAAGTATCTTGATTTTTAAGAGTGATTGCAACTAACATTGAAGAACCTCAACAGAAGGTATATTTTTTCCTGAGACAGCACCTGGTCCAGACTCATGAGAGTGTTGGGTTGTTGAAAATGCCACTACTCTTTTGGGGTTTTAAAAGACATCACATGTTCCTGTTCGTTCTTAAAGATCCTGTAGATTTGGATAAACTCAACCATTGCAAAGGTTTTCTGCTTATTTGGCCTCTCTCTGTAGTTCAGTTGCTTGTTTCACCTCCCAAAAAGCTGGACCTTTGAACAGGTCCTCTGGTCACCCTGGAAATGACAGTGCTTCAGCAGTAGTCAGTGATTGATACGTGGGAAAGCATGGTCTGGGACCATCTGGGACCCAGTTAGTCTGGACAGGCAAGACTGCCTGTTTTTGCGTGTGTGGATATGCCCTTTATTCAGTAGCATTGTCACTGAAACTTCACCAGCTGCTTTTCCAACAGACAGGTGATAATATCCCTGTTATCCATGGATCTTTGCTCAGTGTCTCTATAAAAATCACAGCAGCCGCTGGGGGCAAGGTGAGCTGTTTTCATCACTCCTTCCAGCTGCTGGCTTAAAAGTTTGTCTGACAAGAGGGAGTTATTCTTATAGAGGGCTCCAGCATCCTGCTTTAGGACAGCCCTCTCCTGTTGCTGATGGGATAATTCATGAAGTCGTCTCCTTCTTGGTGTAGATCAGGACTGTAGACTACTGTTCGTGGAACTTCCTATATCTTTCTGTCCCAACGCCATCGTCCTCATGGAGTAGGGTTGGAGTTGGATCCGTGTCATTTGCTGTGAGCAATCCCCCATGAGCAGGCAACACAGGGGTGGCATGGATCTCTGTGTCCTGTGTGTCTGGCATCCTGCATGGGCACCAGAGGCACAGGCACACACCATTCAGGTCAGGAACTGAGTGCTCCTCCAAGCTTCACTAGGTCATGGCTGACCAATTTTCACCCTGAGAGAACTGGGGCACATTTGCATCCCTGTCTGGCCTGTGCAGAAGTGGCAGCAGCATGAAGGAGGTGACTGAATATCTCTGCAATATATTTCCTGAGCTTCAAAACTACAGCTAAGCCACTCTTCAGAGAGAACAGCAGTGAAGATCACCTAATGGATACAAATAAATGAATGTCTCGTGACAGCTAGCCTTTGAGTAAATTTATTATTGAATTACACTCTGGCTTCTTAAGAACAAGCTGAGCTGACAAGCTCTCTCACCAGTGCAGAAGAAAAAGAAAGACAATGATAAATTACCCTGATGGATAAAGGCAAAGACCTTGTCTCTTCCCAAATACCAGCAATTATATATTATTCATGTTTGGGAAGAAAAAATAATCATTACCCATATTGAAATGAGTGTTTATGATGATAAAGCAAGTAGCTAAATTAAATTTTGAATGCGCAGAATGTCTTTTCACATCATTTTGATGAACAGATAACAAGTACTCCTCTACTACTTAGTCATTCTTTTATTGATTTTGAAACCACTTACTCTTACTGTTAGCTTTGTTGTTTTTAAGCCATTCTTAGTTGTCCATCACCATAAGGAGTAGCACAAGATGCAGTGGTGTCAATAAGTTGACTATAAAGTAGGATACCTGATATATTTGTTCTCTTTTGAGGGTTCATGAAATAGCAAGAACAGTCCGAGTCCACAGTCTTTTATGCTAAGTGTTGTCATGGTTAAAGTGCCTCAGAAAACCATGTGTAGAATTGGTACTTTTGTAAAGAGAATTTCAAATAATTCAATTTTGAAGTAACTGTGTTTTATACCCCTCCTTTTTTGAGACAGATTGTGTATATCTGCTTGCTGCCAATAATATCAACCTGCTCTGATTACTTGGGCAGCTAGAAATAACCATCTGAGTTACATGAAACATCAGAGAGCAGCATTTGTTATTAGCTGCAAGTGTAGTCCCCGATTGCCCTCAGGTCAGTAGTCTGCAGAAAAAGTTGGTTTTGATGATTTAAAATTCTGATCGAATTAACTTTGTACATTTTTTCCCATTACTGAGTGACAAGGCATCTGTAAACATGTCACTCAACCTTCCTGTGTCCCTTCTGTGTGCCAGGCAGAGCAGTGTACCTTACTGATCCAGGTGGAGAGGGTTACACAGCACAGTTAGAAACTCAGAGAGACGGGTATGCTCTAGACACTCGTGCACTGTTTTACTGTGAATAAATAAATAAATAAATAAATGTGGTTTAGTGTCAGAGTTAAATTGCATTGGTCCCAAGTCCAATTAAAACCCAAACTGTGAATATTGATCATGGCCAAAGAAGAGCTAAGAAAATAGGGGGGATCAAAATGTTTTTTCAGAATGTTTTGGTAGTCCTTCTGGTCACTCCTAAGTGATTTTGAAGAACATTGCTGTGTTTTCTTAGTATCCTTGAGGGAGTTTGCCCAGAGAAGCTGGGGCTGCCCTATCCCTGGAAGTATTCAAGGTCAGGTTGGATAGGGCTCTGAGAAATCTGATCTAGTGGTAGGTGTCCCTTCCTATGGGAGGGCATTGGAGCTGGATGGATGGTCTTTAATGTCCCCTCCAACACAAACCATTCTCTGATTCTATGCATATATTCAAAGCATTTTCTCTTTTCTTTTCACACATTTTGTCCCATTCATGGAGGGCTGTGGGTTCACCCCAGCAGATCTTTCTGAGGTTTCTTCCCAAGGAAACCAAGGTGCTCTGTCTTTTCCATGTTTTTCCATCAAGAAAAGTGTAACTTTGATACAGTGACCTAAGAAACACTTCTTTAGTTGAAGACAAAGTTAGAGGTCAAAGAACCAAAACCTACCAGGTGTAGCTTTAATCCTGATGATTTTTCCTGAGCTGGCTAGTCCAGCCCATGGCTATGGTCCAACTCCAGGCAGATGCAGCTCCCTTCATCAGCAGGAAATTCTCTGGGTCAGGTGCACCCACTGTACACAGACACCCAGAAGCAATGGGGTGGGTGGGACAGTTTGGGTTAGGACAGCTTGGAATGCTGCATCTAAAACTTTGTCATAGAGATTAAACAGCATCCAGTGTTCTGAGGGTGAGCACTCATGGCACAGCATGGTACCTGTATTGATGGAAGCAAGGTCATATTTTTCCATATTTTAGAACAGGCTAACACAGCAAGTCTTCAAGCCTTTTCTTCCTAGCATTATTGTCTTCCAAAGGCATCATTCTTCTTTTGATGCTTTCTACTCATACGAACTCCTTATTAGGTACAAGTCATAGCTTTTTAAAAACTTACTGTTTTTTATTTTGGTAATTAATCCCTTCTAGAGCAATTAAGAGCAAAGCATACTTTTAAAATTTACCTTTCCTATGTACAGGGCTTATTTTCTTTTCCAGTGTTTGCCCTCTGATTTTGAGTTTAGCATAACATTATTACCATATAATAAATTAATGCAATATATGCAGCTACTTACATCAACTTTGTGGAATTTGTACCTGCAAGACTTAATGAAAGTAAAACTCCTGACCATGAGGCAATTATGTTCCTCTTTTGTAACTGTCAGTAAAAGAAATTTCGTTGCTCTCAATGATCTTCGAGGTCTTGTCCAACCTTAATGATTCTGTAATTCTATAAGTCCCGTGTACAGTCATTAGAGAAATTGGGCTGCAGCTTTCTAAAAATATTTTTAAAATGTTAGATATTTATGACCAAGCACAAGGGAAGGAGTAGGATCTTCCTTGTGTGATTTGGGCATGCTTGCAAGGCCCAGTGAGGCAATTGATAGAAACAATGCACCATCCTGCACCTGGAATTAAAAGGTCTCAGGTGATACCTATGTCCCAAGGAGCTCCTGAAGTGTGCAGAAAGCAGCTCATTAGGAGTTTTTTTCATGCTTGCAAGTTTTGAAGGCTTGATATTTAAGTACCTCCCAGATTACAGAGGTACTAATGTGCACTTTTGGATTTAGGAGTCCAAACTATGGTGTACGTGTTGATGCATTCTCTTGGATCTGCACATGGATATTTGATTAAATATTTATTCAGTACTTAAGTTACTGTCCTCTGAAAAAAGCTGCCATATCAGAAAGAGTGTAGCATTTATTTGCTAAATTGGTTAAAACCTCCTATATAAAAAAGCAGTTTTATAATCCCAAATATAAAATCTTTTGTATTTTATTGGACATTTTTTCCCTAATCCCTTTTGATCGTTACAAATCTATCAGACAGCTTATATGTAGTTAAAGAACTTCCCCTATGATCATCAAAGGAGAGATAATTTTATAATTAACCTGGAAATAATGTATTTTTCCTCCTCTTCTGCTTGGTTTTGTTTTCATGGTGCCTCAGATTCAATGAAAGGCAGTGCTTTTATTTCTGTTCTTCTGCAGAGCTGAATATGTGGCCAATGCTTACAAAATAAATACCAGATGTAAAATACTGTAATAATACAGAGCTACTAAGTTCTGCAGACATTTTTAGTGAAGACTTGACATGAATAAACTATTCATCTCTGAAAGTTATTGCAGCATAAAGTCTTTATCTCTCATAGAAATAATAGCTATAAAATGACTTCTGAAAAATCATGAAATAAGCATAATTCAGTATTAGGTGGAAAAATTATCTTGTACCTTATGTAGTACTAGACATTTGATTTGGATTGTACAGACCTAAAAAAATATGAGTGTGATTGTGTTTCTTTAATACCTTATGCAAAGCAGGAATGTTTCTTTGGTTTTACTGGAGAAAAGGAGAGAGTCATCAGCTCCTAAAGCATTAGTCAATCACATTGTGAGTAAAAGGATTCTTCATTGAAACTTTGCAGTAAAGCACAGCCCAACTTTATTATGTGTTGCATTTCCTATAAAACTCTGTTCTAAAATACTTTCATTTAGACAGTTGGAGGCAGTTTTACAATTCCACTGATGTCATCAGCATCTTTTCCTCTGCTGAGTAGCCTTCCCATATCCCTTACCCTCCCACCTTACAATTATAGTTCAACTGAGAAATCTTGAGGTGTAAAAATAGTGAGTCAATGAGGCATAGAGACACAAGATGTTCTGAATGGCAGGAGTGGCATCCAAGAGTGGCCAGATTGCTTGGCAGATCAGAGAGGAAGATTGTGCTGTCATAAAGATAAAAGGACACACATCAAGAAGGTGAATAATGTTCAATTCCTGGGAGAAGTATTCAAAACAATAAGGACCTGAGTCTTTCAAGAATGGAGCCAATAGGGAATTCTTGTGAGAGCAATGATCATGGAGTTTCTAAGAGTGGTAGGAGGTCCTCAAAGGATATTACATTTTGTTATCAAGCTGTCATGCAATAAATATACCTCTTTTTCCTTTTGGAGGAGCTACAACCAGCAGTCACTAATGCTGCTAAAAAAAGATGATGCCCAAGGAGATGTTAAAGAACCATCAGTTTATAAGTCTTCACAGAGCAGAATGGAGTCAGGTGCATACAGTGGAAAGCCTAAGAAACTGAGCAATTGATCACAAAACCAAGTCTCCTTGCATGTATACTAAAAATATCAGAAGAAGAGCACTCACTGGGTTGATACTGTCAAGTTAGACCCAATCTAAAGAGATGGTAAGAATAAAATCTGTGTCTAGAGATGTTATAAATATTGATTAATAAGCACTTCTTTTTTGACTTCAAAAACCAACTTCATTAGCCACATCTATAAAAGTATCTGAGCATTATGTAGCTTTTTCCCCTGTCCTTCAGGCAATTTAAGTAATGGGTGTTCACTGGAGCTTTTCATTCACTTGGCTTTGCTGTTTCTTTCATGGAATATCTAAATACTGTAGAAGACTTCTTGCAAAAGGTTAACAGCTAAGGACCATGCCCACATAGTCATCAGCATCTCCTGATCCTTCAGAGATGAGACCTGTTTAGTACCTTCACTGAGTAGGTAAAACAAACAGGGCAGATTCAGCTTCTTGCTTCAACTTAGAAATGGCTTTCTTTTACTGATTCTGTTCAGAGCTCTTAAAAACTTTGCTCTTTGTCACCCATTCTCCTTCTCCAGGGTCCCTGTTCCATCCGTGGCTCCCAAAGCAGAGTGGCAGGATCTGTTCCAAGCCATGTCTAAGTGTCAGTGCCACTTAGCAGGTCCCCTTATGGGATATGGTCAAATGTTAGTGCATTTAGTCCCTTTGTCACATTGACACCAGCATTCTCGTGCTCCCCTTAGTGCAAACTCCTCAGATGAGCCTAATCAGTTATTTAGAATCATAGAATATTCTTGGGTGAAAGGGACCTTTAAAGGCTATCTAGCCCCTGCCATGAGTAGGACATCTTTAGCTGTATTGGGTAGCTCAGAGCCCCATCCAGCTTGGCCTTGAATGTTTTCTGGGATGGGGCAGCCACAACCTCCCCATACAGCCTGTACTGGTGTTTTGCCATCCTTATCATAAACTGCTTCTTCCTTAAATCTAGTGTGAATCTACCTTCTTCTAGTTTAGAATCATTGTTCCATGTCCTATTGCATCAAGTCCTGCTAAATCCAGCAGGATTGTATCCCAGCTGCCCAGCATGTGCCAAGCCCTTTCAGAAGCTCACTTGTGCTGTCCATGATAGTGTGGGATTCTTTCTGCATGAGTCCTCTTCAATTTTAATTTCCTATATAAAAGTCTGCCTTTTTTCTTTTTAACAAGGAGACCTTCAGAAGGGTCATTTGCATTCTTTTTCCTTACCTTAATTCCTTAATTCAGATGACAGCTAAGAGCAGTACATAGGTTTTGACTTTAAGCTTTTCTTACAACTAAACTGAACTAAAAAAGTCAGACAGATTTACTCAGTTCAAGGAAAGACTGTCAGGAGGTTTTTCTCCACAGTTAAGAGGCGAATGGGCAGGGCTGTTTTTACAGACGGCTTTTGAGGGAAATACTGCCACAAGCAATGAACTTGAATGTCTCTATGTTCTGATCTTTCCTCTTCTTCTTTTGTCCTTCATCTGCCAGCTCAGGCGTTTTCTGTGTGTCCGTGTGTTTGATCGTGATGCCCTTAGCTTTTACCTGGCATTCTACCAAGTGCTCTGTCTGTCCTGGTACAAGGCTGCCCTGAGGTTGTTTGACATTAGACAGGCACATTCAACCCAAAATGGACGAGGTACATTTTGCTTTATCCTCTCTTACTCTCAAGCAAAAAGGCCACAGCCAAGGCTAAAGACAAGAGACTGTAGCACATCTGCACTTCTAGGCACTTATCAGACTGAGCAGATCACGGATGAATGCCATGAGAATGTAAAAATCCCTCTGCAAAGGGATTATCACATTACTACAATTATTCTTCTTATGTCTCTGTAAGGAGATGATTCTTATTTTGCAGGTGCAGTAAAGAGACATGAACAGACCAGCTGACATGACTGGTGTCACACGGAAAGGCTGTAGAGATTATTTTTCATTAATAACATTCTTCCCAATGAATTATAATTTTCTGGATTTTTGTTCTGTGGAGCTCTGTTGAAGTTTTATCCTGAGGAAAAGGATAAATCCTATATATATGCATATATATTTATATATACCAATAAAATATTAAAGTGGTAAGTTCAAAAATATTTCTAATGTCAAATTAAAATATTTGTTATTAATAACTTGGCTGAGGATGGCTAAGCAGTCATGATAACCATTTTCACACATTGAAAACTTTAAACGAGAATGAGGTATGTGGGAAGTATTTTGAGGAGCAACAGAAATTAATCGGAGTGAGATTTCCCATGTCACCTATCCTCAGTTAAAGAAAGAACATACATTTCTTGCAGAAAAAGTGGGATTTAGGATGCATGGAATTTTCTTCTCACAATGAAAAATGCTTAACAGAAGCAGTATTTTTCCCTTACTTCAAAATACCAAGCACACTGTCACCAGAAAACATCTGTGACTAAAGTGCATTGGAAGGACCAGTGTCTAGGTTGTGAGACACTGGATCAGAGTTAGTATTAAAGACAAATCTTTAATGTGCTCCCATGAGGTGAAATGGCTTTTGTGGAATTTACTTTTCTGGCTTCTGTTCTAAGGCTGGTTTGGTCTGCTTGAATTTTGTTGACAGTGTGTCAAATTTTATTTGTCTCTGAGCAATAGGAACGTAAAGGCATCAGAGTGCCCCTGCCTGCTTTGCCACTGTGGCCCAGATCTTAGCAGAAAGACTTAATTTAATTTTCTTGGGAATGAAGGGTAACTTCACAAAGCAACAGTGTAAAATTGTCTGATACACCATCTGGCCTCGTAAATAGCATTTTGACAATGATTTGGTCTTTCAAGCAAGTTTTTATGACAAATAAAAAAAATTAAAAGGAAAAGTCTAATTAAAGAAGAGGAGAAATGGAGACTGCTTTTCCGTGTAAAACAAGAATCTACACAGTCTTATGTAACAGTAGTGAAGGACAAAACAAACAAAAAACCAAAAACCAGAGGCAATAGGTGGACTCTGGTAATAATTTATTGAAAAGATGAGACTCAGGCTACAAGAAATTGAATTTTGTTCAACTGCAGAAAACACTCTGAACTAGCAGGCCTGGACTGATGGAATAAATCTCTTCTATTAACGTGAGAGATAATTTTATGTAAATGTATTTGGAGACCTTCTAGCAGAGCTGAGCATCTTAGCAGTACCACTTAACTTCTTTGCAGGGTAATTGCATTTAGACCAAGGTCAGCTGAAGGAAATAGCTGACTAAATTAGCATTAACCAGGATCCTGGGGGGCTTGGGGCATTGTAGACACTCAATCTTGTCTTCATAAAGGACATGTTGACACTAGAGAAGCCAGCTGCTTCCAATGCACTGTGTTTTATTCAAGTGGGGCAAATTTTATCACCCAGGGAAGTAGAAGATTTGAGACTCATCAGAGACAGTCTGGGCTTGAGTTTTCTTCCAGTTTCCATCTCTATCTCTTTTAAATGGATTCAGATTCATGCATCTTGCTCCATCTTCTTTTTACTGCTGTGGGTTGGGAATGATGTCCCCTTAGTGGTAACATCTTTCCTTAAAGCATGGAAATAAAGCAATGATTACAGTCCTCAGGAGGGTGGGGATGCAGCTGGGTTTGCTGACAAGCTGCTTCTCTGAGAAGAGACAGCCTCCAAGTCCATGAGCACATAGGTGTGTTAGAAGAGTTGGATGAGTGCTGGGAGGCATCATCCAGGATAGGAACTGTCTCCTTCCAAAGGTGGGCTGTCAAATGCATTTGCTACAGCTGCCAAGGTGAGAGGAAACTCGCTGTTTGCCCACCTTGTGCTGGTGCTTGTAGAAGTAATTGTCAGTGATATGTAATGGAGCAGATGCTTGTGGAAATAAAGCACATCCCCAATTTACTGAGCCAAGGGTCTAGGCCAAGCTGCTTGCACTGTTACTTAATACTTTAAAACTGCCCGGACGTGTCTTGTGTGTAGGGCAGTAGGAGAGGCACCTGCAACATGTATGTTTTTCTTTACTTGCTTTGACCCCTTAGAAGAAAAAAAAAAAAAACAGGTGGAAGTGTTCTTCTTGGATTCACAGAAATGTATGATCTTGTTCTTATTATTTTAAAACATTTGCAGTTGCACTGTTTACTTGAATATGTGGTACAGAACATCAATTCTTTTGTACTCAGGTGTTAGTATTCATGAAAGAGTTTGCAGTGATTCCTTGTCTTCCATAAAATATTCAGCTCATTTGATGAGAAACTGAGAGAAGGAAGTTTCAAACCCACTCTGGTCTCTCTGAAGCATGGAAAAGAAGATGGGGCAGAGTGGAGCAGGTCATGAAAAAAACTGGGAAACGAGAGCCCAGGTTCTGCTGTTGGCTCAGAGACGTGCTCAGACATGTTCACTTTACACAAAAATTGCACTGCAGGTGGTGACCTGTTGACTTCATTGGGATTATTCCAAGCATTGACATTTTTCCAAGCATATTCCATGGCATCTTGATTATTTTGAGTTATGCTCTACCTGTGTGTTAGAGAGTGATGTGCATAATACTGTACTGGATTCTTGTTTTCCAGTTGTTATATATGGAAAGCTAAGTTAGAGCCCTTAATGGGAGAAGCAAAAGAAATATTAAGGATATTGTTCCCCTCGTTGGCCCCATCCCAGAAAATGTTCAAGGCCAAGTTAGATGGGGCTCTGAGTAAAGCAGTCTAGTGGAAGGCAGGCAGTTTGGAACTGCATGGTCTTTAATATCCCTTCTAGCCCAAACCATTGTAGGATTGTTGGATTATTAGCTCCAAACTTGATTCAAGTCTTTTCCTACATGACTCCTAAGAAGTCAGTGATGATACATCAGAGAAAACTCAGTGATATAAAAATAATTTCCAGTATCTAATTTTCTTGTGACCTATTCCAAAATTACATGTGAATATAGTCACATCTCAGATTGCAGACAGATTTTGGTATCGCTGCAGTAATTTTTGATAATATTGGAGCTCTCCATTTAGATCAGCAGGAATTTTTTTAAGACTCCCTGGCAAATGGTCTGTTTGCTGTACTGTGGAATGTAAAAATTGTGCAGCTTTTATTAAATAGAAGTTATGCTTTATCTCCTTGCATTATACAATCTCAGATTTTTAGGTGGACTGTAAGAAAATAACTGGCTCTTTCCCTAATGATCTGTGTTTATGAAATCATCTTTACAAAACATTGCAGAAATCATCCTTTGCCTCAGTGAACCAGCAAAGCACCATTGCACCGTTGAAGTGCAGCTGGGATGATTTACTCTAGCTGAGATCTGGTTCTGCACCTGGAGAAACATTGGCTTTCAATCTCTGCTCTCCAGCAGGACAGCCCTTAGAAAAATTATTCATTGGGTCACGTTAGCACACTGACACTACAATTTGCTGTTGCTGCTCAGAAAAATAGTTACCTTCAGCCAAAAATTGGGTTCAGACACTCTCACAGACATGTGATGTTTTGTCTTTATGGGAAGCTTCTAAGGTAGCAATGTAGTAATGACTTAGAAGTCTGGAAACAGACTTTGGAATGAGAACCAAGAAAATTTGTCTTTGGCTTTACTGCAGGTTTTCTGACTGACCTTGGACAACTGAAAATCATTCCATGTTTTATTTCCTCTCTCTGTAAAATACCAATCTGGCTGTATTAATCAGTGTTTGTAAAGGTCCTTGAAATCCTTAGATAAAAGAGCATATTACAGATCACAGAGTAGTTGGAATAGATGTAGCCTATAAAATGGTGCAATCTACCAAACTTGGGAAGAAAAAGAGGGGAAGAAAAAGCCCATCCTATTAGTGTGCTCAGCTCCACAGGCAAATTGTAAGGAAGCTTTCTGAACCCAGCAAATTTTCTGTCATGGTTTTCCCAAATGGGAAAGAAATTAGCTGCCAAGCCTTGGTCAGGATCTTCTGGGGCTTTTGTACTTTAAATATGTCCATGTACTGCATGGTAATTTTCAGCTCTCTTTGATTTAAAAATGCACCTTGCTTTTAATTAGGGCAATACTGTTAAAACACTACTGGCTGTTAGGAAAAGGTTCATCACTCAGAGGCTGGTTGGGCACTGGAAGAGGCTCCTGATGGAGTGTCGTGGCACCAAGCCTGCCAGAGTTCCAGATGTGCTTGGGCAACACTTTCAGGAACATGGTATGATTTGAGGGCTGTTCTGTGCAGGGCCAGGAGCTGGGCTCAGTGATCCTTGTGAGTCCCTTCCATCTCAGGAGAATCTGTGATTGTGTGAAATTCCGGTGTGATGTTGTAAATCCTACAGAAATTTATACTTAAGGATATGCTACAGCAGTTGCTTTCATATAATAGGGTAATTGTAAGCCTCACTTTGATTATCCAAGGTTTTTACACAATGCCTGAGAAAGCCTTCAAGGGCAGCATCCCACCATCAAAACACATGGTATGACCTCCAGCTTTACAGGTTATAAAGGCCTTGCCTTTCTAATCCATAGGAATTCCTAGCCACATCAACAGAGGAAGAAACTGCATTTGTCCAAAAGACTTACTGTTTCTTATTATTTTTCTCTTTCTTGCAGACATGCATGTGTGATTCGAGGCCAGGTGATGACAGCAGATGGGACCCCTTTAGTTGGAGTGAACATCAGCTTTGTCAACAATCCTCTGTTTGGATACACAATCAGCAGACAAGATGGCAGGTAGGATGTCTGTACGGGATTTACAGTGTTCAGGCAGCAGTAACAGCATTATTGCCATGACCACTAAAGAGAAACTCTTTCCAAGAGCACATTTATTATTCATGCCTTTTGAAGATGTTGGTGCATTAATGTTGGTTGTTTTGGGGCTGCGTCTGGCTGGTGACTGATCCCCAGTTCTGTTCCTTGCTCTTCAGTTCCAGGGCCAGTCTTGTTCAGTGCATTTATCAATGGCCTGGATGCAGGAGTTGAATGCACCATTAGCAAGATGCTGATGGTACCAAACTGGGAGGTGGTCTTGATGCTCCTGAGGGACAAGAGATCTTGCAGAGGGATGTAGGTACATTGGAGCATTGGGCTGTGATGAATGGGATGAATTTTAAAATCAAAATACTGGATTTTCTGCACCTGGAACAAAGTAACACCAGGCACAAGTATAAACTGAGACAGGAGTGGCTGGAGAACAACCCTGCATGCAGGGATCTGAGGGTGCTGGCCAGCAACAGCTGAATAGAAGCTGTTAGAGCTGTGTGTCTTGCAGCCAAGAGGGCAAACCCCAACCTGTGGTGTATCAAACACAGCATGACCAGCCTGTCAAAAAGGTGGTTGTCCTGCTGTATCCAGTGTTGGTGTGGCCTCGCTCAGAGCACTGCATGCAGTTCTGGGCCCCATAATTTAAGAAAAGTGTTCAGGTCCCTTAATGTGTCCAGAGGAAGGCAAGAAAGTAGTGAGAAGGCTGGAAGGAATATCCTGTGAGCAGCATATGAGGACTCTGAGTTTTTCTAGTTCAGAGAAAAGGAGGCTTGAAGGGTGTCCCCATTGCTTCCTAGAGCTTCCTAAGGAGCAGGTGTGGAGAGGGAAGTACTGAGCTCACCTCCTTGGTATCCACTGATAGGACTCATGGGAATGGCTCAAAACCGGGAGACATTTAGACTGGACATGTAGAAACATTTCTTAACTGAGAGGGTTAAACACTGAAGCAGGCTTCCAGTTAAGCAAACTTCCCTGTTGAACTATCCAGAAGCCACTCACACCACCTGAGCTGGGACAAGGGTCCCTTTGCAGCCACACTCCACACTCACACAGTCACACCGGGGTTCCTCACCCGCTAGACCTCAGGTGTCCCATAGCAGTGTCTCGTGTCCAGATCCCTAAAACAATTTAATCTTGGTACAATAACTAAATAACAAAAGAGCCCAAGCTGCTGCCTGCAAAGAGGGACCCTGGACAAAGGAAACCCTAGACTTTTATCCCTCACAGTCTAAGCCTGGGAAAGTCTGGAGTTATCAGCTCCTGTCGTCTCTCCTTGTGGCTACTTGGTAGTTCCCTGACTCTTGCCTCAGGCTTTGGCTTGGCCTCCTGCCCCCCAAGGAGCTCAGCTGCAGCTCACACTATAGATGCACACCAGGCTACCAGCACCAAGTGTAACCTCAGCATTCCTAGAGGCATTCAATGTCCTAAGCCTGTCAGTGTTTTAAGAGGCATTTGGACAATGCCCTTAATAACGTGGTTTAATTTGATCAGCCCTGAACTTGTAAGGCAGCTCAACTTGATGATCCTTGTAGTTCCCTAACAAATGAATAGCCTCTTCTCTTCTCTTCTCTTCTCTTCTCTTCTCTTCTCTTCTCTTCTCTTCTCTTCTCTTCTCTTCTCTTCTCTTCTCTTCTCTTCTCTTCTCTTCTCTTCTCTTCTCTTCTCTTCTCTTCTCTTCTCTTCTCTTCTCTTCTCTTCTCTTCTCTTCTCTTCTCTTCTCTTCTCTTCTCTTCCCTTCCCTTCCCTTCCCTTCCCTTCCCTTCCCTTCCTTCCCTTCCCTTCCCTTCCCTTCCCTTCCCTTCCCTTCCCTTCCCTTCCCTTCCCTTCCCTTCCCTTCCCTTCCCTTCCCTTCCCTTCCCTTCCCTTCCCCCTCCCCCCTTTCCTTCCCATTATTTATTATTATTAATTTAGTGATATCACCTAGAATCTTTAGCCAGCAATTTGGTAATGCAGTGCCCATACATAGAAAAAGATGTCTCCTGCTCCCAGCAGATATATTCTTGTTAATTCATGTTGAAATTATTAGGAAGTCATTAAGATTACGGTTGTGTTAGAGGCAGAATCTGAGCAATCATGCTCAACCAAGACAAAAGCAGTGCAAATTGGGAATGTCTTTCATCTTATCTTTTGTTTGTCAGTGCTAATTGGCTCCCTTTCTTTTAAGAACAAAAGCGTAACAGAAGGGCTTCCAGCTGCATATGCTCTACATATTGACTACTAACCACTAGCACTTGGGAGAGGATTTATGGGTTTTAGCACCTCTCTAATCCACAAGTTTCATTTGAGTTGGCCAGAGAAACAGAATTGTAATGAAAAAGAAGAACATGTGCTAGACACGTGTGCTTGATGCTGTCCAGTTCACACTCAGGGGTGTTCACACCTACTGTAACACTGGTGGGGACTGGGAGGCTTTCCAAGTGATGCTCCAACCCTTCAACGATATGACAATAAAATGCAGATGATAAAGAGACATACCAGAAAGAGGACACCCCTGGAGCTGGTGTCTTCTTATTGCCACTGGCTTAGGCATTGCTGCAAAAAGGAGAAAATTTGAACATTTGTGCTTAAGGGTATCTTTGGCAACCTTACTGAATCTACTTTGTGGCAAAATGGGATCCAAACCACACTCTCATATTTAGCTTGCTGTGTATGGATCAGCACAAAATCTGTATCCAGTAGAACAGATAAATGTGACTAAAAGATTGCTGGACAACAGTGCCTGTCATAACCTTTTGTTCTGTCTGTCTGTCTGTTTCCTTGTATGTGTACAACACCCAACTGCTGTATGTAATCATTAATTTAGATTACAAATACTTTGAGGAAAGAAACCATCTCTTTACATTGCAGTTGTGCTGGACCTAGCACAGAGGGGCCCTGTTGTAACTGGACCTCTAGCCAGCAAACATGAAAGCTAAAGGGACAGAGCATGGAGGTGACTGCTGCCATCCAGGCTCCAGACCTTTGTAATATTCAAGCAACTATTTCTTTCTGATTCTTCAGTGGTGAGAGGTAACCCCCCCATGCTACAAATCTACTTCTACTGGCAGTTCAAGCAAGGGATGCTCCTTCCATGCTATGTGCTTCCCAAAGTCCAGCTGAGCAGGGGCACAGGGCAGAAGGCAATGCAGCCGGAGCATCAGTATGCTCCACCAGGCTTCAGTGGACTCCTGGTTCCTTGGAGTGGCTGCCAGCCTCCAAAAGCTAAATTAGTTTCAAGGAGCTCAGGGCTGCAGCTTGCTGACTCAGCCCCCAGCAGATACCCAGCTCTAAGTGATAAAAATGACAGAGATCAGCTGTCTCAGAGCAAGGAATCTGTGACCAAGTGGGATTCATCCTAAAGCTGTGATTTCTGTAGGCAACTGGTGGGAGTCACCCCCTGACTCTGTGGTGTCAGCTCTTCTGATTTCACTTTCTTCACCTTCCTCTCAAGGCAGTCTGCTTCTACAGAAACCTGGTGCACAAACATCAAACAAATTATCCAGTTGCAGTGCTGAGCCTCCAGAATAATGAATATATCTCCCAACTTGGCTAAGGGATACATGCAGGTATTTTGTCAAATGAACAGGCACATCAGTGCATCTGTGTACTCTGTAGGTACTCTGTGGACAAAAACCACTTGTCCATAAATGGACAAGTTAAAGAACACCAAAATTCATGGAACCCAATGGTTTGGGCTGGAAGCAGCCTTAAAGATCATCTGGTTCCAACTCCCCTGCCATAAGCAGGGACAACTCCCACTAGACCAGGTCACTCAAAGTCCTTGAAATCCATCCTTGAGTCCAGTGACTTTCTCAGTGGTCTGTAAATTATCTTGAACTATGTAAGACCATTCAAGCTAAAACTTGTCAGGGCAAAAAATGTTGTCAGACATCCTGATTTCTAATCCCAGCCTCTGATTTAGTGGGTACAATTAGGTGCATCTCTTGACTTTCCCAGTCCAATGAACCAGCCAGTGAAAGAGAGTTAATATTTACTTGTGTTCCTTACTGATTTTTCTAGTATTTATTTAATGCCATATATAAAGCACTTTCCAAATCATGTAAAGAATTCATGCTGTTCCAGTTTCTATTATTTTTTCTATGGGTTTGAGTATTTTTTTTAATAGGGCATGTCTCATCAGCTTTTGTACAGCAAAGTTGTCATGTGATTGGGTCAACTTTGTTTTAAGGAATTGATGCTCTTAGACAAGAAGCAGGTTCTCCTGAACTACAGTAGCAGGCTGCATGCAGTCCAGAGCATTCCCAGTCATAGAGGGTCATCCCTCCCATCTTTAGTGTCATTCTGATTTGGAGAATAAATGGGAGCACACATGCAAGCAGTTACCTTGTTCTGGGGGTCATGAGATAACTGCATAAAACTCAGCAGGTTTATTATTAGGCATATTCACCATAGGAATATATATTCTTGAAAATGTGCACTGAGTTGCCTTAAATTGATTTAGTAAATCAGTTTACTGATAGCAGGGAAATAACTGGGGTTTTAAGTAAGGGACTTTAAAGATACAATTGCATCAGTTTAGCTAGATTGGTTTCTAAGCTGATTTTGTCACTCCAGGTTTGGGGGTTTTGAGGTTTCTTTTTGGCATTATAAAGTCTCCAAATGAGTAAGTAAAATTTCAGTTTTAGAATTAGAGTGAGATAAATTTTTCACCTCTGTAAGGGGACTCACTTTATTCCAGGTCTCTCCTATAACATTGCTCAGATACAGCCTGAAATAGTGAAACCCTGGTCCTGTTTAAGTCACATTACTTAGACTCAGCAAAACTCGTATAACTTCAAGGCTTGCTTGTGTTTTTAGCCTAATTACTGCACCAGAGACTTTGTTTATATAACAGGGCATGAATTTAAAGTGACAACTCTCAAACTACTCTGTTGTATGCATTTCTGTGTAAAGCAAAGATAACAGACAGTTCAAAGTATCAGTACTGTATTATAAACCACATTTTTAAATAAAGTTTTAAATTTGATTAAAATGATAGTTTAAAGAGGCTGCAGGTCCTCAGTATCCCTGGGTGTAGGAACACAATAAAGCAGCAAGTAAGTCTCCAGACCTTTTCCATATTGCATTCAGCAGCCTTTGCATAGCTTTTTCAGAAATACCAAAAACAATGAGCTTTCAGAGAAGAGACATGAGAAAGGGTTACACTTTCCTGTGGGGTTTTTATTTTTTGAGCTGCTTTGGATAAATAGATAATTTCATCCTTCGGCTTGTCTCTCCAGAGTCTTTAAAGAAAAACAACAAAACAACTGTACGACAAGTATGATTTTTATGGAGTGGTAAAAAATACATCAGAGATGAGCAGCAAAAACAGAAATAAAATTATCTTGTTTCTTCAATCCCAGGACAGTTTTCTTTTTGTTAAATTTAATTTCACTAAGAGAAACTGGGAGGTGTTTTCCGTTTGTTTTTTTCTGCTTGATTTTGGGTTTACCTTTTGTTTAGTTCATCAAGATAAGTTGAAAGCTGCATCCTGGGACTCTGGGAAAACCAGCTTGTGAGCAACACCGCTTGCTAAAAAATACTGCATGGTTCTGTTTTCACAGCTGCTGGAGCCTGACATGGAGGTGGTGCTTTTCCTTTTGCATCCTGTTTTGGGGATGCAGGAGAGGCCAAGACATTTCCCCCCAGCAGATTCCATCTCTGATCCAGGCTCAGTGAAGCCAAAGGGATGAAACAGAGGTGTTTGCAAATAAGACCTCTTCCAACTTGCCTAAAAACTTGTTGAGAATCATTTGTAATGTTTATTTCCTCCCTCCTGTTGGCCCGTTCAGTGCCTGGATCCATGCAGAGCAAGCATCTCCCTCCCAGCTGAAGGAGTTGCCAAATGCTAATTGACTGTTAGAAACATTCACATCAGGGTACAAACGTTGTGCAGCTTTGCTGGCAGGAACCAGCAGGTTACTCCTGAGGCTGCAGCAAGCCAAGCTCCATAGGTCTGGGAACATGATGCCCCAACTCAAGTGGTAGAATAAATATGGCTTTGGCTTTTTGAAGTGCTTTCCACTTCCTCTCATGGACTCAATTCAACATTCTTTAATGAATAACCTTTTCATAATTCTGTTTCCTAAATGGCACCTCAGTCCATAAACCATGAAATAGAAAAGGTTCCCCCAAAAAATTCCTTGACAAAGACATTTTTTAGAAACAGTTCATGCCCATTGTTGCTCCAATCTGAAAGCCTCACAATTAATTTTAAAAAATAATTTTTAGATAGTTTTTTCACCTTTCTTGCCATGTATTTACAAGGTGCATCATCTGGCTTTGGGCAATCAAGAGTGTTTCAGATCCCAGTTCTCATGCAGAGACGCACTTAGGCTCGTAGCTCTTTAAGCACATGAGCAGCTCTGCTGAAACCAGTGAACCTGATCACATGCATAAACTCTCAGTGAGAGTGTCATACAGCAGTACCAAGCATGAAAGTGAGAAGCAGGGATGAGAAAACTTTCTTTGCCTGAAGCACGTTTGGCATTGCAATCGAAGAGACAGTGAGAAAAACACAAAGGAGCAAAAACAAGAGGTCGTCAATTTCTGTTGAAATCCTTTCCTTTCTTACTTAACACCTCTTTTTTGGGTCTATGCATAGTGGATATATCCCTGTGGTACTTGATAAAATCTCCATCTGTGACAAAATGAGAAGTTTAAATACAAAACTAAGAAAACCACCAGAACCTTATCCCAACATCTTTACATCCAGAGGATGAACATTTTCCTAATCAAGGTTACATTCTTTCACACAGCTCTGGAGGGCTGTCTGTTATCCAACACTAACACAGGCAGATAAGCCACTTGGCAGGAGGTAGCTTAGGGTGAAGTCAGAGACCACAGGCAGTGATTCATCTGCACTGCTCTAAATGTTTAAGAGTCAAAAAAGATGATGTCCAGAGTGCTGCGGCACACAGACACCCTGCACTGTAGGTGTTTCTAGTAGACTAGGTTCAGTCCATGACTGTGCTCTCCATGTTCCCTGGGTTGCATTAGGCATTAGTCAAGTTAGCGAGATGCCAAGAGACAATTCATATGGGGATATGTCAGAGAAACCTCTTTCCAAATAGTTTATTTCATCACGTGAATTGGTCCAATCTGTGCATTTGTTTGGATAATCACAACTTAAAAAAAAAAAAAAAAAAGAAAATTAATATATATGGCCAAAATAAGTTGGTGCTAGAAAAGCACCAACAAAGATAAACATGTTTCAAAAAAGGGATGGGTATGATTTCAGTATACATGAGGACAAAGAAGCTGGACTTCTTTGGACTCCTGCCTTGGACTCCTGCCTCCAGCACTTGCTGTTACTCAGGTAAACTATATTTGGGCTGCAGATTTTAGGTTCACAAAATGAGACTGATGACATTTCTTACAGTTATTTTTCTGGGGTCCTTGCTAGGCAGTTGAAACAAACAGATGGGGTAGTGCTTGCACTAATTTTGTATTCCATCTCTCAAAACAGCTTTGATCTTGTTACCATTGGTGGAATCTCCATTATCCTGCACTTTGAGCGGGCTCCCTTCATCACCCAGGAGCACACGCTGTGGCTGCCGTGGGATCGCTTCTTTGTGATGGAAACCATCGTCATGAGGCACGAAGAGAACGAGATCCCAAGCTGTGACCTCAGTAACTTTGCCCGGCCCAACCCTGTGGTCTCTCCTTCTCCGCTCACTGCTTTTGCAACTTCCTGCTCAGAGAAAGGTCCTATTGTTCCTGAAATCCAGGTATGAGCCGTTTGAGCTGAGGGACAATTAGTAATAAAATCATAGAATGGTTTGGGTTGGAAGGGACCTTAAAGATCAGGTAATTCCAGCCCCCCTGCCTTAGGCAGGGACACTGTCCATCAGACCAGGTTGATCAGAGCCCCATCCAACCTGGCATTGAATTGGATTGGGGCATCCACAATTTCTCTGAGCCACCTCTGCCAGGGCCTCCTCATCCCCATCTTCTTTCTGTGCTTCTTTTGACAGCTTTGAGCAACACAAATGCAACTGTTCCCCTGCTCTCCTAACAATAAGCACTCATTTGATACCCCATTTTTCAGACATTTGGCAGGAGCACTCGCTCCCAGGCACTCACTTTACCAGATTTCTTTTCTCCTATCCCTGAGAGATGGAGGCAAAGCACTTGTGGCTAACACATGAGCTGGGACCCTTGTGTGACCAACAAGCCCTTGGTCTCAGGCCTTTGGTATTCAACATGCCCAGCACCAGGCTGATGCCCTTCTGGCTGATGCTCTAATGCCTGTCTTCTGTTCAGGAGCAAATTCCACCCTCTGGGCACTATAAACCTTGGTGGTGGAGTGTTGGAGTGAACTTTCTCATGGTTGGAAGTCATACCCCCCCACTCTACTCAGCTGCTGAGACATTCAGTCAGCCAGCAGGTGGGTGAGAGGGGCCAGCCTGCAGAGCACCTCAGTTTTATTGCATTTCATGACATTTGGAATAGATGAGCAGAGTGAGAGGGTTACCTTTAATTTTTATGAGTAAGTATGAGTCAGATAAAGAACCTTAACAATCTGCTGTGGCTTCAAAGTATTTTGTCAAATGGAAAGTTTTTAGTCCAAGGAACTAAATTAACAGTTTTCCTTAAAAATACTAATTCTGCTGAAAGACATGGATGTAGCAGCATTCAACCTTTGCTACATTGGACAGGCTGTTCTCTGGATTTTATATGCCAGCATTCAGCATGTCCTGAGTATTGCTTTTAGTGACAATAATCTGCCAAGGAGGAAATGATAACAAGTGTAGAGACAAACTGTGTGCTTCCAGCGTGACTCCACTGGGGTTGCAGTACCATTAATGAGAAAAGAAGTAACTTTATACCTTCTAATTTTAATAAACCAGGTGCTAAACCCAGCAACCAATAAAGCTAGTGGTCTCTTTACCTTTCTCTCTGGACCAAGTCTTATGATCCTTTCTCACACTAATTTACAATTATGGTTCCCATGTTTGTCCCAGTATAATTACCAATTAAGTCCTGTATCTTGTAAAGTCCATCATATTATAAATTCTTGGTTCAGAATCTTGGTTTCCACATCTTTTTATGAAATAAACAGACATCATGAAAGGTCAGTGCTGCTTGGGAAAAAACAAATATCTCATACAGTGCAACTATGATCATAACCTCAGTCATTATTTGGTACCACAAACACCTTCCAGTAGACCAGGCTGCTCAGAGCCCCATCCAACCTGATTTTGAATGTTTTCAGTGTTGGGGCATCTGCCATCTCTCTGGGCAACCTGTGTCAATGTTTTACCACCCTCATCAACGATATTTGGTGCCATTTGAAATGTCCTGATGATGTCCTGCTTGAACTTCAGCTGCCAATCCAGAATGATCCCCCTATCAGTGTCCTGCATTATAACTTCTGGATATCCTTGTGAATGGCAGATCACTTGGACATCCCAAGTCCCATGAGACACTTGTAGTTATGGAATCTAATACATAAGAAAGATTAATTTTAAGATTTTAAAGAGTTCACGTGCACTTGTCTGGATATGTGCCAAATATCCAAGCTTCCATTTAAGTGGACAGAAATCTAACCAGTACATCAGTGGAGCCTACACATCACTTAAGCTGAGCACCCTGAAGCTTTCTGGTTCTCACTGATGGTATCAGTTAGTTTCCACTGACTGAAATTGATGGTATCAGTTTGATTCCACTGACTGAATTAATGTGTGTGTTCACATCACGTTTTTTATGTGATGTAAACATCACATAAGTTGACATCTGGATTTAGATGCCTTAAACTGGAATTGAATCCCACTCTTAAGTTTACAAGGCAATACCAACCTTCTAAAGAGTCTGTCTGTATCTGCTGTTATCTGTAGGCAAGACCTAAAAGAGCAGTTCAGAGCAGACACCTAACTTAGGTTCTTAAATTGACATAAGATGACTCCCATACATGATGAACACAGTGCTTTTCCTGTGTGCCATTTGTCTGAGCTAAAACCTGTAAATCAATATTCCACCTCAAATATTGACAACTGAAGGTTAGCAGAGTTTGTGGTGCAGGAGTTTACAAGAGAATCTGATTTGTGGTGGAGTCCTGACTGTACTGCAGTTCAGAAATGGACTACTTTTCATTTCTGTACTGGATGTACATACAATAAAAATTAACCTAGCTGTCCATTCCCGCAGCTGCATTTTATAATACACAGTTCTCAGTAGGGAAATGTTAAATATAAAAGGTGTAAGCACATAGCTGGGAGGAGGTGACAAGCAGATAGCAGGGCTGGGAAAGAGGTTTTGACAAGTGGGTAGATAAGAACCCCATGAGCTCCAACAAATAAATGCAGAAATAAATGCAGTGCTCTTTACCTGGATGCATTCAAAAAACCTAGTAGTACATTTTTAATATTTTATTCAGGTGCCTACAGACAGATTTGGGGCCATTCAGAATGCCCTGAAGTGCCCCTTCAGGCCTCCAGCTGTAGCTTCAGAAAGGTGGAGATGTCAGAAAGGTCCACGTCAGAGTTGTCATGCCCTTGCAGAAGTTTTGGATACCATAGAGTGTTTCAAAAGTACTGATGTCTATGTTAAGGCCCCTGAATCAGATTCAAAATGGTTTTCCTTTTTAAAATTCTCTCTGAGCATCTTACAAAAAAAAAAAAAGACATTGACTGTTCCTTGCCTGTCTGCTGGCAGAGTGAAGAGTATCTGTAAGAGACATGTGTAACCCAGCACAAAGAAACAAGATTTCCTACCTTGTCTCATGCAAAGAGTAGAAAAATTGCTACTAAGACAAGAACAGATTCTCACCACAGAGAAAGAGAACATGACAGTGAAAATTGTGACCCTGTGTAAATCCCCAGTAAGCCTGAAGAATCTGCTCTTCTGCCTGCCTAGCCTTGTGGCTGGATCTTCTTAAAAGAGCAGATTATATTGGTTAGTCTGGGATAAACCCTAAGAGTCTTTCACAAGGCCTGCAGTCACAGCACATGAATGTATCTGGGCCAAACAGCAATTATCAAATAGAAATAAGGGCACAATTTAGCTCTTATTACTTCTAGCACATTCAGATTATTTTAAAGCTTGTTTTCCCCCTTTTCTCCCTCTGATATTCTACTGAATTATACACCTCCCTTCCAGTGCCATGTTTCGTTGCTAGTTTGTCACAACTTACAAACTACAAATACATTTTGAATCACCTGAATTACTATTTGAACCCTTTCTTCAAGCAGATACCTTTAAACACAGCCCCTTGTGCTGCTCAGTGCCTTGGCAGTGTTGGAATGACCTTTTCTTTGGAATGGTGGACAGCAGAGTTAGATCACGACAGAGAGAAATAATTACTTATGACAAGGATCTGAAGCAGGCTTTCTAAATAGTATCTCCATGACAATTATTTGTGCCTGTTTTTATCCTAATGGGGTTACATATGAAAACAGATTTGATACAAAGGACCACCTTTACTGCAGTTTGGGTGAGCTCATCTCTCGTTGAGCCTGGTCCCCATCCAGCTTGTTGATGATCTCATAAAATACATTTTTAAAATCCTGGGTTTTCCCAATTCTGTCATATTTCAGCCTCCTAAGCACTGAGATATGTAAATTAGAAAGACTGCATTAGAGAAGGTAAATATTTATGAGCACAGTGGAATGGGGCTTTAACTGCTGGATGTGTCTGTTTTCAAGTGCTGCAACACTCTGAGCCTTTTAGTTGTCACTTTAAAAAGTGTTGGGCCATGGATAACATCTCAGAAGAGGTGTTTTCAGGGGCCAGATTACGAGATTTGTCATTTTTGATAGCACTAACCAGAAAACCTGTAAGAGCTGAGCAACTCACTATGCCGAGGAAGTTTTCTGCTCCCACGGAAAGCAGAAAGACGGAGCTGGGTATAGGAGTGACATAACTTGGAAGGCACAAGGATCATGGAATCCTAGAATCTCCTGAGTGGAAAGAGACCCACATTGAGTCCAGCTTCTGACCCTGCACCCCAAGGACACCTCAAGAATCACACTGTGATAGATGTGATCCCTTCCTGATGGGTGGATCTCTTGACCCACCTCCCTTGCAGCCTCCCCCGCCCTTAATATTCAGAAGGATGATTATTGCTAGAGATGTGTTTTCCAAGTTCATTTAGGGTCCAGCACACTGAAGAACTTCAGAAGTGGCACAGGAGAGGACTGTGCCAGCTGTGACCTTTTAACACGTCCCATAAAGCCACCAGGCTTTCCTGCTCACTGATAAGCTTCTACCTTTATTTTTCAATATTCCCCAGAGGTTGCTGGCTTGTGCCAAAAATATCCAAGCTGGGTGCTTACCCAAGAGTGAAGTTTTCTTGAAAGTGACAATGTTTTTCTCCTAAGATTTTTTTACCAGCATTTTGCATTAAAAGATCAGCACAGTGTTAGGGATGTACTTGTATCACTTTCCATAAGCTTTCCAAGCATTTCTCCATAAAAAAAAAAAAAAGAAGAAGAAGACAAACAAAATTTTAAGTTCTGGTGTTACCTTAGCAAATAAATTACCTGAAAAATCTCGTTTTTATTGAGACTTTTCTGTTTTCAAAGTAGAAAATACTTTCCCTGATGTTTCTTCAGTCTTTTCTGAAGTTTTATGCTGTAATGGGCACCTGTTAGATAACTGTCCCAGTCAGTCAAAAATACCCACATTTATGGCTGGGGGAGAATAAAAGCAGCTCACTTAGAATATGGAGAAGTTTGGAAAAGAAAGAGAAGGACGAATGCAAGGGAATGGAAAGGAGCTGTAGGTGGTAAGTCAGGACAAGAGTTCAGTCACTTAAGTAAGAAGGCAAGGAATTTCAAGCAAGTACCAGAATAAGTAGGAACAAATGTAAAGTCAAAAAATAAGGGTGAGAACACAGATGAAAAAAAAGGCTAGAGGTAGATGGTAGATCAGGTAGAGAGGGTCAGAGAGGAGGTAGGAGAGGAGCAGTTTCAAAGCAGGAGAAATGGGTAAGTGAGAGGAGGGAGAGTGGAACCAGGATTCACTAATATCTTGGAGAGAGTTGCATGTTATGATCAGGACCAGGAAACATCCTTAAGGCCAAGTAGGGTGTGATATTTTACTGGGAAAAGGAAACCAGCAGACAAAAATTAGAGACCTCTAAAACCTGTTATGATAAAAGACAGAAAATGGAAGCTAAACTGCTGAGCTGTAATTATCTGAGATCCCAGGCTCTTTTCTCTGTGGGTCCTGGTACTCCTTTTAGGAGTGAGTCTCTGTAAACACTGACTTAATGCGACACTTTGTTTTCCTGTTCTCCCATGTAGCAGAGATGGAGAAGGCAGGAGGCCTTCCTTAGCTTCCAGAAATAAGTTACGTATGTGATTTCATACTTGATGCCTACTAGGTGCCTTTTTAGACATGCCTGCCAGAGCTTTTATACAGGTGTGTTTGATAAATTACAGCTTCACTGCCTTTTCCTGTCTGCTCACTGCTGATTTAACACCTCATGGATTGCTTTTCCACAGGCTCTACAAGAGGAGATTAACGTTTCTGGCAGTAAAATAAAAGTGAGTTACCTGAGCAGCCGCACAGCTGGCTACAAATCAGTGCTGAGGATCAGCATGACCCACCCCACCATCCCCTTCAACCTCATGAAAGTCCACCTCATGGTGGCTGTCGAGGGACGCCTCTTCAGGAAGTGGTTTGCAGCAGCCCCAGACCTGTCCTACTATTTCATCTGGGACAAGACAGATGTCTACAGCCAGAAGGTGTACGGGCTCTCAGAAGCCTTCGGTAAGTGACCCCGGGGTTTGTGCCTCCTTTTGGAAGCAACTAAGTGGCAGTGATAAACCTTGTCCTAGATCAGTATGGTCTGCCTGCAGACACATGAATGATCCCTGCAGATTTACTGCAGCTCACATTCCCCAGGAGATGAATCACAGAATGGTTTAGGTTGAAAGGGATCTTAAAGACCATTTAGTTCTAATTCCCCAGTCATGGGCAGGGATGACACCCTTTAAATCAGGTTGCCCAGAGCCCTATCCAACCTGGCCTTGAATACCTCCAAGGACAGAGTGCAAGTACTTACCTGTTAACTGGCTCATGGCCCAGCACATACATCCTGAGCTGCTCCCATCATATTCATACAGAAGGAATTACCTGGGACTAGAAGTGTTTGGCTACCTCTCACCTATAGCCAAAAACTGTCAACACTGCTTTGAAAGGAATCCCTAGGACAGAGCCCTGATTGCCACTGCTCCTTGTGCCTGACCTTCAGGGCTGGTCTAATCTTAGTTTCCTCTTTGTTACCCATTCAAGAATGCCATCCCATACTGGGTGTTTAATGAGCAGAAGTAATGCAGTTCTGCAGTGATTGCTTCCCATCTGTCAACACCCAGTGGACATTCAGTTACAGGTCTTCAACTGAGTCTGGACTAGTCTCTTCAGGCTGCCAGGAAATGGTATCAGCAAAATGGGAGAGATCTCAAATTAGCAAATACAGCTCCTGTTGACAGAAGCATGGTTCATTATGCCTCATAGCTCAACTGAAGATAAGTCTCTTTAGAGATGCAGGATGCCTGGTTTTTTAGGAGTAAGAATAGGTGCCTTCCTCCTCTCACTCAGGCTTAGCTGCCTTGAGCAGGCTGGATTATGCACTCTGCTGAGCCTTACCGAGCTCAGAGTCCACACTGAGAAATGTAGCATATCCCGAAGCACTCTGCGTGCATGCTCTTTAAGATGCTAGATCACCAGTGGGTCCTGGAGTGCTCCATGAAACAACTCTGCAGCTCCAGAGTACACAAGCAGGTCTGAGGACATCAGCATTCATGCCTTCAATGATTCCCACCTCCAGAACAGTGGAAAACATTGACCTTTCATTTCCTAACTTACATGTTTTTCTGATACAATCTGCAAAAGGCTATGTTTGATGGCGAATCCTGAGTTCTCTCAGAGCTCAGCACTTTTCAAAGACACTGGTAAACTTGTGAGATCAGACAGGGTTTTTTTCTATCTAGTAAAAAAAAAAAATCTATGTAATTGCTTTTCATTTGTGTGGAACTTGCAGTTCTACTCTGCTTCAGCCGTAAAGATTAGAAGAAGAAAAGCAGACCAATGAAAATGGTCCTGCTTCTTCAGAGAAAATTGTAAAAGAATCATTATTCTGTCAAAACCATTATTTTCCTTCTGCTGACAATTTTAAGCAACTCCAGTGTATTCAGTGGAGTTACTCCTGAAAGGCTCTGATTAGACATCACGGCAAGCAAATTTTGAACATTAACAACGACCACAAGTCAACCTGGCTGAGACTGCTGCCTCTGAGGGACTCACTGCCCCATGCATGAATTGCACAAGTCTTTACCTTCCAAGAAAGATCATAATCAAGATTAGGTTCCTGGCATGCACTCTGATAAGAGAAATTAGATAGGAGTAAAATTCTCCCATTTGAGAGTCCATCAGTGGTGTACACTCTCAGATCATAGAATACCCTGAATTGGAAAGGACTCCCAGAGATCAAGTCCTAATCCTAATATCCATTGTCTTAAAATATATCCTTAAAACATATCTTTTAAATTTTTAGCACATTTGCCCAGCACTGACAATGACACTGATCTTTTTAGATGCAGAATACACTTTTAAGAAATATTTAGACTGTGCATTATGATGATGACATTTTCAATTGAATTAGCAATTTTATGTAGAAATTCTCATACCCCTGCTGAATTGTGACTCTGTGTGTGCTGGCACTGCATTTCTGAGTTCCTAATCTAAGGAGTCTTTTGTTTCTCTCTTGTTCACAGTTTCAGTAGGTTATGAGTATGAATCCTGTCCAGACTTAATCCTGTGGGAGAAGAGGACAGCTGTGCTTCAGGGTTATGAAATTGATGCTTCCAAACTTGGAGGATGGTCCCTGGACAAACACCATGCCCTCAACATACAAAGTGGTAGGTTGTCTGTGACTCATAACAAGAGTAATGCAGCATTGCAAGACCCAGTTGCTTCTTATCACTAAGAATTCAAGAAAAAAGAAAGAAACCTGACCAACACATGTACTCTCTCGTTTATTTTACTAACAAATTATTTCTAGTAACCTACATTTAGAAGCGGTTTGATTTACAAAATGTAAAAGAAGCTGGCCATCATGAAGTAGTTGAATGTCAGCCCAATTTTGTAGTGTCCTAAAAGAAGGGTATTATGAAGGAAAATATTCCTGAAATAACAAAGAGAGGCCTATTCAGATTGGAGCTGTCACTAAGCATAAATCCACCCAGAGGCATCCTCCAATGTGCAAGGTGTACTTGCAAAACAAGAGGTTTCATGGGTCCTAAAGGAGAATGGAAGGTTCCAGAGGCGTCAAAGACTGCTGAGGACTGCAGAAGGGAAGCTTAAAAGCTCATCTGAACATGTTCAAGGGTGGAAGCACTGTGTCCCTTTGTATAACAGTGGTATGGGAGCAAACATCTAATTCAACCCACATCACTGCAGAGAGTGCTACACTTAGAGGGAAAATAGATACAGCTCCTCTAAAACTTTGCAGATGAAACATTTCTCTAGAGAATGTCCTATAGTCTTCCTGGCCCTTACTTTTCCATGAGCTATGTAATTTCTTTTTTTTTTTTTTTTAACCTGGTAGACTGCAAATTGCAGGGCAAGGAGGAACAGGAGACAGGGCAGGTAAAAATTCATAAGATGCTGAAAAGTGCATTTCATTTAAAGGTAAAGATAGTCTTGTTCTCCCTACATGTTTTCCTTCTGCAGGAAATGTGATGGGTCTAAAAGAAATACTTAATTCAGAAAAAAAGGGTCCTCATTTGAAACTATCACAAAACAATACTATGAAAGATGACCAGCCTTCTTGCTACCTAACAGATTCCCCAGCTGGCATGCAGCATTGCCAGTTTGTGCTCCCTTTGGTCTCCGTCTCCCTGTTTCTTTAATTTCCATAGTACTGTTTTCTCTCTCTCTAGGCATCTTGCATAAGGGAAATGGGGAAAACCAGTTCATTTCCCAGCAGCCACCTGTAATTGGAAGCATTATGGGCAACGGCCGCAGGCGGAGCATTTCTTGTCCAAGCTGCAATGGTCTGGCAGATGGAAACAAACTCCTGGCTCCTGTTGCCCTAACATGTGGGTCTGATGGAAGTCTTTATGTTGGAGATTTCAACTACATCCGAAGGATCTTTCCCTCTGGCAATGTCACCAACATACTGGAGCTGAGGTACTCTGTGCTGCATGTGGCCGTTAGAGTAATGCTCTTAAGTTCTGCAGAAATCCTATGTACCCAAAAGAAAAATGAGCATAACTCTAAAAAAAAAAAAAAAAATCGAACAACACAGCAAAACAGAGAAAAAGCTGTCTGGATCTGCCTCTTCTGCAACTCTGCTGACTTTGATTTACACCAGAGAAACACAGGCCTAGCGAGTTCTTCCAGAACTGAATCACATGCCAAAAATATTGACACATTTCTGTGCTGCTAAATCAGGCTGTGCTGATGTCTGCCTTTTCCTGTAGTCAGAAACCAGTGGGAATGCTGAAAATTAACCAGCAGCCTCTGAGATAACCTAAACTTGGAAGGACACAGCACTGATGATGATATGTAAAGGTGAATCAGGACTGATAATCACTCATAATTTAGACAAGATGATCACTCTAGGCAGTCACAGACTGGAGTTTTCTAGTTGTTTTTTGAGGGCACAGCTGTGGCAGCCCCCTTCAGTTCCCAACTGAGCAGCAGTGTCAGGCTGAATATGCAGATGGGAAGCATCTGTAAGTAAGTGGAGAGTTTCCTTTTAATGCCAGAAAGCAAAGGAAAAAAATATACCAGGAGAAATAACGAGGAAGGGGCAGGAACATCCATTAAAAATAATGAAGCAGAGAGAAAAGTATGATTCGTCACAAATTCTGAGAAAATTGAATAAATTGTAACTGAACCAAATTTCAAATTGACCTCACTGAGGATATTTTTCCTATCTAAAATTTCTACAAATGCAAGCATAAACTTCAAAGCAATGGGGCTTTGCGTGGCCTGAAAAGCCTCACTCCAGGAAAGTCAAATAGAGGTAAGGGAGTGTTCCTGAATGAGTCTTCTGTGCTTCACAGGCCTGAACTCAGGTCCTGAGAAGTCAGTATGAGGATAGCGTGCTGGGAAGGTTCAATATTCCCATTCACCTCTCAAAATCTGGCCTGAAAGTGAGAATCTTCCTGAAAGTAAGATCCTCCCTCCTCAGATTTAATATCCCCCTGCTGCTGAGGACAAACATATTACTGCATTTCTGCAAGGACTGCAGCCAAATTTGTGCAAGATCCCCTTTGCCCCTCACGCACAAACATGCCATGGTCATTAGACCTCGCCAGAAGTCCTATTTGGCGTTCAGAACCATCCTTGTAGATCACTGTGCATGGAAAAAAAATCCAGAAAGACACCACCAGAAGGCTGGCACTTACAGAATATCTGCCTTGGTATGGGCACCTCAGAGGGCTAGGGCACCTTTCAAGTAAGGAAGCGAGAGCCTCACTTCTGCTATTCTGTTCCATGACACATGAGAACATAATATCTCTCATGTTTGTAAGGTGGGAAGCTGGGATAAAGCTTCAGACCTGGTCCTCGTTAGAGTGTAATATCTATCCTTCCAGTGCCAGAAAGTTATTTTAATGACCAAAGGTGAAATTTCCAGAAGAGCCTAGGTGAGTCCAAATCCCATTTCAACAGAGTAGGATTAATATCTCTTTCCCAGAAGTACAATTCTGAAAACCCAATCCCTGTTTCATTGTCAGTGGAAATACCAGACCAAACAGAGGTTTTGCAAAGTATTTCCTCATTGGGGAAGAGAAAATTGGAAGCCTTGACAGAGTAGCCTTGCTGGCTGTTGTGTAGAGGCACAGAGTTAAATTTACTCCAGAGTTAAATCTGCTGCAATGATTGCTGCTTCATCTGTGCAAGCACTCAGGTTACTGGATCTAATAAACATTTCTTCACTCTGGTGTGCTATAAAGTAAGTGGGTTCAGATGTTGGCTGGCTAAAAGGAAAGCCATTGCTTTTGGATGAAATGGAGTTTGCTTGTATCTTCTCAAATCAGCATCTCCTTTGAGATTAACACCCTCACTGTTTGGCTCCAAGGTTTGTTTGCAGGGGTGGGTTTGGAGTGTAGTGCTCTGGGAAGCAAATGCATTGTGGGTCACAGAGAGCTACAGCTGGGTGTGTAACTTAGACCTATGAAAAATGTCCAGCTCAGCATAATTTCAGTCCTCTGGGCTGGAGTTCATGAGGTTACAGCAATGACCTGCCACCCATAACTGTGCAACTCCTAAGTTTACCTTTGTAAATCACAAGGTGTTGCTTTGACTGAGAGTTAAAAAAACTGTAAAGATATCTGCATCTACATCTATTTAGCTCAGTGCTGCACTGAATGATAGATAAAGTCGCATGGTCCTATCTCTTGTGTGAGTGAATAACTCTAAGCAGGTGAGATCACACTTCTTCTGTGATATGCAGCAGTACATAAGTGAGCTCACTGCCAAGTAATATCCAATATAAAATACATCAGTGTCATTCCAGCTAAGTCTTTATTTATTATTGCATTGTGTGATACAGTTACTGTCAAGTTTTCAATCTGCTAATAATGCATCGAACTGAGCTGCTAACACCTCATTCTTTCTTCTATTCCCTGCTTTCCTGTCTTCTGTCAGAAATAAAGATTTCAGACATAGGTAAGCCAACCAGTAGAGAATTCTTATGCTGCTCCCTGTCTTGTTGCATGTTGTTACACAGTGAGCCACAAGTGCCATTTCCAGATGATTCAATAGCAAATGAAGCTGGCGTGATTAAAACTGGCGGAGGCAATCAGTCATCAGAACTGGGAGCCATTAATCACAATGTGAGCCATGCAAACTTCTGCATGAGCTGTTATAGCTGGAGACAGGGGAAATACAGGGAGAACAGAGAAGCAGGGTAACAGGAGGAGGATGGGGGGAAGAAAAATGGATGGGAATTAACCAAGAAAGTAGAATGGGAACAGCATCAGGATACAGATTACTGGAACAAGTAGTATGGAAAAATAGTTCTCATACAGTGAAAAGCCTTCATTTGGGTTTGGGGGGGTTTAACAAGCATAATGAAGATCCCTATGTGCCCCAGCATTACTCAGCCAGGGAAGTTAGTTTTTGTAATATTTTTCAGTCTGAGCTTTCATAGAGAGCTTTGACATGTGAAAGTCTGTCAGACTCAAATAGGAGGTAGCGCAACTCGGAATCTTAGCCAGAAAATGCAATAAAAGAGTAATGACAAGAAAACAAGATAAAAGAGAGACTCCTAAATTGGAGCTTTGTCACTAAGAATATTTGTCACTTGGGTTCACTGGAGTTTCAGTGGGTTTGATCCAATCAGTTGCATTCCAGAAGATGTCGACTTCCTGTCACTGACTGTGTTTGCGAGGACTTCTTTGACTCTGACAAGTTTCCCATCCTTCTCCCTGGTTGCTTTTCTAAATCAGAAGCTTAGACTGTGTGGAGTTGGGATTTTTGTGTGTGTGTGTTTAGTTTTCCTTTGCATTTGGGATTGGGGATTTTTCTTACTACATGCTTTGCATTTACTATTTCTTTGACTTCATAGAGGCTGTGCTAAACTAGAAATGTTCTTTCATCTGCATGCCTGGAAATGAAATGGAGTAGAAACTGATTTTTTATCCTATTGCCAGAACAATAATGAAGGGCTTGAGTTTCACAATATAATGGACTGGCCCAAAGCATCTATTAGCAGGGCTGGGAGGTTGGTACCCAAGACCTTTTCACTGACTGGCCTCATCAGGCTGAGTTCCAGCCCCCCAGGTACTCTTTCACATCATTTGAAGACTATAGAAAAATTCATTTCTCTTTGGAACAGCCAGGTTGTATCCCTAATGCCCAAGAAATACACAGCCACTGAAGTGCATCTGCTTTGACAGTGAAGGGCAGCAGCTGGATACCTGTTATGAGAAGAGGTTTTGTGTATGAAAACAGTAACTGAAAGAAGATCGATGGACTGGCCACAAACACTGCAGATTGGCAGAGTTGGCAGGGCTTCAGCCTTTAGGCAGTTTCTAAAAACTAAGAAATTAAGTGAAATAAATCCAAGACATGCCTGCTTCAGTGTAGCCTAAAGGGGATGAGGGAGGGAGGAAGCAGGTGAGGAGCTCCAGATCAAATCCTTCCATCTGTGACTGTGTCGAAGGAGTCACCCATCTCTTAGTGCCTGTTCTGTGACATTTGCTTTAATACTTCTTGCTAGGAAGTCTCTTTGCTCCTGACCCTCAAGGAAATGAGTGTGTGTAGTCTCAGCTAAAGCTCCAGTGCTTTAAACTCCAGAAGGTCCTAAGCTTGACACCAATGACCAGTAATGGTGTAAAAGGGGAGATCCACAGGGCTGAATCATAGTGGTTTGGAAAAGCTGAAATCCATATGCTAAAGCTGCCTCAGTTCAGGGGAAAGGAATTCCTCCCCAGTATGTAGGCTGTGGTGAGCTTGATCTCCAAAGGTTCTGGAGCTACCCACTAAGAGGCTTGGCTTTACAGCTCTGTGTGTGTAGCCAAGATCTAATTCTGCAACAGCCTAAATGAGGGATGTTAGCTAAGCCAAAAAGCATCACCAAATCATGATGCCTTCTTTGTAGGAACATGGAGGGAGTGAGCCATTTCTGTCTTGCAAATATACAAAAACTGGCCACTTAAATTTATTCTTCCTTTTTTGTTTCCATTAATACTGTAGAGAGAAGTCTACAATTAGTGACAAAGAGAGGTATCTCAGCAAACAGCTCTAGGATCAGATAAAAAGTCCCTTGCCATCTCTGGATTGGCTTATGGCATTGGTATAAAATTTAAGTGTCCAGCATGTCGCACTAGAAAGCTTTGGGCATCACACACAAACTGCAAACACTAAAAGACCAAGTGCAAATCCAGCTCACTGCACTGTGTGGCTTCCTTAGGTATTAATCTATTGAGTGTCACCCAGGGAAAAAAGACCAGTACCTCACACAAGCTACAATAATTAAATCCTCTGGGTCTGAGCTGCAGGGTGCTTAGCATGGAGCCATGGAAACACAGCCCCACTGAGCAAAAACCTCCTGACTGCAGGAATTTGGTGGTTCTTTAGTCACCAGCAAATGTACATGGCCAGCAAAACTCAGAGGAAAAGTGGGTAGCTGGCAGAGAAAAAGAGGTGGTTTTGTGTCCTTAAACAGAGACGTCAGATCCAAAGAAGCCCCAGGGGTTTATCCAGGTCAGTGGTTGTGAGTAGCTAATTTTGGAGGTGTGACTGCTCCTGTCTGTTGGCCACAGTGGGTGCCAGATCTGTACAGTGACCAGTAACAGAGGTTGTCCTTCGAGGAGGTGATAGATGCCCTTGCATTTGAGAAACTAAGATACAGTTAATCTTGTGAGACGAATGTTGAAAATAGTCGGACAAGTCCTACCCCAAAAGGTGATATTTCTCTCCACTGCTTGTAAAGGGAATCAAGGCAGCCAGCTCTGATGTAAGCATCTACTTTGTAACCATCTAAAGCTTGGTGAAATTAATCCCTTGGCATTTTACAGAAACCAATAAAAAGGTGTAGTGTGCTGTGCTGATGTTTTGTAGGGAACCTGCTGAAAAAAGGAACCATCTCCCTTTTCTCATCTCTTTTCCTTAGAGACTGGCTTCCCAGTCTGGAGCAGGAGGTTCCTTCCTAGGACTCCTCCAAAATATGGGCTCTGGGCCCAAAGGGAAAATACCAGCCTCTGTTCAAAGCCTGTGCACGTATTATAGTACAACTGAAGCAATTCACAATTCAAACCTCATGCCTCTGCCAGCTCACCCTGGCAATTTTTTATCACCCTCACAATTTTTTATCCTGTTTCTTCCCTGTACCTGTGCGTAAGGAATCACATAAAGCACAAGCACTTTAAAATGGAGTCTGAATCTCTTAACATACCTGCAGAGCTCCCTAAATGATACTGGTACTATCCTCTCCAAATAATGAGAATGATAAAAGGGAGAAGGCAGATGTATGGAAGAGACTATACATAACCCCAAAGAAGTGGGATCACTGTGGACGTGGAAGATTTCCCTGTGCTTTCCCAGCACATCACTCTGTCACAAGTATACAGGGAAGCAGTATCACCTCTATTTCACTTTGGCTTGCAGAACCATGAGACTGTTCTCATTCCCAGTGACTACACCATCATGCCCACTAATACCCACCAAAGTGTCAGTTCTTGGCTAGGGACCAGCCCATCCCATCCCATCACTGCAATTTCAGTGTTATTGCTTCAGGGGGTTTAAAATACAAATGCATTGCTCAGGTTTTCTTCTAAAAGACTGTAATAGCTCAAGGAACACTCTGAATGGGAAATCAGCTCTTCTTCCACTGTGATTTTCTACTGGCAGTGCCAATATGGGATAGATATTCTAAGACTACAAATAATATAGCCGATCAAGTCTTTTGAATAGTAAAAAGTCTTGTCTTTTGTTTTGGACTTTGACCTAGCTGAGAAACAAGAAGGGATAAAAGGGGGGAAAATGCCTTCTCTGCTTCACCCCAGGCATATTTATTTCAGTTCCTGTTCAGCCCAGTCCAGTTTACCACTTGGATTTGCCTTTGACTGTGGTTTTAAATAAAAAGTGAATCCCCAACGTGCCTGGCTCCACCACTCATGCATTATCACAGATAAAGGAAAGCAGTTTGGGTGATTTTAGATGACCAGGGTATGTTTATTTAAGCATCTTTCACCCTGAAGGATCTCAAAGTGACAAAAAAACCTCCAGTGTATAACACTGTGCAGTTCATGCTAGGGCAGAGTACAATACTAACTCTCTGCAGTGCTAAAAACAGTTGGCAGGGCCAGGGGGGTAAATTCCAGCTTGACTGTTTTAACAGGTTGTTTCAGCATCTATTCTAGACAAGAGCTGGGAGTAGAAAATTGTTTTAAGAGCTGTCTTTTTTACAGAAGATTGTAATCAATAATAAAATCCACCAGAGTGGGGCTGTGCAATCCAAAAATTAGTCACAACAATATTGCTGGGAGAGGGGAGCAGGAATTTCTCTCTGTCCCCATTTTTCTCCATCTCTGAGTAAGTCATTTGCCTTTGCCCATCTGCACATAGCCTGCTCTAAAACTCTGGGAAAGTTATCTGTGCTTGCCAGTCAAAGATGGTAAAGGATTGCAAAGTGCCATTAAATCTGTCCTCCTCTTGTCCACCTCCCATGCAAAATAGAGATTATGAACAGCTCAAGAGCTTACTGACATTCAGCAGGGCTTTGTTAGGACAGTCAGCAAAAAATGCAAGGCCCTGATCAAAATGGATGATGGATTCCCACAGGGAACTTCTTCCACCAGGGTTGAAGCCACTTGCTTAGTGTGAGTGACATGCAGGTAAATGAAATAATACCCTCCCAGCCTGCTGTCATTGGGAAGGAATACAGATGGAGACTGAACTGTCAGGCTGGAGCTGTCTTGAAGGTCAGAGCATTTTATTTAGCAAGAATCAGTGTCATTTTTGGAGATGAAATCTGTTCAGACTTTAATAGGATAAATCACAAGGGATATTCCAGAATAAATCAGAAAGGTGCTTTTCCCTCACCCGCACAGTATTAAATAATTTGAATGAAGAACCAATTTGCTGCTTTTTAAATATGAGAATAACTCAGTAATTTTTACGTGTCTGAAGAGGGGGGTAATTTTCCTAATATAAAGGTTGAGAGGAATTTTCTATATGCAGAATAAAGTCAACTGTGATTGACACTCAAGTTTCTAGTCAGCTTCTCCTGGAACAATTCCATTAAGTGCAAATATGTGAACTGTGGCCTAGATTTTTATTATGAATTCTTTGGATTTGATGAGTTTGGACAGCCTGAAGATGTTCTGGAGAAAAGTAGATACTTTTCATACTTGTTCTAATTACTAGTTAGGCTTTCTTAGAAGGAAAATAAATCTGTTCAGGACAAATGTTAAAAGTCTAACCTGTTAGTTTCAGGCTTAGAAGAGATGCAGCTCATTACACACTAGTAGTCAACAATTTTAATAAAAGATATTAATATCTTAAGTATCTATGTTAAAATACAGGTAAAGTCCTTGCAAGACAATAGTTTAAATTTTGTCTAAACCCATCTGGTTGTTTTTTTCTGGCCAGTTCTATTGGATGCTTTCCATAAAGTGGATTCTAGTTTATTAATTTCTTCAGTCTTGGGCTTATTTAGTGTTGCAGTCATGGAGCTAAAAATATTATCATTCTGTCTGCTCATCCTGTTTTCTCAGCCACCCTTTCTTGTGTCCAAGGAAACAGTGAGCAGAGGGTGTTCAACAGGGGACTGATGTTCAGGTTCCTCAGTTCATGCTTTACTTGGGGCAAAATGTGCCACTCAGGAATTACTTTTTTTCTCTCATCATTGAGGTCCAGCTGAATTCAGTGGTAGGATTCCCTTAATCTCCCTGAGGGCAGAACAGAACTTTAGAGTCTTTGCTGGAGTCAGCAAGAGCACCAGATGAACCTTGATGCAGTGATCTTGAAGGGTGTATCTTCAAGTGCTTTATACAGGGAGTCTCCTTTTGGAGTTTGTATTAGTCTTTGTTGGGAGGGCAGATTTTTCTTTCATTATTATTTGTTTTATTTCCCTAATGTTCTCTGTTTTCCCTTCACTTCCTGGCACTGCACGAACACCAGTTTCAGGACTATGTCTGTAACAAGTTAATTAAGCAAACACAGGCACTGGAACTCAATCTGTAGTAGTTCCTGGCATGGTTTTGGCTCACACTCAGACCAGAGAGCCCTTTCCTTTGGTTGCTTCCCTCCATGCCAGAGAGCACCCCAGGCACAGTGACTGCTAATGGATGCAGCTTGGGATCCCATGCTGTAACACACCGTGTACTAACCTTGTCCAAAACAGCACTCCTTCACTTTCCCGGTCTCTCTGCCCTATGCGTTTTTATTCTCTAAAGTGTTTGCATTGCCTGTTGACTTAAGGAAGCACATCATCCAAAAAATTAATGATGTCATACCCTTGTTTTTCAGCCACAGCCCAGCTCATAAGTATTACTTGACCACAGATCCGATCACCGGCTCCATCTACCTCTCAGACACCAACAGCCGACGTATCTATAAAATCAAGTCAACCACGTCAGTGAAAGACATTGTGAAGAACTCAGAGGTCTTGGCTGGAACTGGGGATCAGTGCCTCCCATTTGATGATACCCGCTGTGGAGATGGAGGCAAAGGCACTGATGCCACCCTTACAAATCCCAGGGGTGAGACTGCTTCTTCTCCACTGGCTATTTTAAAGGGGGTTTTTTGAAAGCAGCTTGTTTAGTCACACTGGAGATTGCTCTCCTCTCCAGTTCTGAAACACATCCTAAGGGCTTGCTCCTGGAAATAAGTATGTCTCACCTTCAGCTAGTTGTGTCATGTTTCTTCAAATTCACATGGCTGGGAGGAATGCCAGGCCAGAGGGGTTCAATGATGGGCACATGTCCAGAGGGCAGTGGAACAAATCCACCCATCACTTTTATACCTGTGGAGCCACTACTCCTCCTTACCAACAGTGCTCGGTCCCTCCCAACCTGGGCAGGAATCACTAATATTCAATTCACTGAGGCTTTCTTGGCATTAAAAAAAGGCCTTTAAGCATTGCTGTGTGTATATATATGTAAAAGGGCAGCAAAACTAGCATACAGCTCAAAAATATGCAAATGGTGGTTTAGACATTGACATGATGTATCACAGCATGTAGCTTAAATCCTGTAGGGTGTGGATACTAAATTTGATATGAGAATGGTCTAATTCAGCTTAATTTTACCTGGTTCCAGCATCCTGAAATGTGATAAAAGCACAGTCGAATCAGAATAAAAGCATCACGCAGCCTTCATGGCTGTGAACTAAATTGTTCAAAACAGGTTTAGCCAAACATATGCAGTCCTGTGTGTAGCCAAGACTTCAGTCTGGCAATCTCAAGGTAACAAGCTCTGCATATGGAGGAGGTCGCTCCTCCCAGCTGTCCACAGCACCTCAGAAAAATAAAAACACACGGGGATAGAGATGAGGTGGAGAGGGTAGAGATGAGGAGGAGCAGATAGAGATGAGGTGGAAGGCACTCTTTGTGCACAGATTTTCGACCGTGTTTGTGAAGAGGGCTGCAAAGGACACCCATGCAGGAATGTTTTATTGAGATGGGGTGGTTTTGCCTGTTATGTGTTGCCTTCTGCGCAGCTGTTCAGAGTGCAAGATTATTTATAGGTTCTTGACTTTGACATCAATGTGCTGCATGTTTTTTTTTTTCATTGCACTGGAGAGTGGTAGCTCCCTCCTTCCTCAGCACAACAGTGGCCAAGCCTATCCCAACCTCTTTGTAAAGCAACCCCTCAGCAAAACTTGGGGATCCTTTAACAAGTGCTCCTGCCTACGACAGCAGGTTTGGACTAGATGACTTTCAAAGGCCTCTTCCAACCCAAACCATTCTGTGATTTTATGGAAAGTTATTTCACTGAGAGCAGATGAGATTCCCAAAGAAGTTGTGGCTCTCTCATCTCTGGAAGTGTTCAAGGACAGGTTGGTTAGGGCTTTGATCTACCTGGTCTAGTGGAAGGAGTCCCAGCCCATGGCAAGGGTTTGGAACTGAATGATTTTAAAGGTCCCCTCCAACCCAAACCCTTCAATGATTATGCGATTCTCAGGAAGTTATTTTTCATGACATAGAGATGACATTGTTGTTACTGAATCCAAACTGATTTAATGAGCTTTTGTGCCAGGTCTGGCTCTGATTTTTTGGCTTTGGTTTGGTTGGGTTTTTTGTTTTTTGGGGGGGTTTGTTTTTGTTTGGGTTTGGTTTTTTGTTTGTTTGTTTGGGTTTTTGTTTGGTTGTGGTTTTTTTGTTATGTCAGCTAGTTGTTTCCTGGCAAGGATGCAGAAGAATGTACTTTGGAGGACCTATTTTTTTTTGCCAAAAAGCATCAAAACTCAGACTTCTACCCCTGTAATATTCAAAGAGTCCAGCATGGTTTCCAAGCTCTTGAGAATCCCATGAGTTAACCATTATATTGGGCTAAAGTATTGTCAGAAGCACAGATAAAGTAAAGGAACAGCTACTGGTGGTCAGTTTGTAGTGTAGAATTTGTCTCACTGAAATGAGAAGGCTGACTGAAAGGAAAATTAAGTGACTTGCGCAGAGATATTCAGGCAGTCCAGCAGATGAATCATGAGATCAGGGAATCCAGAAATCTGTAATCCAATTTTCTGCACCTCTTTGAAGTTCAATCAGTGCAAAACAAATACCCCACCACTTTTGTTGGTCCTCTGTTCTCCCTTCTACAAGATAAGAGGAATATTATTCATTTCCATCCATGGGTGAATGTTACAAGGTTTAGATGACTTATGTTTCTGCTTTGCTATAGCAAACAGCTCTGGAGTTCAAAGTTTTCAGCACTGAAATCCATCTTGTTGGCAACTGAAGCTCTCAGGAGACCATTCTTCCACCTCAATCATATAACAGCAAAATTCATGCATTCATTCCTCATAGCTCCAAAATTTCACAAAACAGAAGTAAATTGAGGGTGAAAGAGGAAATGACATGAAGCAAAATGACAAGAAGAAAATAATAATGCAGAAAGCAAGCCTGCACTGCCAATAGAAAGCTCCTAAACAGTGTTCCCTGATCTGATTCTAACCTGACTTTGCAAATTCTGCTGAGGCAATGGCTGTGGCAGGTGTGACTCACTCCCCAGTCCCCTCAACAAATGATGAACAGTGAAAACTCATGCTGACAATGTAATGTCACCATTGTTTATGCTCCCACAGTCGTTCATCCTAGCAGAAAAATCCAGCAAATGCTCTTCCCTCATGTATTTCATAATAGTTCAAAATAAAAATTATTTATTGTACAAGTAACCAGTAGATCTCAAGTGACCCTCTGCTTCTGAGTCTTGGCAGGCAAATAAACACTCATAAGTGAATGGTAAAGGAAATTAGAAGACTATTCTGTAGCTATAGAGATATCAGCTGGCCAGGGAAGGACTTGGAAAGTCAGTTTTTCAAGAATCATTGCTCTTCACAGAACTCTACTTTTTAAGCCTAAAGCTTTTTTTTTTTTTTTTTTTGCTCTGAACATAACTGCTTCATTCCAAGTATGATTTCTGTATTTTAAGGACATCTTTGCACTTTTTCAAAAATCATAAAGAATAAAAGTCTTGCCTTTCATGATGTTTTAATTAGCTGATATTTTCAGCTTGCTGGAACATACTGAGGGATACCTTCCAGCCAGATGAAAACCAGCAATTCATTAAGACTGGAGAAATAATCGCAAGCTGTCATCATATGCCTTTGCATATATCTTTAGTCCCTTGGACCAGTCAAGCGTCTGGTCTTAGTGGGTTTTTTTGGGTCTCTTCACAGTGGAAAGAAACTAGTACCCTGAAGGTGGTTCATTCTGTGACTATGCACATGTTCAAGGTGGGATGAACCCCATTCTGGGAGTTCTGGTCTTCTCCTGGATCTGATAGCCTGAAGAGTGAGGTCCCCACCACAGCAAATACAGTTCAGAATGGTTCTGCACATTCTGAGCAGCACACTTTTCCCCATTGTTTTGATCACTTCCTCCAGTTTTCACCTCAGCTCCCTTGAGTTCAGAGGGAATGCTTTGAGTAGAATGCTTTGGGTTGGAAGCGACCTTCAAAGACCATCCAGTTCCAGCCCCACAACCATGGGCAGGGATGCCTTTCACTAAATCAGGTTGCTCAGAGCCCCATCCAGCCTGGCCTTGAACACTTCCAGGGATGAGCATCCACAGCCTCTCTGGTCAACCAGTGCCAGTCACTCACAGGAAGGGATTTCTTTCTAATATATAATCTAAATCCACCCTGTTTTAGTTCAGAACCATTATCCTTGTATTGACATTTCTCTGAAATACCTTCTGGACAGAGATTCTTGTCTCACTCCAGTGAAGGAAGAACTCCTTTTAGACCATTAGCTTAGAAAAGAAATTAGAAGGGGTAAAACCCTCCAGGAGTTTCACACTTTACCCATCTTTGGCTTGTTTAATAAAGGTAGGCTACAGAAACACAGGATAGATAGATCCACAGATGAAATAGGGGTGGCAGTTGTTTGGTCAGGGTATTTATTACAGCTATTAGGAACCAGTCTGATTTGTCCAATTCATTTGCCACAGAGCACAGCAAAGCTTTCAGATGCTAATGAATTTCAATATATCCTTGCAAATTAAAGTGTTACCACTTCCTAATTATCATCTGCTAATAATGATCCTTTTCTACAAGCAATCTAAAGAAAAATTAAAACTCCAGCTTGTCAGAGCATTTCTTTTCATCTGAGTACTCACCATTGGTTCTTCTCGGGAAAATGTTGTGGCAGACAAATTACCAAGGAGCTTGCAATTAAGAGAGATTGCAGTGACAAGTCTGACACAATAGGAAGGAGGTTTCAGAAGGCACATGGGGAGAGAGGGGACATCTCATTCATTTAGCACCATAACACCAATGTGAAATGAAGTAATTAATTTGGGGACAGATTGGTTCTTTCACTCTGCCCTGCTGAATGTGTAAACAAAATCTCAGTTGTTCTCTAAGTGTTGAAGAGTTCGACAGAACTAATTGAGGAAAGTAACCCTCCACAATCTGTTAACATTTATATGGTCAGATAATAATAGGACCATTTTGGGAAAGACCAGAAGCTGACTGAACAAATTTCTTGTCCTTTGGCCAGAAGACACTTAGGGACAGGGGCAATGTGGTCTTCCTGTGCTAACATTCCAGATGCTAATCATCAGTATTTAGGGGAATTTCTGAAGAAGTTGCACCAGACCTGTGCTTCATATATTAGCATCAATTGGCTAAGAAACCTTTCTGAACACCTAGTTTTGTTCTTCCAGGCACCCTGTGCTAATAATTTTCACAATTTCTTTAGCCATGTCATGAAAAAGAATGGTCCTTTTAAGGCCAAGCCACTGTTTTGTTGGTTTTTTTTCTGTTTCTTTGCTAATTCCTTGCTGTCTTGTGGTTCCCTTCTTGACCACTGCATAGCACAAAACTGATCTTAGCAGAAAACTTTTCACAGAAATTCCAGAATCTTTTTCCTATGTGCTCTTTTTGAGATTGTCAGTGTATAAGGGTAGTTAGGCTTTCTCGTTCCCTTGTGAATTTTCTGTACTTACTGACATTGATTTTGATCTGCCATTTTATTACTCAGTCATTCAGCATCCAGTCAGACAAGAAAGGTCCAAATTTGGATTTCTTTTAAGCACCTTGTTTTTCAGTGAAAAGGGTTTTCCCCTTTTTCTTTTCCTAACTAGAGCTATATGCACCATGCTATCACTTTTAGTGGTTTGTTTTCTACAAGAAACTCACCATGTCCCAGTAGCTATTTGTAGCATAACCTTGTGCTGTCACCTCTTCATGCTACAAGGTCCTGACATTTCAAGCAAATGTCATCGCATCAACTTTCTATCAGCACAGCTCACTGGTGAGATGCACGTGGTGCTACAAGCCCTTGTTTTGTGAGGGATCTCTGCTTATGCAAGGGGAGCCAGCACGATTTCATAGCGTATGTGTTTCATATCTCAGAACTTAAGGTTTGGATCTGCAATGCTACCTGGGTAGTGGCAGCAGCTGTTTCCTCTCAGTAACTGAGAGGCTGAACTTGGAGCTATATGCTGAGAGGCTGTAATTCCCTTATGTTCCTATGGAAACATGAGAGGAGCCTTCTGCCAAAGCAAGCCAAGGCCTTGGGCTTAACACGCATAACATGTGAATTACCCATTTCTGTGCCTGTTTGCAGGAGCCAGCTCCCAGTGCTGGAACTGTGCCTATATCAGAGAGGAAACAGAAAGGTCCAACCTAACCTCTACAATCTGCTGCAAAGCATCCATGAGATGCTTCTTTCCCTTTTCACTGAAGTCATCCATCCAAAGACACTTGTCTGTGGGATAGCAGGGCTCTTCTCTAGAATTAGTTTTGATTCCGAGACACTCAGCAAAATCAGGAAGGGAGTGGAGCAGCTGCCATGTAAGGAATGTGTGCAAGTCGGAATTTGGGGATTTTACAAACTGCAAACTCTGCTGCCCTACAGAACATCTCAGGAAATGTGAGGCAATTCAGATTGCTTAGCCATTATGAAAGAGGGATAAGCAGAGAAGTGTTCAGTGATAAGAGCACATACACGTACCATTGCTCTGGAGCAGAGTGATAAGTGGTAACTTTGCTATCCCACTTCCACTTACCTGGGTGTGCAAGCTCTTTGTCTAAGCTGGAATGCAAAATAAAGTTGTGCCCTATCAGCTGATCAGAGCTGGCTCAAGGGCCACAGTGCATCCAGGTTATTATTATTGTAACTGGGTAATCAGACCAGCCATCAAACCCCAGCACTGCACACAGTGAGACACTGCCAGCAAACACTGCTGATAAGTCCAATCCAATACATATGGAACTAGCTAAGGGAGAAAATTCTGCCTCATTGAAAATCGCATTATCCAGCCTGCCACCCTTCACTGGCTTTTGGCTTGTCACACACAGTAATGGACAGGCACCCGGAAAAATACTTGTTGTGAACCAAGGAATAGGTAAGAGACTCTTTTGAGTGTTTGACAAAAGCCAATTAAGATCAACTGAACCTTCTATCATGCTTCTTCCAAAAAAAAAGCATGTCTGCCATATTGCTTAAAGACCTTAGTTGTTGGTTTTTAAGCAAATACCAGCAAACTTGAAAGAACTTGGCACTCAGTAGGCAAAATAATTAAGAGGAGCAGAGACCCTCAACAGCAGATGACAGTGACCGGTGACATGCCAGTATCTTGGATGGATCCATTGAAGAGGTCATAGTGCTGACAAATCTCATGGCAGGTAAAGATAGCTTCCTGAAAGGCATGGATGCCAGTGAGATATTGACGCTTATCCCATCAGATCCTTCTGCAAGCATTTAACAAAGTGTTTAAATAAGTGATGTGTTTATATTTACAGTGAGAATAAATGGCCACCACTACTGTGGCTTCTCCCATAGCATTCATCAGATCATAGAATGGTTTGGATTAGCAGGGAGGATAAAGACCATCTAGTTTCTACCCACCCTGAGGAGGAACACCTTCCACTAGACCAGTTTACTCAAAGCCCATCCAACCTGTGATTGAACACTTCCAGGGATGGGGCAGCCACAATTTATTTGGAAAACTTTTGCCAGTGCCTCACTATTCTTAGTAAATTCTGATGTTCAACAGTTGCCTTGTGCCCCTCTTTGAGACTCTTGTTTCACGGCCCTGCAAAGATGAGTCTTTGGCATGAATTCAACACAGGTATTAGTGTAGGACTAGATGCAATATTTTAGGTCATTCAGTCCTGTCATGCATTATCTCAGCAATCCTGCTATATAATCCCCTCCAAAATTAATGAATTTCATCTTGAAAGCAGCAAGTAATTTTTTTTCTTACTGCCGTAGAGGCTATTCTTAAACCACACAGGTGTGATGATCAAATATCTGATCTAGGTCAAAGTGATGCCCTTCAAACAGGGTCATGCTGTGAAGAAGTAAAGAAAATGCTGGTTTTGCCTCCTGGCAATAAGACACAGCTCCCATTCCACTCAGTGATTGGAAACACCAGTTTTCTGACTCCTAATTGACTTGGAATCAACAGGTTGCAACCATGTCTGAATCCCTTCCTTTATCTCAGCTCAATGCAGAAGTTTGTTCTTTCTCTCAAACAATGACTTAGTCCTAATGTTTTTCTGCCAGGCCAGATTATCTTGTGTGGATTTCCGTATAATCAAATCTGCTATGTTCTTCTACATATCACCTACCTCCGTGGCTTCCAGCCCATGCAATACTTACAGTGCTGGCTGAAGGCCATGATTTTAGTTGCCAAAGCAATCAGAGGATTAATCTCTACTCTATTAAAATCTAGAATTTTTGATCTGTGAACTGCTGCATCTGCACTTCACAGCAGAGCTCACAGTGGATGGAGACTGAGAGTGTAGATGTTTCAAATAAGGAGATCTGGCTGCAAAACAGCATTTTGGAGGAACACAAGGTCTGATCACTCCTCAAACATTCTCAAAGCTTTCTATCTGAAACAGAATTTCCATCATTTCTGTCACCAAGATGACAGCCAAAGAGACAGTCTAGTGAGAATTCAGATCAGTAATTTAATCTGCCTACAATATAAATGTTTTCTTTAGAGGTATTTGCTGTAGTATGCTTTTATAGTCAAATGGGAGGAAAAGGTATTTCCAGTAGGATTTGTATAGTGACTTGGGGATATGGGCTTTAGGGTGATACAAATTACACTTTCAAAGTAGATTTCTCTCTCCACTGGTTGGAATAGCTTCAGATACTTGCTTAGATGCACAGTGCAGATGTCTGCTTTTTGCCAAGTGATTGTTAACCCTGAAAGCAAAAGAAACCAAACAGGAAGATCCTAATATTCATATATTTCAAGCAGAATTTTCACTTGCATAAAAAAAGATGTTACAGGCCTCTACATTCTTTTTCTGTTTCTTTACAAGCTTGTAGTGTCTTTAACACACTCAAATATTATGCTGGGTGACATTCTGCCTCTATAGGGTAGATGAGGTGAATGACTGTGGAGTTATTTTAATTTATACATGCACAAAGAGGAGGTAAATAGAGCCCCTAACTTCTTACTCCTGCCTCAGTCATGACCTTTCTCTGTGCCCTTGTGAGAATTGCCTTATCTGTTAATTTTCTGATATGTAAAATTAGAATGACCACACTCATAGACTGTTATGTGGTCTAATTGGAAAGTGTAGAGCACTATCTGCAGGGCAAGAAATGAGATCAGCAGCCTGTAACTGCTGTCAGCAGACCTCAAATGCACTGACAGGAGTATGTCTACAAAGGAGGTTTGAGCAATGAAATTAATCACTTGCAGAGTTCAGAATCAGGTGAAACACTGTATATTAGTAGGATTATCCCAGGGAAAGCCCTTTCTCATTTATCCCTCTGGAATTTGATTGACCTGATGGACATTTCACAGCCTTTTTTTATTGCCATTTTTGAAAGATTCATTAGTGTAACATTTCTACGTGCATGGCTTACCATTCATACCATGAGCAATAAAACCAGGTTCCTGATCATGCAAGACACGCAGTTATTAGGAAACCTTTTCATTTCGGCAGTTCACCGAATGCCATGCCCTTTTCCAGGAGTGAGCAGGGATTTCTGAATTGCATTGAAAAGTACCTTCCATGGAATGCTGCCAGTTCAAAGCTCTTGATAACCAGGACTCCAACATGCCCAGCTCTCCTCTCATCCATTTGGAATGCCTTCAGATATATTGCTCTTGTGTCAGGCTGCCATCACTTTCTGACTGTCTTTCTTTGATCCTTTCCAGGCATCACCGTGGACAAGTTTGGGCTGATTTACTTTGTGGATGGCACCATGATTAGGAGGATTGATCAGAATGGAATAATCTCCACTGTGTTGGGTTCCAATGACTTGACATCTGCTCGGCCTCTCAGCTGTGACTCTGTTATGGACATTTCTCAGGTAAGACAGTGGTTTGGTTTTGTTTTTACAGAATGCAAGCCTGCACCTTCACCCTTACCTGCATGTCTATGTGCTTCCCCAGCAGGTCTGACAAAGAGGTAAGGGCTTAAGGAGAGTTGCTTTCTACATAATTTATGGTATAAAATTGACCAGATCATAAAAGAAGTACCCACTAAAGACAGAAGGAAGGACAGAAGGAAAGACTTGACTGCCCTAACTCATAGATTTTTGGGGGTGAAATTTTTGAAGATGTCCCAGCCACACAACTGACTTCTTTCAGAGTTTCCAGTCAGTGGGAAGGCACAGATTCCTGGGAAGGCAGGTTTTGTTACCATCATGTCTCGCTATATGCCAGGGACTATATGCCATGCTCCATTATAACATCTTAGCTAATCACAGTTTTTTTTCTTTTCTTCTCCTCATCCTAATTTGGCCCAGCACAATTTTAGACCTGAATCAAATTAACATAGGAAATACTGATTGGAGGATGTGGTGCCAAAATTAGCAACAGCAGGAAAACAAGAATCTTGAATCGCATCAGATTGCAAATTGGTTGCAGCTACCATCATGCTGGGCTTTTAAGTCCTGCGGCTTCAAGGTGGAGAGAAAAAAAGAAGAGGAAATCTCATTTTGATTTTGATTGCTTTACTGCTGGATGGTGCAGAAGAGAAATCTGTTACAGCCCAGCATTCCGTTTTGTGTGGCACTGGCCAACTTGTCAAATTGTGCCAGTTTAGGACAGTGTCCTTTGAAACCTTTGTGCCACTTGTTGTTTGCCTGCCTGCAGGAATGTTGTCCTCTCCTATGAAAATATAGATCATAGCTGGAGGGCTAAGTACTGTTATTCAGCCACAATAGATGTCAGTGGCGTTTCCTTTTTGTAACTACCTAGATAATTTCCATGCTCCCATATGGAATCTATTCTTGTTTTTTCCCTCTAATTTGAAAAGATTATTCTTGCTTCCTTGCAACTGGCTCCCACTGTCTGTAATTTATGAACAAGCTGAAATTATGACTTTAAAAGTTTTTCTGCCTTTTATAGAAGGGAAATTTTGATGGTTAAAGGCCACCTTGTAGTATGTTTCTCATCTTACAGAGATAATTTTTTCTTCATGTGAATTTCAGGGTCAGTTAGCAGAAGACGGTTGTATAATCAGACTTTAGAAATTATTTACTTCCAGGTTATGTAGTTTCTATGTAAACCAGTGTCATGTTCAAATACTTCTGAGATTAACATGTATCAGCTGAAGACTTTTTTTTCCTGTCACAAAATGACAGGAACCATTTTTAGATTAACCTGTACTGGGATTGGCAGATTAACCACTCCTGTTGTAGAGAAACATACTGAATACAAGCTTAATTAAAAAATAAAATCCAGCTTGGGAAGCAGCTTTTCATCATTTACAGCAGATAGAAGGGTCCTTTCTGCCAGGTCCCTGAGGCTGCCTGGGACATGAGGACATTAAATATTTAGCTGCCACTGTTGACAAGGAATGGTTTTTAAGAAATTGAAAATTCCCTTGTCAGTTCAGAATAAACTCAGCTCTTGATGCTAACTGAAGACTGCAGAGCTTAAAGACCACTGGAAGGGATGGAGGCATGAATTATTAAAGCGAAAACCACAGGCTATAATGTTTTACTACAAGAAGGGTTAAAATAGGCCAGGAGCTGAGAAAAGGAAGGAGATTTTGCAAGCAGAGAACCAGAGTAGACAGAGCTCAGCAAACTGCTTAGCAATGAAAATAAGCCTCACACACTCAAGCGTTAGAAGACACAATGAACTAAATACCTTACATCTGATCCTTTAAAATAAATGCTGAAAAGGCATATAGGAGCATCAAAATTAAGCATTGCTTTAGCAGAGATGTTGAACTACAGGCGTTAAAAATAGAAATTTCCTGTGTTCCTGAATCTTACCTGGTCTCTCCTTACTCAGTTTTAAGTAAAATCACAGTGAAAGATGGTTTCATGGACCTGAGTCTGCTGGCATCCACTCCTCCTTCCAATAAGGTTACAAAATACTCCTCTAAACTTAGTCATATCAGACAAATGAGAGGAAGCAGCAATGGAGATGGATGGTGGGAAAAGAAGGTTCAAAACAAAGAAACTATACTGGAGTGAATAGGTTCCCATCAGCACAAGACCAATTTTTTTTCTATATGCACCTGAAATAAAATAAAATAATCCAAAAAATGCACAACTTGGAGTTTTTTACAAAAAAAAATGTTCTGAATTCTGTTGGCAAGCATTTTTTAGGTTTAGCAACTAAAAGAGAAGACACACTTGAAAAGAGTGTATTGCAGGAGCAGAGCTAGAAATGAAGTCATTCTAGTTCTTACTCACTTGTGGTGTTGCCAGTCACTGTTTTAGTGGATTATCAGTGTAGAACTGGGATATGTCACTCCTGAACCCATTTTTCCATTATGCTAAAACAAAATGTGAAAATCACCGTGAAGGCACAAGTATTCTACTCCATGAACTGAAATTGCCTGAGTTTCCTGTGAATTGCTATTCTGCATTTTTGCAGCATAAAGCAGAAAACCATAGGTTATAACAGATATTCACACATGCTGGCACAGCTGCCAGTTTTGTGTCTATCCCTCCTTGTCATTTGCCAAGAGGAGTTCAGCCACTTGTGTGAAAAATCCTTTAGTAAAAGAATCACTGTTCTGTGTGTCCGATTTCATAGCACTTCACACAGCAAAATTTACGGTCCCAGGTCTCTGCTATGAGGTCCAGCTTCCAGCAGTTCAAAAAGCTGGAGAGGGAAAATTGTAGAATGGTTTGCCTCTGTCCATCATCCTGTTCCCACCAATGTTCCAGTGCAGAGTGTGGGTGTCTCCCTGTGACTGCTTCACGTGCCCAGGAGCAAGGCCCCCTTGCTCACTGCAGGTTAAATCCTCTGTGGCCACCTATCAAGTAATAATTAGTTGTGGGGTTTTTCACCCATTCCCCCTTTAATCCATGTTGATTCCATCCCCATTGTGATTGATTTATAGCAATCATGCACTAGAAAAATGTCTTGCTATAAAAGTTCCCTTGTGGTTTTTTACCATGAAGGTTCGTCTGGAATGGCCCACAGATCTGGCAGTGAATCCCATGGATAATTCGCTCTATGTCCTCGACAACAATGTTGTGCTGCAGATCTCTGAGAACCACCAAGTGCGCATCGTGGCAGGGAGGCCCATGCACTGCCAGGTGCCAGGCATGGATCACTTTCTCCTCAGCAAGGTGGCAATCCACGCCACGCTGGAGTCCGCCACCGCCCTGGCCGTGTCCCACAACGGGGTGCTGTACATCGCTGAGACCGACGAGAAGAAGATCAACCGCATCAGGCAGGTCACCACCAACGGGGAGATCTCCCTGGTCGCCGGCGCCCCCAGCAGCTGCGACTGCAAGAACGATGCCAACTGTGACTGCTTCTCGGGGGACGACGGCTACGCCAAGGACGCCAAGCTCAACGCGCCCTCCTCCCTCGCCGTGTGCGCCGACGGGGAGCTGTACGTCGCCGACCTGGGCAACATCCGAATCCGCTTCATTCGGAAAAACAAACCCTTCCTCAACACACAAAATCTCTATGAGTTATCCTCACCCATAGACCAGGAACTGTACTTGTTTGACACCAGTGGGAAGCACCTTTATACTCAGAGCCTTACCACTGGAGATTATCTTTACAATTTCACTTATTCTGGAGACGGAGATATAACCCTGATCACTGACAATAATGGCAACTTAGTCAACATCCGAAGAGATTCCACAGGAATGCCCCTCTGGCTGGTGGTGCCCGATGGCCAAGTCTACTGGGTGACAATTGGCACCAACAGTGCACTCAAGAGTGTGACAACACAGGGGCATGAAGTAGCCATGATGACTTACCACGGCAACTCTGGTCTCCTTGCCACTAAAAGCAATGAAAATGGCTGGACAACATTTTATGAGTAAGTATTTTATGGATATTGGCACTGCTGACTTCATTGTGTGTTCTCTGAACCATGCAAGGTTGGTAGAATTTAATTCCCTGATCAGAATTATTGTGCAAATAAAATGGCCTGAACAGAGAGTATTGGATTTCATGCAAACACTAGGTACTGGCAGTAGGTGCATTAGTGCTTGAATAAGCTCCCTCTACCAAGTCAAGTCAAACAGAATTTCTGCTGAGTTTTTCTAAGTAATTTGGACACCTGGTTCTCCTTAGCTGTAGTCAGGACTGGAGATTTAGGTTGTGTGTCAGAGAATTTTTCTTGGCTTTGAAAGCCTTGGAAGTATGAAAGTTCCATCAGAGCCTCTTTTTTCACAGCTTTTCACCTACCTCCTATACTGCAGTGTCTTTGTTGAGCCTGTTTGAAGTGTCTGGTGTAGAATGACAACTGGCAATGACTAATGAGAGCTTGCTCTGGAAACAATTCTGTAATTAATGGACTGCTCAATTCCTCCTGTTGCAATTTGCCTCACTAAGCTTTGAGAGTAGTCTTGGAACTGTTCAAGACTATCCCCAAAGAGTTTTTAAGCAGAGAGAAGATAGGATGCACTGAAAGACCCAGAGATGGCAGTATCTTGAATATTTGTACATCTTCTCTGTACTGCTGTTAGCAATTCCCTGCTTTTAAATACAGTGAAGCGAACACATTTCTGATATAAGAAAGGACAAAGATAGATAACTAGATGAGGAGCACCTAGAAGGATTCATCCTGTTGTTGAGAGCCCCTTTCCCTCCCTCTTCCTTAGTTTAATTTTTATTTACAAGTGTAACCTGTTCGAAATGCTCCTTTAAGTACATCATTTCCCACGTGGTTTGAATGGTTACATGGAAGTGTTCAGCTGCCATAATAATAGACCCATTGTAAGAATCCAATTTGGATAGAATAGGCAGTTCCCAAGATGATAAACAAAAAAGTTGCTAGGAAAAAAAGGGATTCAGGAAAGGAAAGCTGGCTAAATCCACATATCTGTGTGTTGATATGTGGTTGCTTTGGTTCTCTCCTTAAAATGTTCCAGGCCCAGTTTCAAGTTTCTTTGCTTAATACTCACTGCTCCTTCTCTTTCCTTGAAAAGAACTGATGGAAACTCTGTGATGAATCTTTTGAAACGTTATTAGCATTTTATCAATGTTCTGTTTGCAATTACTGTAGCAATATTCCTCAGTGAATCCAAGTTAGTACTCTCCATCTCTTACTTTGAATTTGCTTGAGGAAGACCTTAGGGAGGAAAAAGAGGGTGTTTTTCTCCACAGGAGTGAAAGCCAGCTATATTGTCAGGACCATTGTGCTAAATCAAGGAGGTATTTTCTTTTTGCAAAGAACCCAATAGTTCTGTGCTTGGAAACAGATGCAGCCACAGACAGTGAAGCAAACTAAATATTACAGCTAATAATGGTCAGATTTATACCTCAAACATAATCTTTTATTTTAAAGTGCAACTGAAAATATAAAGGAGATAAAATGAGACAGAAGCTCAAAACCAACTAGCTCTGTGGATATATTTATAACAGTGATCCATTATTTCTTGCTGTCCAACAAAATAGAGCATTTGTGAAAGTCATCATTCTGGTCCTTTAATGCACTTCAGAAGAGTCATAAGAAAGCTTTTTAGAACTAAATGGAAGACAGTATTCTCTAGTGGCTGGACTATGAAAATCTTGACTAGAGCAAGTCAGCACTGTAGGATAGCACAGCATCACTGAATATAGAATTGTGACTGTGCCTTCAGAGATACCTCATCCAAACCTGTGATCACTTATCTCTGTTTAACTGTTCCTGACAGTTTCTGATGCAACTATATAAAACTACAGGGTAAAAGTCTATATCTGAATTAGTTACTTCAGCCACCCTTTACAGGCAGGTGGAGAGAAAAAGGCCAATTCAGAGTTTCTTATGAGTTATGTTAGGTATTTCCTTTAGATGAGAAGAGTTGTATTCTGGAAGTTTATCTCTGCAAAGGTAGTAGAGAATGATGAGTTCGGATACAGATGTTTATGTTGCAGATGTCTACAGCTCGGTAAAATGGATCCTGTCCGTCATCTGAGTTTTTTATAAATATTGTTAGTGATAACAATGTATTTACCTGTATTATTGTTACTTTTAGAGAGCTTTTTTATATGCTCAGCCTAAATCTCCCATGCTTGAGTTGGAGACTATTCTTTTTCATCCATCTTACCCTATCCTATCCTATCCTATCCTGTCCTGTCCTGTCCTGTCCTGTCCTATCCACTAGGGTCTTGAAAGGCAGATCAGTGATTTAGAGGGATTGATTCTGTCCAGGTTTTGTATGTGTAACCAGGGAAAGATTATAAAATCAGACTGATAAAATTAGAATATGAAATAAGATTCACGTATTTCAATTGTTTGGTAAAGTAGGTTTCATTTAAACAAGATATGTTCTTGCACAGTCTTGATGCCAGGGTACACATGTAAGTGGGCTAAGCCTTAGCTCTCAGAGTTGTAGCAAGGCATCAAGTCTTCAGTGTGATCCTCACATGATTCCATGGCAAATCTGTCTAACTTGTTGCTTGGATGGACAAACTAAATGAATGCATTTACTCATCACACTCTACTTGTAGTGGCTAGTAGGAAGGTGATTTTTTCTCTGTGCAGCATTGCTATGACTAATATTGTCAGGTCATAAAAATGCAGTTTATGAAGAACTGTGGAAGTTGAAGGCTGGGCAGAAAAACTCTTAAAAAATTCATTCATGGGGAGAACAAGAAAGACTTGATCTATTTATCTCAACATGAATGAGACTGGGAAGTGTCCAGATCACAACATGTCAGCCAAAGCTCTTGCCTAGAGAGGGACTCTCAGTCTAACAGAGAAAGGCTTGAGAAGGGTATGGGACTGGAAAGCAAAGCTAGAGAAATTCAAGTTGACAAGAAGGTGTGATTTTTTTAAGGCCGAGATGACCTAACTGGTAGAGTAACCAACCATGAAAGCAGTATATTCTCCATTTCTTTGTATCTTAGATCAGGACTCTGATGCCTTTCTTCTAATGTAATCTCACCAGAGAGAGAATTTGCATGACTGAAACACAAGCTGCAGAGATGAGTGCAGGCATGGCAGGATGAAGTCTAAATTCCTTGTTATCAAGGAAGCTGAAGAAGATGGTGTAAACCAAATAAAATCAACATTGACTACTTTCATGTTATTGGTTTCTCTGCCAGAACAGCAAGAAATGTACATTGGGAAGGCTTAAGTGGTTTAGAGAATTCCTGTGAACATGAGTGGCTGGAAGGTGCTCTAAAGGAGTTTTCAGTCCTGACTGAGGGGAAGGGTGAAGTTCATATTTCTGTTTTGCTCATGGCCAAAGAAATAATGGCATCAAATCTGACTCTGAGGAAAAGTTTCATGTTCCTCACAGCTGACAAGAATTGTTTGTGTGCCAGGGCAAGCTGGACACTGCTGCCTAAAAAGTTAACAGTAAAGTAAATCCAGCTGGCAAGTTTACACTGCACCAGTGGCACCATGTTCTTCTACTATGAAGAACATCCTCAAAATATTTACCTTTCACCTGACTGTCTACAAAGGACCATAAATCAGAAACCCAGCATCACAGAGCAGTGGTGTTGTGAGAGTGGCATCACTACATGTTCATCATGGAATCACAGTATGGCTTGGGGTGGAAGGGACCTTCAAGAACATCTAGTTCCAGCCAACATAGCCAGCATCTCTGGTTCTCCTCCAGGTGCTGTTCTTACCAGGCCATTTCTTAGCCTTTACCTTAAGGCTGCAAAGAGCTCTGACATGTGGGCACATTGGCGTGACTCTGCAAAGGAGGGAAGGAGGAAGGATGTACTGATGGAGTACTGGAGGTCTGTCTTTAGGGCACACCAGGGAATCCAGGTCCTCCAGGGACTGGCACATTGTCCCTGCCTTTCTGTGGGGAAAGAGACTGGTGTTGGCTTCAGAGAATGGCAGTCTCACTCGCAGCCCTTACAGCTCTTCCTTTCACACATCCTACACCCAAGCCTGCTCTAACAATCCTGTTTTATCAGGTTTAGCTCTGAGTAAGACTCAATGTATAATGGTGTGCAGTTTCCCTTTTTGTTTGAGTGAAACTTAGCTCCCCACAATAATTAGCCTGTCTCCAAAGACCTGTCTATGACTACTTTGAGGATTTTAGCATTATGTAGACCTTTCCTGCCCCTGCAGTGGGCTTGACATTAGCTGTCAGTTAATGCAGTGCAGCTCAGCTTGTCCAGTAACTGGATTAAAGACTTTTCTTCCCATTGAACTGGTGACAGTAACAGTGATAATCAGCAGCAAAGGAAGTTGATCTGGAAACTCAGCCAGGGAAATGACTTCTTGTTCCACTCTTCCAGTAAAAGACAAAGGATGCTGTATGAGTACTTGCTGCTTTGTTGTTGCTGCTTTTTAACTTGACCTGAAAAAATTGCTACCAGCCTTTACAAAGTTTCTTAGCAGTTGCTGTTTGTCTGCTTCAGAATCCGGAAATTCTTATTAATGGATTTGTTTAAATCAAGAATACAGCAATTATCTTGATTAGTTCACTGAGATGTTATCACTGTACATTAACTCAATTTCCCTCTCAGCCAAAGTCAAACCTTCTATGCATTATTTAGCCCAGATGAGGCTCTTTTACTTAGGTCCTGTGTGTGTCCAATTAGTTTTGAAGGTCGCCTCCTCCCGTACAGACTCAAACACTTACACATTGCTCCAGCCAAGCCCAGAAATTCAAAACCTTTTCACGGACTACCCAAGAAGTCACTCACAGTTGTCTGGAGGGCAAAGGATCTCATGGAGCCAGGTCTTCATATGAATGGTAAGGGAGTTTTGACCCCATAACACTGGAGGCTGTTTTACAGAGAACCTAACTCTGCCAAACCTCACACACTGTAATGGATGGAAGGTAGGAGCCAGCTGGACTGAGTATGCAGGAGGACCTTGAATGGCTTCCCAGTGACCCCCAGGGCTCAGCAGAGGTCCCACCCAGCACCAGCAGCTTTTAGTGCCAAAGGCAGTGCCCTGGTTGGTGTGACTGTGATTTATCAGATCATACACAGAGTTCTACAAGATTTGATTTAGTGTAGTTCAAGTGAGGGTTTTGTTCTACTCCTGCAGCAGACTGGAGTATGAGAAACACCTTTGGCTTTTTTTTCCTCCCTCCTCTTTTAGCAAGATTTCTTGGTTCCACTTGTTCCACAATTTCTACATGATAAAATGATGAGATTCTCGATATTGTTCCTCTGACAAACATGCAGTGAAGCTCCACTAGGTGCCATGATAAAATAGCAGTTCTCCAGTACCCTCTGTAAGTCATGAGGTCACATTTTGAGCCACTGCCCTGCCCTGAAGTTCATGCCTGATAGCAAAGTTTAGTTGAGAATCAAGGGAATTATGAATATCATAAAGCTAGAACGAGATCTTCCTCTTCTTTCTTGGGCAGTCAGAAAATTCAGTAGACTGTGACCACAACCTGGTCTTTGGTCACTAGGGAGAGGACTTGCCTTCATGCATTTTTGAGTATTATCAGTTTGTCTGCTATAGATTTGTTTTTAATGTTGTGTTTAATGTTGTTTGAAAAATTGGGATGAGGCGAGCTTGTTAAGAGGCACTGGGTGCACGTTGGTATAATCACATGCAAAATATAGTTTGCAAGGTCCATTTAGACACTTTGGCACTAAATGCAGTATTATTATAGTGAGTTTTTTTCTGATCTATTTGACTTGTGTTTTAAAAGGCTGATGAAATGTGAAGAGGCTAAAATGAGGAAATGCAGAAACTCAGGCAAGAAATTGATTTCTGAATAGATGGTACTAAGGATGCTCTTTAATTCCCAAGGTCCAGGTCTCTACACAATGGTAATGTGATAAATGAAAGCTCTGAATGTTTACAAGCCAACAATTAGACCTCATAAGCACCAAATACCATTTTAATTCTGTGCATTGAACCTTAGCTAAGTACGTTTCCAATTGGGAATGGATGGTAACGGATTCCTTTGCTGGCCTAATAATTGCCACTGTAATTGTAAGTGCTGCGGCTTTGCAGCAGGTTTGAATGGGAGGCAGCAGCTGTGTTAGCAGGTGATGGATTCATTGCTCCAAGTGGCTGCTGTGTGCACTCCCATGCTTCAGTATTTCCTTAATTCTGGGGCTTTCAGAGCATTTGGAGAACACAGAAGTCTTAGGCTGTGATGAAAACTGGCCCAACCCTAAATCCTGATGCTGTGGAAACAGGCTAGGCAGCTTAGCTGCAAAATGAGGTGACTAGGAGAGATTTATGTTACTGCAAATACCAGGGCACACCTGCAGCTACATAAGAGCCAGTTGCTTGGCTTTTTCCTCTCCAAGCTGAGGTGTGCCCTGTAAGGGCCTTTATAGGGCTGAAAGCAGAGGTGGAAGGAATCAGCACATTTAACTTGTCAAGCATATTATCTCTGGGATGTGCAAGTCTGCACATTCCTGGGAGACTGTGGGTATGTGACAGGTATGTGTTTGTGAGCTAAATCAGGGAAAAGGGGGAAAATGCTCCAGTTCTGAGTAAAAACAGAAAAGAGAAGAAGAACTGCTTGCCAAGAAGAAAATGCTGTGTGTGTTCATGCTAATGGGCTTCCCACACCTCCGTTTACGTTGCCACCACAGTGCTAAAAGGAGCCTTAGTCTGGACGTGAGCATTTTACACTTCATCTGTCACCCGTTAAAAATAATAATAAAAATTGGAATGGTCTCATTGTTCTATCTTCTCATTTTTCTTCCTTTGTAAGGCAGGATCTTCTTGCAGCTGCAGATCAGTAAGCTGTCCCCCCCAAAGCCCGTCCTTGGCAGATTCCTGTCCGTCTGTTGGGCAAAGAGGTGCAGCAGCTCCTGCACATGCAGAAAACACAGATGGTCCTAGTTCCTTCTGAAGAAGGTTAATGGGGTGACTAAGGATATGCCAAAAGTCTAATGTACTTCTGCAGACATCTTAAACCAGTACCAGCAGATCATTCCAGACTGTTCTGGTCCAAAAGTAGCCTTGCTTCTCAGGATCCAAAGTCCCAAATAGGAGTCCTTGCTTTTGGTGAAGTACTGTGAGTTTTGTACAGCTGTAAAAATGTATCCATGTAAATTAAGTGCATTGTACTTAGTCATTTTGACTTCACAAGAAGAATGTGTGCACAGAGGTCTAAGTACCATCACGCTTTTTCATTCTTTTTTTTCTTGCTATTTTAGCCTAATTTGCACAAGGAAAGGTTACTGGCAGGTTTCTCCAGTTGCATATTTGCAAATATGATTTATTTGCCCAGCAGAGGTGGGCAAATTTGTGAGGGTGCTAGAAGCTTGAGGTCCAGGAATATTATAAAAATATTGCTAAAAAGGCACTACAGAAATACTATGTAAAATAATATTTCTTTTACACTGCATAATATTATATAAAAAGGCACTGCTTGCCTTTTAATAAGAGCATCCTGCATTAAGACTAGGGGGAATGGCTTTAAACTGAATGAGGGTGGGTTTTAGGGTAGATGATAGGAAGAAATTCTTAACTGTGAGTGTGGTGAGGCACTGGCACAGGTTGCCCAGAGGAGATCTGGCTGCCCCAGCTCTGGATGTGTTCAAGGCCAGGCTGGATGGGGCTCAGAGCAGTGTGATCTTGTGTAAGGTGTCCTGGCCCATGGTGAGGCGGGTGAAACAAGGTGATCTGTAAGGTCCCTTTCACCCCAAATCAATTTGTATTTCTTTGATTTGTTGAATATAAAGAGTTGGCTGTCTGCTGCTGCTGGGGGCTGTTAAACTGAGTATCCACAGGGTTTTGAGGCTTTCTTGGGAGCACATAAGTAGGACTTGCATGGAGTAAAGGTTTTGTGCTCACTCTCAGCATTTTTTGAGTGCCATTCAATTAAGATAAAAAGCTGTGACTCACAGGACATTGACTCAGCTCTTACCACTTGAACAAGCTCTCTGCCTGCATCCTGGCTTTTGCACTCCTTATTTCCCTAACCTGCAGACCTGCTTCCTTTTATACACCTGTTACACCCATTGGACTTCAGTGCAACACATCTAGATTTGTGACACTATTTTCAGGAGGTGAATCAGGCTTACTTTTAGGAGCAGCTTATTTTTAAAATCTAAATGAGGCAATAGAAATAAATCCCTCACACCTACTAATCCACCAAGTCAGAGATGCCCAATTCAGATTCATCTTACTGAAATTTCAGAACGTTTTCAAACTTGATTCTACCCTTACATTTCAGACTGATTTGTATATCTAGGACTATTGATGTTGTGGTAGAAGGAATGTGGGATGTTACACAACACACCTTCAGTGATAACAATGTTTTCTCTGCTCAGAGGAAAGACTAAGTCATATCCCTTGTGTCTTGTATCAGCAGATGGGGTAAAGAGACTGCCTGTGATGTTTTCTGTTTAAGATTCACATGCTGCTTTAGGAAGAGATGTGCAGGTGACTGGAGACAGTACAAGCAAAACACATTTGTCTCAGTGCAAACAGGGCAGCCACAAATCTGGAGTAAATAGTTTGGTACTGGGAGCACTGTAGTTCTGGCTCTTGCATGGAGATGCAGCTCAGATCCAGGCTGTGTGCTGTTAGCTGCTTGGAAAAGCGTTAACTGATCTCTGCCAAACTCCTGCAATGCAGTCCTGTTTTCAACCTTTTCTTGTTTGGGGTTTTTTTTTTTTTTTCTTCTTTCTTTTCCATTTTACAAATGGCTGATTGATTGCCAGGACATCTGAGAGGAAGGGCAAGGCTTGGATAATCCATGACTCAGAGGCTGACTGTGGAGGGCAAATACTTTCTTCTATCCTTCTGCCTCCCCTTTTGCTCAGTGGGCAAGAAAAGCCTCATGTGATGATCTCTCCAAACCTGAGGGATGCAGAGATTTGCAATGAGGTCACCCACTTAGTCACTATAACCCAACTTGGGCAAAAATCTTTTCAACCAGCCCTTCCTCACATTAAATCACTGCCACCATATTTCAAAAGTGAAGTGTGATTCGAACCAGCACTGTGTTTGAATCTGGCAAAATGAGAGTGGAAGAGGAGACAAATTTTTTTCTGTATAGTGCAGAGCCAGTCCAGTGACTGCTGATGGGTCTCTCATCAACTACAGGTCAAGAGCACCTTGTCATTGCCTTGCCCTGCCTTGCCCTACCCTACCCTACCCTACCCTGCCCTGCCTTCCCCCCACACCTCCCCTTGACTCCACTCCTCTCTTCTATTTGGATTTTTTTTTGTTTGTTTTCTGGGTTTTGTTATTAGATGGGGTGTATTTTCTTATTCCCTAGTTCAGAGTAGTCCCAAAAAAAGCATCAAGAGCTCCTCAACCATCTGCTCCCTCCAAGGTCTGATCATCTGTATCCAGATCCCCTCTAAGACATTTCTCTAACTTATTCTTAAAAGAGTTGGACAGTGGGGTTTGCAGTGCTCCATCTATTCCTCTGCTTGGAGCAACCATGGGCCTTGAAAATGTTCTGCAGCTTCTAATCTGAATTTTCATTGTTTCCATTTACTTTCTGTCACATCCTCAGTAGACACAATAAGCAATTTATTATAATCCTCTTCAGAACACCCATTGTTAGGGTGCCCACCATTTACTTTGCTTCCCCAAGTGATAAATTTTCATAATACAATCTACTTAGTTTCATATAAATCATTCTTAAAAGAGTTGTGGGCAGGACTTGAAAAAAACCAAACATTTATCCCTAATTGAATTGCTGGAATTTTTCTGTTTCTCCCTAACTATTTAAATACCCCTTCCCTGAAGGTCCCTCTCATCAGAAGGTTCAACAGCCCTCCACAGATTGGCCAGTAGAGCTCCCTATTGCTCTCCATTTCAGCTACAATAACCTCATTGCAAAGGTCCCTTGCCAGCCTTTTGGGTCTGTGAAACTTTTTGTAGTGCCACAGATGGGAGGCATAATGAGGTGTTTGCTCCCTTAACTCAGGAGGGCTCTAGACACATGTGTCTGTTTTTCTTTTTACCAAAAAATAACTCCTCCAGCCTGTTAACTGCTGTGGGGCCTCCGTGTATGAAGCTTATTTTACCTGGGCCCTGGCACACAGGTGTCCACATCACAGAAACCTTCCCAGATGGTGCTTATGTTGATTCTTCATTGGAAAGGCCAAGGACACAGTAGGGGTGAAAACTGGTCTGCTTTTTTACACTTTTAAATCAGTACTTCCATATGGTCCTAGGAACAGTAAAAGGTAGACACGGGGGTTCATCTATGCTCAGGACTCTACACCACATTCACAAAGGAAATTCTCTATCTGATGTGGCCAATCTGGTCCTTGCTGCTACCTTAATATACAGCTTTTTAAAATTAGATAGAGAAAAAAAAATTAAAATAAATTACTGAGCTCAGGACACAATCAGACAAATCAGTTGGTGAGCTTCAGAAATTCCTCGTTCTGTTAGACAGGATGCACAGGCCACTGCTTTTGAGATGGGAAATAAAGTTACTCTTTTAAACAAGACGCATAGTGCAGGTGTGAGGAGTGTTGTAAAAATATTGTGTAAGTACAAGCTAATATGTATTTAGTATTTTTCTATTCTTTACTTCAATTTCTTCAGCTAAAAGCTGTGATTTTCTTCTCATGAGGACAAAAAAAATCAAGACTGTCTGAAAGAGTGACAGTGCATTTTTCTCTCTGAAAAATCTGGATGATGAGTTGAAGAATTGATCTCTACTTTATAGGATAATTCGTCCTCTGTTGATGCTGTTGACTTCATTACATTCTCTCTTTCAGATACGACAGCTTTGGCCGCCTGACCAACGTGACCTTCCCTACTGGGCAAGTGAGCAGCTTCCGCAGCGACACCGACAGCTCTGTGCACGTCCAGGTGGAAACCTCCAGCAAGGATGATGTTACAATTACAACCAATTTGTCAGCATCAGGGGCCTTCTACACCCTGCTCCAAGGTGGGTTGGGCCCCCATTCCCTTCCAGACTGCACACAATGGATCAGGAAACAGGCGTCGCCTTGATAATCCCAGTGCCAAAAATCACCTGCATTCTCAGTGCACCAGAGCTCCCCACATGCTGGTACAGACACACTCTCACACCTACTTAGCCTCATTCCCTAGCACCGTGGGTGCTCTGCAGCTGTTTTTGTGCTCCATTCTCAGTCAGTCCCCTTGCCATGCAGGCTCATGCAGCACAGTCCTCCATCATCATTACCATTATTGTAGTAACTAAAAGGGTTGCATAAATCAAGCCACACTTCCAGCCAACCCCTTTGCTTCAGTCTCTTAATGGCTTCTAACTCAACAGTTGCTATCCTTCTGGAACAGGCTTCCAGCTGGTTGCTGGAGATCTGATTCTTTGTTCACTGGTGTTTCAAACATTCACAAGGAGGCATCCAGAAAAATGACCATCTCTGTGCCCAAAAGGTCTGTATTTGAACTGAGAGGTAGCGTGGAGAGGTACAAAGGAGAAGTGGGCAGGTGGGGTAGGACTGGTGGGACCAGTTTATGGCTGTGGGAAATGAGCACGGTTGTGCCTGTGGTAGGAAGGTGGGAAGCAGAGGACTGATTCAGTGGAGGAAAAGGGAATGAAGTGGGAAATAAAAGAGGAATAAATAGCAGGGGACCACTGTGCTGACATGCTGGTACTGGCAGAGCCTGTACTGCACAGTGCCAGCCTGGATCTCCAGGGTCTGAAAGCTGAAGCCTCTTTGGGATCAGGATGAGCTATCACACCTATTTTCTGGGGCTTGGGGAAAGGGAGGGAACTTTCAGACTCTGCTTTCTTTACTCCCCAGATCTCATTCACTCTGGCTGTGACTGATTACAGTGGGGTGTGAAACATTTTCCCTCCTTGTGAGGAACAAACTGCTCCAAGTGGGGCAAGCATGTTCCAGAATGACATTTATTCCCACATCTCTGGGATACGATTTCTTTCCCCCTCCCTGTAACAACATCAGCCTTTCCTACAAGAAGGTACCTGCTATGAAAAGCCTGAAAACTAAAAACGCGAAAGCCTGAAACACTGCTTTTACCCTTCTGGAGAGAACAGCTGAGAGGGTTCTAGCCCCCTCAAACTGTTCCCATATTCCTGTAGGGAAATACAATGACTTTCTTATTCTTTACTGCTAGACAGATGCAACCTACCCCACCCCATCTCACTCACATTAAGATGAGTGGCAACAGCACAGACATGAGGTTGGCTTCACCTCAAGAGCCTAATTAAGCAATGGAGCCCACTGTTGGGGGCCCTTTAGTGATAAAATTGACTGTGGTGTGATTTATACGCTCAGCACTGAAGGCACAGTTACATAATGATGCCACAGTCAATTCTGTCATTGTCCTGCCCTCTGGCACAGGGACAATCCGGCCATTATGACATGCAGAATTACAAACAGCTTAACTATCTTCAGAAGTATAGAATTATGAAACTGTTTGCATCTGAAGAAACTCACTTAAAGATTTGAATAATGTTGCAGAAGAGGTAGATTGGTGAACCAACTTCTTGGTGAACCTTTCAGGAAATCTGGATCACACTGTGAACAGGTGAGATCTGAGAAGGCATTTTCAGAAGATTGCAATTCCTGTAGGATATTAGGAGCTTCTACAACAGGCACATCAACACTCCAGTGGGATTTTATCTTCTGGACTAGTGACAAAATGAGCATTTGTTCAACGCCAAAGTAGGGCAGTAGTGCCCTAGAGCCAGAGCAGTCTAAAATACAGCATTCAGCGGCCTATGGATTTCATGTAGCCCTTGAGAAATGCCTTCCAGAGCCAGGGAAGAGTCTTCTCTTGGGAAAATTTTGAAAGTAGAGGATTTACATTCCCCACACTGTACCAGAGCACTGGTTACAATAACCCTTCTGTGGTGCTTATGTAACACAAAGAGAACATCATGTGTCTGATTAATTTCAGGTAAACCTTCAAGCCTTCCTCTGCTTGCTGGTGAAGGAAAAAAGAGAGAGGAATATATTCACTGTTCAGGGATCTTTCATTGATTTGATATAAAGCCCATCTCCTTGTACTTTAGCATCAAACCACGCATCTAAGAGGTGTGGCAGCCAACTTGCTGGCCCTTCTTTCCATTTGCAGACTCAAGCATGTAGGGGCTTTGATCTGGCTGGAGTCTGTGTCAAAGACCATCAACTTACATACTCAGTGGTAGAGCTAAAATACTTGGATCTGCATTATGGATCACTGCTGTATGTTTTTTGGGCAAAATCCTGTACCCCAGTGGTTTCGTTATCACTGCTGTGTAAACTTGAGCAGTGGTTCTGCTGAGGTCTCTGTGGCAGAACTCCAGCTGGCTACCACAGGAACAGTATGAAACCCACATAAAAAAGGACCAGTTGGTGTCATGTTTTCTTCCCTAACTATACCAAACTGTTCTCTTTGCTGATCTATTTCTTGAGGACAAGAAATGGTAATTTCAGTGTGATCTTGTTTCCTGCTGAGCTATGGCAGAGCAACTAGTGAACAAAACCCAGCTTGCCTCAGAAAGGAAAAACCCTTAATGGAAATTTTCAATGGGTGTTTTTATTCACAATTAAGAGTTTATGGCAGCCTGGGAGACAGAAATGGTTATATTTTCCAGCTTTTGAAGAGCTTCAGATAAGGCAGTGTTTGTATAATATGTTTTAAAGCCATTCTGCACTAAGTCTCATGCTTTCTTACACTTCATGAGCCACTCTCTGCAGAGATAAATGCCAGCTGGAGATTCAAAGGATGAGCTTTCAGCCTGCCTGATTCCTGAAGGATGTAGAAGAGAGATTGCTCTTCTCTTCTACTCCTGAATTCCCTAATACTGGCCTCAAAATCTGATCTTTGATGAGCTAGTGGAGGCCAGATGTATAGAGACGTGTGGGAGCTTAATGTTTCTGCTTTCTCTCCAAACATGAGGACTTCAGTTGCCTCCTGAAAGCTTTCTCAAGGGAAAGGATTTGGCTGTTGTTTGGGGAACTGGTTAGCATTAACTTGCTGTGCAATTTCCTGTCACTTGTGAGACAGTGAATGAGCTGAGGAAAGTAGGTGGCCCCACTTTCTCATATACTGTTGTGAAATTAGGATTTTAGGATATAAAAGCGTGGAAAGTTTTCAGTCAGACTGATTTAAAACAAATATCTCACCACATAGTGTTTTAGCCTAGAGGAAGAGGTTTGAACCTGCATCCTTTGGTAAGGATTACATGGTTTTTCACTTTTTTAACCTGTGCAAGGCTTTCTGCAAGAATATGAGGTGCCGAACCTCATCAGAATGAAAAAGCAATTGAACATGTTTACTTTCCCTGATGAAAATGATGTTTTGCTCCCGTTGAGTGGGACAGGTGAGTAACAGAGTGTGTTTGGTTACAACCATCCAAAATGCTCGTGCAGCCTAGGCAAGGGAGCAAACAAAGAGCTGGAGCTGTATCACCAAAGTTCAGCTAAGAACTCTTTTCTGTCTTCAGACCAAGTCCGAAACAGCTACTACATCGGTGCTGATGGCTCCCTCAGACTGATGCTCGCCAATGGCATGGAGGTGGCCCTGCAGACCGAGCCACATCTGCTGGCTGGCACGGTCAACCCCACGGTGGGTAAGAGGAATGTCACCCTGCCCATTGACAACGGCCTCAACCTCGTGGAGTGGAGGCAGAGGAAGGAGCAAGCGAGAGGGCAGGTCACCGTCTTTGGACGTCGGCTGAGGGTAAGTGAGAACCACGAGCACTTTTGGCCTCCATTTCCCATCTCATCGGTCCCCAGTCTCGTGGCAGAAGGGGATAGGTATGATTTGTATTGTCTGCAAGAGGGATGGAGCTGCAGGACAGAGAATTGTCTGTTTACCCTCAGTGACATAACCTTTATGACTGTAGTATATCATTATGCCTCCTTATGTGCTGATGTTCCCTTAGCCATCAAAGGTGATGCTGCTGATCTCCCAACCTGTCCTCTGCATCCCTGGGAATGTGTGACCTCCCATCAGACACACAGATCCATCATCTCAGGCTGTTCAAGCAAACCAGGGACAGTTGTAACTAGAAAATACCAGACCAGTTAGTGCAGGTGTTTTCTACCTGTGCTGCTGGTAGTCATAGAGCAGAGCACTGAAAGCCTTCTAAGCATATCAGGACAGGCTGAGAGAGCTGAGGTTGTTTAGTCTGAAGAAGAGAGGGCTCCAGGGAGACCTTAGAGCACCTTCCATTACCTAAATGGGCTCCAAGAGAGCTGAAGAGGAGCTTAGGGCAAGGACATAGCGTTATTGGGCAAGTGGGAATGAATTCAAACTGAAAAAAAAGATGGTTTGGATTAGATATTAGGAAGAAATTCTTTTCTGTGAGGGTGATGAGACACGGGCACAGACCACCCAAGGATGATGTGGCTGCCCCATCCCTGAAAGTGTTCAAGGCCAGGTTGGATGCGGCTCTGAGCAACCTGGTCTAATGGAAGGTGTCTGTGCCCATGGCAGGAAGGTTGGAATTAGATCTTTAAGGCCCATTCCTATCCAAGCCATTCAGTGATTCTGTGAATACTGTTCACTGGGAAACCTCAGAAAAAACTCTGGATTCCTGAAATTGGTAGTCTGTTGAACCTGTTGAAGAACTGGGCTCACAAGGCATTGCACCACAATTGCTATTGTTTCCTGAAGTGTTACAAGAAGCTACAGCCTGACAGTACTCTCCCTCCAGGAGTGCCTAGACCTTTCTGTGCTTGAGACTGATGTGTTTTGAAAACATTGTTCCGCACAACGCACCTCATACTTGTCAGGGCTGTTTAAAGATCTTGCACAATAAGCTGTAATTCATCTGCTAACTGCTGGCAAAGCTGGGAACTTGTAATAGCAAGTCCTGTGCACTCACCCTGTACCTTGGTAGTCTCAGAGTCACAGGCTGATGAACGGTTCCTGGGAAGCTGCTCAGCACCTGGCAAATTCAGACCCTCTGAGAAAAATGCTTAGTGCTGTGTAATGCCACCCCAGCAAAAGGACTGCAGCTATTTATTCACACTTAAACTTGGCAGTAAATATCAATGCTCTGGTTTCAGGATATGTGTTTCCCAGTCCTTGCTCTTCACCTCTCCCTATTCCCTGCTGCATGACCTCTGCCACTTTGGTGTGATTTTTCCTGTCTCTCCTCGCTCACACTTGTCAAGTCTTTCTCTTCAATCTCTCCACCCCAGCCTCTGTTCTTTTCCCTGTGCATTGATAGCCTCATATTTTGTTACCAGAAAAAAATATGCAAACAGTAATGAAAGCTGAAGCTGCTCTTTCAGTGTGAACTGCTGTGTATCTGCAGATCAGTTGTCACCACGCTTTTTTGGGTTGGGTTTGTCCTGAGGGGTTTATTTTATTTTATTTTATTTTATTTTATTTTATTTTATTTTATTTTATTTTATTTTATTTTATTTTATTTTATTTCATTCCATTTTATTCTATTCTATTCTATTCTATTCTATTCTATTCTATTCTATTCTATTTTATATTTTGTTTCATTTTAATAACTGATGAAATTTTCGGAAAGGTCTTTTTCTGAGAAGAGAGGGCCTTCTGAAATCTGCAGCTGGGTCACAGCTATTTGGTATTCAAAACAGTTTCCACTCATTTAACCACAGCTTAGCTGCCCATATCAGGTTTTTTGTCCCAAAATTTTTTGTAGTAGATTCAAACACAGAATGTATCTGTGTTTTATATTGTACTACAGTTGGAAAAACATGTGCAAAATTAATTTTCAGGCTAGTTGCTGGTATCCCTATAAATCTGCCAACATTTATTCACATTTTGAGCCTATCAGGACCCTTCTGGTGAATCAGAAGTGCGTCTTACATGGTCAAAGGACTCAGTTATGGCTGTGTTCGGGGGTTCAAAGTTGTTGAGGGTGTACTAGATGTTTTAAGCTCTGTGTCTGTGCATGCATGGCAGCATCTGCACCCCTTATACAACAACCTGCAAGGTGCTAATTGCCTCCCTGGGGATTGCACAACATTTAACATATTCTCTGGGTGATGTTCCCCACTTCCCTTACACCAATAATTGCTGCTTTCTCTGGCAGGAGAGAAACTTAGGAAAGTTAAATTCAACATGTTTTTGGGATGTTGATTTTGGGAAATGTTACCCTTTTCTGCTATGTGTGACTAAGTTACTACTTCTGTTCTCCCCTCACCCCACTGCTCGCACGAGACAGCAGCAATGCGTAGTGCTTCATGGGGAAAGAACATCCCAAGGAGGCTCCAGCATCATTTCATGAAGTGAGGATCTGGACAGTGTAAAAGAGTGATCCTTTCTGCTGTCATCACAAGGATCCATTTTTTATGGGTTGTGCCTTTTCCTCCTATGGTGTGCTTGTGGACTGGCAGCCTGTTGCCATGAGCTCAGCCAGCACCCAGCAAGATGAGGCCACTTCCAGACCTGCCTCCCTAGGAAATAACCCGAAACACAGTTCCTTATTGCATGGATAAGGCACACAGCAGAGACTTCTGCACAGATGAAGGGAAAGGGGACAACCCTGATAGCTTTTTCCTTGTTCCATCAGTGCTGACGTGGCTCTGTACTTGGCCAGGCAGCTGTAAAGCATCACAAATATGTTAAAGCAGCCCCTTTCACTTTTTCTGTCCCACACCCACACACCCCATGAAAAGTTGTGATTCTCTATCCACCCACCCGGTGGTGAGACATCTCTCTGCAGATTGGCTGGCTATGAATTCCACCTGTCCCTGGCCAACAGCAGCAACAGACTTCATTTGCAGAGAGAGAATTAAGTAAATCCTGCTTCAAGGAACAGGACTCTTCCTTTTTTTTTTTTTTTTTTTTTTTTGTTCTTTATTCAACAAACTTGAGTTTTCAATAAAGAAGGATGTAAAATAATCTCTGGCAGTAGAGCAAATGGGACAACAAAAAGAGACAGAGCTGCTGGCTCAGTTCTTTTATTTATTTAACCTGGTATGGTAACTCCTGTCATAATTCACTTTTTTTCCCCAAGACCTTGGCAGCAGGTTAGTGGTGGCATCAAGACCTAGTATCCCAGAAATCCCCATAGCTAACATGACCAGAAGGGGATATGGTGCTAACCATTCCTGTTATGCTGACTAATAAAGGTGTTCCAGGATGATCTCCACAATTTCTGCAGGACATTGAGGTCTGGCTATGGCTACTCCAACAGGTTTAGCAGTTTGCTGGGGAAGTTCCTTTGTAGGCAGCCATTCATCACATGGATGTTGTTGGCACCTGGAGTCCTCACTGCAAGAGCATTTGTGCCCTCCTCTGCTGAAGGTTGCCAGGCTGTTTTCATGAAAATCCTCTCCCTTTTTGTACTCTAGTGTTCCCAGGGAGGTCAATGAACATTGTTTAATTATCAGTTAAGCTAAAAGAGTGCCAAAGAAAGCATTGGAGAAATCAGAGATGGTGGTGTCTTTATGCTCTTTTTTCTGCAGAGGAAGCTAAGGGATTGAATAAAGTACTGTGGAACGTGAGTTAGGGGTTAAATTTAGCCTCACACATTTTAAAGGGATGTCAAATCCACTGTGAACTGTGGATTTAAATTTACCCTGTCTTGATCCTGTGCTGATCACAAGCCTTGTCAAACACTCTGAGGGGCAAAACCTTTTTGCAGGAGGTTTTCAGACTCCATTCCAGAATAAGGTCTGGGATGGAGGATGGCACCTTATTTAGCTGCTCACCATAAAACACAGTTATTGGACTGCAGCCTGCAGCCCTGTCAGTTCTTCTGCAGAAAATTCACTTCTATACAAGGCATGCCCTTGAACAAGTATGAAAAAGATTTAGACCCTCTTCAGAGGCTACTGGCAGGGTAGAGTTCACTTTGCTTATCACCTTGAGGGGTTACTGTTTGCATTGCAGCACTTCACAGATGAAAGAAACAGTACATCAAGAGAGCGGAAGAAAACAAATCATTAAAAAATAAAATACAGGAAAAGCAAGATTGGTTCCAACTAGTCACACAGACATTGCTTACCAGAGCATAGGGAGGGTGGAACAATTTATGGCACCAGTCAGAGGACATTTGGACTGAGCTTAAGGAGCTATCGAGGGACCTGCTGTTTGGCCCTTCCAGCCCAGTGAGTGGCACTGCTGCTGACATACATCTCAGGAAGACCTTATTCAGCCTGGATGACTGTTCCAGCCCTAGAAGAGCTCTTCCCAGCTTTCTTGGCAAAGACCTGGAGCAAAAGAAGCTGCAGCTGCCAGGATGGAGCTGCTCTGTGAATATATGAGAGGCAGAGATGCTATTACTTCCTGCTTTTTGCAAGGAATTGCTTCTTGTGTTTCTCTCTCTATAGCAGCAAGCGCCTAGGAGATACCAAATTCCTCTTAGTTACTCATGTGCATCTGTACTTAAGAGTTTTGATACCTTTTTAATTATTTTCTAGCTTCCCTGTTATAGTGGCTGATTTCTTCTCTCCCATTGCACATTTACACTCTATATCACACATATTTAATTAGAGCATTGTCTACCTTTCTACAGAGTTTCTTCCCTGAAGTCATATGTACCTTTTATCCTTGTTATCCATAAATTGAAAATTGTTGTTGCACTTGCCTCTTGCATCATCCTCACACTTACATCATGGCAACAATTCCTTCTCTCTCCAGCTCCTATGATACCTTTTTCTGAATTCTGTCTTTCTGATGTCCCCATTCTCTAGGCTTCCGCATAGATGTCTGCCCATGCAAGACAAAAGCACTGCAGTGATTCAGCCTTTCCCTCTCCTATTCTTCAGGGCTAAGGAACCTCTTTGTTGATTCAACCCCATCCTTTCTCTGCAAGTCCAACCGTACAAAGTCCTACATGTCAAACTAAAATAAGGACCAGCACCATATTCACCACCAAACCATGTCCTCAAGTGCCACATCTGCATGTTTTTGAAGACTTCAGTCAGGAGTGTCAGTGTTACCCAGAGCAGGATAGGGCAGTGTTTTTAACTAAATCTGAAAACTTCATAGCAAGCAGCAGACTCTGGTTTACTGACTGTAGCTGAATAGCTGCAAAGGGAACTGAAAACCAAGTCAGCTTTTTGGAGTCTGAGATTCATCCAAGAAGAACCTATACCCCTCCAGAAGAAAGATGTTCCCTAGCTGAAAGAGGTTTGGAAGTGGTGGGATGGAGAAAGAGCTGTCTTCACTTGCAAGCTCTTACTGGGAATACTGGTTTTCCTCCTTGCTTTCAAACCAGTACCTTGCTCCTGTGGTGATGTGGTTTTGTAAGTCTCCTTGCACACATGACTAAAGATGAGTTGTATTATCAGCTCCTTTTTGTATTGCTGTGCACTGCAATCCCTGAGTAGAAATGTATTCCTGCTCTTGCCTTTGAAGTAAATACCTTTGCTTATCTCGAGTGCCTCTGTATTTCCAAAGATCAGAGTATAATTATGCCACTCTGAATAACCCCAAGACAGTGAAGTTAAAGGTCCAGCTCTTACAGGACAGCTCCTGGTCTTTGTAAGATCTACAGTGGTTAAAGCCTCCACATTTCATCTCAGGAGAAATGCTTAACCTCCAATGCCTGCATTATATTCAGTAAACTCAGAGCAAACCACTGATTTCTGCTATGGTGGCACAACATCCATCTCTTTTCTACAAGTGTTTTCTGATATGCATGAAAGCAAAAGACGCAGTCTTCAAGGTTTGATAAGTAGAATATCTTGGAAATATTCCTTGCAATAAGTTGTCATTCTGTGTTCTGTAGGTCACATCTGCTGTAGCAGTCCTAAATCTAGATTTGAGATATGAGCAATATTCCTTCACTGTGGTGTTTCAAAAGTACCATACTTCTGCCTCTCTCCTCACTGAAGTCAATAAAAGCAATGTTAGGATAACTCTTTGCTTTAAAAATTGTGTCTTATCCAGTAGCAATCAACAGCTGGATACTCTGCAGTGTGGTGTAAAGAGGTACTTGGTGAAACAAGGCTAGTGTTTCTAACTTACACTGTTTCCAGCTTCCTAATTCTCCCTCTTTTTCCTGTAGGTTCACAACAGAAACCTGCTGTCCCTTGACTTTGATCGTGTGACAAGGACTGAGAAAATCTATGATGACCACCGCAAGTTCACGCTCCGCATCCTCTACGACCAGGCAGGGAGGCCCAGTCTCTGGTCACCCAGCAGCAGACTGAATGGGGTCAATGTCACCTATTCCCCAGGAGGACACATTGCAGGGATTCAGAGGGGCACAATGTCAGAAAGGATGGAGTACGATCAGTCTGGCAGAATTACATCCAGAATCTTTGCTGATGGTAAATCATGGAGCTACACCTACTTGGAGAAGGTAAGAATGGTCTTACCGCTCAGAGATGGTGCATTTGAGGCACATGGGTTTTCTCCTTTGACATCAGTACAGCTGCACTCCTTCATCTCAGCTAATTGCTGGTCCTTACGGTCCGGTCCTCCTCTTCTGTCCCACTAAGGTGCACAAAGTGGCTTTCATGCCAGACCACCACAGAGCAGTTGAAAATTGTCAGAGATGTTTTTTTCCCAGTCATGCTGAGAGCATGTGAACAGTGAAGCTTTGACACATGATTTTTTAAGCACAGTCTTGCTTTATTTCATTGACTGCAATATAAAATATGCTCAGATAAAGTCAACAGAGTGAGCAGTAGGAATTTCCAGCCGGATTTTCCATATGAAAACATTGGAAAAACAATGACCTATAGAGTATGACATCCTGCATTCTTCAAGTGGTCCATTTCTACTTACAAAAATACATAATAATTAATAAGTAAGACATTAATTCAGCCATACTTTTAGCACACTTTACAGTGTCTCCCAGGGCCTTCACTCTGTAGGTTAGCATGGAACTTATATTTTCTAGGTATTACCATTCAGCATTACCTGCTCAATTACCCACAGATCCATGTATTATATATGTGGGACTGGAATTTTTTATTCCTGGTTTTTTGAATTTTTTTGTTTCCCTAAAACAGTTTAAGGAAACTGTAGCTGTGCCATATCTTTTTAAAAAGGAAAAAGTATTGACTTACTCCTTGTGTTATACAATCTATGTGGATTGTTTGTTATATGCAAAAAAAAATCCTGGAACAAATAAGTATGCAGGCAGAAGTTTGGAGGAAGAGGATAATAGAAGATGGGTTGACACAATGAATTAATTCATCATTGGAGGGTGTTGGGGGATACTTTTTCAAGCATTGTTTAAGTACCAATCTTATTTAGTTAGCTTTCAAAGTCTATTGGCACTTTGGTAAGACAGTTATAGGGTAGTGATTTAAAAAACTGAGCATTCTGAACTTGGACCTTCCTCACTGCATTAACTGCTTCTTCCACTGACCACTCCTGTTTGAGGATACTTGATGTGCTGTGCACAGCTTCTTACCTTTCACTGTTGAATTCTATGGTTCACAGAGATTTTTCATACTTGCCCTGCTCTTTGGATTGAGGAATCTTCCAAGTCCTGTGAGAGTATAATTTTGCTGGAAAAACAGGGATATAATCTATACTTTTCTTCTTTCCATCCAGTCCATGGTGCTGCTCCTTCACAGCCAGAGACAGTACATCTTTGAGTTTGACAAGAATGACCGGTTGTCCTCGGTGACCATGCCCAACGTTGCCCGTCAGACTTTGGAAACCATTCGTTCCATTGGTTACTACAGGAACATCTACCGGCCACCAGAAGGCAATGCCTCAGTAATTCAGGACTTCACAGAGGATGAGCAGCTCCTCCACACTTTGTACTTGGGCACTGGGAGACGTGTCATCTACAAGTATGGGAAGCTGTCCAAGTTAGCCGAGATGCTCTACGATACCACAAAGATCAGTTTCACGTACGACGAAACTGCGGGCATGCTGAAGACCATAAACCTGCAGAATGAAGGGTTCACCTGCACAATCAGGTACAGACAGATAGGGCCCCTCATTGACCGACAGATTTTCCGCTTCACTGAGGAGGGCATGGTGAATGCACGCTTTGACTACAACTATGACAACAGCTTCCGGGTGACCAGCATGCAAGCGGTCATCAACGAGACACCTTTGCCTATCGATCTCTACAGGTACGATGACGTGTCAGGCAAAACTGAGCAATTCGGTAAATTCGGGGTCATCTACTATGATATCAACCAGATTATCACCACTGCTGTCATGACCCACACTAAACATTTTGATGCCTATGGCAGGATGAAGGAGGTCCAGTATGAAATATTCCGGTCTCTCATGTACTGGATGACTGTGCAGTACGACAACATGGGTAGAGTGGTTAAGAAGGAGCTGAAGGTTGGCCCTTACGCAAACACAACTCGTTACTCATATGAATATGATGCTGATGGCCAGTTGCAGACTGTGTCTATCAATGACAAACCTCTCTGGCGTTACAGCTATGACCTAAATGGAAACCTCCATCTGTTGAGTCCAGGGAATAGTGCCCGCCTTACACCACTCAGGTATGACCTCAGGGATAGGATTACTAGACTGGGGGATGTGCAGTACAAAATGGATGAAGATGGCTTCCTGAAGCAAAGGGGCAATGATATTTTTGAGTACAATTCAGCTGGCCTGCTCATCAAAGCCTACAATAAAGCAAGTGGGTGGAGTGTGAAGTACCGCTATGATGGCCTAGGAAGGAGAGTCTCCAGCAAAACCAACCATGGCCACCACTTGCAGTTCTTCTACGCAGATCTGACCAACCCAACTAAGGTGACCCACTTGTACAACCACTCGAGCTCTGAGATCACCTCCCTGTACTATGACCTCCAGGGCCACCTCTTTGCAATGGAGCTCAGCAGCGGCGATGAATTCTACATAGCCTGCGATAACATTGGCACTCCTTTGGCTGTCTTCAGTGGGACTGGCTTAATGATCAAGCAGATACTGTACACAGCATATGGGGAGATCTATATGGACACTAATCCCAACTTCCAGATCATCATCGGCTACCATGGAGGACTGTATGACCCCCTCACGAAGCTCATCCACATGGGGCGGAGAGACTACGATGTGCTAGCGGGTCGCTGGACAAGTCCGGACCATGATATGTGGAAGCATCTGAGTAGCAATAACATAATGCCTTTCAACTTGTATATGTTCAAAAACAACAACCCCATTAGCAATTCTCAGGATATCAAATGTTACATGACAGGTAAGATATTTAAATTAATAAGCATTTTTTACAAGCTTGCCGTTGGCAAATAGGTGTCATGGTCTAACGCCAGATGGAACTAAGCCCCACACCAGAGCTGCTCAGTCACTCCTCCCAGGTGGGATGGGAAACTGAAGAAGTGAGAAAACCCATAGACAGAAATTAAGACAATTTAATAGGAAAAGCAAAAGCTGCTTGTACAAGAAAAGCAAAGCCAGGAATTCATTCTCTATTTCCCATCAGCAGGCAACCATCCCCAGGACAGCAGAGCTCTATCCCACAAAACAGTGGCTTGGGAAGACAAACCCCATCACTCCAAACGTCCTCTCCTTCCTTCTTCCTCCCCAGCTTTACATGACACCATATGGTCTGGGATATCCTTTGGGTCAGTCAGGGTCAGCTGTCTGGCTGCGTCCCCTCCCAGCTCCTTGTGCACCCCCAGCCCCCTCGCTGGTGGGGTGGGGTGAGGAGCAGAAAAGGCCTTGGCTCTGTGTGGGCACTGCTCAGCAGTAGCAAAACCATCCCTGTGTTACCAACACTTTCCAGAACAAATGCAACACACAGCCCTGCACCAGCTACTATAAAGAAATTTATCCTCACCAAAACCAGTACAATAGGTAATTCCTCTCTCAGTGCCCTGATCACCATAAGGTTTTCCATTCTTTAATTAATGGACATAAGTTTTAGATTGCCATTGGACCCCCATGTAAGGGGCATGTTTAATTCATTAGCGTAAATGGAGATTGTAATTACCAAACCTGTTTCCTTTCTCTTCTTAGGTTTTGTTCTTTTTATTTTGCTTAGAGTTTTTTATCCCCTCAGATATCTGAAGTTTAGCTGCCAATTAATGTCCTGATAACCTTTCTCTTTTTAGAGGGGCATCTCTGTTTATGCAGTTTGCCTAGAGATTTGTTTGCAACTAAACAAATGGCATACAGAATTGTTTCAACAGAATGGCAAAGCAATTCAAACATTTCATTACAGTCAGCCATTTCAGAGTGTCTACATGACTACTACACCACTAGCTATGTAGCCCAAAGTTAATCGGCCTTGCAGGGTCAACAGTGTCTACAAAAAGTCAAGAAAATAAGGTACTTTAGACTTAGAGGACAGATTTTGGCCCACAGCTACCCCAAAGCTTGATGCAATCTCTGAACTACTTCCCCTGAAACTTTGTAAAATTGCTGTAATATGAGCTCTGGGGTATTTTTACACAAAATCCTTTTGTATGTTAAATGGCCTTCCTATATACATAGAATCATAGAATCATTTTGTTTGGAAAAGACCCTAAGATTATAAAGTCCGGTTATTAACCCAGCACTACCACATCCACCACTAAACTGTCCCTAAGTGCTTCAACTACATGTCTTTTAAATCCCTTCTCAGATGGTGTCTCCACCACTGCCCTGGGCAGCCTCTTCCAGACCTTGACAACCCATTTTGTGAAGAAATGTTTCCTAAAATCCAATCTAAACCTGCCCTGGTGTAACTTGAGGTTGTTTCCTCTTCCTTGTTACCTGGGAGAACAGAGCAGTCCCCACCATATACTGCAGCCTTGTTTCAGGCAGTTGTAGAGAGCAATAAGGTCCCTCCTGAGCCTCCTTTTCTCCAGGCTAAGCACCCCCAGCTTGCTCAGCTGCTCCTCATCAGACATGTACTTCAGACCCTTCCTCAGCTCCACTGCCCTTCTCTGGACACGCTCCAGCACCTCCATTTCCTTCTTGTACTGAGGGGCCCAAAACTGAACAGGATTGAAGGTGTGCCTCACCAGTGCCCTGTACAGGGGGACAGTCAATTCCCTGGTCATGCTGGCCACGCTATTGCTGGTACTGCCCAGGATGGCACTGTCCTTCTTGGCCATCTGATTACACTTGAATGTTTGCTGCCATCCCCTGCCTGTACTGAGATGGCAACCTGAAGGACCTCACTAGCAAATTGTCCCTCTACCATTGGTGTGCTGCCCCCAGTTTAATCTCCAGTCAGCTTTGTTTTATCCCCTTTCTCTAGTCTCAAACCTAGTTTCATACTGTGTGCAACAGTGGTAGCAATGAGGAGAGTTTGAGAAGACTTTTTGGTGGCACTCTTTTCTAGATACTTCCCATTGAAAAGCCAAGTGCCACAATCACACATCAAATGTGCATACTTCTTAAGGAGATAGAAATTTTTAAATTCTCCTGCTGCATCTATCACAACCTTCCCAAATTCAACAATAATTGCATTCCCCTGAGTTACAAGATCTGCTTAATAGCAAATAAATGTTACAAAGTAAAAATCTTGGGTTATCTATCCTACTTGTTTTTCTAGCCATTAGGATTTGTGCTTTCAGGTTCTTCTGCAATAATCATAAGGATTAGATCATGGGGTTTTTTTCATGAAAAGTTGTTTTCTCCAGAGCTGAGAAGATGATGCCATGAGGGAAGTAAATATGTCAAAAATGCAGGCTAAGATCCTGTATGTTGCTATCACTCTGATAATAAAGGCTGGAAGGGAATACCTCAGGATAACTTTTCCTATCAGAAAATGCTTATTTGTCAAACTGAATTTGTTTATGGGGGAGGGTTGAGCTTGAGAGATTTCTCAGGAGAAGCATAAACAGCTATCAAAATTGTCTAAATGACAAATTCCAGAATGTCCTTAAACAAAAATGGATTTTGGATTTTCAGCTTTCTCAAGTTAAGTGTAAACTAGTGATTGAAAACCGGAAAAGACAAATAAGGAATCAAAATCAACATGGAGTTTAATTTAGAAGTTAATTGGAAATTTTTGGTCTGAACAGATCTAGTTTTTGAATTGTTGCTTTGTGGCATATTGACAGATTTTTGTTTTCCTGCTCAAGTTAAGGAAGGACAGAATATTTTTTTCTAGCCCTGTGTTAGAACAGGTGCACAGCTTCCCACACAACTCTGACAGTAAAATCAAGATGTCAAAAACTGATACACTAATATTTTATATGCAGCAAATATTTTTTTTCCGCAGCCTTATAAGTTCTATTTTTAGTTTTTCAAGAATACAGAGCACAAATACATTTTTCAAGTTTCTCCTCCCCCAGTGCATAGAAGAATCAGGCCATGCTATGGGATGAGTGCTGTGACATGAGGCTGCTGCACCAGCACTTTTTTGCTCAGGCTTCCAGGCACCTTGTGGACAGGACCCATGATAAGACTGTCCTTGTCATCACAACCAAATCTGCCCAGATCTGGACACAGGGAACACCTCTCTGTCCCTGCATTCCCACACTGGGACCTGTTTGTCCTTAGGGGAGCTCAGTGCCCAGGACATGGGTGACCAGCACATGCTTTGGTCCACAATGATGAGGTCTCTGAGCTTAAAGAAATTGAAGGTATGTGGAGGGGAGAGCAGGAGAAGCAGGTATTTATATTTTTCAAGGCCCATTGTTAAACATGAATATTTTAGTGATTGTACACTTCATGGCACAGAGCTTTGCTGCCAGCTTCAGCAATCCTGATGGATTGAACTGACATTTCCATTACATGTGTCTGCATTAAGCACTCTTTTTCTTTGCCCTCAAATGAATTTACTGTGAAATGTGTTGGCAGGGTTACTGTAGCTGAAAAAAACCTCTGTGATGTGAAATGTACTTTTCTGTCAAAAAAGTTGTCACTGCCTCCTGGCAAATTAGTATTTTCCCCTCTGTTTTCTCAGCTCCATACCTTCCTCTCATGGTTTCAGGTTGTTTGTTTTGGTGGTTTTTTGTTCTGGGTATTCCAACACCTCTCCCAAAAAAGAACAAACTCCTGTTGCAAATGCTTTGGAAGTCAGTTTTCTGGGAAGTATTAAAAAAAAACCTGTATTGGATATTTCCAGACATGTTACATATTTTTCAACAGTTCAGCATCCATGCTCTGTATTCTTTCTAGCATTTTTGAAGTGCTTGGGAAATTATTCCTGCACCAATGCTGACCTTCACTGTTTTACTTTGTTCTCCTGACCACCTGGTCCACAATATGTACATCAAAGCTCTTCATTTGAGATAAGAAGGATTTGGAGGCAGGCTGTCTTAGCACTAGGCAACAAAATAATCAAATGAGCCTTTTCATTTCTCTCATACCCCCCTAGCCTCTCTGTTTCAAAGACACTCCAAAAACAATCTGTACATTGAGTGAACAGAAGTGTTTTTATTACAGAAATCCTCCCTCTTCCACATGGATTGTCGCAAGGGCTTTTTGGACATCTGCCCAATCGCAACATTTTGGCCTGTAGGAAAACAAGCAACAGATAGTGTGTTTGTTTGGCTCCTCATTCTCCAGTCATCTGGAACGGCATTTTTTGCCACTTGCATCCATAATTTCTTTTCCAACCAGTTCTTCAAAACATTAATTTAGGCTCATGGGAATAAAGAAAAAATATTCAAAGATGCATATTTTATTATTTAATTTTTTTTCTGTCTTCAGATGGTTTCAACAACACTTATTGAGCTTAGCAAAATGAAAGTCAAGCCTTTGCACTTCCAGCTTGAAGCAGAGCAATCACCAAGAAAAATTCCAGTTACATCCAGACACTTAAGACTCCTGGGAGCTAATATTAGTTAAACTTCCCCTTCATACATTTTTTTGCCTTGCAATTGCTATCATGTGCCAAATCCACACCATATTGCTCAGGGATTGTAGCAGGTGTGTCCTCTGGAGCTAAATGAAGGCTCATCAAATGCTCTGAAGTGAGGGAGGGAGTGATGCTAATCCCAAGCAGATCTAGGAGTTACCTAACCTCATAATTTTTTCCTCCAGCAGATTAACTTTTGCCTGCTATTCCTAATAGCTGTGCAAACAAAAATCAAGGAAGACTTTAAAATATACTGGCAAGTAAATGCAGGAATGATGTCCCAAATGGCTGGTTTTCCATCACATTCTCTTTTGTGCTAGTGGTCCCTCTTCTGTATAAGACAATAATTTATCACTGGTAGCCACTAGTTTTCTCACCATTCATGGACTTTTTTAAAGGTGTTTATAAAAAGTACCCAAGCAAAATACCTCTCGTGTCTGTACACTTATTTTCACTATAATGTACCTTGCAGGTAGTATGAAGTCTAATTATAAATACCACTGTAAAAGATGATGTGACTTTACACTGGTTTAATACTCAAACTGCAGCTTCTTATGAAAGATGCCAGGAAACTCTGGACTGAGGTGGAAATCCATGGAAAAAGCAGTGTATATGTCCAGAGCCTCTTCTGTGGGCACCAGCTAAATGCCTGAGCTGTCCATCCTGGATATCCTGGTATTCTGGTACATAGCTCTAAATTTAGTCTTCAGCCTACAGGCCCTTTGAGAGTCCTCAGGGATAGAAGTATTGGGGCTGAGGTGTTCCGAGATGACTGTAAGAGTGGATAACACTACCCACTTGGCTGGAGCATCTCAGCCTCCAGGTGTGTTGCTGTTGCTGTACTTCTGCACACCTTCAAACAGTGCTTGGTTTCTGCTGATGAAGGGCAGACATGAAGCTGGCTTTGATTTGGGCCATTTGCTCACTGCCAACGTTTCTGTTTCAGAGCTGGGAAAGAACAGGATTTGGCTCTGGCTGGAGGTGGAAAGGCCAGATTTTGGCACATGGCTCATTGTAGGACCATTAAGATTTCTGCTTTTCACACAAAGCAGAAGCTCATCATTTTGTCCAGACTGCTGCAGTGCCAGCCACTGTGGCATCCGCCTGTGGGCCCTCTCCTGGGCAATCCTGCTTGAGAGATCAGATAATCTTATTTATGTTTCTCTTCCCTTGCAGATGTCAACAGTTGGCTGCTCACCTTTGGGTTCCAGCTGCACAATGTCATCCCCGGCTACCCCAAGCCAGACATGGATGCCATGGAGCCATCCTATGAGCTAATCCACACACAGATGAAAACCCAAGAATGGGACAATAGCAAGGTGATTCATGTAACTCCATACTGTATCTCATGCCCTTATCAGCAAACCACCCATTTGCAATGTTGGTTGAAAAAGCTCTACCAGCATGTTGTGAGAGGAAGAGCAAGTCAAACCCCATTCCAGTATTGAAATCTGACCAAATAATCACATATTAAGTTCCCTAATGTAATGGGGCTTTTTCCTGTGATATTTTCTGGTGGTTGCTCAGTGAAGTGGTGTGTTACTGTTTCTTTCTTTCATTGTCACATATTGCAGGCTAAATTCAAGGCCTTTGTACCCAGGATTTTTAGAAGTTAAAAAAAAGTGAATCTTGATAGAGAATTGGTTTATAAAGTTTGGGGGGTTTTGTTCTAGAAACCTATTCATTTTGGTTTAAAATATCTTAAACAAGAAGTCACACTACTTGCATAGGAAGTTCTTTTGTATTGCAGAGAGTCTTTCCAGAAAGAATTTTTTTATTATATTAAACTTTCATTTTACCTGACCAGGTTAAATCCCATGTAACTGTGTCCTGCTTTTAAAAACAGGCTTGTTTCCCAAGGCATTTTGGTAGATGCTGGTGCAAAATTCAGTGATAAAATTGGCAATAAAAAGGCTTTTACAGCCTAATCATTTCCCCATCTTCCTATTGGTACTTACTCAACTGAAAGACAGAGGCAGCACTGTTAAAAGTTAGAACACAGGGTCAGGATTAGAGAGCCCTAGGTTAAGTCCCAGCCCTACTGCTTATCAGTGTATGACCTTGAAAGTCACTTACCTCTCAGGATTCTCTTCCATTTCATAGCCTGATTGTATTCTGGGGAGGCTTTCATCTGTTTAGTCTGAATCCTCTTTAGTCTGAACTCCCACTTGCTGTTGCTGGTTGTTTGAACATTGCAAGAGCAGTGAGGCACCAACATGACTGGGGAGATCAGGACATGCTCTCCACATTTCTGCTAATAATATGATAACAGTAGGCAATGGAATTGATTCCATCTGCCCTCCTAGCCTCTCTACCTATGGCTTCACTGAAATCTTGATGACCTGCTGCAAGATTCTTGAGGTATGCATCTTAAACCAGGAGGTCACGTTTCCTGAACCACAAAAGGTATCAGTCAAAGGTACAAACAAATTACTGTAGATTGATAGTAGTCAAATGTCAGTCCATCATTGGTACTCAGCCTCACAGCCGTGCTGAAGACAAGTTAAAATGCACCAGCTTCAACTTCAACAAGAAATTTATTTGAAGTGTCACTTAATAATATTGGTGGAACTAAAAAAATTACCATCGCTGGGTTGATGCTTGAAAACTTTTACAGTGCAGGAACTCAGTTGTGGTTTGGAGCACAGAGACTCCCTTTTTGTATCTTATTTCCTTGGATTAAACAATAACATGCTAATGGAAGTTATCTCTCTAATGAGAGAGACCCTCAGGATTTTTTCTCCCCTCTGCTGGGAGACAGTCTCCCTGGGCAAAGCTGTACAGGAGTAGGCAAAAAGGGAAGACTCACCCAGAGACTACACAGAAGACCATCTCTGTACTGTTATGTGCTGTAGATAATAACTCTCACAGAACCACCACAGAAATTATTATTATTGGTAATATTATATTATTGTTTTATCATTATTTCATTATGTGTATTATAGTATGTAATATATATATAACTTTTTCATGTGTATTATACTATCATTATTTGACTTATTGAATAGCCAAGTAACTTGAGTGACAGCTTGAGGTGATGACTGACCCTTGTTCGTACAGGCAGATGAACTGGAAATAAAATCAAGGAGAACCCTCCCTTCTGTCCACCTATTTTAGGTGAATCTGCTTTAATGAGCAATAAGAAGAAAAGGAAATCTCCATGGCCCACACAGATTTTTAAAAGCCAGAAGTTGCAGTGAGGGCTATGCAGGGCCCTGCTCATTAAAAGAGGGCTTTATACAGCTGTCATGCTTCCAGATGAGTCCCTTTGCACTCAGATGTTGAAAATGGAATTTAACCATTGCAGGCTGTTTCATATTCTTCCCCTGTTATGACAGCCACAAAACATGAGCATTTTTATTTCAGTCTACAGTTGCAGGATCGTGCTGTGAGAGCGAGGGTTCCTCAACGCTGTAGAGCAGGATTTCCTTGCTTTCTGTTGCACCCAGCATATTGTAGGCAGGCATACATTTGCATATTCCAAATTCATTCACATATGATGCCTGAATATATGATCCATTTTCTCCTACGCCTATCCATGCATCCAACACTGATGCTTCCATGAAGTTCTGTTCACTCCCAACCCTTCGAGGCATCAATACACACTCCCAAACACAGTCCAGTCCTCCTTGTCACTGGTTGTCTCTGTATTTATTGGTGAAGCATGTAGAAGAAAATAAAAACTTTTGAAAATTTCACATAGGAAGTGACAAAATTAAACCAAGGTAAATGAAAGCACAGGAAACATTTTCAGTTAATAAGACTGATCAAACTGTAAAATGGTATTGCAGAGCATACAGAGTAAGCTCTACATCTTTTATCATTTAAAAGTAGCCGGGACAAGGCATTGATCACTGAATGATGTACCACAACTTTCTCATCTCCATGTCTTCTGATTCCTAATTTCTCTGGGTCACTTACCTCCTTGTGATAGACAAAAGTATATTTGAGCTACTCCACTAGCATTGCTGATAAAAGTTGGCCCAGCAGAATAAGTCTGTTCTTTTATCAGAGAGAAACAACTAGCAGGAGCACAATAACAATGCAACTAACACCCATAAATGGCTGCTTCATCCCTCTTCAGAGTGCATAACCAGAGGGCTCTAGCATCTCCTTCCAAAACATTTTTGGTATTCGCCTTGCCAGTCTGGAAGACAGGAGAGATAATTCTGACTTTGAGCATCCGCCACCTCAGAAACAGCCAGCATGTCATAAGCCTTGCACTAACCCCCTAAAGCTCTGAAGTGACATTTAAAATCCAATACTCCATTGTGCAGCACTTCCCCCTCCTCCCCACGACTGTGAAGCTGTCACTAAATTGTTTGTTGAACAAGTTCAGTGTTATTGGCCACTGGGGGACTCTGGGTGACCTCTGGCATATTGTGGAACTGCGGCACCTGAATCCAATTTCTCTTCTGTTTTTTTGTTGGTTGTTTTTTTTTTTCTCCCCTTCCTTGTTTTGTCTAGTTGAGCTGTCAGGTAATTGTTGGAGCCAGAACAACTCTGTTTCCAGGGAGGGGTGTTTTGGAGTCAGCACTTGTATCATTATCTACATCCTGTTATAACTACCATTCTCTCCATCCCATGGGCACTGTCTCCAGGAAGGGTCCTGTTTTCTGCAGTGCCTGTTACAGGCTTTGCTGGAGAAGTAGTTTTTGGCATCCCCTCTGGAGCAGCATTTTAAAGGCAAGGGCTGCTCTGGGATGCTCAGCCAGGACGTGAGCTATAAGGCTGTGCTTTCTGGCAGAGCTTCTTCCAAGGACAGTCTGTTTCAGGGATTGGCTCTGCCAGTGTTCATCATTCAGGGAAGGTATTCTGACATTGCAGTTGCTTTGGCCTGGGCTTGGACTGCCACACTGTCTGCATGTCTGTCCATCAGCTCCCAGTTATGTTTTACAAATGCAGTGGTCAGTTTTCGAAGAATCCAATGCAGGGAAAAGAGTTGAAGTCTCAAAAACATTAAGCTCTTGGGGCTTTATGAAAATAGATGAGAAATCTATAAAGTGATGAGCAAGAGGAAGAGGCAAATCCTCTTACTTCTCCACACTTGAAATCTGCTTAATGAACTCAACCTCGTTATCCCCATACAGTCATATGCAGTGGTGGGGTAGAGACCTGCCCTCTAAGCCCGAGTTAGTGCTCCTGTTTGGCTCATTCCCAGCCAGCCAGCATCCAGAGCACTGGCCTTGATGGCCCACGGCTCACCTCTGCTGCCCCACACGTCACCTCTTGGAAACCCAAGAGCCCGCAGTGCAGCCATGCTGGTGGGCACATCCAAACAGAGACTTGTCTCCAGGTTATGGCCACATGGAATATAGGGAGGAGCTGATGGCTGAACAATGGCTTTGTTAACAGAGAGCTACAAGGTAAATAAAAAGAGGGCTTATAAAAAAGAGGGAGAGCAACTTTTTGCACTGGCAAATAGGGATAGGTCAAAGGGGAACAGTTTTTAATTAAAACAGTAGAGGTATAGATTAGATGTTAGGAAAAATTCTGTACCCAGAGAGCAGTGAGGCACTGGCACAGGTTGCCCAGACAAGTTGTGGATACCCCATCCCTGAGATTGTTCAAGGCCAGGTTGGATGGGGCTTTGGGCAGCCTGGTCTAGTGGGAGCATCCTGGTGGGAGGGTTAGAAGAAGATCATCTTTTAGGTCCCTTACAGACCAAGCCTTTCTGTGATTCTGTGATAGATAGGAAGGAGTTAAAAATGAATCATATATCAGAGAAATAACTTCCAAACCTATTGGAAAAAGTGGCTTTCTGCATTGTAAGCCATATGGTGGTAAGAGAAACACCTATCTGTCTATAATGGCACAAGGATAGAAAGAAACTTGGAAACATGTTCACGTATTTCACATCTTGGATCCTTGATGGGAAATTAAAGCTTTCAGTCTCACACTGGAAGGCGGTATTTAAAAACAACAGATGATAGGATCTGGCAATGGTATTTCAAATCCTCAAGAGGTGCTGGTAAAATGCAAGAGGCTATTCAGAGATCCTGGTAATGTGCTGCTCTCCTGAGCTTTGTGCAGCAGAGAACAAATGATGAAGGTCGTTCTCTTCTCTCCAAAGGGTTGTTACTAGATAAAGTGAAATGTCACCTAAGGACATCTGATTAAAAAAGACTGTGAGAAAAAACAAATCCAGCATATTTGTCACTCACATCGAGCAACAAATATTGAAATAAAATAGCGATAAATTCCCTTCTTTCGTCTGTAAAACCGGTTTATAGATGCCTTGGTTTACAGTTGCTAAAAGCAGTAGCAATTTTTAGAGAATAGCACATGCCACTGCAGCTTTGGATGGAAATTTTTTGTTTCTTTTCCTTGCCAGTTCATTGAAATGAGTTCTAAGATTGAACAGAAATGGTAATTTTAAAGTCAGGGATACATTGCTTCTTTGAACTACTACAATCTGTTTGCCTCCACCCTCTTTATATTCACAGCACAGCATACACGCTGGCTGTGCTCTGGTTTGCTTGAATTTGTTGGTTGGGGTTTTTTTTCTGTTGGATGTGTTTGCTTTTCCTTTTAACAGAATGCTGTTCCCAAATACATTCTTTTATCAAAGAAATGCACTCAAAAAGTCATTTCAAAGTCATCCTGGGCTTGTTTTCAAGGTAACAGAGATGCATTTGGTTATTGAATTTGTTGATAGCTAATAGTTAAGTTTGAGCAACCTGGTGTAGTGGAAGTTGCCCCAGCCTGTGGCAGGAGGTTTGGAAGTAGATGGTCTTTAAGGTTCCTTCCAGCCCAAACCAGTCTGTGATTTTAAGTGATGGTGAATGTTCAGCATTACAGCTTTACACATCTCATTTCCTACTTCCTTATGTGAAAAAAAGGTGGGGAGAGCCCAGAAGTAACCAGTCCTCAATAGAAAACCCTTTTTTGATTGTGCTCTTGTTCTTGATTAAGACACCTGAAGGTAGGTCTCTGCCTGTGAATTTTGATATTATGGTGGTGTCCGGATCCACTGGTTTGTTGGGGCAACCTAATTTGGAGACATCAATAGAGGATCTTTACCTAATAATTTGCTCATAATCGAGAACATACTGGAGTTCCTGCAGCTCATCAAGAATAAGGTGATGAAGACAAAATTGAAGGGGAACAGGGGCAATTTCTGATGGGAATTATTCGTCCATGCCCAGTACTGCCTGACCTCCCCGAGCTCCCTTCTCCAAGGTGATAATCAGTAGATGGTGCAATTAATTCCAGGGACTCTTTATCACTCCCCTGCTGGTAAACAAGGTGATGTATATGTATATGGTGATACATAAGTGATCACAGGACATAGCAGTGTAGCCAGAAGACCTGATTTACATCCTTGAGTGAGCAGTGATTTGGTATGAGTGCTGAGAGATGCCTTTTCCCATCACTGGTAAATGTTGCTGAGGCAAGTTGGAAAGGCAGCATGACATACAAAGTGGCTAAGGGACCACCTGGAGTCAACCCATATGAGATACACCTGAGAAGAACTCTCCATTTCAACTTCTTTGAAGAGGAAGTAGCTAATTACCAAGGCTATGCAGTGTGCACTTGTTTAGAACAGTAAGTGTTTTATGAAGCCTAGAAGACTAATTGTTCCATGTCCATCATCACTGACATCTACATTAATTACGTCCATTTTTTGCATAATTAGAGCACTTGTGCAATTGGCAGAGAAGCTGGGCTCGGCTCCCTACCAGTCTGTTAATTATATTGCTCTCTAGGGGACGTGTGAGATGCCCCACAGGCAGGATGGAGAAAACCAGAAAGAGCTCCTTTTTCATAGGAAACTGGTTCCTGCTCCACCTGCTATGCTGTCAATCAAAAAGGGAAACAGAGAAGGTACACCAGCCTGCTCAGCACTTTGAACAAAAGTAATTTCTGGGAATTTTAATGTTTTACAACCTAAAATGTGCTTTTGAAGTTGTATTCCTCTATTCCCTTATAGATTTCCCTTTTAACAGTCAAAACTGCTCATAACTTCTTAGTAAGTGGCAATGTGGCAATGCTCAATCCCTTTTTTTTTTTTTTTTAATACTTTATGACTCTTCCCTGGAAATGGCTGCTGGAATTTATAAAGTTAGAAAGTTTTTAAGAAATGGTTAAAAAAAAAGTATAGGCCTCAGAGTGATTTTATGCCTTAGAATGCCGCCAGAAGGGTTTCAGCAGATATATTTTTACCCCAATTAGCTTCAGCAGTGGCATTGAGACAATTAGATTGAGTTAGATGCTGGCTGAGCAAACAAGCTAATGCCACATCCTCTGCAATCAGTGATATGTTAACCAATTTTGATAGTATTAGACATGCTGCTCTTCAAAACAGAGCAGCCATTGATTTTCTTTTACTAGCACAAAAGCATAGTTGTAAAGAATTTGAAAGATTGTGTTGTATGAATTTGTCTGATCATTCTGAATCCATTCACAAAAGCATTCAAAAATTGAAGAATCTGACAGCCCAAATTAAAGAAGATAGAAGTTCCTAGCTAAATTATTGGTTTCAAAATTAGAGTTTTGCACCTTAGCTAAAGCAACTTTGCAAGATAAGTCTTTACGTATTAAGTGTTCTAATACTAATATTGATAGTAGTACCTTGTATACTTTGTTGTGTTTAGCGAATGATGAACAAGTCCGAGAAGTTTTTGTCATACAGGCAAGAGAGTTAAGAAGTAGAAGCACAGAGAGTGTTCGAAATCTCACGAAAGCAGTAGACGAAAGTATAAACGTGAACGAAAGTTTTGAATGAAGGCCTTGGAATTGACCAGAGTTTTTCGAACAATGACTTGTGACTGTTGCCAAACGTGATTCATATCTCTTTCAAAGATTGAGCCTTCACAGCATTAAGTTGCTGTGCCATAATATAGCAATGCTTCAGTTTAGTGCAAATAAGTCTCCAACAGATAATAAGCAGAAATTTTGCAATAGAGCTATGAAACGCAAGTAGCAAGCGACAAGAAAATAAAAGCTTCTAAGTCAAACAGAGAGGGGGAAATGCTGGAATCCATAAAGTTAGAAAGTTTTTAAGAAATGGTTAAAAAGAAAGTATAGGCCTCAGGTTGAAGTTTTGTTAGCATTGCAGATACAGCAGAAAAGTTTCCCAAGCAAGCAGAAAGTTTCCCAAGCAGTAGAGCATGCGTGACAAATAACAATAGGCCTCTGTAGAATTGGCTTTAAGATGGCAACAAAGTTATTTAATGTATATCTTTAGAAGGTTAGCATGAATAGAGCTCTGTTCTTTGTCTCTTATGAACCAGTCTTTGTTTTAACTACCATTACGTGTGTTTTATAAGATTGGATAGAATGCTTGTCAATATGTGTTGTTCTATGTATGATTGGCTGAAATCTAGACTTGAGATGGTTTTATGTCATTCTGTATCACCCCACCTTCTCTGGGCATTCTCTGTGGATCAGCAAGCTGTTAACATCATGTCTCCATTGAATGTCTTGAGACTGATGTGCTGGAAATAAAAGCAAAAAGCTCTTCACTGGTCTAGTTTTGTCCAGTGTTGTCCATATTTGGACGTAACTGCCACAGCAAGTGGATTCCTTTTTTAAAATGTGGGTTCCTGACACAATTGGACCTCTATCTACCCTTTGACCCCATAATGGCCACCATGGAAATTAGGTTTTATTTCACTTCCCTTGTTATATTACAACTCTTGTGTGAGAGGTCCACACTAAAATGCCTGCATCATCTGAATTGTCTTCTTGCACCCAGGATGTGAATCTCTAGTTCATGGACAGTTTAGGGCAATATCCTTCATGGGTGTTTAATTTCCTCGAAATAATTGGAATGGAGTAAACTTTGTAGCCTATTTTTAATCCTGTGTGTCATTACATTATTGAACTGAGCCGTTGGCAGTGCCAGGAGAGTTTTGTCATAGAATCCTCTTGCTTTTGTGAAATTTGAGCAAATAATTGTTCGTGAACAGGAGTCTGTAAGTCAGCACTGCCATGAATTGATGGGAGCATTTCCAGAACATTCTGCAGTAATGATGAGCTGCTGACTCACTGTGTGCTTGCTCCATTATACCCTAACAGCAAAAGTGCCTTTGTATTGCACTGGACTGCAAATGATCTGGGCTGTTGTCTCTCAATTTTTGCTTCAAAATAAGCTAAAACTTGAGCATCAGGTGTGGTTGGCTTTAACTCAGGGAGCCTTGCAAATTGTAGGGGGTTTCCAGGAAATAAGTTTTAGATATAATGCCTTCCTTGAGTTTTGAACAACCTGCTTTAGGCAGGCTGAAATGGAATATCAAGAGGTTATGGCCACTCTGAGGGTCATACAGGTCATGCGGGGCAAGGAGCACAAGGAGTTACAATGTGGAGTTAAAATAGAAGAAACTTTTAGAAATACTTCCACGTTTCACAGAAAAGCTGAAAGCATTTGGTAAAGCATCATGGCCACAAGACAAATTGTTTCTTATATGCAGAAGAACACTGAAACACAACCTAATTATGCATCCAAACTCAACGCCCACACCACTGAGGCAAAAAAATAATTTTCTACCTTTACATCCTTCAGTCTGTGAGATTTAATACAGTTCAGGTTTCAGAAACAATGAGCATTAGGAGGGGACAACATTTCTCTCCCATGAAAGGGAATTAAAATTTTGAAAAAATGTGATAAGGGGGAAAAAATAATGGAGCTCTTCATTACATGTCTCCAGTATGTTCTCCTGCTCTCCAGCATCCTAATAATGCTTTTGGGTCATCAGATTTCTCTTTCTAATATGTCATTCTCTTCTTTCTCTCCCTGCTCAGTCCATTTTGGGGGTCCAGTGTGAAGTGCAGAAGCAGCTGAAGGCTTTTGTCACCCTGGAGCGCTTTGAACAGATCTACAGCTCCAGCATCGCTGGATGCCGGCACGTCAAGAAGAACAAGAACTTTGCTTCTGGAGGCTCCATCTTTGGCAAGGGCGTCAAGTTCGCCATGAAAGACGGGCGCGTGGCCACGGACATCATCAGCGTGGCCAATGAGGATGGACGGAGGATCGCAGCCATCCTGAACAATGCCCACTACCTGGAGAACTTGCACTTCACCATCGACGGGGTGGACACACACTATTTCATCAAGCAGGGGCCGTCGGAGGGCGACCTGTCCATCCTGGGCCTCAGCGGCGGGCGGAGGACCCTGGAGAACGGCGTGAATGTGACAGTGTCCCAGATCAACACAGTGCTGAGTGGGAGGACTAGACGCTACACGGACATCCAGCTCCAGTACGGTGCACTGTGTCTAAACACGCGCTACGGGACCACCTTGGACGAGGAGAAGGCACGCGTCCTGGAGCTGGCCCGACAGCGCGCCGTCACCCAAGCTTGGTCCCGGGAACAGCAGAGACTGCGGGATGGGGAGGAGGGTATTCGCTCGTGGACAGAAGGGGAGAAGCAACAAGTGCTAAACACGGGCCGGGTACAGGGCTACGATGGCTATTTTGTGATCTCAGTGGAGCAGTACCCTGAACTCTCAGACAGCGCCAACAACATCCACTTCATGAGACAGAGCGAAATGGGCAGAAGGTGACAGAGAGGGTCAATGCGGTGACTTCTTGCCAAAGACAGCTACTCTTTTGTGGCCACTTACCTGACTGTGTTGTACTCAATCCTTTTTCTAAACTGAACAAGGTGGGGTGGGAGGAAAATAGAAAGAGAAGGAATAATACGGTTGCACTGTAACTCATGCAACATACTTTTTTCCTGCTTTAATTTGGCCTTCATGCGTTTTTTGCAATGAACAAAAGGTATATTTTGCCGTAGTGTGATCACAGTGAAATTTACTGTCTCTTGTCCTTTTTTCTGTTTGTTTGTTTTGGGTTTTTTTGTTTCTTTTCCCCCTCTTTGTGAGGAATTTGAAGTGGGGAGTCGTCAACGTAAGTCCTTAGGTGTAAGTGCGAAATGGGTGTCTGTGCTAACTTGTGTCATCCTAACCCTTTCTGATTTGGGGCAGGGACATAGCCTTCCACCTGGAGCAGGGGGAGCCCACGGCATGCCAGAGAGCTCTTCCCAGAAAGAAAGGAGATGGAAGACAACGCTGAGTCTGATACTCTGAAAGTGACCGTCCAAATCATGTGCCTCAAAAGGGACCTTACAAGTAGTTTTCACGTTTCACTTGGGACATAAAGTGTTTCTTTGGGGGCTCCTGCTGAGCAGAAGTAGATTATAGAGGCAAAGGAACTGATTATATTACCTTGCAAGATGATTCTCTTCCTTCCTGAACTGGAATAAAAAAAGAGAAAAAATTGGTCTTTTTTCATTATGAGAGTAGATACTTTTTGGGGTTTTTTGTGTGTGCGCAAATCCTGGTTTTAGTTAAATAACCTAGCAAAAGCCAAGAAAAGGGACTCCTGCTCTATTGAGAAAAGCTAAAATAAATCCTCTCTCATACGTAGAGCTGTTCTATAGGTGGATTTAATGCACCCATGTTGTACATTTGCTAATGGCATAACTTCATTAAATGTATAGTGTTTCAGTACATGAGGCTACGTGTTTAACAGTCCACTGTGCTGTATCTGATAAAACCAGTTAATTTCTAGGAAGCTGATTTGAATTTAAAAGTAGTTATAGTATCCCAGTGACATACCACTGAAAATTAGAGCCAAACCCTGCTTTTCCTGATTCTGGAGCTTGTATTTATTGGCTGGGAAATGCAGTTTGGAGTAGCATGCTGGCAAGTCGTTTATGACTATGGCAGATAAATGTCTCCTGGGGACTTTGGCAGCAGGGATTTTAAAATGTTTAATAAGTAGCAACAGCTTGTGTGTGGTGGGACAAGAAGGAGAATATGAAATCAACCCTCTCACTGTTTCTTACATGAGCTCAAATTTAATGGAGAGCCCACTTGACTGTTAGCAGTGACGAGGGGGAGGTTCAGTGGAAATGCCCACTACAGAGAGGACCAAGTGCTTTAGTAAGAAACTGCTGACAAAGTTGCTCAGCATGCTAATGTAATTTTTATTCACATAACCTCTGTGCTCTGGTATTTGGAAGAGTCCTTGAAATTCAAGGGAGCAAGGAGATGAGCTCAGCATCCTCTTCCCCGCCTGAAACAGTCCTGTGCTGTTCCTGCAGGCGGAAGTGTTACCCACCTCTCAATGGAGCTCTGGCTGGAGGTGGCCAACCCTGGTCCTAGATAGATGTCTCTATCACACTGATGCCTGCATATGTACTGACTGTAAGAGCTCTCTTGTGTCTCTCTGGGAACAGCTCAGCCCTGATTTTTTCTTTTTTTTTTTTAATTCCATCCACTTTGGCTTTTCCCGGTTCTGCAGAGAGATAACCCAAGACAACTCCATGCCAAGGCTGTTTCCTTACTCAGAGTCCTACAATGCACCTGTGTACTCAGAGGCAGCTCTTCTGCACTCATGCCACTACCACTGCCATCCTCCAACACAGACTGGCACCCCTCTGCAGGATCTGAGCCCCAGATACAGCGGGGGTGTGTGTTGGCCATGCAGTCCTCGAGCAGTGAAACATTGGCAGCCCCGGTGCTCTCACGGCTTCTCCATAGAAGCCGGCTGCCAGCTCCGTCTGCCTTGCCTGTCTGTTCCCGGGTGCTTGCCAGGAGGAAGGTGATGGGATGGAAATTCCCCTAACAGACTGTTCCTCCTCCATTTCCGAATCCCTAATACCTTTGGCTGTGTGGCAATGACCAATGTTATGGGTTTGATTTTCTGCTTTTCTCTCCTGCTTGCAGCAAGGGTGTTGATGCTGGTGCTGTGTCCCAGTGCTGTACTCTGAGCCACCCCTTGCAGCACACAACCTTTATTACTTTGGCAGGAGTGAACCACAGGCAGCTGGAAAGGGTATCCAGTTCTGGCAGAGCCAGGTGGGAGAAGACATGTTGGCCAGACCTGCTCCAGGCTTTTACAAGGGAGCAGTTGCTTTGGCTGCTGCCTGCCAGGGATGGTTAAAAGGCCATGGCATTCCCACCTGTATGGCTGGTATAAAGTGCTTGGCAAGCCTGGGTTGCCCTGGGGATGCACAGGTGGGGGTCAGGGGCAGTGTTAACCAAACCAGCAGTAACCACCTACTCAAAGGAAGCAGCACCTTCTTGCCAGTGCTGTCCAGCTCCCTGCTTCCCTCTCTCCAAGTCACACTAGGGACAAATCCCTCTTAAAACCTCAAACTTGTGATGGCTGTGAGTGTCTCAAACAGCATGAATGGAATGAAAAGAGACCTGCAGGAGGCAGGGTCAAAAGGTATGAACCCCTGATAAAAGACCCACAGAGCAGAGAGAGCTCATTGTGCCTCCCATTTACACTGCCCCGTTCCAAGCAGCTCCGAAGAAAAGTGATGCTTTTGTATCCACCTGCATCCATGTGTTACAATGCTAAGAGGTGCAGTGCAAGAATAAATGGGCCATTTTTCCACGGAGTCAAGAAAAGAGATTGGAGTGTAAAATATTCCTACTGGAACCCTGCCAGCCTGAGATGGCACCTCTACAGCCTTACGCAGACTCTTCAGGTTATTACATGAGCTAATGACTTTGAGGAGTTCACCCATTTTTCAAGAGTCTCCCAGTCCCTCCATGCTTGTCCAGCATGCCCAGAGCCAGGAGCCCAGAGCTCTGTGCCATGGCCAAGGCAAGACCCTCGTGTTGCATTTTTCTGCATCCTCAAGCAGCACTGGGATGTGACTACACCTGTCTGCCTGCTGGGCCCATGACAGTCTTCTCCGGGGCCTGCAGCTCGTATGGAAACTATGGACATTGTGTCAAAAGGGGGAAAAATATAGCTATAAAAATATATATATGTATATGTTGCTCCTTTCTATCAAAACAAAAATTTAATAGGGATGGCTGTCTAATACTGGGGAAAAACCTGTCCAAAGACAGCTACTACATTCCTGAATCCTCAGCGTCTGTGAAAGCTTTCCACCTCACCTAGATGGCAAAACATTTTCAGTCCTGAAGCACTAAATTTACCCATTCATTAGTGAAAAAATGCTTTTTCTACAGGAACCCAAGTGCATTTTCACTTTACTGATGGCCCTGTAGCTCCTTCCCAGCTTTTTTGTTGTCTATTTTGCCTCCCCAAGGGACCATTCTGGTTGCCTGGCCCTTCTTGCTTTGTCTATGTGCAGGCGTGAAGTAATTTAATGCTTCCATGAGAGTGGAAGGTCTTGGGTGCAAATCCCACAGCACTTAACTCCCTATCATAGGATCAGGGACTGGTTTGGGTTGGAAAGAACCTTAAAGATCATCCAGTTTCAACCACCTGCCATGGGCAGCAACACCTTTCACTAAAAGGTGAAAACCCCATCCAAGCTGGCCTTGAACCCTTCCAGGGATGGAATAGGCAGAGTTTCTCTGGGCGACCTGTGCCAGTGCCTCACCACCCTCACAGGAAATAATTTCTTCCCAATTCTTAATCTACTCTTTCTCTTTGAAGCCATGCCACATTGTCCTGTCACTCCATGCCCTTGTCAAAGTCCCTCTCCAGCTCTCTAGGAGCCCCTTAGGCACTGGACGGGTCTCTAGGGGGTTCCCAGAGTCTTCTCCAGGCTGAGCAACACTGTGAGCATCTTAGCAGCCTCCCCCAGACTTGCTCCAACAGCTCAACATCTTTCTTGTGTTGGGGCCCCCAGAGCTGGATGCAGCACTCCAGGTGGGATCTGGTTAGGGCAGAGCAGGGGGCAGAATCTCCTCCCTGGCCCTGCTGCCCACACTGCTGGTGATGCAGCCCAGGACACGTTTGGCTTTCTGAGCTGTGACTGCTCCCTGATGGGTCGTGTTGAACTTCTTGTCCATGAATACCCTCAAGTCCTTCTCCCCAGGATTAGTCTCAATCCATTCTCTGCCCAGCCTGTGTTTGTGTTTGGGATTGCCCCAGCTGAACTTCATGAGGTTCACACCGGTCCACCACTCAGGCTTGTCAAGGTCCCTCTGGATGGCATCCCTTCCCTCCAGCATGCCAACAATTGCTCTAGATGCTGTTTCAAAGGCCCATTGAAAGGTGTGGCAGACCATCTCCTGGGGAAAACGTCACTGTGCTTTAAGGTTTGATTTTTGAGAAGTCATTTTCGTTCTTGACTCCCAAAAAGAGGACTCAGCCCTCACCAAAAGGAGTTCCCCATCAAAATACAGAGGTGTAACTTCACTTACTTTCAACTCTGGTCTTGTCTCCAGTCCAAAGAGTAGTGAGAAGGATCCTGACCAAATCTCACAGCTCAGAGGAGAAAATGCAGTGCTTTGGAGCAGAGGCTGCATCTCTCAGTGAGAGCAATAAAGGGCAACAGCTCAAGTCTTCAGTAGCTGGAGCTGTTACTGAACCATGCTCCCTTTGAAGGAACGACAGTGATGTGACTTACTTGGTGTGGCATCCAAACATAAGCAGTGCCATGAGGACTCTGCAGCTGAAAAACATCCTGTGAACCCAGCCCAGAGGGAGAGGAGCAAGACCAATTAGGCATCACGAGAAATGCCACATTTGTTTCCTCTGAGATCTTTATTTTATTTTATTTTTCCCCTTTCAACTGGAGATTGGCACTTGGAAAAATCATTAAGCAGCAGTGACCGGAGGGAGTCACGCAGCTCATCATATCTTTGTCATCAGAGCTATTGATCAGAGCCACAGTGAAAATGGGCCAACAATGCTAAACAACACCAGGCGAGAGCTGATGAGATGAAGGTCATTAAGAGGCCGGTGCTTGATTCAGGTTTAGAAGACACAGATGACTGGGAGCAGTCCCTGAGACACCATTTGGCCGTAACTTAGGAACAGTGAGGGATTTCTGTAATATATCTGTAGTTGCTTTATTGAGTGTAGGGACTGGCATGAAATTCTGCTCAGTCTATTATACAGACAGTGTAACCAGAATAAATCAAAATTGTTAAAAAAAAAAAATCTAATAAAGTACTTTTTCAGCTGTGACTTGTAAGTGTCACCATGATGGATGGCAGCGCAATCCATTATGCAAAGACAAGGCTCTTAACATGAAATTTTAGAATTCAATTTTACGATTTACAGAGAGGGCCCCCCTCGTATTTACGGCACAGCAGTCTGTTTTGATTCAATCTCGGCGTAATTGAAACCAGGGCCAGGGATCATGGTTAGTCCTGCGGCTGCTTTTTAAAAGGGGAGGAGAAACGACTGCCTGTAACATTAATAATGGAGCTAGGGAGATCGCTTTGCTTGTTAAATCTTACTCAGTTTATCTCCTCGCCCTGGTGGCACTGCCAGACCTGGTGAATATGAACACTGTGCCTCCACGCCAGAGATGAATTTGATGGGATAAAGTCTGGCTGCCATGTGGCCAGCAGCATCCTCCATCCCACGGTGAGCATGGCCTGGGGCATTTTTGCTCCTGTTGCTACAGTCCTCCACAGGACAAGCTAGTTTTTCAAGTACCTCTTTTTATTATAATCACTCATTTTATTATGATCACTAAGTAGTCCCCCGTTACACCAAAGAATTTCCATGAGTTTTGTAAAAATAAAAAAATAACCCAAAGCCTTCTTGTGTTTGCTTTTTTTTATTTTTTGGTTTATTTGTTTTGGGTTGGTTTTTTTTCATCTCTTGAAAATATTTAAATAAAATTACTTGCGACTGTAGAGCAAACTTTAAACAGACACCTTGGGGGCACGGAGGGCCCTGTCCAGCACCCCCCTTCTCCCTCCTGGATGAAGGGCCATTGCACGTCCTGGGGGCCATTTCCTGTGGCAATTTTCCATCCTCTGCCACCCCAGTCAAAAACAACCCAGCCCACCCTAGGGAAATCTGTGTTTCTTTTGTACTCTCCTTTAATTACAATAAAACTTTGTGTTCCTGACCAAGTGTTACATAGCTCAGCTGTTAACTCCCATTCCAGAGGTCAGTGCTTTCCGGGGAGCATAGAAAATGACAAATTAAAATTAACTAAAAAAAATATATACATATATATATAATTTTTTTTCCTTAGACATGGAAATTGTTCAAGCAAACACTAAAACTTTCAAAAAAGAAAAATAAAATGTTTGGACAGTTCATAGATATTGTTGAAATAACCAATCAAAGAATCACACTTTTCTATAAAGTAAAATGTTTATTTTGTGAGAGGACTTCTAATGCAGCTCCAGCCGAGAAGAGGACTTTGTATCAAAGCTGCATCTGTAAGCCCAGCACTGAAGACTCTTGTCATTACCCTGTGTAATAATTTTCCTGAAGTCTGGAACTAATTTTTTGAGAAATTTTTTTTTCTCGATACTTTGTGTTTCTAATACTGTATTCTTGACTGTGTAAATACAACCAGGCTGTAAATAAGTGCAGATGTAGATACCTTCTAGGAAAAAAAAAAGGAAAACAGACAGAAATGACCATGTGTAGCCTTCAGTGACAAATAAAAGAATATTTTGTGTTTAAATAGTGTTTTCTTTTTTTCTGTGAAAATGTTGGATTTCTTCACCCCAGCTGTTTGGCCCCTACATGGGAGATGCACCTGGCAAAAGAGTTGACCAAAATGTCCCCCCACTCCTGAAATTTGCACTTGAAGGTGCATTTCCCACCTGTACATAGGGTGTGGGATTGCAGGTGCCCCAAGGCTTTGCCAATCCAGGAGGTGATGCTTGGGATTCAGAGCCTCCCTCTACTGCAGGAGCCCCCATTCCAGGAGAAGGATAACGTAACTGAGAAACTACATTCTGAACTCCAAAAGATGCCTAACAAATCAGGATAGCATTGGATTCAGTGATACATCCAGCAGAAACCTGTGCATCTGATCCTCCTTCATGCAGAGGGGAAGGAGAAGCTGCTGCAGCACATTCCACAGTGACCCAGGGAAACTCCCTTGTGATTATTGGCACTGCCTGGCCCAGCCCCACTGGCAGCCTGCTCTGGTGCTTCAGGAAAAAATCCAGAGTAACTTCAGGAAACAGAGGCCAAAAACATGCATGTTCAGAAAACGTGTGGAGGGAAGCATCCTTGGTGGTCCTTGGGGAGAACCTAATGGGAAAATGAAGCATAGGACTGGGCAGTGATCACTGGAGGAGGAGCAGGGAATTGCTATCCAGCTTTACTGCCTGAGCATTGTGCTGCTCTCCAAAACCAAGTGAAATTGGGTCTTCTAGAATAAAGCCCAGTTCTGTGTGGAATCCCTCTCCTCTGGAGGTAGATGGCTGTGATAGGGGAAATAAACAGCATCTCTCTTTCTCCCTTGACACCAGGCAGAGCCACAGGAGCCAGGTGAGGCCTCTTTGCATGCACGTCTTGAGCAAGGTGAGGGGAGTCCAGCTGCTGGTCCATATTGATGCCTGCAAGGTTTCCCTGAGGTTTCTACCCTTGCTTGGCCATTCCTTGTGGAATGTTATTTATCTTCTCCACCAATATGCCTTTTCTTTCAGGGCCCTGTCCCACAGCCTTTATTTTCCAACTGCAGCTCCTCAAGCCATCCTGCAAAGCAAACGTCCCCTTGACACCAACCAAGTTCCCCCTTTGCTCTCTCTGTGCCATGCTGAGCACGATGGACTCTTGCAGCCTCATGGCACAAAGTCCATTTTCCAGCTGCTGGATAGTCTTAGTTTTTCCAACCTCTGATGTGCTTGGCCACCTTACCTTCAGCAGGATAGTTTAACTTACCTTGTGCACAGGGCAGGGTCTCGCTCCTATGCTCATCTGAGATTTTTATCTCCAGAGGAGGGCATTGTCCCCTTCTTTTTTGCCCCAGAAAGTGGCTACTGAGATAATTACACAGCAACCCTGACATCCTCCCCTGAGCCTCTGGTTTCCCATGGGTCTGGTCTGGTCTGCTTTCTCCAAATCAGATGCCTTAGTTTGCATCAGGCTGTTACTCATGTGCCTTTTCCTAAGCTGTGCTTAGCCAAGGAATTCAGATTCCCCTGTGACTGGCCATCCCTCACTTCCTGTGCCACCTGCAGTTTATCATCGAAAAGGACCCTGCCTTAAATCATTGATAATGATATTGAAATGCACTGGACCAAGGACTAATCCCCGAGGGTAGCCAAGGAAATGGCAACATGTCAAGTTGTCACCGAACTAGGTTTGTCTCTGCCTCATGTGGCTGTGCCAGATAAGACCAATGTTTTAATCAAAATATTATGGGTAGTAAATCAAGTGCTTTTGGGACAGCCACCCTGCCATGCCAGTCTGATAGGCCTGGGCAGACTTATCACATCATGTCTTTAATAGGGGCCATAGCCTGAGGACTCTGGCTTATCTTTCAGAATGCTACAAGGAGTCTCTCCAGGCTGTCAGGGTGGGAGCAAAGAAAAAAATTGTCCTGCATTCCCACAGGGAAGCAACTAAAGCCTCAACCATGGACCACACCTCATATATACTTGAAAAGTACTAAAACCAAAGAATGCTGATTCTATTTGTCTGGGAGAAGTGAACACTGGTGGAACACAAGCAGTGTGCCTTCAGGTGGGTCACCCCTCCAGGAGTCAGTGCTCAGCCTCATGACCCTTCTCAGGGCCAAAACAGTGCTGCTGGCTGGCTGGCACAGAGCATCACACGTCACATCACACAGCTCCCCTGAGCTCCCCTGAGTCCCTCCAGCACTGTCCCGCTGCAGGTGTGTGGTGTGAGGTGCTCCATGCAGTGATGAGACAGCGCGGGCAGGTAAATCCCGGCGGCAGCGCTCTCCCTTTCCCCTCCTGCACAGCACGGACAGGGCGCTGCTGCAGCCCCACCCTGGGCCAAGTCGAGGGCTGCAATCCAGTGCCCCCAATGCTTTTGGCCCTCCTCCACAAGGGTGGAGATTCAAGATACAGAAAAGCTGAGCTGCTGCTGAGAGCAGGGACAGAGACTCTTCAGCAAAGAGATGAGGTTTAAAAAATTATCTGGTCATTAATGCATCCCTTTGAAACAACTTGGCTGAGCCTTTGTCAAATCATGGCAGTTCTAGTTGGAAACAGTCATTTTTAGGTGGTGATCCTTTGCAGAGAATTTTCCAGGGCAAAGGAGCTCCTTTAAATGCAGCCTGCTGAAACGGTGACAGTCCAGGCAAGGGAATATCATGAATGATTGTGAGTTGGACGCTTTAAAAACATTTCTTGGGTTCTGTCTAAAAACCAACTCCAATCACCAACCCACTACATAAACCACAAACTTCAACACCTCCTTCTCCTCCAGCATAGTGTTTGTAAAACCACAAGCCTTCCTAAGCCCAGCCAGCATATCCTTGTCAGGATTTACTCAGAGAAGGATGGGATGGAATACAGGAACAGGGTAAGCGCCACATCCTTACTGTTAGCAGCACAGCATGCTTGGGCTTTAAAACCAGCTCATCTCCCACTCTCTGAATTAAATTAAATAGAACCACAGGCAAAACACATCTCTGAGTTTGGACTTCAACCTGCTGCATTAGTCTGCTTGAGCATCTCCAAGCCTCTCTCTCAAGGAACAATGGGGGGTTTTTTAACCCAAAGCTCAGAAAATTTTTTTATCTCAGGGTTTCTCAAGCAGGAGTCAGTGGGCAGATAATTACAGCAAGTTTATTCAGCAGAGCCACACCACCAGTGAGATGCTGCAAACCAGGGAGACCACGAGGTTGCTTTGATTTCTGCCTCCAAGAGCAAGAGATGAGAGGGATCTGTTAACTCATTGCTATGCTGTTATTTTCCATCTAGAAGACGCTCATGTCCTCCAGGAGTTTTATGCAACCAGAATCACAGAATCTTTTAGGATGCAAAAGCCTCTAAATCCAACCATTAATTGCCAAGTCCACCACTACACCATGTCCCAAGTGCCACATCATCACACATTTTGCATCCTTACAGTGGCTCCACCACTTCCCTGGACAGCTGGTTCTATTGCCTGACAAGCCTTTTGATGAAGAATTTTTGGTGAACTGCCTTGCAGCAGTGACAGTTTTGGGCCATTTCAGGAGTGTTGTTTGTACTCCTCAGGCTCTGGTGGTGGCTCAGGAAAAGGAGCCATCAGCCCACAGCAGCAAGAAGGAAGTTCCAGAAACAAGGTGGATAAGGAGGAGCACAAAGAAAAACCCAGAGTTGCACTGGACACGTGTAGAACGTTACCTGGAGGACCTCAACATGCCTGGATTTTGATCCAAGAGCCTGAAGTGGCAGCTGTAAGAGGTTAGAGTGTTCTGTCTGTCATTTTGCACATGTGCTGCTTTTGATCTAGGGCCCTCTTCTGTACATTCTTGCTTGGGTCAGCTCTGCATTGGGGCAAACAACTGGGGCAAGAGGATTCTGTGGATGGCACTGCTCTGTGTCTCCTCCACAGCCTCCCCAGTGCTCCCTTGCCTCTGGATGTCACGTCAGAAAAAGCCACCTCCAGCCTTTGATAGGGCAGCACCAAGGGAGGTGTCCTGCATGCCCATGGCCTTAGGAAACTCGGGGTTTTAGACCTGCACAGCACACAGGCACCCCAAGGTGTGCTGCTCACAGCCTGCAGCTGAAATGGAGCTGTATATTCACACAGGAATATCTGTGCATAGAGAAATAAGTGTGGCTTTTTCAGAGGAGCAGCCTCAAGATAGATTTTGATGTATTTATATGCATTTAGCAGATTCTCCATCCCTTCCTGTGCTCCCCCCCCCACTGGCACAAAGACACACTCCCATCCCTGCTCTCCTCCCTGCAGGTGCACTTTGAGCAAGCACAGCACCGTGTGATTGCTCCGTGCCCTACATCCCCAGGTCTTGTCATCTGGCAGCTTTTCTAAACACGGCTTTCTTCCTCTCAGCAATTCTGTGGGGACCTTGGGAAATGAGTGCAGCAAACATGCCCTGTCACTTCAAAGTTGGAGGGCTGACGACTCTTGAAATGCACTTTTCTACTCATCTTTTTTTTTCCTACATTCCCCTCTCATGTCTAACAATGCCATCTGTGCTGGCTCTGGCCTTGAAACTCTGCAAGAGAGTGATCAGGGTCCAAGGATGTTTTCAATATTTCCTATGATCAAGCAGGGAAAGGTAGAGACCTCTATGAAAACCCTTGGGAAGACATAAAAAGCAGTCCTGTTTTTACACTGTGCGACACAAAAGTACTTAGAGATGGCCAAATTTTTCCTCCTAAATTTAGTTTTCTAGCTCAAATATGTAGAAGAAGAACCCACTGCCACACACTCCTGTACAACCAACAAAGTGATTGAGGTCTCAGGTGGGCTGGTTGTGTCTTCTGGCCATCCCCCTGTCCACAGGACCAGCATCCTGAGGAAAGTGGATGAACTGGCTCTACAGTAAAATAAATTCAGCTGAACTTGATGGAGAAACCCAACCTTTTGAACTCAGGCTTTTCCTCTTCATCTTTTATTTTCCACTCACTCCTGGAATAAGAAATGACATGCTCCCAAGCATCCTAGCAGGAAACATGCTGTGAGGAGCTCAGCTACCAAAGCAGCCACCAGGATGAAATTGCAAAGCCAAAAATGTCTTTCAGAAAGGTCCTCATTCAGCAATGGGCTGAAGTACCCATTTCAGCCTGGGACTGCAATGAGCATCAGAGCCCCACTTGTGCTTGCTCAGACACTTGAATCTCACTTCTTCCTTTTTGCTTTCTCCAGCTCTGGCTGCTGCCTGCCTCCTTCCCCTCATGCCAGTGTCTGTGACCTTCCCGTGCCCCATTAACCCTCATTTTTCACCCATCCGTGGATTCTCAAAGACAGGAGCCCACAAAACAGCGCACCAACCCCATAATTAAGACTATTTGTTTCTTTTCTTTCCTTACAGCACCTCCTCCGTTGTGTGTTCAGACCTCATTCCTCCTTGTTTTCCCTCTTTTCTCGCTCTGCAGTGGATTTAGGCCTCGCTGGGCACACGGGGGGTGCAGCTGTGACATTTTGGGGCTGGTCAGGCTGCACGGCCTCACAGGCCCAGCCAGCACTGGACTCCAGCGCAGCAGCTGCACCCGCAGCACCCTCACCCAGCAAGGCCGGCCCGCAGCACAGCTCCTCCGCCAGCTGCCACCCAAATCCCGGCGCTGATGAAATGTTCAGGGCTGCCAGTTTCCAAGGCTTGCAGCAGCAGAAAGGGACTGGACTGGGCAACCTCCTGTGTCCAAGCTGATGAGCTGAATTTCAGCCTCCTGTTTTCAGTCCCTCCCCGGTGCAGCTGCTGCTCTGCTGAAAAAGTGGGGAAGAAAGGAGGCTGGGTAGAGCTGGAAGGGAGAGTTTGGACTTTTGGGCCAAACAGTGGTAAAAAGCTCACACAAAACCTTTAACTCTGTACAGAATGATTTGGGTTATGTTTTTAAAATTTTTTTTCTTTTACCACAAGTCCATCTTTGCAACAAAAAGGCTGTTATACAATAAAGATTTCTTTAAATACCACTTAAATATGTAAAAACACTCACTTTCATTAATCCATAAGGAAAAAAAGTAATGTTTTGATAATCCTAGAGTTTCCCTGGAAATTCTTACTGAATCTATTCAAACATGACTCAAGCTCACAAAGCATTTTGGTTGTCCTACACATCACTTTGACAAACGTGTTTGTGCTCCAAACACCATGGTTGTTACCTGTCAGCTTGTGTGTAAGGGGGATAAAATAAGAAGTTTAAAGCAATCATTTCCCTTTTAACATCTTTTCTCTTAAAAGAAACTCTTGAAGTGTTTGTCAGCCTAACTTTTGATATTTGCTCTGCCAATGGATCAGACTGCTCTGATAATAAAAATGAAATAAAATCAAAATATATGACAGCTATGGATAAATCTCCTTTTTTGAAAAAAAATTAAATACAAAAAAATAACATAGTTGAAGCCTGCAGAAAATGTCCAGTACTCCAATTACTGGAGATAAATTCTACATAGCCTGTACATTTTTTTTTAATATGAGTTTATTTTGACATGATCTATGCATTTTCAGCTGCTGGAAAGGAGAAAAAAAATCATTCCCAAGGCTATTCAAGATAAGCCATAGTTTCCTATCTCCTTTGACTGAAAATACCAATGAAACTTCTTCCAGTTATTCCCCATCTTCCTCTGGTCTCTTCTTATTAGTCTTATCATTTTAGTGCCTCCTTTGATATATAATCCCTTTATGTTGTGCAATGATAAATCAAAATAAAGTGCACCCCTGAATGATTTTATTGTTATTAAAAGGTCAGCGGTAAGAGGGTAGCATCCTATCACATATCCTAGAGAATTAATGGGAGGTGCATTAAAAAAAAAGGAGGCAGCGTGCTTCTTGAATATGTTTGAAAGCCACAGCATCCCTGCACCTGGGCTTTGTGATGGATCTTGCAACACAGGCTGCAAAGGCTACAAGAAACACGTCCCTGTCCTTTGGAGGGGCTGCAAATGTCACCCCTGGCTAATGGGAATGTTGAATTCGTAAAGAGACTGCTCGTGTGGAAGGTGATGTGTCCCCACAACCTCCCAAGTGATCGGGGCCCATTCTGCACAGCCAGATCTGCGTTATCCCCACCACAGCCCCCTGCTGCCTTGGCGGCCAGGAGATGCTGGGCATGCCTCAGGAAGGGTTGTTTTGGGACATTAAAATCTTCTTCAGAATGTTTATCACCCCCTCCCTCACACAGTCATGACGTCTGGGAGATGCATTTATTTAGCATTCATCAAGGACTTGTCAATAAGCTCTTCCCGAAAGTGTATTTAAAATAAATCGCTGTGCCTTTTCCCATCACTGGCACGAATGCGGCACTCGGATCCTGCAAGAGCTTAGCACGACGCCCAGGAGAACATCTCCCAGGGCATCAGATTTTATTCCTCTCTGTGCTTCAGGAGCAGCGATCTGAGCGCTGCCAGGTGAGGGCAGAAGGTGTCCAGCGGCGGCTGAAGACAAAAAAAGGGAAGGTAAAGAAATGCACAAGAGGCAATAGAAGGGAATAGGGAAAATGTGTGGTTCCTGACAACCTAAGAAAAAAAGTCGATTAAAAGCTCCCTCATAGTGGGGATTGGGGGAAAAAACAAACAAACAAACAAACAAACAAACAAACAAACAAACAAACAAAAAGGGTTGGATTTCCCCCCGTGAAGTTGCAAACTGCCTTTTGTGGAAAAAATAATTTAAAAAAATAGCAAAGAAAGGTTAAGTTTCTCATGATTGTACATTCTCCATTTTTTACCCAGCTCATTTAAATTTTTTTCTTCTTCTTCTTGTTTGGATGGAAGAACTGCATGGAAGAAATCAATAACCAGACAGAACAAACACTGACAGAAGTAACTGCTAAAGCAGCAACAGGCAAGTCAAAACCCCCAAATCCCTGAGTGCACTGGGGAACGTGGCACAGGCTCAGACCTCCTGTCCTGCCAATTTGGGCAGGAAAAAGTCACCGACCCCCCCTGCTCTGCCCCTGCTCTGCCTCATTTCTGGAGCGAGCCAGCTGCCAGATGCGCGCCCATCCCGCCGATCTCCCGCCTAGCGCCGGCCTCCAGAAACCGCCCGATTTTCGGTGACTTCGCCTCTCTCTCCTGCGCTCTGCCACCCGACGCGGTGCTCGGAGCCTCGGGAGCTCGGTCCGGCACCCAGAGGTGCCCTGTGCTGGCTCCCAGGGCGGGGATGCCGATGGGAGCGCAGCGAGCGGGAATTGCCGGGGCGGGGGCGGCAGATGTCCAGGGGCACGGCGCAAACACTCCGCACATGTTCGCTCACAAGTGGCTGGGGCCAGCTATTAACACTTCATTAATACGTGATGAAAGGCAAATTTAGAGAGCTCCCCAAAGTGACCGAGGTCTCCGAGGGGCCCATAAATGAAATGATAATGCAATGTAAATAAGGCTGCGGAATACAAAGACTGGGAATTAGCGGGTGATCTAACAAAAGCAGCTGGATATTACCAGAAATGCGTTCCCCATCTTCCCTCCACTTTCCCCAGTTTCGCGGAAAGGTGATACTGCAAGATTATAAAATGCAAGAACAAAATTTCCATCTCCAGGAAAAAAAATTTAAAAAGAGTTGAAATAGGAAAAATACAGGTTTATATAAATACATCAAATTCTCCCACATTTGCCTTTAGTGGGTTTCCTCCTTTCCCCTCCTCCCCTCCTCCACCCTGCCCTGCTCCCTGGCTATTTCTGTTAAAAAAAAACAGGGACAGAAAATACAGCAGTATGCAGAGGACACAGTCCTAGCATTTCAAAAATTGGATTTGATGTGTTTCTTTGGACTATTTTGAAACAGCATCAGTCCTTATCTCACTAAATATTTCACAGCTGTGCCACCTGAAATCCCTAGAGGAGTGCCTGTGTTGCTCATTAACTCACTCAGACAGAATTAGTTTGGGTGATATTGTCTGACTTTGGCCAATGACACCAAACACATTTTAGTCAGAGAGTGGATAGCAAGGAGAGAAGTCCATTAACATTAATGTCTTTCTAACCATTAAAGAGGCCATTAGTGTTTGTGCTTATTTTTAGTATATTCAAAAAGGACTGAGTGAATCCACTCTCAGCCCCATAAATACATCTCTGCCCATTTTTAGGTATTCATTTTGCATCAGGATTCTGTTCCAGCCTTGAGGTCACTGTGCCACCAGCCATCCAGGAGAACAGATAGATTTTCATGCACACATGAAGCCAAAGCTGTCAGTGATCCTTTTCAGACCTGTCACATATAGCAGAAGCAGATTCTCCTCCAACACAAGTGATCAAAGGAGGTGTCCATCCCGCCCACCATTAGGCTCCAAAGTGTTGCCATCCATCCCGCTAATTGTGACGCTCCCCCATTACAGTCAGTCCAGAGCAATGGGGCTGTGATCCATCTCATCCCAAGACAGATGGCTGCACTAGGGCAGCTGCTCCATGCTCCAGAACTCACTGTTCCTCTTGTCTGGCCATGAGGGAGGTGAAGCTGAGCTCAGAGTTGCCGTGGCTGCCATGAGTCTCTCCCTCACCAACACCTCCTTGGCCACGTGCGCTCATCCCACCCAAGGGAACAGACTGGGAATGTGGCCTCAGAAGATGCCTGCATGGGAAGGAAAAGCTTGAAATATTCTTCAGCAGTAAATCTATTCCCTAAAAACTGTTTTTTAGCAAGTAGCTGGGAGAGATTTTCTTGGAGGCTCTGTGAAGAGTCAAGGAAGCATGGAAAGTTACGTGTCTTTGGGGGGAAAAGAAATTCCTGGCTTTCCAAGGGGATATTAATTACTACCAGATGGTTATGAGACTAGGAGAAAGAGACAGTTCACAAATGCCATAAAATAGAAGGACTCCTACATCAGGCTACCCGTTGCATTAAAATATGAGTTATTCCTCCTTTTGTGAATGGAATCCACTAGCACTCATCTGGTCAGACCAAGGCATGAAGGTTTATATCCCTGCCCCAGCCAAGTCCTGGCTGCTGCTCAAGTGAGCCTTCTCTGATCAGGTCAGTGGGCCCATTTTTTCCCACCATCATGCTCCTGGAAGCAATTTTTCACAGAAATGCAATGTGAAGTATGTTTTTCATCGCTTCTGGCCCTTTACACTCTCATTCTACATCCCTCTGTGTGTTGGCTAATGTGAGAACAGTAGATGCTGCCCATTTCCCAACCTGGGATGAAAATCTAGGGATTTTTTTCATCTTTCCATGAGCCACTTTGGTTAGCCTTATTATTGCTATTGGCACGTGGACCAAGAGTCATCAATAGCCAAATGCATAGCACTTGCCACAGCTGGTGGCAGGGCCTAACAGCAACAGCCTGCTACTTATTAAGTTGAATACATCCAGTTTTATATCAATTGACAGATGTCTGGTTATTTGGCACAAAAACAGGAACTGAATTCCCACGGATGCACAATTATTTTGAAATACATGTTATTCAGAAATCTAGTTACCTTCACAAAAAATGCAAACATCTACTTCTTCCATGATGAACAGCAGCTCTTCGCATCCTCAGCTGAATTAAAGTAATTTATTTCCTTGTCTCTGAGGGGAAAAGAGAGAAAAAGAAAAGGCCCAGAATCACGTCCAAAGCTTAGCAAGGGCAATTGCTGACTAGCAAACATCTGTCCTGTACCCATGCAAGCCCCACCAGGGAGGTGCAGTCTTCCCAAGTTCTGGAAAGGAGGACGGCAGCACTGCTGGATTCCCGGCTGGAAGTGATCCATGCTGTACACATGGCTTGGACGCAGAGAGCTGCAGGAATGCCACTGCAGTTTAACGCCAACCAGCAACTCATGTTTTCATCCAGTTTCTCTGCACACACTGCAGGGTTTATAAATCTCCACTTTGTATCCAGAATATTCCTGGGAAACAGATTGCTTATGACAAGTATTTCTTTTTTATTATTTTATTTTTTTTAAATATAAGGTTGGGGTTTTTTTTAATACAACGTGCTTCCATTGTGTTATATATTGCAGAAGACAAATTTCCCAGCTGGTAATTTCCAATCATTTATAACACTGTTGTGAGACTCCGTATTTTTATATCATACCATATATCTGAAATACATTGGAAAATATAAAATTACATGAAACTGATAATAAATACATCTCAACAGACAGACAAACGCATGAGAAAAATTTCTGATTTTCTTCTCTGCCATATTATGTCTTTATGTATTCTCCACGTATCGCTCTCCAAGGCTTTTGCTGGGAGTTTACCACCAGGAAACCAGCAAAAGGGAAAAGCCTGTGCTGAACAACATCCATTTAATTGCAGAAGCTGTTCTCTCCTAGGCTCAGAAAATCTCAGGCTTTCTTCACGTTAACGAGTCCTAAATAAAAGCCCTCTATGTCCATTACTTGAACTGCCCATGACAGAGCAGTAGACCCAACCCGCCCTGGTTAGAGGGGCAGCAGGTGGGAGAATTGGAGCACAGGCAGCCCTGGCAGCTGGGCTGAATTGACCATGCCCTTGCAGATGGCATATGTGACCCTCTGGTGAGCCTGCAGTCAAAGTTGTGTGTCTTCTGATGGCTGTCTTGGTCTGGAGAAGGGGCATCATTAGGAGCCCACATCTACCAGCTCCTAGAAACACACTGCAAGCAGAACTGGCTACACAGGAGGCCCCAGCAGTGAGGAGCAGAGAAGAAAGGGAGAAATGTCTCGCTGAGAGCTGCTTATAGCACATATAGGTGTAACATCCATCTCTCCTGTGATCCTCTAGCCCCTCCCTGGCAGTAAGGAATACAACCTCAACGTAAGGGAAGTCTTAATATTCTCATGGGAAACTGAAACACTGAGATCTCAAATAACTGGCCAAGATCATGTAGGAAATACGTGTCAGAGCATGTCAAGTGAAAAGCAAATTCTTGCAGTTCCACACTGGCTATAAAGGCTTCCCTGCTTAAAATGAGAGGGTTTGATGAGAGATCAGTATCCCTCCTGGTCTCCCTGGGAGAAGCAGCACAGTCCCAGGATATATCACTGCCTCTCCAGCTCAAAGGAGCACTTGCCTGCAGCAGAGATGGTTTGGATATAGAAGGGGGTGACTCTGTGTACCAGACCCACCAAAGTGATCCTCACCATTGCTTCAGGATGTTCTTTACTTTGTGAAATGGCCACAGTCAGGTATTGCCAACAAAAGAGCACCACAGAAATGTGCCCCAGCAATGGGACTGAACAGTAACTATGAATTTGGGGGTTCCCCCACTGCCAATCAGGACACTGCCACCCAGGTGGGAATCAGGGGGTTCCACAGACCAAGATTTGCTCTTAACCGTGTTGTTGCTTTTGGAAAAGACACCAGGACAGCTGGAAGCAAGCCCTGTGTGACCCATCACAGAGTCAGGCAGCTGCCCAGGACCAGGGGCACTGCATTCACAGCAGCAAACACTGGTGTCACCATGGGGTACCACCTGCTGACCCACATCCAGCCCCTGTTTCTTCCACCTGCTGTCCCCTGAAAATGTCCTAGCTGAGTTTTCTTTCACCCACTTCTTTTTTCCTTTTTTTTTCTTTTTTTTGTTTTTTTTTGGGGGGGATGCTGCAAATCATTCACAGCAGGCATCACCAGTCTCTGCTTGGGGTGGGAAATATTTCCAGATGCTCTTGGAAGCACCTTTGATTCACAGCATGCTTTCTGTTACAGTTAAACAGGGAGAAAAGCATCTCCCTTCTATGAGTGTTTTTGTGGGATGGAAAAACTATTCAGAATTCAGGGTGGGGAGAAAATCTAACAGAGTTCACTGTTTTCTTGGATTTTACTGTGTTCCAGATGCTCAAATTCCTCTTCCATCAGTTGTCACTGCCTATTTTTCTCCTGTTACTATAGGGGGAAAAAATAACGTTTAAGTATGAAGGCCCAAAGAGAAACTGTTGTGTGTGGCTTGTTTTAGTTCCACCCTGAAAGACACAAAACAGAAGGTGGGAGGTTTTATAATCATGTATGATACATTTCATAACAAACTCTTTTTACAAAGAGAGGAAGGCAGCAAGATCTTCCTGTCACTGGAAAGTTTTAGGGGTTTTCATGTGAGCAACCTGACATGTGTCAACAGGACCACAGCACATCTTTTAGATTCCAGAGGACCACACTAAGTCAGGTGCCCAAAATGAGAAATTTTCCAAACTAGTTCAGAAAATCATGGCTACAATTTTGGTACTTTATTTGACTTGGCTGTGAAGAGGCCCTCAAGCTGTGTGAGTGAGCATTTGATGTCAAGAAGGTGAGATTCTAGGGATGCAGAAACCATTTGAGGTGGCTTTTCTAAAGCAGTCAAATGTTGTTGCCATGTTATGGAACTGGCTCAGGGCTTAGGAAGGGTTTCCAGCAGCCCCTGGCTCTGGGCAGGTGCAGGAGCAGGAGGTGCATTCAGGCACCACAGCATTACAGGACACCACAGCGAACTAGCAGCTCGTGGTCACAATGAGGCATACAGAGCCTGGCTTTCCCTCTGACTGACTTTCTCATTTACTGGTCAAACTCTTCTGCTCAGTAATCCAAGCTAATCATGTCAGGTTACACAGGTGGTTTGCCCTCCTTTTTGGTGCAGCAGATGCCACACTGGTCAGGACCTGCACTGGAAGTTGCCATTGGCACCTCCAGATTAACCACGGGAGTTTGGATTTGCTGAGCTCACAATGTGCCAGTGGCACAGGGGCCATGAACTTGTTTAAGGAGCAGCAGCCCAGGACTGGTGAGGTTCAGAGGAGACAGCATGCTTGCAAGATTTTAATCCCCAGTCTGTGATGCGCCAGGATTTTCCCCCAGCTCCTGCCTCTGCAGTCACACTGCCAAGTGGCCATGAGAACTTGATGTTGGACAAAAATAATAGTTTCCTAATCTTAAAGCAGAATTAAACACTCCATAAAGATGTCAGCAGAAGGTTTTAACCCACATCCACGTAAAAGCCAATATTGCTTGCGAATGCCAAGCAACCTACATGGCTGGAGATAGCAGGGTCACAGCTGCTTCCATGAAAACCCAGTGCTGTAGCTGCTCATTGCCTGGAAAAGGCCTCCATATACCCTTTCTAATTAGTGCATTAACCCACAAAGTTCACCCACTCTGTGTCCAAGAGCATCCACAGGAACTGGGAGGTTTGCTCATCATAAATTCCCATACTGCTTAGACTCCAGCCACTTGGGGTTTTCCAAAAGATGCCATCATGAATCATGTGCTTTACTGTAATGCAGTTAAGAATAAAAGTGTGTTCCTATAAGACATTATTGTTTGCAACCAAAGCACACATTATGGTTGTAATTAGCACACAGAAAAATCTGGTCTATGACAAGTGCAGGTGATCATGGTAATAATACCTGCACAGATGCAGTCCCTGGACCATAGCCCAGTCTCAACTCCATTGGTAATAAACCAAGGGAACTTAATGAATTTGATTGAATTTGTTCAATGTAACAGAAAACAAAAATGCCCCACTGGATATTTTTAAACATATGTACATGTGTATGTGCATTTCAGATGGCTTGATAAATCCACAGCTATCTGGATTTGGAAGTAATCTTACCTGGTCTGTGGCCAACATGCTTGAAAAATTACTTTATGGGCAGCAAGAATAATTCCTCTTAGCCATAAATCAAAGCTTTTCAGGAGGGAAAGATGCATCATGGAATTTTTTTGATTCCTCTTCCCAGAAGGTCTTACATGCAAGGCCATATTAAAAGACATTTTCAAATGAAAACTGAAAATGGTTTCAGAAAATAAGAGAGCAGAAAGCACATGGGGCTTAGTTTGATGCTAAGGCAATATAGGCTGAAGGAGAATATTACCAGCCGTGATTCATCTGATGCAAGAGACTTTGCTTTCAAAAATAAAGCTGCACGGCAGAAGGGTCAAAATTTTACCTGGGATTTAGGATTATGTTATCTGCAGTTCTGCAACATGGTGGCAGAGAGAAAAGTCTCCTTGATAGTGCTGATAGCGGGAATTGGAGACTGAGGATTAAGCAGCGGCACAGATAGCAACCAGCTTTCTTCTGTTAGCCTTTCATACTTTGCAAAAAAATTGGAAAAGGATGCCTGCCCACATGAGGCAGACGTAAGCTCTGTGCCCTGTTGATGAGGTGCTGGGCAGGAGACAGATAACTACCAAATAAAGTTGCACTACTATTTAAACTAGGGGTGAAGGAATGTCTGAGAGCTTCTAAGAGGGCTGTGATTTGGAGGAAAGTTTCCAAAACCCAGGAAGCACAGGTGTGAAGAGGAGGGTTAAGCCCTGCCCCAACCTTCTCAAACCAAGGGCACTCTTCACAGTTCCTGCTGTGAGCTGAGGCTTGCAGTTGCGCTGGAGATGTGGCCGTGGTGAACAGACTTCTGGTCACTGGTATTCTCTCCTCCAGCTGCTCACTCCTGCTCTCCTTCTGGGACAGTGGAGCTTCTCAGCATCCATGTGCTCAGCCAAGGGCTGTTGATGGCCCAGAGCCCTGTGGCAAAGCCAAATGGGCGTCATCTGCTCCAGCTGAGGAACAGGCCCTCATATCACTCAAACACTTCTGTGCAGGCAATGCAATCTCTCTTCTCACCAGAGCCTTCAGAAATAAACAGAGGATCCCTCTGGGGATCCACAGGCTTGAAATCTGTTGTGAATCAGACTGATTTCCAGGCATTTGTCCATGGAGCAGAGGATGTGCAGAGGAAAGACTCCACTCCACATTTTGGCACCATTCAGCCCAAAAAGCTCTTTCAAACTCAGAAGATATGCAGACCAGACAAACAATGGAAGGAATTTTGCAATGAAACAGTATTTAAAAATTCAGAATTCACTTAGCCTTGCACAACCAGTAAAGAAATTGCTGGAAGCCAGCAGCACAAGAAGCATTACCCTGCTTTGAATGGGAGGGGTTGGACAGGTGACCCCCAGAGGTCCCTTCCAACCTCAACTACTCCATGAATGAGGGTCAGAACAATGCCTTGCATTTTCTAAGGCTCCTTTCACCAATAAACTGGCCTCACACTTCTTTCCAAATGTCAAACTGCACCACTCTCCATCAAGACCATTTTTGTGCATTCTAACAACTGTGGAAGAGCTTAAGGCTCTGCTGGGTTGAAAAAACAGATCCAAATCTCACGAGCGAGTGACACAAGCCCAGCAGAAGAGCCCAGATCTTGCAACACCCAAGCTAATGCCTTAACCTTGCTTATTAAAGGCTGCTCCCTCCCCAGCTGCAATCCCACCACAACTGTGTGCTGCGGGTGCACATGCTCCTCGCTCGCTGAGATTTGCTCTTCCCACAGCCAGACGAGAAATCCCAGCCAGAGCCCGTGATGGGAGACAGATGCGGAGCCACTCCCAGCATCCTGCTCTGCCTCACGCACTGTCTACCACATCACCACCTAAATTGGTTCCAGCATCATCCTCGCTGCTGATGAGGTGCAAAGCAGACGAAAGGCAGCCAGCTCTCGCTGTGCCAGCTGGAAGAGGTGAGCTTTGGTGTACAGCAACAGACTTGACTCAAACGGGCGCCACCAGTCAGATCTCGTGCCAGAAGTTCAAAATGCCTCTTTACAACACAGGAATCACTTGGGCCTTGAATTTATCCTCAGTGCTGCATAACATTACCCACTAGTGTTACAGAAGTAGATAGGAATGTCCAGGTTGAACAAGAAATTGCTTGAACAGGTGCCAACACATCCCAGACTAACTGGGTAAGAAAGCCAATGTCTATCCACACTGTTTGCTGCGTTCCAGGTCTAAATTCATCCCCCATTAGTTGCTCTTCTGCACCAGGGCCAACATGAAGGTGTGCTCTGGCCATCAGAGCCAAAAAATTATAGATTGGGTCACACATTCAAAAGTGGAAGAAAGAAGGCTGAGGGACTCTTCTTCCAAGGAATGGCAGCAACAGGACGTACATTGTGACTGGTGTGATTTGGAGCATGGGGCTGGCACTGGCTCCTGGATTGGAGGTGGGATTGCACAGAGGCAGCCTGTAAACCTCTGCTCTGAGGGAAGAACATCACACAATGAGAGTAGAAAGGAAACAGGGATGTGAGACAGCGGAGAACCTAATAGGCAGATTTTGGCTGCTAGCAACAGGATTGCAGTGCAGAGGAGAGGCTGGGCTTGGGCCAGAGCTCTCAGCAACCTTTGGTCCCTGAGGTAAATGTGGTTGACAACCTCCCTGGTTAAGCTGTGCAACAGGGTACTGTTAGATTAATGGTTGGACTCTATGAGTTTAGGGATTTTTTCCAACCTTAATGGTGCTGTGATTCTGTCACTGAATTTCCTAATTCTTCTGGCACTGCAACAAGAGGAGGCTGAGCTGCAGGAAAACACCACAGGCCAGCATGTGCTCAGCACCAGCAGGAGTCAGAAGTGGCTCAGTTCAGTGGTGGACTCTGCAGGTCCAGCTCTGGGCACAGGCCCTTATGGGAGAGCATCTCTCACATTGAGATCAGCCAACAGGAATTTGAAGGCAGAAAGTGCAGCAGCTGCACTGGATTGGACAACGGGATAAAGTTGGATGAGGTTTTCCAAAAGGAGATCATAGAGCAGAGCTCACAGGACACGATTCCAGTGCTGTTTGTAAGGAGTTGGCCGCTTGTGCAGAGGCTGGATTTCTGTTCCTGTCCTGTCCCATGCTGTCATGTGTCTTCTCCAAACTATTCACTGTGCATCATCTGCTCAAACATCAGCTTCCTCAGCTGCTGCCCCTCTGGATCCATCTGTGCTGGTGAAAGTGTGCAAGCCTTCTCAAATGGGGCTTGGCTGACCAAGGCTGTGCAGAGGCAGAAAGGGATTTACAAATAGTGAAGTGCACACGTCAATTCTGGTATGCTCAGGAATGGGACAACAGCATGAGTGGCTTTTGAGCACTGCCCTGAGAGCCAGCATGTACCTCTGGCCTGCTTCTCCTGTGCCATCCTCCTGGCCAGTCACCTAGTGCTGCACCAAAAACCATGAAGTTTTACCTCTGGCTTAGCTGGATGCCAATGCAGAACAAAACAAATTCCCATGTGCCTACTTATTCATTGTGTTCTCTGATTTCCTGAACACCTCCCCTCCTTCTCCTAAGCAATAATGCAAGGCACAAATTATCCACCATCCCCTGACAGCTATTGATTCACGATGCTATCAACAAACCAGAACGACACATACGTCTTATTCAATGAGCAAACACTCACCCATGATAGCACTGGCAGCAAGGAGACCCAGATAAATTTTGTGAATAACAAAAATTCATGAGTACTAGAGAATTAATAAGAGTTCTAAAGCTCAGAGAGTACATAAAGTACTAAAGAAGACATCCAGATTCTTTCTATACATCCTTAAACTGAATTACTGAGGAACAAGGTATTTTCTCTGTAAATTACTTGCTGTTCTAAGTCATGGATAAAGAAAAAAATAAATCCACTGTTTGAGAGCAATAATGGACCAGTTCTTTCCTCTGACATGTCCCCAGATAAAGTCCTCCAGAGCATCAGAAGAACAGTTCTGCTGCTAAGCAACAGGCAGATGCCCAGACAGCAGATGATTTTACCAAATAGATGAGTGGCAAAGGTAAAACATGGACAAAACCAGCAGTAGATTTCTTCTCCCCACTTATTTTTCCCACCCCCAGCAACTTCATTCAGATTTGACAGGCAGCAGGTGTTGTTTCAGATTTTCTTCCACATCTCCAGACTAAGGAAACAGAAATGCAATGTATTCAGACTCATGCCGCTGACACCTAGACCTAAAGAGAGCTTCTTTACTTGGCAGGATTGTGTTGTTGCACACCAAGATCCAAAATTAGAGGGCAGCTTTGGACAGCTTCCTTGGTATGCTCCAAGGAAGCATCTAAGTCATCACGTGGGGTTAGATTTCCCTTCCCTAGCCAGGTGATTTTTCCTACACTCAGACAGTCTCAAGTGTGAAGGCAGAATGAACTGTGGTGAGACAGCAACAAAATGAGTTGGCAGAGAGTGTGCACTCCCACGTGCCCTGTGTGTCCCTGTGCAGCCAGCTCTCAGGCCAAGGCAGAAGGCTTTAATCCAGGAGATAAAGCATGCCCATAATCTGTACAAGTCCACATACATGAGCTGCATGACTGAATTTTCTTACAGCAGCTTTAATCCAGGGCTTTTCCTCTCCACAGCGCACAAGTGCAACTTTGTGGAGCGTGGAACAAAATCAATATTCACCCAGAGCTGTATCACAAAAAACTCACACTCCATGAATATAAAATGTCTGTGAGGAGTTTAAAACATTCCTAGAGTATAAAATCAGATATAGGGCTGAGCATCCAGAGCTTCCCTCAGTACTTTTGGAAAACAGGATCTTTCCAGACTCTTTTTGGAAGGGAAGGTGTACATCTTCTTGCGTAATTCAGGGAAAAGTAATTCCCACTCTCTGGGAAACCAGTTCCAATAAATGGCAATAAATGGGTAATCTAGAGGTTTAAACTGAATCTGATTCCTTTGAGACAGCTCAAGCCATATCTCCCTACTTCCTCTGCTGCTTGGCTTGAAGACTCATTGCAAGGTGAGAGAACTCCATTTTTCTGAGGTCAGCAAATATTTTTTAACAACTTTAGAATCCACCTGAAACACAAGAGCTGTCTTTTTTCTGGTTTGTTTTTTTTTCAAGTTAGACAAATATCCTTTTGCTCTATGGCTTTAAAAAATGCTCAGGTATGGTGTAAAATAAATGCTACACAGGATCCTTCATCATCTTGTTGCCCAAAGAGTTTGGCACTACCTTAGTAGAGCCTTCCTAATCATGGAAATGGTACAGATATGTTACTGTCAGACAGAATGGAAATGAGAGAAATGGTGGAGACCTTCTAGGGGCCTGAACCAGAATTTCTATTGAAATAGCAAACCAGACAATGTCATTGTGTGCTGGTTTTCAGTGTTATGCTATACTCAACACATGGCTAGTTCAGTAACTGTCATCAGTGGAGGAAAAGGAAATACATCACAGATTTTTGGTCATGTGGCCTTAATTTGTTTGAGGTTAAAGTTCATTATCATATATTAAAGAAAACATAAATTTTGTCCTTATCTCAGAGCTCCTACACTCAACAAGGAAAGAGAAAACTGTACACTCACTATCCGCCTCTAAACAATTAAGGAGCACACCAACGCTACCATCAAACATCTTCTGAACCAGGACAGAAATTGTCCCCTAACCATAGGGGACAGCTTTGCATCCTCTTCTTTTGCTAAAGAAAGAAGTGTCAGCTCTTGAGAATGAAGGCATGGGGATAATACTCCCATCTCAGGCTGTGATAACTCACATAAAAAGCCTGAAGAAACAGTTAATGAAATTTTGGCATGAATTCACAGCCAATAGCAAGAAGATTGGAATTTTGTCATTTAAAGAATCCGACAGGAAGACCATTAGGTCTTCTGAATGGCTCAAGTTTCAAATCTCAAACAACTCAAATCCGTATTGAACTTCCTGCCTGACAGCACAGGTCTGGAAAAAGTGCCACTTGCTGGGGAAATTTCTCTTTGTTCAACGTTATTAGCATAAATGAACAGCAATCCGTAGGGCTACTCAGACACACTGTTGATATCTTTTCTTTCAGCAGCAATTTCTTCTTTCTCTGAAAGAAGCACTGTACTTGATCCCCTCTGCTCAAGGCTTCTGGCTAGGAACAGTTCCTCCTCAGTGCATGGGAAATTTTCTTCCTATTAAGTCTCTGTTTCACCTATCCCAAAAATATTACTGAGATTTTCTAACTGGGATTTGCAAAACTTCCTCGTGAACATGCCCTGAATTCTCTCTTCCTGTTTAACTGCTTAGCTCCTACAGTCTCTATTTTTTATTTTCCTGGAGGCAAGTTTGATGTAATCTCTACCAAGCTCTCACAGCTTTTCAGAAAGCAGCACTGAATGCCTTGGAACTCGCAGAACCTCCCTTTTAAGCTCGTACCATTGCAGAATCCATCTCTTAAGGGTAAGTGGGACATGGTGAAATTTAGTTATGCAAAATCTTGCTGTCCTGAGCTGAAATTTTTCCTGAATGAGGCACTTGATGTGATTCAAAAAATGGTCAATCAGCCTGGAAAAATTCTCCTCTATTTCTGAATCTGCAATTTCCCATCCTTACCAAACCCACCACCATCTCATCCCATGAGATGTACACAGAGGACTGGAGAGTGTTTCACAATCACATCTCCTGCTGGATCACAGGGAAACAGAAAGATGACAGAGAAAAAGCAAAGTAAAGGACCCAGAAACTGATACTCTTTGTGTGGCATCAAAAGCTGTTAATTTCCCAGGGCAGGAAACCTTCCCCATCTTCAACGCTGCAGAAAAGAAAACAACTGAGAAGGTGTCAAGCTACAGTGTGGAAATCAGGGGCAAGAAGAGGTTTTGCTTAGCAAAGGAATGGCTACATCTCAGCTAGAGATCTGTGTATGGGATCCATGACCTTGTCTCAGATACTCTGCAGTTACCTGGAGGAACAAAGCTTTGGAGAAATCACAAAACATTCGGAAATTCCTGGGCATTGGTATGAGGGAAAGCGAAGGAAATGGGAGTTTATTTTCACTGTAAGAGGCAGAGGGGAGGCAGTAATCTAATTGCCAACTTTGGAAATTATGGAAAGCCTTGAAATTCCTCCTAACAAACCACTGCACATTAGGAAAACGTGGCAGAGTAGAAGTGTGCAATGTGAATGCTGGCATCGCTTTCCCTGGAAGGACAATAAACATATGGACCATATTACCAGGGAGATCTAAGGATGGAAAGAAAGGAAAAGAAAAGAAAAAAGGTATGAACAAGATCAAGAAGGAATAGGTGAAAAAAACCCAATCATAGTTGGGGCACCAGCAGTTCCCTTTCTCCCTTCTCCAGGGATAGGTTACTCAGCCATACATAAATGTTTTGCTCAGCCTTTTAAAGGCATTTCAAAGCTTTTCTGCCCAGCTTGAATTTTAAGCATGATTTGCAACAGTACTTCCCCCACACGCATCCAAGGGAAGAAAATCTCTTGCCAGTAGATTTTGTGCCTAGTGCCAGATGAAAAGAGCAGCTCTTTGCAGGCTAAGGCTGGAGCTGTCCAGAAGAAGATCTGAAGACCAGGTTGGATCCTGCTGATTCTGACTTAGCATTGAAAATTTGGCTCAAGAGATGAAAGGGTAGCCAACTCTTTAGATGTTTGCTTCACAGAGGACAGCACCATCCAACACCACACACAGGGTTACAGACAGCTCTCTGGAGAACTAAGCAATCAAGAGAAGCTTATTCTGGATCAAGACACACAGGAATTTGGAGAGCAGGGAAAAGATGAAAAGTAGCTGGTAGAGAAACATTTTCTGAGGAGCCTCGGTTGACAACAAAGTCTAGCATAGAAGTTCTGGGACCATCAGCTACAGAACTTCATTCAAGAGGGGTCCCCTGAGGGAAGAAGAAGTGGGGCCAGTGTCATGGGATGCATGCAAAATGCATCTCTCCAGCAGCAGCAGCAGCAGCAGAGCCTGCTGGGGACTGAGCCCGTGCTGCTGCAGGTTGGCTCTTCTCCAGAAACCGGCTGGCCAATTCCGAGCCTGCTAACAGCCTGCTGACATGGGAATAAGAAACTAATGAGGCCTTAACTCCTGTATGACTGCAGGCCAGGGTTTGGCTCAGAGCATAGCTTGGAGCCTGGCCAGGCTACACGGGAAACCATCACGCACGTTCAGAGGAGGAGGAGGAGGGTGGCAGTGACCGTGTGCCATGGTGACACCGCTCTGTTTACCAGGGCCCCATCACCAGCTCCAGGCATGGGGCACCCCATGAGTGCTCACCCCACTGAGCACCTTTTAAATGTGCCTGCGTTAAAGCCGCAAGCCCAGTAGTGACATTTCCTATGTTTGCTCTTCTTTCCTTCAATTTACAGCATGGTAATGAAGTATGAAAGAGACAAAGGAAAAGCAGCTACCGTAGAGAGACCAGAGAAGCCCAACTTTTGCACAGAAAGCAAAGCAAAATGCCCAGTTTTGCTCATGAAGCAGCTCTTAGGTTTTTCTGCTGAGTGCAAAGAAAGAGCTGGTGCAGTGTGACTGTTATGTGCTGTATCTTTACCATCAATCACATTTTAATGAGAGTAAATTGAAATTCCAGGCACACATTAATAATGAATGGATGAATTAACTCTGAGGAACCATCTGATGATGCTTCCACTGGGCTGTGATGTCTATAGGCTAACGTCACATTAGGTTACTTTCTCTACATTTGTAGGGAAAACTTTGAACTAAAACATTTGCTCCAAGGCCCAGATCTGCAAAGGGAATTATGTGCCTACATTTCAGTTTAACTGGAATTTTGGAAGTCACAAAATACGGTGACTCACACAAGACACACATAGTGACCCAGGCATTTCAGCACTCACAGGCACCAGAGTCACTGGGACAGGCTGCTCAGGGCAGTGGTGGAGTCACCATCCCTGGAGGGATGCAAAAGGCATGGAAATGTTGCACTTAGGTCCATGTTTCTGGCATTTCTGGGTTGATGGTTAGACTTGACCATCATGCAGTCTTTTCCAGCCTAAACAATTCTACCATAGAACAGATGCTCTGTCACCTTTGCAAGACAAACAGATGTCTTTGGCGTTTACTTGAGTAACAGAAGGGTTTGATTTTCAAAGAATGCAGCTCAGGGGCTCTTATGTCTCCTTTCTGCTGTGAATGATACCAGGCTCCAGTAAGACAGAGCAGACATCAGGAGTTTGCTGTCAGGATAAGCGTCAGAAATCCCCTAAAACCCATCAGCTGCATTCCCTGGAAATGCAACCCACCATTAACATCACTTAAAATTCCAGTTTATCAAACCTTGGCTTCTCACTCTAGAGATTCCCAGCTCATTTCCCACCATGGCAGACAAAAAAGTGGCTGTTGTAGCTGGTAAAATAGGTTTGGCTGGATCTGCAAGTACCACAGCGTAGGATGTTTACTCTCTTTGGCATGGGGATACTTGTCCATGTGAGGATTTTGGAAATACCTTCCTTTGCAAAGCTCAGAACACATTTCCTGTTAAAGCACTGGGACTTTCCAGCACAGAGTTAATAAAGAGGTCTGTTACACAGAAAATAAAAGACTACATCAAATCTTGGAGATGGATGGCTTTGGTGGACTTGGGTCATATTTTAGTTCCTAAAGAGCTGCTTGGCCAAGGCTACAAAAAATCATCTACTACACCCAAGTAGTTTATTTGAATTCACCACTCCTTTCTCTGATGTCTGTTGATGACATACAGAAATTAATGTTACTGGAGGCTGAGGCAGGAGTAGGTTCTGATCTTTCTCAGAGCACTGTTGGGCCTCCATGTCTCCACCAGCCTCAGGAACTACTGCAGTGCATCTCCTCTCTCCTCTCTCTCCATCATGAGGTGAGCTCTTCATGCCTCGCTGCAGAGGAGAATTTACAGAGGGGTCTCTGCACTCTGCCACTGCTCCTCGACAAGGTGCTCTGCAGAGCTGAGGTCCTTCCCTGTACCCTCACCCTTTCCTCTCCCAGCAACACACTGACTGGAGACATCCCCTCTCCAGATGTGTTTCTGATCCATACCAGCCTCCAAACCCACACATCCACCCTTTAGGGCAGCTTCAAAACCAGAGGTGCCTAACACCCACTTTCTTACACCATGCTGCCAGCTCTCTTCAACACTCTCCAGTTTTATGGGCAAAACCTTCCTTATGCCAAATAGACCAATGCCAAATAGACCAATCACTGCTGCTTCAGACATGTGGGTCAGAAACAGGTCTTTCCTCCAACTCACAGCACAGCTGGAGGAAGAGACCAGTCTGCTTCTCCAGCTTATTTTCCCTTTATCATAAGCTTATCTTTTGGATCCCTTCACCCCCATCCTAATATCCACAATCCCTTCCTCCCCACTGTGGGTTTTTTCCCAGCAGCCTGTCGACATGCCTCCTGAACTTATTTATAGCATGACTTCAGCCACCTCACATGTTAACCTATTCCATATGTTTATTCTCCTTTGTGTGAAAAGGGGCTCTGCCAGCTCTCCTTTATCCCTGTGGCTTTTATTTTCAGGTGGTGGCCCAGCTGCTCAGCCATTCACATGAGACCTGGTTTTTTTGCTCCAGTGAACAAAGGAGCAGCTCAGAAAGGGTCCAGGGTGATGACAGACATGCCAGCTCTACACCAGCCCTAACAAAGATGGATTCCCAGCAGAAGGCTGGCACACCCTCCACAAGCTGCATAGCCAGTTTTACATCCCAATGGGTTGAAAGTGGACTAGGTCATCTGTATCCAGAGGGATAGAAGCTGGGAAGCAGCTTTCACCCTGGGGAAAGCAGCTTTCACCCAGGGGATTTATCCTTGGATTTTTCCTTCACTGGATTCCCAGCACGGTTTGCAAACTCTATTGTTAGTTTTTCTCATCATCTGTTGGCTCATCCCCCTGGCTACTGTGATCCAGCCTCCCAAACTACTTTGAAGCCACTGCTTATTTCTGGTGTCCCACAGCTGGCCAGTGTCCCCAGCACACTTTCTCCCTCCCCAAATCTCAGGGATCAGCTTACCAAAAGCAGCCGGGTTTGGGTGGCACTTTCTGCAGCTGCAGCTCCAAGTCCCTGAACCTTCATACCCATCCAAAGGGAAACATGAGCAACATCCAGGCATCACCACTCAAATGACTGGAAGCAAATTATATGATAAGTTGAGCCTCTGTTTTAAGGAAGAAATTCCCTATGATGTGGGTGATACAACATTGGCATAGGTCACCAAGAGATGTGGTGGATGCCCCATCCCTGGAAGTGTTCAACACTAGGCTGGACAATCTGATCTAGGGGAAGCTGTCCCTGCTCATTGCAGGGCAGTTGGGCTAATTGACTTTTAAAGGTCTTTTCCAACCCAAACCATTCTATGATTTGCCCAGCTCCCCATTTCACTTAACTTGCTAGCAGAGATGGTTGCTAACCTTCTTACATTTATTCCTCAGAGCTGGAGTGGCTGTGTGGCAGGTGCAATTTGCCCACAGGGCCCCATAAAAAATCACTGTAGTGGCACATCTGCCCTTCTCACCTTGTCTGCAAGCCCAGCTGCAGCCAGCCAGGGCTCTGCTCTGCAGAGCAGCCCCCAGCATGCCATAAATGTGTGGAATAATGGCTTTCCTGGGGGACCGTCAGAGATTGCAGCCAGCAGTGAGAGCCCAAGGGGCAACATCAGAGACACAACAAGCCCATGTTCAGCACCAGAGCAGTTTTAGAGCTGCTAAAAGCAAGCTGAAACAGCAACGGATCTCTCCTTATTTGACTCACTTTTTCTTAGCAGCTTTTCCCAAACTTCTGCATGGGGCACTCTGGTTTGCTCCTCCTGACTTGCAAGGAACATGTTGGTGGAACTCCTTGGCATTTGCATTCCTCATGCCCTAAAGCCAGTCTGCTGTAAACCCACATTGCATTCTCCTCCCCGACTGCTCCAGCAGCTGCTCTCTATTTTTTTTTTACTGTGACAGCTTTTGATCCTTTCAATGGACAACAGTGAAACACCCTGTGTTTTTTCAGCCTCATAGCATCCCTTCCTCATCGATTGCAGAGACCTTGAGAGCACACTGTGACCAATACCCTGTTCTTCTCATTTTCCAAAGAAATGTTTTCAGTAGTGAACTCCCCAACCTTGGTGTTTCTTATGTAAAATGAATCAACAAACAACTTCCCACAAAAAAAAAACAAAAAAAAAAAAAAAAAAAAAAAAAGATAAAAGTAATTTTTGACCCCCAGAAAGCATCAACCCAGGCTTATGTTCCCCCTGCTTTCTTCTGTGCTCCTTTTTTTCAGATCAGCTTTAGACAGAAAAAAACCTCAGGCTGACGGTGATATCTCCAAGGCAATTCAAGGGTCTCCCCTAGGAAGCAGCAGGAGTCTCATTATTTTATATTCTCCCGGACAGAATACTAAATTTGGGGAAAAGCCTGCCCCAGCCATAGCAATAAGAAAAGAAACTTTTCAAATTGCTCTCCAGAGCCCTCAGATTCCTGTTTCATTACCTCGGCATGAACAGTCCCAGGTGTCTTTTTTAATCCCTGTTGATCAACAGGGGCAAGGCTCGGCACGTCTCTGGCCAAAGGCTCATTCAATATTATGAGCAACCTTTAATATGAGCACGGGGAAAGGAAAAATATGCACTCTGCAAATTCACTTCACCTTTTCTGTTGTAAAACCTGCTGGATTTTAATGATTTCTACGTACCAGAAACCTCGGATTAGCTTTAAAGCCTTTAGTTATAATTTTGGGGTTTTTTCCACTCTGCAACAAAAAAAACACGAACAAACAAAAAAACCCTACAACTAAACAAAAACCCAAACAAGCAAACAAACCAAAACCCAAAAAAACCCACACAACCCTGCTTAAGCCTGAACACAGACAAGATTGAGAAGTCTCGTTTTTCTGGAAAACTGCCATGCCAGCAAAGGTAGAAAGAGATCGTTCAGATACAAAGAGGTGGTGGGGGGGAATCAGATCCAAATACATCTGCAGATAAATATTTTATGCCCTTTCCGAATAGCTGGGTGGGATCAGGCGAGCACACGAGAGCCCTGCGCTGTGCGAGGCTGCCACCTCCTGGAGTCGACAGCCCTGACGCCAGGGCATCCACCAGAGATTGTGCAGGATTTGATATTTTAACCCAGAAATAATCATCTCACAGGGAACGTGAACTGATGTCACCGTCTGCAGCTTTTATGGATAGTGGAGAGGTTTTCTAAGAAGTTGGTTTGGAGATTAAACAAGCAGGTGTGGAGCAGAGAGGATGGATGTTAGCACCTGAAAAAGTGCTACAGGGAACTGGGGAAGGCAGCATTTCATCGGGAAAGGCACACGTTTCCCCATTAATTGCAACTTCTGCTCTTTTATTGCAACGATGTTTCCTCCTGTTCTGGCTCCACCAGCCCACAAACAGTGACATCTGCTCTGTCCCTTCTCCTGGAGCCACCCCACGGCACCACAGAGGTGGATACAGAGAGTCCAAGAGATTTTGCTGAGTGAGCAGTGGTCTGTGAGAGGGGAGAGAGCTGCCCCACTACCTGCTGCGACTACACAGCTCATGGCATCTTCTGGGTGCCCTGACTCCCTCTACATGGATCAGAATAGCTCTGTGTGGGAGTAGGGGTTTATTGCAGCCCTTGATTGTGGGGACAGGACCACTCTGGGTGCACCTGCCATGGTCTTTCGCCATGGACAAGTTTTTTGTCTGGGGATGGTGGTGTTACCCTTGGCAGAGGGCAAGCTGGATGCTGATGTGTTTTAGGAGCATAAAGGTGTTGGTTTACTGCAGGAAAACAGTCCCCTGCTCTGCACATGAGCAAATATTAAGGTGAAGCAACACAAGTTCAAGAGCAGAAGAGGAAGATTTTGTCAAGTAGACTCCCTCCCATTTGGCACAGGCACGTTGCCTTACCACACACTGGACACAAAGGTGACAAAAGCCTATGTCAGGACACAAAAGCTACCCTTAATGCTAAGGATAGAAAAACTCACAGGCCCCCAAGTGTCCTAATAAAGAGGGGAAAAGCCCAAGTTGCTCACATGTAGGCTGTTGGCTGCTGCCAGGCTCTCTTGCAAAGGGAGAATCTGAATGGGATGCTGCAAGGAGTCAGCCTAGAAGTGACAGCATGAAATGCCCCCCACATCCTGCAAAGTTTCTGCCTTCTTCCAAGGAGTTTTATTGACCAGGAGCAAACCCCCACAATCACTCTGAAACTGCTAGCAGCTCTCTGGGATTCCAAGTTAGGAATTAAAAACAAATTAGAGGTAACGATATCTTAAATTGCTTCTGAATCTACTCTGTGGCTGAGAGTTTTGGTAGATTTGGACAATCAAGTCAAGCAGGGCCCAGGGCATGCAGAAGGGTGACATGGAGTTTAGGAATATTTTCAAGCTTGCCATTAAATATTAAATGCAATGCAACTACGCCTTCTTATTGAAAACAGTGGTAAAAAACTCAGTGAAAGCCAAAGCCAAGAACCTGACTCATCCTGGAGAAAGGCTGTTTCCCCCATGTGAATTGTGTCAGCAGAGTATTAATTGATTTTTGTTTTAGTTACTTCTTCTGTCCTTCTAGAAGGAGTTACATATAGTTATTCTTCTATTTGTAGATACTCAAGTGCTACATGGGTGCAGAGGATCTGCAGAGAGAGAGACAGAGCGATGGGAACCAAGGATCTCTTCAGTACTCCCCATCTTTTTCTGCACTGTAATGCCATGTTGGTTATCAAGGCCCAAAAGAATGAGTACTTACAGGTCTTAGGACTGATTTTCAGAAGGGGTAAACGTGCCACATGCTCTCATAGCATGGAATCCTGTGTTTGGCTGTCCAGATGAATGTCAGCATGGACACCCTGCACCAAAACACCACGAGTTCAGTTCTGAATGTCACACACAAGCACACAAGGTGGTGGGGCACATCTTGCTGTTAACAAATGGCTGAAGTTTATCTGTAGGAATTCATTTACTAATCATAATCAATGGCTTATGTGTTTTGGAAGGTGAAAGCAGCAGAAGTCAGTATTTAGAAGCAGGACAGGGTGAACCCTAAGCCACTTAGCACAAACTTGTTTGCAATGTCCTACTAATCCCCTGCTATCCTGTCTTCATTGCCCTCATGTACACTGCACCTGTACAACTGATAACACAGCGATGTTTGGGAAGCAGATTTGAGACAGCCACCCTTCCCCACCAAGGGACCACATCCAGCACTGTTTTAAAACAGGTTTTGTATCTCATTGGAAGGTTTTTTTCTCCAAGCTTTTAGGGAAATAAAGCAAGCCAGGCTCCTGGGAAATGTGGCTTTTGCCAGTATCTCCAGCGGTCACCTCTGCTCAGAGTCTGGAATGTCCTGCTTTCAGCCAAGCACTGTCCTCATGCACAGAAGTCATCAGCTTTTCCAGACCATCCATGATGGCAGCTCTTCTGGACACTTCTGTGAGTGGATTTACCCTCCTGAAAATCATACCATGAGCTGAGAAGTTAGGACAGGGCTGGGAGCAGGGATGGCATGCTTCATGCATTAAGGTTTCCTATAGATGCTCCCCAAAGCACAGGGATGTTCCCCTCAGTGTTTAAGAGACCTTTGAACTATGCCCTCAAAGTTATGCTGTAACTTGGTCAGCCTTAGCAGTCAGACAGATGGACTTAGAGGACTCCTGTAGGTCCCTTCCAACTGAAATATTCTGTTTTTTTCTGTGTCACCCTACAGCACCCAGGGATGCCTGGGGAATACAGCTCCAGAACTGTGCCCATAAATGCCTTGTAAAGCCCATGGCCACCCTGAATCTAATCTTGTCACACACCTGTTAAATTCACATGGGTTTCTGTGCAGGGTCAGTCCTGAGGATGAGCCCCAGGGTAGTAAAGGGGAACAATGTTCCCACATTGCTCCTTGCTTTGCTGGTCCCATGTGTCCAGCCAAGGTGGGAACAAAGATTCCTAACAATTTCTTATATGAAAAGGAGGGCTGCAGCATCCTGTTACAATCTCACCAGTCTCCTTTTTTTTAATAACAAAAATTGTGATTTTAAGGCTTGCTTTTAATGGAGAATCAGTAACAGACATAAAATAACGCTTCTTCTTTTGCATGGTAAATAGCCTGAGAAAAACACCCCTTCACTTAAGCCCTTCCAAACTGTCATGTTAAGCATTCAGACCTGATTTGAGATATATTGTTTTAACACAGAAGAGCAACATGATTTGGTTATCAGACTACTTGCCTCCCAGGCACATCTTGAGGCATTGTTGGGCCAAATTCTGTACCTGACCTTCCTCTAGATAGATGGGAGTCAATTCCTGCTGCCGCCCACCAGGTTTAGGTTGCCATCTCAGTGAAATTGCACATAAGACTGCCATGTAAGCAATGCCAGAGTAAGGAAAAGCAGATTACCTCCAGGAGTTAATCTTCCTATTTTCCTCTAGGAAAATTAATCTTTCCACTCAATGGAACTAGGGCATGAGGCCTCAATGCTCCCCACAGTCTGGGCAAAGGTTTTGTGCATACCATCCTCTGGCAGGAGTGTGGCACTTTCCCTGGGTAGGCCAGGATTAACATAAAGTGGTTAACTTAACTAGTAACATATGTCTGCCTCTTTTTTCCCACTGCCATTTAATCTCTCTTATCCACTGACCATGCAAGCCTCCTGTAATCACTGCAGAGTAATTATGTGATTATTCCAACCCTCTAAATTACAGCTGCAGCTTGGACTCCAGCAATTGAGGGTGATGCAGCAAGGCTGACTTTCTCAACTGTTAGTTAATTACAATTAGACAGAACAAAAAAAAAACCCCAACTCCCAAAAATGAATCACACAATAATAAAAATAAACCGCACAATAATAAAAACTAGGCTACACAATAGTAATAAGAAAACAACCTGCTAGAAAATGCAACTTCTTCTGAGACTTTTCACCCCTATCTCTCTCATCACAAGGAAGATTAGAGTGGGAGCCATTAATAAGATGGCAATTTATGCTAATTTATTAGCACCTAAGCCCAAGAGCCTTAATAAAACTAGCTAAAAGGAACTTTATGATAAACAAAGGCAATTATGTTGTTGCTGTTGTTACAGTGGCATTTCAAATCCCATTATGCTGGAGTTTATTGTTGAACTGGCTTGGGCAGGTTCTGGTCTCTTGGAAGGTATCCCTGCCTGTTCCAGTGGGGCTGGAACGAGGTGGTCTTAAGGTCTCTTCCAATCCAAAGTATTCTATGATCCTTTGAAATGAGGCTTGTACAAAAGAAGTGATGAACTGTACAAAGATCAAGCTGCAGTCCCTCTTCTTGCCTTTATGATCCTTTCCTGAGTATGACTTTCCTCCAATGTCAGGGTTTTCCAACTGGTTAAAAAATATTAAAATTGAAGAAATCTGAGAGGATCTTTAATCCTTTCACTGACTGTGGCTTGAGTGAGAAATATTCATGAATGTTCTTCCTGAATCTGGCAAGTTTCAGTCACATTCAGCTGAAGTGTCCCAAGCTGCTCTTCTGCTGCACACTGATATTCCCAACCTGAGGAAAAGGATTTGGGTAGAAAGGTGGAAAGGGCATGAATGAAAAGAGAAAGGGAAGGCATCTTCCCCAAGGAGCACATTAAGAGTCTATAGGTGAACTCTAACAGAAGTGGAAAAGATGAAGTTTTAAATCCATGATAATCTAAATTCCACTGAAATGAGTGGAGAAACACCTGATGAGCACAGATGATGTCTTGACTCTGATGCAGAACCACACACTACTGCACCTGGGCTGAGCTGTGCCCACAGTGGATGTGAACCCTTTAGGGGTGTAAATCCTCATCAGGAGGATTTGATCCAGCATTTCTATCTGGACTTGCTTTCCTCCTTTCCATTCAATCTTATCCCTCTGTGCTGCAATAACTTGAATGCAGGTCTTCCATCAGTCTTAAATTTATCTACCAGACAACATCACGCTGTCCAGCTACTCCTGGGTCCGTTCAGGGCTTGCAGAGGGACAATGAACTGAAAGTGTAACCCAATCTGTAATTGATGCCATTGGCAAATTCAGAGCCATGTTGGGTCTGAATTACTGTAAGAGGCCATTTTAAGAAATAAATCATGTTGGGTCAAATGCCTCGTGGTGGTAACAAGCACAGCCCTAAAGAATGGCAAAAGAGTTTATTTATACAAATACCCATGGGCCATTGAGATTTTCCCCACAGTGCCTCAAAGAGACAATGTTATTTTTTTGCAGTGTGACATCACAGGGTGATAAAAATAAAAGGAAGAGCAAAGAAACTCAAAACTGATGATAAATTGCAAAATAAACTGCAAACCAATAGAAGGAGAAGAATATCTTCCATCTCCAGAGGGAAGATGTAGAATGGCAAAGATGCACTTTACAACCCATTTTCTGGTGGAGACTAGGGGTCTGCTGACATTAATTTTACACATTCCCTTCTCTTCCCTCAAAGGAAGATCGAGCAAACCACTATGATTTAAGAAATGATAGCCCAGCAGACTTGCACTGCAGGCAACCTCCATGAAACATTAGCCTCTTGGCTGCACGGCAGAGCAGTCAGTTTTCAGTCTGGTTTAGAAGCTCCTTATTTTATCACTTGCTGTTTATGATCAGAATATTTTATCTATTTTCACAAAAACCTTCTGTAAAATTCCCTATTCAACTGAAAATAGCAGGAGTTTCCCAGTCATATTTGGGAAATAGTCATTAAAGTTCAGAAGGACTTTGCTACTGGCATAATTTTTTAGAAGAGATTAGAATTGATTTTGCTAAACCACACTTCAAAAAAATAAGAGAGGAAAAGCTTCAGCAATTCTTCTAATCTGGCTTTGTTTGTTCTGTACTAATTTGTGAAGTGTTAGTGTCTGGATTTGTGTGAAGGAGAAGCAACCACAGCAGTTAATAATTTCACGTATATACCGCATTCGGGCTACAGAGATCAAGGACCTGAGGAAACAGAGGAACATCAATGAACCAGCCAGCCAAAGATAACATGAATCACTGGCACAAATGGTAATGAAAAGCAAATCTTTTGGTTTGCCAAGACTCCTGTGAGCCATTGGCAGTGCCTCCACTGGAGGTTACAGCCAAAGGAAAGTCTTATATATTCATGAGATGAGCAAGCGGTTCACAAATGCTTCTGGCCTTATAACAGGATGAGAAGGGAGTAAAAAACCACCAAACACCTTTAATGGATTACCTACACCAGGGAGTTAAGCATTCTCAGGACCATTGCCAAGCCCTGCTTGCATTTGCAGTCTGGGCTGCTGCTGTGTCCCTCTCACAGCTGTGACACAGCTGTGATAGTATTCATCCAAGCTGTGGGCAACCTAGCTTCTGCCCGGCCTCAGTCCAAATCTGCACACCCCCATGGCTATTCCAGACACCTGTGCTTTGGATGATATGTAGCTGGGCATAATCCCACTCCTCCTGATTTTACCTGGTGGAAAAAATGACTGCAACAGCTGAAACACAGAAGCCAGAAGTTATGAAGAATCCAGAATCAACTCAAGAGGGATGACCTGGTTGGGGTCTCAGCTGTGAAGACCAAGATGCAAAAGAGAAATGTTTGCTGAAGCAGGGCCCAGAGCTCTGAGCTCCCTCTCTCATTAGAAGCTCCCTCAGAGCAGGACAGCAGAATAAACATTTTTGCTCAGGCCATATGATGCTATGCCCCTCATCAAACAGGCTCAGCAAGACACATGAACAATGACAGCCATGAATCCAAATGCAAAACCTGCTGCAAGAGGAATCAAATGAGTGTCTCTCCTTCTGCAGAGGTTCTCCAAGCACCACATGGTGGAGGTAGGGATTCTCCATTCCTTCAGCCTGTGTGGAGTTCAGTGTGGAGCAAACCCAGCACGAGCCAAATATACAAGGTCCACATCATCACTCAGCCTCAGCTCACAGTCATTACTCGTAATACTGGGGACCCTTAGGCCAGGGACAGATTTGGGGTGTTAAGGAAGGTTAAGTGGCAACAAATAAGTTTGTGAAGCACACCTGCAGAAAGAGAAGCAGCCAAGCAGGACAGGAGAGGAATCTCCATTCAATACCTGCAGGGCAGCACATAGCCTGTGGTATTTTAGGCACTTCCAGAGAATACCACATCCACCTAAATGACTTTTTAGTCAGGTCCAAGCACTGCTACCCTTGTCCTAAGGGCCATGGATGCCATTGGGAGCTCCATTATCTTTTTGTGCTGAGCTCACATTGCTCTGTTTAAAAGATTAATGGGACACATATTCTCAATCAAGAAGCAATTTCAGAAAACCTTACTTTCAGTCTTCTGTACAGCCCAGCTAGGAGCATCATGTGCCCTTCTTTTGGTTGGGAGTTCCAGCAAAACATTTTATGGATATTTATTTCCCAGAGTAGGATTTGCACATTGATGGACTGAATATTGATGGTGCTGAAGCCAGGTAACCAGTGCAGATCTAATGGTGATCAGTGTGCTGAACTGTCCAACAGCAATTTGGGGTAGGACGGTGCAGAGATGAGGATACTCAGGCTTTTTCCTTGAATGATGTGATGAGTTTTGCATTGGAAGAACACATTGTCCAGGGGTGAACAGCAAGGAGGTGAAGAACACCTGGCTGTAGGTGGATGAAGATCCACAGGTGGTGGATCTCACTCAGGCTGAGCTCCCCTAGCTGAGCTTAAGAGGGCTTCTCCCACTAAACAAGGTATTACTCTATTTCAAGAATTCATAATCTGTGTCTAGTGCACTTCACCTTGTCCATATAATTCTGCCATGTTATGTCTGTGTCCAGCATGAATTCCTGGCAGTTCATGCAGTCCCCATGCAGCTCAGCATGAAGCCATAGCAGAAAGATGGAAGGGGAGACCACAGGAGCAGCCTACTTCTGTCCTCTGATTGTTTTAAGGGTAAAACAACTGGCAACACTTCAACTTGAGACACTCAAAGTCACACTACACGACTTGTAAGCAGAAGACAGGAAGACATAGGCTGTGTCCTGCTCTGTTACCAGCCTGGGATGCTCAAAGGGAAAGGTTTTGGCCATGGTTTTCATGGAGGAAGAGTCAAGACATTGGCTCAGGCTCCCATCAGGACAACAGCCTGAGCTGAACATGCACTAGAAAAGTCAAGTTGTAGCAATGACATTTAACTGACTCCAGAAGCCTGCTGGTTCCTTTTTGGCCATCTCTTGTCAGCATCACCTTGTTTCCTACCCTGGAAATCAATATCCTCATAACACAACTCCCTGTTTTTCAGCCGTAAATTAGCTCACATTGCAATTTGTATTATGGCACTTAGGAAAAAAATACACATTCAGCTCCACTTTAACTGTTTTAACAGCACTCAGTCAGTCTCTCAGGAGCTCCCAGAAGCACTGTGTGTGCTGGCTGCTCTTCTAAGAGGCCCATCCATCTCTGTCCCTCCGCTCATTCTTTTACCGCTCTGCAATGTTCTCATTTTTCCTTTACTTTTAGGGCTATTTTGACAGGTTTCATAACCCTATTCCTCTTACTCAGAATAGCTTACAAGTGCACTCTGATTCTTCCACAAATCTTCCTCCGGCGTTTGTATCTCCCTGATCCTCTGTGGTAACAACGTGTACGCCAGCTGCAGGGTCTTGAACCTTTAGGTTCCTCCTCACCCATCCTCAGATTTTGGGGTCCACTGTGTAGACATCTACCTTTGCTGGTATCCTCCACCACGTTTTTCTGCAGGGCTTGAGGCAGGGAGAAACTCAAACTCATGAACAGCTACAAATTGTTTGAAGTCTCGTCTATTGAACCAGAGGGTTATTTTTGCTTCTAATTATTGCTGGGATCCTACATCTGGGAAATATCAGACTAGCATGACTGATGATGGATTTGGTGCCAGTTTTTCCACTAAAGCAATTAGTGTTAGGACGAGTATGCTAAAGCTGACAAATAGTCACTCTTGTGTCATGTACATGTGGTCCACAGCTTCAAGTCCTGATTTATTAGCACAAGTTTTTGTTTCATTGCAGTTTTCAGCACATTTCACACATTTCAAGATCTTGTCTGTGTCCACTTTGCATTTTTTACTCCCAACAGTTCTTTTTATACCCTTCTTTAGGCTCTTCAAGGTACATCCACTTACATTTCCTGTATTTTTCTGAAGCATTTCAAACAATACAGCACCTCTGAAGGCAGTGGGGCTGTCTTCAGCCAGCTTGTCGTGAATTGCCACTTCAACACTTCAGGTGGAACTGGAAGTATTGGTTACGCGTGTGACTCCCTGGCCAGTGCACAATCAAAACCATGGCTGCTTCCAGTGATGTGTCACACTCAGCTGCTGATTCTGTAAATTTATTCCACGTTGGTTTTGAAACTGGATAATTCTTTTTGGTCAAACATGCATGTATTATAATGTTCCCTGTATCATTTTCAAGTACAGCCTCATGAAATACTCTCAGGAGAGTATCTGCTATCAGTAGTGGTTTTCTTGGTTTGTTCTCCACTTCAAATCCTACAACTGGCACTGGAATTGCATTCTCTATTACAAGAGTGACAACAGTCAGTCCCTTTAGTGCTGTGGATATGTGGTAACCAAAGCCAGGTTTTTTTGCCACAAGATTTGAATCCATGCATAAAATTTCTCATCAAAACCCCAGTACCAGACACTCTTGCACAGATAAATTCGAGGTCTGTAAGTCCAGTATGGTAGAATTTTTCACCAAATTCCAAATTCACACAAGAAATGCCTTGCCAGGGCAGAGTAAATGTCTAATTGGACCACCTTTTTAAGTCTAAATTTTGCACCAGCAGTATTCTGCTGCAAGCACTTCAGCACTTCACTTCCTTGCTGTGGAACGAAATACAGCCTTTACACCTTGGGAACATGGTTCCTTTTAATTTCATTTTAAGCAGTAAAATACTCCCATCGTTCCAATTTAATGATTCTTGCATTGGAAACCACAATTAGCTATTCCCTGTTTGGCTTTTTCTTGTCACTCATGATTTTATAGATTCCTGCCTCCTCAGTTGTATGTACAGAAACCAAGCCATATCTTTCATTATCCTTGCTATTCTCCTTTCTGCTATTCCCACTTCTAGTAGATTGGTTTTGAGACAGAGGAAGCAGAACTGCACAAGATCTCTTTGAGGGTTTTGTACAGCATGATGATATCTTGTGGTTTGATCTGTATTGTTTTCCTAACAGATCCTAAGATGGAACTTGGAGATTTTTTTGACAGCTCTTGTGCATCGAGGTGCTGCTTTCTTTAGAAATTTTTGTTACCATCTCAGCAGTGAGAGGTGACAGTCAGCTCAGAGCCTTGCTGTATGGGTACAATTAGCACTGGGGTTTTTCTGAGTGCATCACTTTACAATCCTACATTTTTACAACAATTTTGTACCACACAAAGCAGAGACACCTCGAGACACATAAGACACTGTACAAGAGGAGCTGCAAAAACTCCTCTGCTCTGTAGCCATGAGATAATGCAATGACATTATGCAATATGAAAACCCTTTCCTGGTAAAAGTGATGTTCAGGTGAATTTGCCACCACTGCAATCTGGAGGAAGAGGCTGGAATTCCACAGCAGCTCCATGTTTTTCCTTTGAGAAAACCTGCTGGGTGAGATTAGGCCCTGAAAGGTAAAGTCTCAGCAGCTGCAAAGAGAGATCTATCCATGGGCATCACCGAATGCCTCCTGTTGTTTGTGTCTTCTGCACCTCCCATTTGCTTCTTTTGCAGCCCATTTTAGTTCTCTCTCTAAAGCCCCTTTTTCTCTTAGCTGTAACCTGTATTTACCTCCTGGTGCTTTCCATCACCTTGTGGCAAATTGCTATTCAGTTTTTTAGCCTTTGCAGCAGGAAATTTGATTTCAATAAGGAAAGTAACACCACAGATCTGTTTATCTGAAATTTCAATGGAATGTTTAAGAAAAAGATTAATGGATATCTGTAATTTAAAATATTTTTCAATATTTTTTAATATCTAATAAATAATATATTCTTTATCATTATATGCTACCAAAATATTTTGGTGGTGCTATTAAATTCTTTACTTCCCAATGGTGACAAATACACTCCACACATACAATAGTGCTGCATACAAAAGTGCCTGCATATGTTTTATCTTTATAAATACTGATAAAATAGGTAGGGAAATTACAGACTTGAAAATAAAAAGCATCAATATTGTTGACTTGCAAAAAAGAAAGATTACATCCTCTTATATTGTCTTGCAGACAAAGAAGAAAATCTTCATCATTCAGGAGGAAAGATCAGGGAAAAAGGCATTGTTATATATATTCACTATAATTCAGTATAACAAAGCACTGTGAAGTACAAGTAGTAAAGTCTAAAAACTGTGGAAATCATCGCTATTAATATTATACAATTTTATATATATTGATATCATTGGGAATATTTATTAGCAAAAGGTAGAAGTGCAGTAGCAATAATATAATACTTACTCTAAAAATGTCCAGGTTTTATTCTGAATGCTATTTTCCACATAAAGTACATTTTCGGCATTTCTTCAAATTTTTAAGTTTTCTACATTGGGCCTCAGAAGGGAGAAAAAACCAACAACCAACCCAACAACAACAACAACAACAAAAAAAAAAAAAAAAAAAAAAAAAAAAAAAAAAAAAAAAAAGCAGGCAGAGGAGAAACTCAAAAATTCAGGATTTTTTTACAAGTTTTCCCACCTCTGCTGGAAACACAGAACAGAGTTGGGACATCAAACCAGGCTCCTGGGCTTGTGGAGTCCTGGCTTCCCAAGGACAAACTGACTCATGCAAGTTTAGCTGGTTTCATGTGTAGGATGCCAGTTTGGCTTTGTCCACCTTGAGTTTCCCTTCAGTCAAGCTTGGTCACGAGTATCCAGATGAGGAAATCTCATGCAGCTTCCACCAGCACAGCAGGGCCGTGTCCTTTGAGCACAGAAGCAAATCCAGAAGAGCCAAGGTGTGCAGCGTTTCAAGACAGGCAAGGCAAAGGCAATGCTTTGCAATAACATCACCTGCAGTTGGGCACTGCTTTCACAGAGCCCGGCACACACAGACAGGAAAGATTTGCTGACCAAAAATGGAGACCAGCAGATAAAGCCCTCCCTAATACTGTATAAAAATCCCCACTTGTCTCCATGCAATAAAAATATATTTAAAGCAGTTTTACTTTTACAGCACAGTTAATTTCTCATCTTGAGCCAACTGTGCGAAGTTTCATGGCAAGTCAGCAAATTTAGGCTTATTTGAAGCAATTCCTCAGAATAATTTACCAAGTTGACTGATTTTTGATTGCATATCCTTTTGCCCTCCATTATTTTTTTATTAACATATCTTAAGTTAAATATATAATTAATTACAGATAGAACTATGGCTCTTTGTAACTGGTTTATTGCAAATCAAATTTAAATTTCATCCTTAGATTATTTCAAAAAAGAACTTGGAAATGAATGAACTTTTAATTAACTTTATGCTTTCTTAAAATTCATTTAATAAGTATTCCCTCCACTGTCCAATGTGTAGCATCATTTCTTGTTTTTCTTCTACCAAGATTCACTGTCTTTCAGGAAAATACGCCCTGGTGGACTCAAGGGTTTGGGCTCAAAAGAGGAGCAATGGGGTGGAATTCATCAGTCTGTTACACAGCTGGTCACATCTAATGGTGCTTTTGGCCTGCAAATCTACAAAGGTAAAATTACCCCTTCTCTTTCCCCTCCCTTCTCCAAACCAGTAGTTAAAAGATGGCAATCCACATGAGTTAAAAGTCTTGTACTTTAATTACTAGTTTTGTGTTTACATAGGAACCAAATAATTCAAAGTTGACTGTGCAGTAATTAAAGTATTTCCAGATGTGTTCAGTGATCCTACCCTGTTTTTACAGCCTCCAGCTGTCATATATTTTCCTTCAGTGGCTGTATCAGACACGAAAGTGAACAATTTTATTTTAAACTGTGTTTTTGAACAAGAAATATTCCAGGATGTCAGAGATGGTGTGACCAGTATCTTGATAATGAAATCTCTGATCCAGCAAAACACTTCAAGATGATCCTAACTTTCAATATTTGACTCACTCCCTATGGACCGAAATCTCTGAAAACGCAACAAACAGAGCAAAGAATTCCAGAGATAATGTGAACCACATCGTGGAATTACAAATGGGTGGAAAAAACCTTTTCCACTAAAATCTGCTGAAGAAAATGTTCTAATTTAAGATTGTGCTGGTTTCCCCTTTTTCCCTAGTAAGCTATATAATATGGTTATTTATCATGCTTATGTTTTACATCACTAAGTGAATCCTGAGGATCCTTGAGTTCCAAACTTACTTTGGAGACTAAACAGAAATAATGGCATTATCAACACACAAGGAAAATGGTTTTAGCACCAGGAAAAAAGATTCCAAATTGCAAAGTGAAAATCTAATCTCTACCTTGGCAATGCCTGAGTGCTCCTGCCCATCCCAGCAGGAAAATTACCAATGGAGCTAGCAGCAAAGATGATAGAAGAGGTTTCTCATGCAGAGAGATGTGCTGTAAGCAAGGGAGCAGAGCTGTAAAATTGTTAGGATGAATAAATTTGTGCACAAGGCAAAAAAACCCCATCCTACAAACTCTAAAAAGCTTAGCGGCTGCTAAGAACTTGACAAACCTTTTTCTTTTCCTGATTGGTTTTGATAGATCCTAATTAAAATGCTATCTGGCAACTTTCCGTGAAATCAGAAAAGCTTAAAAGAGTCATCTCTCATGTTTTCAGGCTCTGAGCTGTTCCCCTCCACAAAAACCAACCCACCCACTCAGGAGATGAAATATAACAGTTCAGACAAGATGAAATGCAGTGCTCCTACAGTTTTATTTGATTTATTAAAAGGAGAGAAGTAACCAAGTGGGAGGATATGCTGGTTTTGGCTGGGGCAGAGTTAATTTTTTTCAAAGTAGCTGCTACGGGGCTGTGTTTTGGATTGTGCTGCAAACAATGCTGATAACAGAGAGGTGGTTTCACTATTGCTGAGCAGTGCCCACACAGAGCCAAGGCCTTTGCTGCTCCTCACTGACCCCTACAGCGAGGGGTCTGGGGGTGCACATGGAGTTGGGAAGGGACACAGCTGGGACAGCTGACCCCAAATGACCCAAGGGATATCCCAGACCTTAGGGTGTCCTGCTGGGGAAAGGAGGAAGTGGGGGATACTCATAGTGATGGATTTGTCTTCACAGGTCACTGTTACACAGGATGTAGCCCTGCTTTCCTGGGGATGCCTGAAGACTTGCCTGTCCATGGGCAGTGGTGAAGGATTCCTTGTTTTGCTCTGTTTGCATGCACAGATTTTGCTTTTGCTATGAAGCTGTCTTTATCTCAACCCATGAGTTTTCTCACTTTCACCCTTCTGATTCTCTCCTCCATCCCACCTGGGGGGAGTGAGCAAGCAGCTGAGTTCCTGGCTGGGTTAAACCCCGACAGAGGAAAATAATCCAAACATTCTAGATCCTTATGAAAAGCCGAAATCATTGCTCTCCATTTTCAACATTACTTTCAAATTGCTGCTGTGTGTTTTCAAGCATTCATTAAGGTTCAGAAGGGGCTGGAGTGAGGAAGGAAGCCTGGGTCACCTAAGGATGACGATGAGTGGAGGGAAAAGCAAAAAGATGACTTTTCAATTGCCAAGTTAGCATCCCACAACCCAAAGCCACAGCAACGGTACCACGCTCTTGGACAAGAGATGGAACAGGACAGTGAGGCATTTCTAGCATCAGCCATGCCCACACTATTGAGCCAAAACTCTGGCCATCTCAGGCTCATCCATGAAGTTGTGTAAAATATTTTTCTATGAGGAACATATTCTTTCAGGTATAAAAAGGGAAGTAGGGAACTACTGAATAAGAAAAAGCTATCTCACCTCTAATCTGCCTCTCTGATTTCTGGGAGTCTCAGCCCCACCTACCTGATTAATCAACATATAATTTAATTCTACTTTTCTCCATAAAAACGTCCAGCTGTCTCACAACCTTCTCATCTGTCTTTGCTTCAATGCCCTTATTGGTTTTATTGCTCCACCTCTTATGGTATGCAGATCCTCAAAGGAATACATCCTTTCTTTTCCAAATAAAATTGGAATTTTATTGCTGTTATCAGTGCTTGGATGTCCTGCAGGTAGTATTGTCTTCCAGCTGACTACTAGTGGAAAATAGGTGGGGATTGTGAATACAGTATCTGTGTAAGCAGATACTCTGTGTAACCTGCATCAGCAGATTGTCCCTGTCGGACCACGTTCATGCCTTGGAAAAAGAAACAATCACATATGGTAGTCAGACACTGCAAAAGCCAGGTGTTCATTCATACTGAATCAGCCAATTAGTCTCCAGTGACATCACAGGTGGCTCTGCAAGACAGCCATGGTTCTGCCCTGTCACCTAATCAGTCACCTGTGACCTGGCCATCCAGCCAGTTTTTCGCCCAGTGAAGAATTCACCATCCAAGCTCTGCTCTGGGTGCATCACTGGCCACTTCTTGTTCCAAATAAAGATTTGTGAAGCTTTTTCTCCAGTGCTGCTGTGTGCCAGCTCCAGCTATGCGCAAAGTGTCCTTGTCTCTCTCCTCAGTGGGTAAAAGACAAAATTTAATATGCTTTGGATGGCTTGTACTGTCCTGAGCCCTTGTGGTTTCATGCCTACAAAGGCCAGAGTCACCACCACAGCTGGTGTATTCATTCATCCTCATGTAGTCATGAGCACAAAACACTTATGGACTGGCTATGGCTAATGACTGCATTGTCTCTCAAGCATTATTGCAATAACTCCCAGAATAAACTTCTTTATGATTTTACCAGGCACAGAAGAGACACTATTATCCCTCTTGAACACATGTCACCTTCCCATGGCGTGGGACCTCCCCAGCCTCCCACAAAACAGTTCAGACAAGCACTGTTCATGTTAATGGTCATGCTAATCAAGTAGGTAAAGAGACCATGAAACTTGAGGTGTTTAATGCACATCTACACTTTACCCCGGCTCTGTTTGGCTGCCAGTCTGTCACCTCTCTCCTCAGCAATGATCAGCCAGGTGCTCTTTCCATGAGTCAGGGAGAGCCATGGCTCCTTACCCTGAAAAGAGGATGGAGAAGCAACCTGAGTGCAGAGAATCCAAGCAATTCCCTCACTGTCAGCACCAAGAGAGAGCACTCATAGGAACTCCTCTTGGCTAGTGATGATCCTGCAGTGCATGGTGTGTGAGTGACTTCAGGAAGGTCACCAGAAGGAGACACAAAAATTATATCCTGCAAAAAAGTGTTTGTAGGTCCCCTCACATCTGTTTTGGTCTGGACTCAAGCTGGCCCTCCTGGCTGCAGGTCCCTGGTCAGATAATTCAGTACAGCTCTTTCATCTCAGTCTTCCTTGCAGGCATAACTCTCTGCATTCAGACTCCACACCTTCTCCCTGGCTGCCACCTCACTAGGCCTACCTGCTCTCAGTTTCACTCTTCAGAGGATGCAATGATCAGCAGGTGAGAGAAAACACACAAACATTTGGCATGGAAATTTTTTAATCATGTCATGTCACTTTTAGAAAGAACAAGAGATCTACAGTCTTCATAAACTGCAGACTTTGGAGGATGCTGTGCCCCTGGGCCAGACCTTCCTGGCATGTAGAGGTCAACCAGCACCTCTGTCTTCAGATTAGCTTACTTGCATATGACAAAGGATAAATTTATCTTCTGAGCCCTAAATCTTCTCACAGATAGTCAGAGGTTCCTTTTCTCCATGTATCCCATCAGGAAGGACATCCTTTCCTCCCATGTTGAGTAGGGGGAAAAAATGTCCTCAAATTTATTATGGTGATGCCACATTCAACAGCATAAGAAAAATAACTTAGGCTGCACTAGCTCTTGCCAGGCAAAGCTTTTACAAGAGCAAAATCCTGTGGTGGGGGACAACAAATGTCTGTCACATCACCAAACAACAAAACTGAACCTCTTTTGAAATACAGCAGGTTAAACTGATTTCTCAAAATAATTAGGTTCTTCACTATATGAAAAATATTTTAATTGAAAAGAATTGAATTCAGCTCTTTCACCAAATGTATTCTTGTGTTTGTTAAATGAGACTCATGGGCATGTGGGCATACCTCTCCTATAAATTTCAATTTGAGCCATCCTTATATATGCTTACAAAAAATTATGCTAATTCATCAGGACATCATGCAGAGATTATCTTCACTTTCTTGGAAAAATTGCAGAATAAAACCTTTGTCCTTTGTAATTTGGTACATGAACACAAAGAAAATGATGAATTAGAAGGGCTAAACACATAGACCCACCCAGCTGCAAAGAGTAATAGTTCCTTCTGCCATTCACAGCCCAAGGAAGACAATTTTCTGCCATATCACTCAGCTGGTGAAAGGAACATACATGGTTTTATCCACAATTTCTCAGTGATGATCTCTCAGGGATGTGGCTGATTCTTTCTTTGATCAGGGTGCTGGCAGGCTGACATTACTGCAATCTTGCAGTGAATGGGGGGTAAGTATAAAATCAACAGACAGCACAAAATGGAGACTCTATTCCCAAGCTGTATTTATAAATGGAAAATACAATGCTGTGAGTAAGTTAGCATGGAAAATGGGGTTCAAAACTTGGCACACATACTTTCAGATTGGTTACATTCATGTCTTTCTAAGAAATGTGCTACAAACTCAAAATTCTGAACTCAACACAGACATTTATGGCTGATGTGCTTTGAGCTTTGTTATGCCGGAGGCGGGACTACAAAATCACCGCGATGTCTTTAAAATCTATAAATACAGAGCTTGCCTTGTGATTAAATCGTCACACACCTCCAAGAGGAAAGGGAGTTATTGTCTCCCCTTTATGGAGTGGGAAATTAGGCACAGCTTTACACCAGTCATAATTATCTTCTCCACCTATGGGTTCATAATGGATCACTGTGTGGAAAAACTCCGCTCTGCAAGTCATTTGTGGAAAAGGCCATGACTCATTTTTAACCTATCCCCAGGACAAAACAGCCCAAAATGTGTAGTTGTACACATGCCCTTTCCAATGTCAGCAGGAAGGCTTCAGAGACAGGGATGGAAGGACAAATGCAGCCCTGGTGTGTTTCAAGGTGGCTAGAGAAAGCAAGAGGGTGGCTCTGTCTGTGGACCCTCCACTGTGCTCTGAAGCATGTAGGAGATGTGCTCTCCCCTGAGCTGGGACAACCCTAGGAAGGGCAGGGAGCTCTTGCGCTACAAGCCTTGCAGGCCTTCAGCCCAGGGCATGCTGAGAGGAGCGGTCTGAACATAAGGAGCTGCCTCTCATCATGAGTGTGAATTGCAAAGGGATTTTGTGCTTCACACAGTCACTTCTAAAGAGGGGAATGCGAGCTATATAATTTGTATTTCACATGCCAGGCCTCTGCAGAGACTCTGGATTCTCATCAGAAATGCCTCATAGAAAGAAACCCTGCAGGGAAGGGCTATTTTACTTGCTTTTGAATTTTAATAGCAGACTATTTTGTACTGTTACCAGGCGCCTTGAAAGCATCTGGATTCTCTAGAGAGAAAGATCCCCAGGAGACATGTTCCATTTGTTTCTTGTGCAATGCTCTGTGGGGGGATGGTGGTCTATAAACTCCAACATGTTTTAATCCAGGACTGACCAAAAGTCATTTTAACTGGGTTTCACTTTACCCACATGAAACGACATTGGTGACTGTAGCCCATTTATTGTGGGACAGGCACAATGAACAGTGAGCTACAGCAAGAAAGAGTAAATAGTTGGTATGGAACAAGAGGTTTGGTATATTTGGATAGAGGCCTTGAGTTTCTGAATTATATTTATGATGGAAAGGACTTCAGGCAGGAAGAGATCTAGCGAATTGCAGTACAAAGGGCTCTGGGCAGGAAATATTAGGCCTTCCCTAACTCTCCTGACCTGGATAGTCTCAAATGAGAACCTATCTCGGGGCAAGACCAAACACCCTGAGAACCCTGCTCTTACCTCCTTTTGCTATAGGAAGCATGGTCACTCTCCAGAGAGGATCCCTCCTTTCTGCTGTGGAAGATCTGATTTAGGAGGAGCCCAGAGAGTGGTTTAATCCCAACATGTCGGTGTCTACGCGCAGTGTTTACATGAGCCACAGGTGAGCTTTGGCTGAAATATGTGAAGAGCTCATCAGGGCGCTTGTGGAGTTGGGAGAGCAACTGAGCCATGCAGGTGTAGGTGTCTGCTTCCCTACAGGCTGAACCATTCCCTGGTATCCATGGGATGTATTGACTTGCAGTTCTACTTGGCTGCCCACACTTATCTGATCAATGCATGTGAATTGTTCTGGTGTTCTGCCCAATCTCCAAGACTGTATAGGTGTCTCACAGATTCTGTATTGCACTTATCAGCCTTCTTTCAGATGTCCCAGGACCCCCATAGCCTCTGTACTGCACTAAGTGCTGCCACCTGGGCAATGCAATGAGCCTCAGACCTCCATTCACTGAATGCAAATCATGTCATAGTGGGCATCCCATCTAAGGTAGCCCCTGGGCCTCCATCATCTGTGCAGGCAGCAGTGACATGTTCACCCCATCACTCAGCCACACCAACTTCTGCACTGCATCTTCTCCACCACAGCCACCACAGCATCTTCTCCCCTACAGCCCATGGTGGCCTCTACCAAGCCTTCAAGCAATCTATCCACCCTTGTCACCCATCAGACACAAGTGAGTGACCTGTCCCAGGGATTTCTCCCTCAGTGTGTGCTGCAGAATGACAGCTCTTGTGTTGGACCATGGCCCCAGGGAGTGAGAACAGCTGCTGAGCTTGTGAAGTGATTTCCTTGTTGTACTGATGCCTGCAGAGCAGCAAAAGGCATCAGTTCTTGTATGATCAGGAGTACAAATAAGGAATATTAACATTAGCATTGTAGACAAATTCTGCACTACAATACTGACACCAGGAGCTCCAACAAGCTGGCTTAGCAAAGGGTAAACCTGAATCTTTAACAATTGCAAAGCTTTTTTGCCTCCACTAAAAAGCCTTATCTAATTAATTCTCATCTTCCTCATGGAAAAAATATAGACCCAGAAATAGAAATATAAAAAGGTTAAGTATAATGTCTCAATCCACCAGGAAAATTTAATCAAATTCAGGACTAGACCCCTGGACCACTTGACTCCAGGACAGTTTCTAATCCAATCTCAGCTGCAAGCCATTTGCCTGGTGGTGCAGGAAAAACTGCACTGCTTCTGGGCTTATGTGAGTTTTGCTGCTAGCTAGAGGACTGCAGCCTCCAGGGTTGTCTAAGCACCTTTTGCCAAAACTGAATGTAGAGTGGCTTATGCAGTTTTGCTTGATTTACTTGTTCCTTTGATGTGCAAGGATTTAGTGACATGCTTAGCAATACAGTAGCATGAGACTCGTTGCATAAAATCAAATCACTGCTGGGGCAGATGCTTCCAGATTTAAAAGCTCAATTGGTACCACAGACACGTAGCTGACTAACTGCAGGCTGTTTCTCCCAAGGCTCAGCCTGTAGGGCCTTTTCAGGACCCCTTTTAGTCCCAAAACTGCAGTAACAAGGCTTAGAAGTCATCCTTTGAACCTCAAGGTGAATGTTTTAGGTCATTAGTAGCTGATCTATAACATTCAGTCTGTACCAGAATCCCTAAAGGGCTGCTTTCAGCTCTCATTCATCAGTAAGTGCCACCCTTCTCCCCTCCCTTCTCCACCCTGCCAGCTGTGGACATGGCCAGGATGACCTAGATACTTGTCACCTCCAGGCTGGATTTTACCTTGATTCACAGTTTTTAAAACAGGACATGAAACAGATGGACAGATCCTAACTGGTTCAGATAGGAACTGCTTCATGCTCTGGGACATGTCAAGTGATGTTCAAGGTCCTCTGCTGGTGATGGGCATGCTCCCAAACACAGTTAGACTCTCCCGGTGACCCATCAGCCACCACCTGAGCCTGGGGACAGGGCAGCTCCCAAATGTGTGGATGAAGCATTTGACATCAGTGACATCAGTGGAAATGAGGTATATTTACATGATTGTTTATGAATATTTCACCTGCAGCTGCAGAAGTTTAAATATCTTTCTCCGATTGCCCATGCTATCCCTCTCCCCACATTCCCCCTCCTCTCCTGCCCTCCTCTCAGTTACAATGAACTGGAAAGCCTCATTCCCTAAAAAGTTCCGTCTATTAGGAACAATTAGAGCATGACACCAAAGAAACAATATCCTCTTCTGTCCTTCGTCCAGCTGTGGGAGAGAGACCAAGTGATCAGAAATGAAAATGCTGGCTGTTTTAGTTCTTTCCATCAGGATGCACTACAACAGCTCCTTAGGACTGTGATCCTGCATGGTTCAAGCCAATAGGAGCACAGGGCACAGGACTGCCTATGAAGGACTCCCAGTATCTGCAGGTTATCATTGCCTTTGAGATTATAAATTACACCGCAGGTAAAACAGGCAACAGCAACAACCTCTGTAAGAATCAATGTGTGAGCTTCTAGTCACTGACAAGAAGCTTGAGATACATTTTCTAATTTTGCAATATCTGAAAGATTCAAATGGTCTCAGTATCTCCTCTGCTCTTGTTTTGACAAGAACAAAATCCTGGACCATGCCCAAAAGCTGCAGGCACTGAAGATTGCTGTTGGGGATGTAGGTTTGAGAATTTTGTAATGAAAATCCTCCTTGTGAAATATTGTTGCAGAATCTCCTATGAAACTATGAATAAATCAACCAGAATGTCTCCTAAAGTGTCCTGGCCTTTCCTAGGAACATAGATCATACCTTCCCCACAGAATACCTTTGTACAGATCAGAGACCTGGTTCAGTTAATCATCAGACAAGGCCCATGTGCTCACACAGAGCTCTCTGCTGGACCACAGACTGAATCAGCCTCTTTCAGAGCACCCCAGGTACAGATCACCCATTTGGTTGACTCGTGTGTCAAAAATCCATACCTTTTCTTTCTTGTTATCTGGTAAGGGTATTCCTGATAACAGAATTATTTATAATTAAGTAATTTTTTTTTAATCATCCATTTCACCCTTTAGCTAACTATGTCAGTTATCTGACCCATATTCCACCAAGAAGTAATTACTTTGCATTCTAAAACCCATCCATCCATCCATGCATTCATCCATCCTATCTAAAGTATTTATGCTCATATTTAGGTGCCAATTTCCAGTTATCAGAGAAATCCTCCCTTCAAGAACCACCTATCTCTTGGGAGCTCAGCTCTATGTCTGACAGTGTTGAACAGAAGCAAGTTGTTGGAGTGTGCTTCAGTTGCTTATATCTGTAAGGGCTCCTGTTGGATTAAGTAAAATGGATTTGGAGAGCACAAGCCAAGTATAAAACAAAAGGCATCAAGTAAATATGAGAGAAAAAGTCTTAAAAATAGGATGGGGATGATGGAAGTGATGAAGCATGAAAATGCACTCAAGTAGCTCCACACAAAAAGCCTAAGATTTGACTCAATACAGCATTTGTACATAATCTGCCAGATAAATAAGTAGGTAAAGAGTTATTAAAAGTGAGTGCCTTGGGGCACCCAGCCATGAACTGCCTGGTGCAGAAGTGGTGCCTGCCCTGGATTCAGAGCAGTCCTTGATGTGTGTCCTCTGCTGTCATCTAGTGACAAAAGGGAAGAAGTAACCGAAAAAGAAGGAAAATCAAGGTGAAAGAGCTTCCCGTGCAAGTCGTGCCTTGGAAGAAAAAAACCTGGGCATTTTGAACACCTGAAACTTTCTATCAGCAGTGAGGTCTCACCTGTACATGCAAAGCCACTAGAGATATTTTTAAAATCTCTCCCCCGCATTCCAGGGTGGATCTAACTCCTCAAGGATCGCCTGCAGCCAACAAAGCTCTAATGGGTACATCCAACCACAGAGGCTTCACCACCTGAGGGTGCCATCACAGCCACTCCTGTGGCATGCACCTAGGCTGCTTTAGATGTCCAGTCCAGGATGAGGCATGCACCTAGGCTATTTTAGATTTCTAGTTCAGGATGGGGCATCTTGGTCCCTAGAGGAGCTTATTTGTCACCAATAGCTGTGAAGGCAGAAGGAACAACTCCAGTGCAGACACCTGCACGGCAGGCTCTGGAGTTAAGCAAGATCACTGCTGTCCCTTAACTGGGAGGTGACTTTCACCTGGAGAACAGGTCAGAACTTCTCCTGAAACCTTGTTGTTCCTATACTCATTTTTGTTGATTTTGCACGGGGGGAAAGCTCCAACTAGCTAGCCCACAAAGAAACTGACTTTGAGAAGAGACCATGACCAGGTCTCTTCACACATGGTGATGAGTTTCTCCAGTCTTTCAGAAAAATGTCCTGCATGGGGACATGTCCCCTGTGGGGATATGCTGGAGGCAGCAAGGAGCATCATCGGCAGCTGGGAGAGATTGAAGGCAGGCGAAACTATCTGGAGTGAAATGAGGCATGAGAAAAACAAGAGCTGATGGTGCATACACAGAAGGAGACATCAGAAGGTCAGAGTTCAAATCCCATGTGTGACCTTGACCTTTTGTGTGATTTAGGACAAGTTGTTTCACCAGTGCAGCCCAGTAAAACAACAGGATACTGGTTTCCCATGGGAACACTCCAAAGGCATTAAAGTTGGCTGGTACAGAACACCACAGTGATGCTGGGCACAATAGCCTACAGACATTCCAATTTAAAAGAAAATTCACATTTCAACAAAGAGCTGATTTTCTCTCTTTGTTTTTAAATATTATGAATATACAGTCGTTAAAAAACCCTGGTTTTTCTCCTGTCAGCAGGCCTGAAACAACTGAACCTGAATTTTGCATTTGTTTGCCTTTTCCCCACAGTATTTTCCAGCCATGTTGCAAAAGTGTGAAGGAAACACAACCAATACTGTCCCGCTCTGCTTGTAACAAGCCCTCTGTTCCTTCTGTATCTCTGTGAATCACTCCATTAGGTTCACAGACCTGCCAAAGGATATTTCAGAGTTTTTCTTTCAAATCTTGAAAATAAAATATTAAATACAATCAATCATTCCTCATGACAGCTTCTTTGTCAATGAACTATTTTCATTTATTAGGAACCATTTATTTAAAGGCCACAGTGCATGGGAGAGAATAGATACTAAGGAAAAAAAAAGAACAAAAAGCCACTTGATCCTAACACCAAAACATGGTGTATTTTTCTTTGTTTTCCTGTTAGAGCCACATATTTGAGCCACAGCCATGCCTTGAACAAGGCAGGAGCATTACTGATTCTCAACAAGGTCTCAGCATTTAGGGCGCCACGCTAAGGGCAGAGACCCAGCTCTCACAGCGAGCAATTTTTCACTCACACGATCAGCAAGGGAAGCTTGACAAGGAGCCCTGAAATGATTGAGAAATGCCTTTCTGTGCCAGATGAGGTCCCAGTGTGAGCTCTGAAAGGATGAGCTCATGCCAGGAGCTTAAACCTCAGGGGGTCTGAGGAGCATGAAGCTCCTTGAGACCGGGCAACACTGGAGACCATACTGGGCATCAGGAGGGACGCAGGTTCATGCATACAAAGTAATTCCTCCTGCAAGCCCATAAAGAAGAAAATCAGCTGCCATTTCTGTCTTTTCAGGGCAAATGAGATATTTCTGAGAAGGATTAAGGGCTTTTATGCTGTCCCAGTGGTAGAAGCAAGATGAGGGTGAGGGCAGGGCCAAGGTCTCAGCTTGCCCTGTTCTTTTCCCTTCCTCCCCAGTACAGAAACACATCTTTTCACTGAAATGGGGTTTTCTTACCACCAAAGGGATGCTGAAAAGAGTTGGCAATGCACATCACCTTGGAAGGTGCTGCAGGGTCCCCCTACCCCAAATGGTAAGTATCTGCATGGAAAAGGCATAGTACACAGCAGCAAAAACAAAGGCAACATTTCACAGCAGCATAAGGTACATGCCATGGATGAATAATAAAAAGCACCCTGTTTTCTTGAAGTGGAGGCTGTCATGGAAACCCTGGCAGCGAGTGGCAACATTGAGGGGATTCAGTTAGAAGTGACAGGATAAAGCATCAGAATTCAGAGATTAAACATACCTAGCAGGGCTGAAGTCTGGGCTCAGGAACTCTTCAGCAGGTTGTGTTCATCCAGCCAGGATATACTGCCATCTCTCAGTGCCTCTCCTGAAAGCTGGAGTGGATTTTCCCCGTTAGATTTGTTGAGAGGGTGTAAGCCCTGCAGGACAATAAACATCTCTGTGTTTAGTACTTAGGCTGCCATGGGAGAGTTTCTTTGTAACTGTGAAAAAGTGGTTGCTGTGGATATCCACCATGAGGTTTGGCAGCAGAGCCTGAAGAAAAAGAGGTAGAAGTGCTCTGTGTCCCCTCCCAACAAAAAGTGATCAAGGTGGTCATGGCCACTGATGCACTCTGTCCAGACCAGCATCCTTCAGTGCTGAAGGCTCAGGGAAATACCATGCCTTCCATTTGATCTGGATTAATACTAATCATCTTTTTCCAAAGCTGGATTTATCCTTTTCTCATTGAATGATCGCAAATCAGGATGCTCATTTTGCTCTGTTGTCTCACGAATATGCAAGAACCCTTCTCCTGGCACTCATTGATGAGGTTTATGTCTTAATTGGCATCCCCCAAACACTCCAGCATGAGGACAGACAACCTGATAAATGTAAGAAACTGCCCTTCCTTTGGTGCCTTTTCCAGCGTGCTTCCCTTTCCAGCCAGCCCAAGATGTTTTATCACTTTCTCCAAAGGAAAGCACTGCCGAGTCCCAAACCTCACAGCAGCAGGGCTCTGTAGATAAGGCAGGGAAAATATTTCACTCGCAAGGAAACTGTGCTCATCTCGCACTAACGTCCCTGTCCTCTGGAATCCAAGGCAATAATTACAGCAATTTGTAGATAATTATTTGTTAATTAAAAACAGGCTTGCTGGGTACAGTTACCAATTTCCTCCGCTGGCTGCATAGGGCTGCACAAGGAGACACTGGGGGATTGTCGGTCTCGTAAAATCGTTTGCTTGTTCTGTTCAGAAAAAAAGTCCCCAGTGGGTCATCTCCCCCTCTCCCCATATCCTGGCAGGTCTGATTCATTCTCCTAAGACACCTTCAATACAGATTTGTGCCTAGCTCTCCCTTGGTAATTTCCAAGGAAGGTGACTTCTGCATTCCCCCACTGCAGCCTGTTTTCTCAGCTAATTTAATGACCCTTTGCTCACACAGACTCATTTCCAGACACTTTTAAGTGAGTAGCTCCTAAAGGAATCGTGACTACAAGCTGAGGTTGTGGACCTGAAAGAAGCTCACCTCCATCCCACGTTTATGTGAGTAGTAATAAGTAAACAGTGCGGAGATGGAGTTACAGGTGAGTACAAACTGAAGCTGCTGGTTCAAAGAGTGCTGTTGGGGCAATTATTCTGCCCTTGATTGGGCAGTCTGGGGTTCATGGTATCTTCCCAGGCATAGTTTTCAGGCCAGCTGTGAGAAGAAGCAATGACAGGATTTCAGATGTCCCCCGCTAAAGATCGCATCCACAAGGAGACAATCTTGGGATGATGTCCTCATGCCTTGGGATGATGGCCCTTGTGCGTATGAATATGTTCAATCTTCTAAATCCTCTGTCTCTGTTTCTACTGTGGAGCACACCGTCTCCTGCTTCCACCACATTCACCTGCTCCAGGGTCTCCCACAGCTCCAGAACCAGGACAATTATTTAGCCCTGGATACAGGAAAGTCACATCGGTCCTGATCTATTTTTGGATTGAGCTGGGCATTTATTTCAGATGCCTCTTCTTCTGTGGCACTGAGGAAACAGCTCATGGAGATCTGAGAGTTGACTCTGTGGGTTCCACACAAAAATAGTACCAGTAGCATCAGCAAAAATCTTCATGGAAAGGCAAGCCCGTGGGGAAGCATCATGAAGGGGGAAAGCGAGCAGCATCCTCCTCCTGGTTGCAGCAGTGCAGCTTGGAGCCATAGTGACAAGGATGGGACAAAGGAATAACATGGACATTTTGTCATCATGTGCTCAGAAGCAGATTGCTTCCACCTCCCTTAGCAAAACAGCAGCATCAATGAGAATAAACCAGAGATAATGGGGAGGGGAAACAAATTAGGCTGTCAATATCCTCTTCATGGAAATAATCTCAAGGTTGTTAGTCACACAGGGCTGCTTCGCCCCTCTAATTTTCTCCTGTACGTGGGCCTTCGTGTTCCTCTCATCACCTCAGCGGCTCAGTGCCTGCACCATGTGCAGAGAAATCACAATTAAGCAAAGTGGCTGCATGTCATGATATATGGGACTACATCTCTGCTTCAGTAGCACAGAAAGCTAACGAAGAGTTGAGATTAAACACTGGGTTAATTAGTACGCTTAATTAGTTCACAGTTATTAAATCCTTTCAGACCCTCAGATAAATCTTTCAAAATACAAAACATTCCTTGGAAATGCTACTGTGTACTTCCCCCTTCTCTCTCTCCACGTAGGTGCAGGGCTGGGAAGCTGTAGCCTTCCTCTTGCTGCTTAATGCAGGAGTAGTCTCCATCCAAGCCTCAGTGGCCCAGCATCAGTCCCTGAGACTACCCTTGAATCTGCAAGTCTGCCAATTTGCAAATTCAGAGTTCTTCTGAGAGGGGATGAGGCAGTGCCCTGCTAACATGGACCACAGTTAGTAGGAAAGGAACAGTGCTGGGAAAAAAACAGGGAGCAACAGATTCTTTTAAATCCAAGAGACACACACAGATTCAGAGGTTTGCTGTGGACTTAATCACCCAGCAGAGTGTCCCTTTCCATGTCAACTTCCTCTGTGGATGCAGTAGGAAAGCAGGGCAGCCCTGCAGAAAGAAGGAGCAGGAGTGGGTGGAGGAACTTCTGACACAAGTTTTGGAGCATTGCCAGTTAAGCTGAGGGACAGGAAAGGCTCCTCCAGGCTCCTGTTAGCAGTCTCCCATATTCACAGCACTGAATGATTACCCTGTGATTTCCATGTTCATCCCAACAATCCGTGCTACTCCACAGCAGAGAGCTGCTAAGGTCCGTGGGGTCAGCTGACCTTCAGAGAGCCCTTGGCAGCACTGGGCTGTTCCCATAAAGGATTTATTTATGGCAGAGGAATCCAGTTTCTGAGATCACCTTGGAGACTTACCCAAAGCATTTATCACTTGGATAATGCAGGGCTCTGAACAACACAGGTGCCATGAGAGCAGGCTCTGGGCAGGCTGGAAAACTTACACGCATGGAGTATGCTGTTTTCATCATAGTTCTCTGAGAAACTGATGTTTGGGTCCAACAAAGGGGGTTACAACTTTTTTTTGCACCAAGTCTTTTTTTTCCCTAGTTATTAACAGCTGTGGTAGTGGGCAGGGAATTCAGGTTCTCCTGGTGCTGGAGACCTAAATCCATAGGCTGAGAATTAATAGGGGCAAAGGGCTACATTAGATGTGGCTTGCTTAAGGGAGTTTGCTAAGGAAAAAAACTAACAGTACAAGATTAAGCTGAGGGATATTCCTCATTGCACCAGGAAAAATACCCCTGAACAATGACTCACCCAGTACTTGTTTGTGGTTCTAGTAATTATAAATTATTAGAAAGCAAACGCTGGGATAAGGTACTGTTACTCAGCAAACCTGCATTTTGAGAATAAGAATAAAGTTTTTTGGAAGATAATGTCTCTCTTTTTTTCCCCTGTGCAGTTGCAAAGAAAGGTATTTAATCCTTCTAAAAATAAGTATGAATGTGTCTGCTTCCAGAGTCTACAAAATATGTCTGCATCAAAGCAATGTGGAGACATTTGGGAATAAGTAGCTAATTTAATACTCCTAACAAACCATAGCCTAGGACTTTGTGTCAGAGAACTGGGTTGAACTTTCAGCAACTGATGATAGTTCTGAAATGACTTCTCATCAGTGAAAGCCCAATCTAACACCAATTAAAATAAATTAAATGCTATCACTGGCTTCTACAGATATTGGATTGGATGATATAAAACCCACTTGAATGCTGGGAACCCAATGAAATTATCATGGTAAATCTAAATTCTAGTGAAGCTTTACAGGCTTTAAAATATCTCTCTGCAGCCCCATTAAGAACGGTTTTCTACTTAGCTCATGAATAATTCACTTCTTTTTCCTCTGATAGTGTCATCATGAAGTAAGCCAGCACAAAGCCCAATATTCCAGCCTCCTTTTTGCTCACAGCAGATCCAGAGCATGTTTCTGTTGAAAGAACAGCCCAGAGAGTAAAGGCCTGAACATAGACACTGCTTCCCCTCAAGGTATCTCTTCTGATTTCCTGCCATCCCCATAGAGCTAGGAATAGCTCTTCCCAACACTTTTTCATCTCCCCATTTCCACAGTGATAGTGTGGCCACAGTGATAGTGTGACTTCCAAAATGACCAGGATCTGGAAAGATTAACTTTCTTTTAGGAGTTGGTCCTCAAACACAACTTTGTCCATCTCCTCCTGCTCATTTTTGAAGCACTTGATCTTCATTTCAGAAGGATAAAACGTTGTTGCAGAACAAACCTGCTAGCTGGGGTTACCCCACAGCTCTGTTACCATGGGAGAAATTTTTGCTGTTCAACTAAAAAAGAGAGAGATGAAGAGTGCTGGCCAGTGCTCCTCAGGAATCACTCCTAGCCACAGGAGGAATAGATATCATACATATTACTCCCTCAAACCATTTGTCATTGCATCCTTTGTTCCAAGTGCACTGCCTTTAACATGACCTCACATTACACATCTCCCAGCCACATTCACCTTCAATCCTCTCTCTTTCTTCCCTCAGTGAAGGACCATCTTAGAAGACAAATTCTGCTTCTACCAGAAACATCTACTGGGAACATTTCATGTCTCCTAAACCCAGACATGAGTACAGAAGAACCATTATTTTTTCATCATCCTTTTAAACCTCCCTCCCTGCAGACACCCTGACTACCAGCATTCTGCTTCCCAGCCCAGACTGACATTGCTACTCTGATCCACAAAGAGCACCAGTGCTCTCTGGAAAGCTTTTAGAAGGGTTCTGCTCCGCATGGCAAGAAATGAAACATACATTCATACACAGCCATGTCTATGCCAACACCTGAAACATCTCCAGAACACCCAGTCTATGTACCAGAGAGGAAAAATGCTGGGAGTTAGCTGCAGCACTGCATTGACCCATAAGGACCTACTTGAAGAACCCGAGATCTGGGGTCATCCCTGGGGCTAATGTTTGTGGTTCTGATGGTGCCAAATTGCTGGCCAGTGAGGACAGCATCCAGCAGTGAAAAGAAGATGGGTAGCTATAGAAACTGGGGCCTACAACCCTGAGATTATGCTGTGAGATGTGTGGGTAAGGGATTTCCATGAGCTATTCCATGAGATGTGTGGCTAAGGAATTCCTGGGGCATGAAGACTGGGGAAGGATGGTTAATCAGGTGAAGGCCGGGTAACCCTCACCACTGCAAGAGGTAGAAGAGGGAGTGATGCTAAGGTGCCATGGTTCTGTTCCACCCTTGTGCAAGACCCAGAGCTTCTATGATCTCTCTCTTTGTTACTCTTGATATCCCTCATTACTAGACAAAGTGGCTGCCCCACCACTTATGACAGCAGGAGCAGAAGATTTGACTACAGTCTCACCTCCACTTCCCCCAAAAATATAGTGATATCATTTGGACTTTATAGAGAAGGATACTCACCTGGATGAGAAAAGTTCAAGTCTGGTCCAAAAACACTTGAGGCCAGACTTTCCTGTGTTATGCCCTTGCCTCCAATTACCCACAGGTGTACCCACAGAGCAGATGGGTCTGAGGGGAAGGACCTTACCCCTTTCCTGGTATGTTTAGACATTGTCGCTAGTGCTATCTTCTAATACTTCCTTACATTAATTGTTTGTGTGGTCCAAAGAGGGTTTAATGAATCAAATAACCCTGGAAAAATTATTCTGGGCAGTATGGCAGAACAGGAGAAAAAAACCCCATAGCTGAGAGCAGTAAGGAATGCACCATGTGTGACCAGGCACAGAGAACATGTGACATGCACTGAGCAGTCATTACACACATGTTTAATTCTCACATTAAGCCAGGAGTTCCCTGAATGACAGACCTATTTTCCTACAAATTCACATCCTGTATCTCTGCCTGACACTGCAGCAGCACCAGCCCCTTCCTGCACTGTGATTCTCTGAGAAACCACAGCACAGCAGTGTACCAACACACAGCAAAGCTCAGTGCTGGCCCTTACAGGAGGGGATGGTGATTGGCATTAAAATAAAATTAATTTTGCTCACTGAGGAGTACAAAGACATGTGTGCCTCTGTGTTTCCATCCAGCACTGAGGCAGTATCCCATGTGTGTCCAGGCAGTCTGCACGATTCCATGCAGTGGCACAGAGGTCAGATACTGGCAAAGCTGTCCTTGCTGCCTGAGGATGTGCTTCTATCCCTCCCTGCACCCTACCCCTGAGGTGTCCTGTCCTACCTCTCAGTGTCTTTCTCATCCAGCTGGTTATGTCTGTGGCCCTGCCCTGCAGCTCTAATTCCTCAGGATGGTGTTTCAGGCAGGCCAGAGCACAGGTCAGGACTGAGCCAGGGGTGGGGACATAGGCTTACTTGGAGCAAAAGCAGAGGTGAAGGAAGGCCCTGGCAAGCAGTTTTGGACTTTGAGAACAAGAAGCTTTTCATGCACAGATAAAAAGAATCACATGAGAAAGTAAAAAACGCTTTCCTCACTCTTTTCCACAAGCCCCGCTTGTTTCTTCCAAAAGCAGCCTCTGGCCAGCAATTCCTTTCTTACCTGGGACTTTACAGCAAGGTAAAGGGTTTGCCTCCCTGCAAGCAGTGTCACTACCAAAGCTGCCTCCCAGCACCTCCTGGCCCTGGAGCATCCCACTGCTGCTCTCTTGTGTGACCCTCAGTGCTGCAATGATCAAAGCCCAGCAATGAGGCGACCTCTGACCACAAGCACAGCAGGCGTGTTCAGCTGCTGCCCTCCTGCAGGGAAGCTGCAGAACAGCGACAGGCAGGAATCAGGCAAGCAGAGCAGCAAAGGCCAGGCTGCATGGGGAAGCAGCAAGGGCTTTACACATTTCAGAAAATCACAGAAGGTTTTGGGTTGGAAGGGACATTATAATACCATCTAATTTCAACATTCCTGCCATGGGCAGGGGACCCCTCCATTAGACCAAGCTGATCCAAGCCCCATTCAACCTGGCTTTGAACACTTCAAAGTTTGAGGCAGCCAACCTGGCCAACATCTTCCAGAGCCTCAGCACCCTCACAGCAGAGGATTTCTTTGTCGTGTGCAATCTAAATCGACACTCTTTCATTTTAAAACCATTGTCCCCTATCTTTGCACTAAAGGTTTCTCTGTCTGTCTTACAAGCCCTCTTTAAGTTTGGAAGGCTGCAGTAAGGAAGAAGCCCTCTTCTCACCAGGCTGAGCAGCCCCAGCTGCCTCAGCCCATCTCCATAGCCAAGGTGTCCAGCTCTCTGACCACCTTTGTGGCCTCCTTTGTACTCAGTCCAACAGGTCCATGTGTTTCCAGTGCTGATGACCCCAGAGCTGGATACTCCAGGTGGGGTCTCACAGGAGCAGGGGCAGAATCCCCCATCTCGCTCTGCTGGCCTCACTGCTGTGGATGCAGCCCAGGATATAATTGGCTTTCTGGGTTGCAAGAGCACATTGCTGGGTCATGGCCAATTTTAAGCCCACCCCTGTTGCCAAGTCATTCCCTGCAGGGCCGGAGACCCTGATGGCTGCTCCTCACCATCCACCCACAAGAGCTGGAAGGACAGAGGGGCATAAGCCTCAAAAAGAAACCGGAGAAAAGGTTTATTCATCATCAAGGCTTGAAGAGCACACCAAAGTAGTGCACCTATTATCAGGAAAAGGGAGTATGAAAAACACTAGTCACTTGTTTTTTAAAATTTTAAAAGTTTAGTTGTAATAAAAGGGTCATAAAAATAACAATACAATTAGATTAATAATAATTTGGACAATTTGAATTAGGACAATATTACACAATAGATACACAGAGTTATGGATGTCCACGTACCTTTTTCTGGGCAGCACGAGCCTGAAAAAGGACACCCATTAACAAAGAATTAACCCTTAAAAACAATAGCCTGTTGCATATTCATACACTTCATACATGATGCATAAATTCCACTCAAATACAGGATTCTGTCTGGTCAGTGTCAGCTTCTTCCTCTGAATCCTAACAGCGCCGTTGAGGCGGGAAGAAGTTCATTTCTTCTGATAAGGGAGCAATAAATTCTTTTTCTCTGAAAGATTTAGGTGTCCTGTGGCTGCTATCTCGCTGCAAGTCCTTTCTTTAAAAAAAGTATCCTACATAGCATATTTTAACATTTTTTATAACTTAAAACTTAACACATTACTTAAGAGAATCAATACAACATTACTTTCTAACACAACACATATAATATTAATTTTAATATTTGAGAAAAGCCAATCATAAAATAGGCATTTTTCGCAGTGAGGAATGTCGAGGGGCACGAGAGAGCCACTGCTCCCTGAGAGAAACCCAGAAGGACAGGAGAGTGGCTGAAGCCCCCCGAGAAGCACCGCACGCCACCTCCAGATCGCGCTGCTGCTGAGGTTGTCCCAACGATCAGTAGGATACCCTACCCCCGCCACGGGGATCCCTTGTGTCCCAACACGGGATCCCTCTCGTGGCCACGGAGCATCCTCACTCCCACTCGCGGGGATGCCATTCCCACGTGTCCCGCTAGGAGCCGCCACCCCATACGAAGAACTACATTTCCCAGAGCCGCTTGCGGCAGGGAGGCGGAACAGGTGGGCCGAGAGGCTCATTCTGTTCCGATTGGCTGGCCGGGGGCAGTCGGGGCGGCCATTGGCTGGGCGGGCCGTCACGTGGGGCGGCGGGAGGCAGGCGGACTCACGTGGGCCCGTGCAGGAACCGGGAGCGGGCGCCGGGCTCGGGCCGGGCTCTGGGGGAGCGGCCCCGCTGGGCCTCGCCATGCTGTGCGCCCGGGGCGGGTGGCGGGCCCTGCGCCGCTGCGCCTCCCTGCCGCGGGCCGTGCGGCTGCGGGTGCGCGAGGCGCTGGGGGCGCGGGAGCCGGCGGAGGCGGTCAGAGTGCAGGTGTGTGTGCCCCCCGGGGCCGGTCAGAGTGCGGGTGTGTGTGCCCTCCGGGGACGCTCAGAGTGCGGGTGTGTGCCCCCCGGGGCCGCTCAGAGTGCGGGTGTGTGTGCCCCCCGGGGCCGCTCAGAGTGCGGGTGTGTGTGCCCCCGGGGCCGCTCAGAGTGCGGGTGTGTGTGCCCGGGGCCGCTCAGAGTGCGGGTGTGTGTGCCCTCCGGGGACGCTCAGAGTGCGGGTGTGTGTGCCCCCCGGGGCCGGTCAGACTGCGGGTGTGTGCCCGGGGCCGCTCGGAGTGCGGGTGTGTGTGCCCTGCCCCCCGGGGCCGCTCAGAGTGCGGGTGTGTGTGCCCCCCGGGGCCGGTCAGAGTGCGGGTGTGTGTGCCAGGGCGCCCGGCCCAGGGACCGAGCGGAGGGGACAGGAGGGCCTGGAGGGGCACGGCCCACGCCCGTGCTTCATGGAGCGAAGCGGGAGCCCTGCAGAGCGTTTTGCTGAGCTCCCGGATCTGCTGTGCCGCCGTGCCGAGCCGCTCTGTGTGTCCGTTCTCCCGCCCTGCTGTCGCAGCCAGCGGAGCCTCGGGGTCACTCGGCGTGTGCGGAGCAGCGTTGTCACCGTGTTGGGTTGTGCTGAACGTGCTCTCCGCTGCGTTGGATTTATCTGTTCCGGAGAGCGAGCCATTGCCTGTGTGCTGCTGTATTTAAAGCTTTTTCACAGGTGTTGTGCCACATACGTCCAGGTTTAGAGCAGTGTCAGTAGAACCATCGGTAACACTTCCCCTGACGTTTGTATTTGGCTCCTCTTGTGAACCAAGATGGCCTGGAATTAATGGGCATTTTAGCTATGGGGCACTTTTCCTTGGCATGGGATTGTTCCCCTTTCTTGTGGTGTTTGCAACTGGCAGAGCGGTGGTTGCACACACAGAGTCCCTGCTTCCCTGCAGGGCTATGCACTTGTCAGTATTTCTGGACGAATATGAAAAGGACTGGGGTACTTGGTAACCGTTTTAAACAAAACTGAAAGAGGATACATTTAGATTTATAAGAAGGAAATTTCTCACTGTAGAGGGGTGAAGCACTGGCACAGGTTGCCTAGAGAAGATGTAGCTGCCCCATCCCTGGAAGTGTTCAAGGCCAGGATGGGGCTTGGAGCAACCTGGTCTAGTGAACGGTGTTCCTGCCCATGGCAGTGGGATTAGAACTGGATAACCTTTAAGGGCCCTTCCGGTTCAAACTTTTCTGTAATTCTACTAACCCAAAAACCAGTTTGTAACACACTGGTATTCCTGCTCACACATAGGTTAAGCCTAATAGGGTAGGAAGAAGCTCATCCAGTGTCGGTTCTTTTTGGATGTAGTTTGATGAATAATGCAAGCTAGAATAAACCGATGCTAAAGTTTGCAATACTGTCATTCCTCCATCTTCCCTGTCCTCCAGACCCTTGCTGCTTTGCTCTTCCCCTTTGCTACCAAAATGTGGGGGTTTTGTATTAAAATGGGCTAGGAATCTGGTCTGGCTTAAATCCAACCTTATAATGGCCCAATTGTTGGAATGTGCAGTCTAATTGTTAGAGTCAGGGTTGTCACTTTTATTGTACATTTATTCTGGTAGGTATGAAGTGGTCAGAACATTGCTGCTGCAGCCTCTGCTGCTCCAATACAAGCCTGTGGGTGTGCTTTTCCTTCCTATTGCAGGATGCAAGATTCCTCCTATTTAAAAGATTCCAGAACTGCTTGATGAGGTGGCAAAAAAAGCTCTTGAGAATGTTTCTTTGCTCATTTTTGGTGTGTTTTGTTAAGGAGTGTTTGTGGGGAGGAAAAATACCTGCCATTATACATTAAACATGCATCCAGTATAACACACGTGGTGTGTTCCTGGAATACAGAGGATAAGCACAACAGCTTCAGGCAGGTTACTGTAGGAAATACCTTATACTTTCACTATACAAATAAGAGGATGCCCAGATGATCATGTTTCTTGCATTAGTTCTTCCTTCTGGTGGTTTACCCTGTCTGACTCACTAGATTCATGTCTTTAAAATCTTCTATGGTTCTTACATAGAGTATGGAAAGCATGTTATACAAGCCTGTGTAATGCTTGCCTGTGCTAGTAGTAGTTCTTAAAACTATAACACACTTTACTTCTGGTGCTGTTTAATTCTTGGTTTGTTCTGTCTGGGTGACAGAAGTAGATGGATTTGAATTCGTTTTCCTGGTAAAAAATCCCTAAAGCACTTGCCCAGTTTGAAGTCATTGGGACTATTTGGTCCCTTCCAGTTAAGAAAAAGATGAAACTGGCTGGAAAAGAGGCAGTTTGGTTGTTTAATCAGCACTGAGTTTAGTTCTCTACAATATTGTTAGAATTTGATCTGCAAGGCTCTCAGCAGATAATTTTGCTTTGAAGGCCAGCTTTGTCTCAGCTTTGCTGAGCTGAGCAGCAACTATGGGAGTTACATTTTGCATGCTATTACTGTTGCTTGCTGCCTTGGTACTGACTTAATGTTTCCCATAAAAAAGCAATTAAAATTTATATGTCTTTAAAAAACTCAAATTAAGACATTTAGCCTGCACTGTACATGGTCAGTTTTCCTGTTTTGCTGTTACAAAGAATTGGGGTATCATTAGTTTTATGCTTTTCATGAAACTCAACAAAGTATTTCTAAATTTTTTTCTTAATAGCTTTTTTTTTTTCTCCATGGGCTCAATGAAGCAGTCTTGGTTTTTGAGATGAAAGGAAAAACATCCGAGGCAATAATTTTTATTTTTGTTTTGCATGAATACATAGTTTTTCATGTGAATCTATTGGCTGCAACATGCAACATTGTTTTAGCAGTCCAGCATTTTAGGGCACATAAACCAGTAGTGAACAGATTGGAAGATTTGAAACATTGGAACCTTACTACAAGGATGCAACAACAAAACTGATACTGGAAACCATCAGAATGGTCTTGAGTGTATTGTAATGAAGAATAGTGCATTACTGGTCTCTCCTGTTTTAGTAAGAAGAGTTTGGAAGGGACATCACCTATAGGAATATGTACTTTGCCAAAACACTTTACATCTTTAGAGTGCTTCATTGCATTGTGTTCTCGGCTCCCCAAAGGTGCAGGTACATCTTTTTAATCCTTGCTGTTCTCAGGAAGAGACTCTGCCTCAGAAGGATGTCTCTGCCTAAGGATTCGTTTCTCTCTGCTTTGAAGTCAAAAACTGACATTAACTTTTTTCTTTTTGTTTTTTATTATCATTATTTTTTTGCCTCTAAAGAAACAGTTACTTTGATTTCAGTAAGAAACTGAAGTAGGCCTGAAGTGGTGTGTCCAGCTCAGCTGGAAGAAGAGCATGAGCACACAGCGTTCCTGCCAAAAAATAACAAATCTCTTTTTCTTTTACTTGTAGGGCTGGGTTCGCTCTGTCCGATCCCAGAAGGAAGTTTTGTTCCTGCACATAAATGATGGGAGTTCTTTGGAAAGCCTCCAGGTGGTTGCTGATCCCAGCCTGGAAAAGAGGTAGGTCCATTTGAAATAACTGGAGAAATACATGTGCTGAGCAGTGCTTGGAGGGGTCTGCTTAGGCCTCCTTCCCTGTGCCAGGGACTGGCCAGCCGCATTTGTCTCCACCAAGAGCCTCTTATGATAAAAACCTGTCACTGTTCTCCCTGCTTGTCCAACATTCCTGCCTTGTTCTAAATTCTTCTATATCTTTGTGAGTCTCTTCCCATTCCCACCTCTGCATTTAATAATTTTTCATTTCGTCAGTTAAGCTCTATGGCTATAGCATCTCTTGTGATCCTCAGTAATCCAGCTAAATTAACAGGAATCTCTCTTCTGGATGTAGTTGTATCAGCACCTAGTTAAGCTGTTGTTTTTTCTTTGTTTCTTAGAGACCTGACTTTTGGAAGTGCAGTGGAAGTGCAAGGGAAGCTTGTCAAAAGTCCTCATAAGATGCAAAACATGGAGCTGCAAGCTGAAACCATTCATGTGGTGGGACCTTGTGATATTTGGGTATGTCACTGTAGCAGAAGGGGTAGGACTGCTAGAAATCAATTCTTGAAGGGCCAAGTATCCAACAAAACATGCTTGAAACTGTATTTTCTTTAAGTCTGAGTGATCCTGCAGACTTTGATTTGTCAGCGGTGTCTGTAGGGTGCATCAAAAGAGAAACATCGGATCACCATGAAAGCTCTTTTCTGTGACAGAGCCATTTCTCCATGGAAAATGTGCACAGGCTGACAGTTAGGAGTATGCCTTTGTCCCACCCTGAAGCACTTACCTGTGCAGGTGGCTTACCATGGATTGGAGAAACAGTGGAACTGGCAAGACACTCCAGGTTATGCAGCTGGAAGAGCCATATCTGCCACAGGCACGTTCAGAACCAGCTTGCTGTTGCAGCAGTGAGGTGAACAGCTGGGTTTCAGAGGGGCTCAACATCCAAAAGGTGGAGTCTTTTAGAATGCTGATACTTCCTCTCATGTTCATGGATCTTGCTCTGCTGTATGCATTGTAAAATACACAAAATAAGCAGAGAGGATAGGCAAAAGCATCTCGTTCTTCTGTGCTCTGTAATGGTGACTGAGTTTTAGTAGGGCGAGATGGCATTCTGTGAATAGCAATAAAACTGCATGGACTCCCAAGTTCTCATCCTCTTACTTTGATTTCCTTGTTGTTTCCAGTCATTTCCCCTGAAAATGAGGGAGAGGCACCCGCTGGAGTACGTCCGACAGTTCCCTCACCTGCGCTGCAGGAACAACACGCTGGGCGCCCTGCTGCGAATCCGCAGTGAGGCCACTGCCAGCATCCACTCCTTCTTCCAGGTAATCCCTTCTGTACCCAGCCTCTCGAGTAGAACACTCCACCCAGGCTGGCTCTATGGGAGCAGGTTAGCAGGGAAAGGAGCATGACATGGATTTTGCACACAGTGGTTTTCTTTCCAGGCCAGAGCCTGGCTGCACCTTGGCCAGACTGTTGCTTATGCAGTTGGTTATGTTGGTTAGTGCATCTGTGGCCTGTCAGTGTCTTTCCACCCATTTCCTGTTATTTATCCCTTTCACAGAGTTGCAGTATAATTGCCTGCAAGTGTGTGGTCTGTGGAACACAACATAATATGATTGTGTTTAACCCATCCTCTGCAGTGACCTTATGGTCCTTGGACAGAAACCTCCGCCCACATGGAAAAATCTGTGATGCAGGAACACAGACCAGCTGACTCAGAGCTTCATGTTATTCTCAGTTCTTGCCTCTTACTGCAATGCAAGTCTGTGTGGATGCTGTTGGCTGACGTTATGACACTCCTGGTCTGGTGCATTTGAAACTCATGGGTGGGAGCCACCTGTGTTTTCTGAATGTGTCACTCTTAAGCTGTGAGCACAGCACAGACTTTTTGCAGGCAGGGGAGCAGTGAATTGGCTCTGATGCCAGATGTCACATAGATTCTAGTCACATGTGTGACTAGAAAAAGAAAGGTAGTGAGTCCTCTAGCACACCTGAGCCTTTCTTTAAAGCTGTTCCTGGAAATAAGCATGTTTTAGTTTAGATAAGCTGGCTTTAGATAGAATAGAATCACATTCAGATAATTCTGATGACAAAATTCATCTGTAATAATTAGTGTGGCCTAAGAAACTGGTTAGAAATGTTCAGATGAATTTCTGGTTCCAGGTTAGCTGGTCTTTGTTGCCTGCAATGGCAAAGAAGGCTTACTTGCTCTGACAACTGCCTGTGTGGGATTGCATGGTGTTTGAATGAGTTTTGTGGGTTTTGTTGGGGCGGGGTGGGGGGTCCCATGTCAGGTAAAGCTGCTGGTTTCAGCGTTGTGCCGGCTCCCAAGACAGAGGCCAGCTGTGTTGGGAATCAGTCTGTGCCGGTGTCGAGCCACTAGATGGCATGGCCTACAACGCTTTGTGCTTCCAAACCTGGACAGGCAGGCAGCCGAGGTACAAAACAGCCTTACTCAGACTTTGCTTCTCCAAACCCCCTCCTGCTCAGACTCTGACAATCCTTCCTGTTTACAGTGCTCAAGAGCAGAACTCTATTTTGTAATAGACTCTATCATCAATTTAGCAGCAGCAGCTACACTAAAGTTATTTTTAAAGGAATAAGGCAAGATTTGGTCCCAGACCTGATATTTATAAATGCTTGTGTGAGAACTCTCCTAGTACCAGGAATGTCTGTGGTTTTATTCTGTCTCTAATGGAAGGAAGTCTTAAAATTGCCACTTGCATCATCCCAAGAATATTGCAATTTCCAACTTGACAATGTCAGAACATACCGTAGCTACAAAGTATAATTTGACCATTTTCACTGGGCAAAGCTGTAAGGAGCTTAATGGTGGAAGAAAATAAGTGGAGCTCTTTGAATACACAAAATTATCAAGACTCTCTGTAACTTTAAAAACCTTTCTATTTTAGCCTGTTCATTTCCAGGAATGAATGACTAGTGCCAAGTGCCTTTGGTTTGGATGTTGAAAGCTAAAATGTCCTTTTTAAATCTTCTGAGAATTGTGGTCCATGTGGGATAGGAACATTGTTCCTAGGCACAGTAAGATAGTTGCATTGTGAATGGCAAATTCCATTCTGTAGGTTAAGTTCCAGGTTTGTGAGAGCCAGTAATGCAACTTGAATTATTTTAGAAGCTTTTATAAGGGGAATTATCCAAGAGGTTTTATGGGGATTCTCTTATTTCAGATCTGTGCAGTTTGCAGTACTTTCCAAAGCATGTAAGGGATCTTCTATGTGAAGCGTGCTTCTTTACAGCAACTGCTACCACTGTATAAGGAATTTAGGCATTTTTTAACATCTCATGTGGATCTGGGAGGCCATGTCACCAGCAGGGCCCTGAATATGCAGAGAACTGTGTCAGAGGCCTGCATTTTGTACTGGTAGACTGAAACTTCCTTCTCCAGGCAAAGCAAGTAGCTCTGGATCCCAGACTTCCTTCTGTGCAGTAACTGGATCCCAGTGAGGAGCCAAGGAATTTGCACCTGTAACCAAGGTAGCCTAGAGCTGACTGCAGGGACTTTGCTCCCTCTTGGTGGTGTTACTGTACTCCCACAAAATGCATTGCATGTCCATGTGAGGTTTTTGTTCCAAATTAATTTTAGAGTGGGCAGTAAATACTACTTCTGTCTTCCTAGTCCCTTAACAAGCTGGTGATAAGGACCAAGACCTCTCATGTGACTGGCTGAATTATATTATTCTGGTAAAAGCTGTGCAGCTAAGATGTATCTATCCACTGAATATTGGGTTGCAGCTGTTTTAAAAGCCATGGCTGCACTGCAGAGAAATCCAAAGAACAGGGGCTCTCTTCATTCAGCCTTACTGGTTTCAGAGGCCTCTGCTGGATTTATGAACTATTACATGAATGTGTAATTCTGCAGGTACCTAGACCAGAACCAAGCCAGGGTATACCCTGTCTCTTAAAATCAGTTTGACTTCAGTATCTTAGAAGATGCAAAGTAGGACTGACACTTTATGGGTGGTTGGGTGTTTTTAAGGTCTCTTTCATCCAGTACGTGATTTTTGTCATCCAACACATTTGGTCACGTCTCTTAATGCAGCACACAAAGTGTGTCCTTGCCTACCACTGTCTTCCAAAAAGCTGAAAGAAACAAAGTGTTGAGGTCTTAGGGGTGAATTTGATTGAAACTGCCCAAAACTATAAAAATGCTGGGGGAAGTGAGAAGAAAGGAGAATGGTATGGAAATAGGCCATTGCAAAAAACTCATAGTAATGACATAAATCTCTTTTGGTTTTGAAACCTGGAGGAAAACACACTGATAGTAAACAATGATGTATAAATCATGGTAGCATTTAGTTTGTCATCTGTCCCAGAAGCTGCCCAAAAGACTCCATGTGCTGTCCTGGCTGGGGGCTAATGGCCTAGTTATGTGTACTGGTTGATGTCATCCTTCAGGGTGACAGCTGTTAACTTTGCTGTTCTGTCTGTTCCAGGATAATGGATATGTGCATATTCATACCCCCATAATTACATCCAATGACTGTGAAGGTGCTGGGGAACTCTTTCAAATTGAGGTAAGTTGGGTTTCATAAAGTTTGTTTGGTTTGGTTTTTTGTAAAGCAGTTCTTGAGTTATTAATGGTTAGAGGAAATATTTCTCTTCATAAACCCTTTTATGTACTTCTGTGATTTTTTAATAAAGAAATCCTTTGTTTCAACTAATAATTTAGACAGTTAAACAGATACATTATCTTTTATTTTGTTGCTATATTGTGCGTTAATCATCACCTTTTGTACTGATGAGGTTGTTCTATTCCTGGTGCTGTGGAAAAATTTACAAAGAATAACAGAGGGAGGTGGAACATCTTAGTAAACAGAATGATGTGATCATAAGAGCCCAAGAGATGGGATGGGCCATTCAGGACAGACTACTACACTCAAGTATTTCTTAGCTTTGAAACAAAGAATATAATTAATCATGTGATAATTCTTTAAAAAAAAGTCAGCAGTATCTGAAACTCCTTTTCACCAGCTTGTACATACAGGTTTCTCCCTACAAGCTACTCCTGTTGTGTGCTGGAATTCTCCCCCCATATTGTCGAGTTTCTCCATAAACACCAAATTACTGCCACAATCTGTTGTTATAAGAATACTTCACATCATGGGTCAGAACCTCCTGTGAAACTGAAACACAGCCATAACCACTAAGATCTTCCCCACAAATTTCTCATGATTCCTGACCCCACAGTCATTAATCATACAGAATCCCACTGCCTGTTATACTTCTGTATGTGAATTTCAGTCTTCTGTCTCAAACAACAGCATCCATTGCCTCGTATGCGTATTGTCTCCAGCTTTGCTGGTGACTCATCTGTAAGCAAAAGAAAATTTGTTGAGGTAGCAGTTACTTGTGAGATCGTGTCTTCCACTCTGCACAGCCTTGTGACAAAAAAAGCTTCTGTCTGCTTGTTCTCCAGGATCTCAAGGTCTAACCTGTGCTACCAGTGATTCCCTTCCAGACCAGTACATGTGGCTCAGCTTTTTGCTTGCTGGGACAATAGGGTTGATTAGCTAAACTAAATTGTTCCTGTTTAATTGAGATGCCTTAATGCTACCCAAGGTTCACTCCAGGCTGTTGCATGCAAATTAAGACGTGAAAACAAGTGACACTTAATGATGGAAACATTATGCAGTTTGCAGCTGTACAGTGTTTTGCGTCTTCGGGACAAATTGTATCCACTTGAAAGCTGTAGAGGATGCAGGACTGCAGCGTAGGTGGCTGGTGGTGACAGCAGCCCTGATGCAAATGCTGATTGAGGTGCTAAACTGTGAGCCTGAAACTTGTATAAACTGGATCTTATCTAAATGCGTGGTTCAAGGTGGATATTTTATTCCTCTCCAGTGGGATTGCTGAGGTACAAATAGTACCTGTCTTGGAGAAATGTAACTACAGCTTGAAAGGTGTGCACTAAATGCCAAGTCAGGCCCCATTAAATGGCCTGTGCCATAAAGGAAGGAATTCACAAACCCACTTGCTGCTGGGAGGAGGGGAATTCTCCCTGATTTCCTGTTTTTTTCTTTGATTACAACTTCACTGTCTGGCTTAATTTAGGACTTAGTTTTGTTTCTGCAAAGCCCTATTCACAACTGGTCCTGGCTAGCAGAATTCTGAGGCTGCCTGCTATCCTGCTGGGGTCACGTCACTCCGCTGGAGCACTGATACTATTTTTTGACAGTGAAAACATGGAGAAGATTGAGCCTGCCTTGTATGTCATGTGATGTATGTAATGCTGTCAGACACAAAATAGGAGTCACAGAAGGGTGTCAGACATAATAATAAGGGTATGGTGTTTGCAGCAAAGCCCAGAATCTTCATGTGCTTTTAACCAAACCAACTATCGAGACATTCTTGTCTGCTGTATTCAGTCACTTTCTAAACTAGCCTTTAATTCACTGTTTGAACAGGACAAGGGAGAATATAAATTCATGTTCCACTTAGATTTGAGGAGGAACTAAGATTTCTGGTGATGGGAGTTGATGAAAACAACCTTCAAATTAGATTCTTCGGTTTCAAAAAATATTTAAATCCTGTTCTTTAAGACCCGTCTTCTAGCTGCAGCCAGAATTGGTGTCCTAATACTCCTGAATTTGTAGTAGTTGCAGTACATCTGCTGTTAACAGGTTGGAGTTTTTCTGCCTTTTGGGTTTGTTTCTTTTTTTTTTTTTTTTAGCTCCCTTGGGCAGTGTGTAGAACTAATAGTCTCACCAGTTTTGCTGATCTGCTGCAGGTGAAGTAAGTTGAAGGCTTTGGTTGCATAGCCTTTAGGACTATAGTAGAGGCTGCTTATGTACCCACTATGTACTATTGCCTTTAAATAGCTGTTTTCTCTTACTAGCACAATTTTAATCCTCTGACTAACATCTGATGGCTGCTCAGGCCTGTGCATTCTTTTGAAAGGATGGAAAGTGAAGAGAGTATGAATATGTTTTTACATGTGAGTTGAAGAAATGGGGAAAAATGTATCTGAAGTTAGAATGAAAAGGCTTTTTGAAATGTGGTCTTTGATTCCCAAAACTCTTAATCCTGTAGGATTTGTTTGTTTATATGCTCAGCTTCCTCATTATCTTTGTTTGGTTTTGGATTTACTGATGAGTCTGTACATAGCTTTGGGTCTCATATTAGGACTTGGGATGGGGGAGAATCCATATTCCCTCTCTGCTGGGCAAATCAACTAAATGTTTTTAAAATGAAGTACTGTAATGGTGAAAAGAGTGCAGTAAGCAGAGGACATTTTAAAGAATAAATAAGTCACAAGATGCTAACAACTCCGGAGGAAACTTTTCCACCTGAAAAGTGTAGGTTTGAGGAAAAACTACCAGAAGTGTGAAGACTACTAGACAGAACCTAACCCACATCAGCAACACCGTCTTGTGGCTTTCTGCACTGTTGACAGTGTCTTCCTGTAGTGGGAGCATGTAGGGGAGAAAGCATCTTGTTTGTGCTTCTTTCTATAAAGTAAATATATTGAAAATACTAGAAGAAGTTTGACTGTTGAAAGCAGTGTTTTAGTATCATCCAGAGCAGGATGAGGTAATTCTTGAAATAGGGAGAATGCAGATCAGCAGGGGCAGATAGCCCTTTTTCTATTTTAATCTGAAAATAATTCCCCTATACCAGCAGTTTTAGCACTTACACCTCAGCACAGATTCTTTCCTTGCTTTTTTGGTTTCTTGGTTATTTTTCTTTTTTATTTCTTCTGAAGTCTAGAATTCTTAGCAGCTTTTTATGTTGCAAGAAACTTTACTCAGTCACCTTCTGTGGCTGCGTCCTAAGAAATTTGCCGTACTTTCATCCCTGTGACCCAGCTGCATGTCTGTTCCCTGCTATTTTCAGTAGCCTCCCACTCTGTCTGCAGTGTTGAAGACTCCCTGTTTTCTGAGTCTCTTGCTCTCTTTTCCACTTTGCTGCCTGGAAAATTTTCTTTGTATGGTTGCTTTCATCTGATGTGGAGAAGGTGAAGGCTTCTCAGTGCTCTGTAAGAGCCTGTCTGGCCCAGGACACTCCAGCTGGTTCAGTGTGGGTCTCCACAGCCACTTTCCCTGCTGCCCAGCTGCAGCCTTTTAAGAGAACTCAGTATGCAGTGAGTTCCAAAGTATAACAGCTGTATCATGCATTCACAGCTCCTTAAAGAAGATCTCACATGTAGTTTTTATTACCTGTGGCCATATTCCTTCCTGGGACCACTCTCTATGTGTAAGGAGTGCTGCACTCTCCCTGTCAGAGGTAAAATGTGCTCTGTGTGAGCCTTGTCTCTTCCCATGCACACCTCATGGCACCTGGCTGAAGCCAGGGTCTGGATCAGGCCATTTCATTGCTTGAAAGGACATTTAACTGTAAGCCTGAAGAACTGCCCAGGTATAGTTCTTCTCTAAAATGCATCTGGAGGTTGTTGAGTTTTCGAGGGTTTTTTGCCCCTCACTCACAGGAGTCAATGTCAAAGTTTTTATGTTCCTGATGGTGCAGGTTTGTGGCTGTGCCAGCTGTGGCACCAGCAATATGTACCTGCTCCTGAAGATGCAGAAACTTACTCCTACCATCCCTTTGGTACTACTGAAAAATATCCTTGTCAGCACCAAAGAAAGCTGGGATCTGCTGGGGAGAATCACAGTTAAACACAACACAGTATTAGTGTCCGTAAGGTGTTTAACCTTTTAGAGATGTGTGATGCTCTGGGAGGCAGCCAGTGCCTGAGAGACTGGTATTTCAGAGAAGTGCTCAGCAGGGATCAGGGTAAGCTGGACCTGAGCTGAGGGACAGCTGGCTGTTTCATGTTCTAGCTCTCCCAGTTCCTCCTCATTTCTACCTGATTCATATCTGCCTGTCCAGTCTGTATTTATGAGATGTTATGCATTCCAGTACATGTTTATGAGATGTGTGTCTCGGCAGAACCAGCTGCTGTTGCTCAGTGCAAGTCCAGCTGGTCAGAATTAGGACTGGAATTGCAAGGAGGACTTCTTAGAAGTTAGAAATTTTGCAGGGGTTGTCTGAAAAGGAAAATCCAATAATGTTTATAATGGGGTGTCACAGAGGGCAAATCTGGATTAAAGATGTGTTTCTGGGAAGCTGCAGCAGCATGGTTGTGTGGGCCTGGGCTAGAGCTACAGCAATGATTTCTGTGAGCTTTTCAAGTCCTCTCTGATCCCTTCATGCTTTTGGCTTGCATAGAGTGTAAGACAGAATCAAACAGTTTGTACTCTCCTGAAGCTAATTGCCTCAAGGAGAAGTTAATACAAGACTGACATCAAAGGGAATAATTTTAAATTAAATCATTAGACATTTGAGGAGATGGAGAACAAAACAGGTACTAAATCCAGTTGTTCTTGTATTTAGAATGAGAATAAAAAGCCTTTGAAGCTGATGTCAAATACTAGCATGTTTATAGCACATTTGCTCTGAGCCACCAAGATGTTTCATACAGATTCTTTCTCCCTTTTCCCCCATTGTAATTTGGGTAGTTGTCAACTCTGGGATGGAAAGAGCTTGAAAGGACACCCATAATTCACCTCCTAATCTTTTATCAAGTCCTTGTTTTGGGGTTGGGAATTGGGAGAAGCGTCCATCTAATTGAAGTAGAAGCACCACAGTGTTGTTGCTTCATTTTGCTGGTCATGGACATGAAAACCAGTCTCAGCCAGTGTAAGCAGTGAAGGGATAGTGTCCCCTACCATTTGTTTATTTTGTACCAGTTGCTGTGGTTTCATATAATAAAGAAGCCATCTTGATCTAAAAGGCTGAGCATGAATCTGGGGCACAGGCACTTGGGAACATTGGCCTGTGCTCAAATGTATAAAGTGGAGGAATCACCTCCAGTGGATTAGCTGATACTTGTACCTATGAAATGTGCAGCTGCTAATTTTGGAATCTCCCCTTGCTGAAGGTGTCCATTCTGAACAAAAAGGGAGGTATTTCATTTTTCCTGCACAGAAAAGTTTTCTGCATGAGCTGTGTTGTGCCATTGTATTGAGTATTGTGCCTTAGGATGAGAGAGAGTAAGTGGGCAGCTGTGGAGAGGGGAGGTGATCAGATGGTGATGTGGCAGTAACATTTAATCTAAATATTGCTGTGTTTATGCTTCACCTTCTGTCTGAAGCCATTCAGGAGCTGCTCACAATGCAGACAAACATCTTGGGATCTCTCAGTGACCTCTCAAACAGGCTGCAGGTTTTCAGGAGCCCAGTTGAGTTGTAGATTGTCTCGCTTTATTTAGTCACTGTGTTTCTCTTTTCCTTATGTCTCTCTGAGATCACATCTAATTTGAAGAATGAAAAATTACACAAAGTCATTATAAATAAACCAGGCCCCAGCTCCTGGAGACAGTTATATCCTGTTTGTGGATTGGGGGGGAGCAATGAGATTTTGTGGCTGACTTCTTGTTCTTTTCTTGCTTCTAGTTTGTCTCCTTCTCATTGTTTAGAAGCTGCATCCTTAGGATTAGGTGGGATTTTTCACTGGTGAAACAAGGAATGTCTGAACTAAGCTTGCAGGAAAAGAGAAATCAGAAACCATGGCTCTTCTCTTTAGTGTTCTGGCCATGGTTCTGGGGCTACAGTATGTGAATGTTTGATGTTTATTAATATCCTTATTGTTTTTGAGCAAATGCTCTGGGTTTATTTGATGAAAACAGTAGGGACCTGCTTCTGCATCCTCAGAGTTTGGTGTTTGGTTTTTTTAGAACCACAGAACCTCTGAAACAAAGGAAGCAGTCCTGGGGTTAGAGCCACAAATTGTCATATTTTCATTGATCTCTGTGGAACAAGGCAAGCTTGCTCTTTTCTTCAGTGTGATGCTGTGAAGAGATAAAACTGCCTTGTGATCTGAGGTTTTTGGAAGTCACTGTTTTATCTTTGTGATGAGCAGCAGAGCTTTTTGAGAACAAAAGCAACACCTTCAAGCTCATAAGAGAAAAATGGCAAGTTGTAGGCCATCAAAGGCTGGAGAACAAGGCTCCCTGTGACAAAGCAAGCTGGGGAGTGGGGTGGCTGGAGGCAGTGGCATACTTAGCTGAACTAGCAACACTTAGCATGACTCCTAGGAGCTACACCTTGGGTATTTCAAACTTATTTCAGAAGAAAGTCTTTGTTTGGAAGTGAATGTAGATCAGTCAGACCTCAGATTAGCTTTGAGGTTTCATTCTGTTTTTCTCCTGAATCTTTGGCTCCTCCAAAGTTTAGGGATGACATTGAAATATACAAGATGTTGATACACAATATAATTTATCCTCATGTTTCTTTAAAAGTCACTGAGTTGTGACCTCTAGAGATCATCTAATCCATCTCACTGTGCTCAAACAGGGTCAGCTGGAGCGAGCTGTCCAGTACTCTGCTGCTGAGTTTTTTATATCTCCCCAGATGGAGGCTTTACAGCCTCTATGGACAACCTGTTCTAGTGCTTGACACCCACAGTAAATATTAAAGGTTATTCTTGTTTTCAGATGAATTTTTGTATATATTTTTTAAAATCTGTGCCTATTGTCTCTTCGGACTTTTTTTTTCTTTTGAGGTTTTTCATAATGGAACACTGAACTTGTTAAATTTTCTATTACTTGTAGATTTTTATACTTAAAATATCTGATTACCTGAAAAAAACCATGCAAAAGCTGAAATGAAACATAGTTTATTTTTCACTGCCTATATAATGCGTAAGCTGTGATGTCTCCAAATTAATATTGTTTCAGTTGAGATATTTTTGAAGACTGAATAACAGATCTTAAGAGGATATTGCACTGCTTTTTTTTTATTTCTGTTTGTCTTTTTTCCAGTGGAAACAAATTCATTTCCCTGTGAAAAGAAAATAACACTGTGTTTCAATTTTTTTCTGAAAGTGGGGCTGACACAGAAAACACTCCTCCATTTTCTCATCAGGCTTGAAATTGAATTTTGAAGGCAATGCTGTATGAAGCTTCAAACTACAAATGATAGAGATTCTTCTCTTCCTCCTCTCTGTTCATCTTGGTAGGAAAGTGAAAATTGATGCTTTGAAAAGAGGGAAAATAAGCTGCGTGCTGTGCTCTTTATTTAAACACCAATGGTCTGACTTGTTCCTCATTGTTACAGACATCAAGAGAGGAAGAGGATTCAGTGGAAAAGAGCCATTTCTTCAATGTGCCTGCCTTCCTGACAGTTTCTGGCCAGCTCCATTTGGAAGTAATGGCAGGGTGAGCAAAATTAGAAGTTTTCGTCTTTGTCTGTGGGATATTCCCAGCTGGTAATTTTGGTATCCATCAGGTATCTGCTGTGGTTATCTGCCAGAAATGCCAGCAGTGGCTGGATGATAGGTGCTGAGAGGGCAGCCTAGAGAGAGAGCTGGAGCACCTCTTGTGTGCACACAGACTGAGAGAGCTGGGATTGTTCAGCTTGGAGAAGAGAAGGCTCCAGGGAGACTTTAGAGCCCCTTCCAGTACTGAAGGGGCTACAAGAGAACTGAGGAGAGGCTTTGGACAAGGGCATGGAGTTACAGGGCAAGGGGGGATGGCTTCAGATTGAAAGAGGAAAGGTTTGAATTAGATACTAGGAACCAATTCTTTACTTGAGGGTGGTGGGGCACTGGCACACGTTTACCAGAGAAACTTGAACACACCCAGGGATGTATGCCCCATCTCTGGATGTGTTCAGGGTCAGGTTGAGTGGGGCTCTGAGCAACCTGGGGTAGTGGAAGATGTCCCTGCCCATGGCCAGGGAGTTAGAACAAAATTATCTTTGGGGTCACTTCTAAAACCATTTAATAATTCTATGCTCTGGAGGGACTCACAGCATCTAGAGAGTTAATGCTGTGTGATGTATCTGTGCTGTGCTTTTGCATCCAGAAGAACTTCATTTATTTTTGAAGACTGAAGGGATTCAATACCACTTGAGCTGCAGGCCTCAAAAACTCAGTGTACTTAAATAAAGTAAAAATAAAAGGAGCAGGTTCCCAGAACAGCTATGCTCCATTATGAATAAACACATCTAAATTTAGATGGCCCTAGATTTATTCAAAATGTCTGTAAGAACAACACACTACTGTAAAATAGGAACATGAAGCTGTAATGTACTGCATGCTGAAGAGCATTGATTTTTTTATTTATCCATCCTTAGAGAGCAAGGTGCATCTGAGTGATATCAATGGAAAAAGTATTTACCAGACAAGTAATCTGCTGAATTTATCTTAGAGGAGGCTGTGTACTATTTAGGGGGTACAGCCTGATGTAATAGAGAGAGATTGTATTTCAGGTTGATCATTAGAATCCACGTTCCTTCTTTGGACTTACTTGAATTACATCTTTCAGTAAAGGTCACAATGCATGACAGTCAATTAAGTCTAACGCACACAAACCCATGCCATCTCATTTTCCAGGGACCAAAATCTCTCCCCCTTCAATTTAACAAACCTCTTCCTCATTAACTTGCCCCAGCTAATATCTGAGATGACACAGCTAATATCTGCTGCCAAGTGACCTGTGCTTTGGCCACAGCAGGCAGGGCACCACATGAGAAACACCCCGTCTATCAAGAATGTCTGGCTTGAGTGTTTCTGCATATTGCAGACATTGAGCTGGTCTGAGAAGAGACCATGTCACTCAGGAAGAACAAACCAGGCAGAAAGATTTCTGAAAAAATTTCTATGTTTTGATTTGTATGCAAAAATTGCCCTTTGAACAATTTCATTGCAGCTATTTATCAGCAGCCAATAAACTGTGCTACAGTGATTACATAAAAAAACTCCAGCACTGATTCTCGACATTGCATATTGAGGCATGGACAGCAAACACTATTAGAAATACAGGTCAGAACTCCTGGATGAAAAGGCCAATCTTTAAAGTTCACATTATCCAAAGCTAGGATTTTATCCCTCCCATTTTCAGAAGGTTTCCACTCCACAGTAACTGATCACTTTAAAAGTGTTTTTAAAGTCACCATAAGTTCATTATGAGCCCCCCTTGGTACATGGCAAACAACTGCAGTGCTACCTGCCTGAGATCTGGTCTCTGACAGGCTCTATCAGCTGTCCAGCTGGCCAGCAGTGATTTGGCTGAAGTACCATGTCTGAGGAGAACACACATTGCAACTGCTCAGAAAAATGTGCCTTCAGATAAGGGTTGTTGCACTGATTTCATGCCAGCTGCTCAGTGTACTAATTTAGTTAATTTATTGGGAAAATTCAGTGTAGATGAAGACCAAACCTATTATAAAAGTGAACATTCTTTTTGACAGACTTGAGACTTTCACTCATAGTCTTAGAGTAGTAAAAAAGTGAGTTTTCCACCTCCAAAATGGAAATACTCTGGTCTTCCCAATAAACAAATCAGGTAAAACAGTAAAGATTTATCTGTTTTGGATTTGATTCCATGAAATTTACCCTTTGTTTTAGCCAGACTAAATTCTTCACATCTATAAAATTATCTAGTCATCTAAAATTACTTTAGCTTAGATATAATGTTAAATGTTGCAGTCTTAAGGCTCTCGAGAACACTTTGTTCCTGAGAATTTGTGGGAGGAGACTGAGATAGAAATGCTGAGGAGAACCTTCCCCATCCAGTCTTGACCTATATTCTCTTGTGACTTGTAGGACTTGGGAGAGGGACAGATCCTGCATAAGTCCATTGGAAAGTAGAGGTGGAGCAGGATAGGTGTGAGAGGCAGGTAGGAATTTGTCCTTGGAGAGGTGTATGTAGAAGGGGAGCAGAAGGTCAGGTACGCAGTCATGTAATTTTGGGGTTAGCTTTTAGCTTTACAGAGCTCATGAGCAACCTCCAAGCAGTGGCTGGAAAGGGAGGTGTGGAGGAGACTTACCAGATGAGTCTGGAATCACATCTTCTGTGTCCTTGCAGAGAGTTTATCTGCAGACCTGAATGCCCACGCTTGTGTGTTGTCCAGGGCTCTGTTTCATGGCAGGATTGCTTGGGATGCTGTTCCTGATCACCGGAGAGAGCAGTGAGCCATTTATAGTTGATGAGTTTTTTCTTTGAGGAAAAGTGGGAAGAGAGATGTTCCTGTTTATTGACCGTCTGCTGTGCTGTGTGCTTGTTACTGAAGGCAAGGTCAGAGGAGTTCATCTTGTCTCTCAGTATGATACACACAGCCTACTTGGCACAACTTCTCATTTCATTGTGCCTCATCTTAGCAGTGACAGCATCTAGGTTGTCTGCTCAGCATGTCTGAATCATTGTCAGCTGCTGCAAATCCATGGGCTTTTTAAGGTCTCCAGAAAAGTCTTTATTCAATGATAGAGCTCTCCCCTTCAGTCTCCTGTGAGTCAGTAGCCAGTGTGTGTGGTGCAAGTACAGGGCTGTCTGTGTCCTCATATCTGGTTTGAAATGTCACTGGTTTGCTGTGAAGTCCATGTGATATTCCTTGCCCCCCAGTCCTCTGGTGAGGACAAAGGTCCCCTTGGGGGCCTGAACTGGGCTGGATGGTCTCTGACAGCTGAAGATGATTCAGAACCATACTGGAGACAGCCAAAGTCATTTGTTGTCAAGAAGTACAGCTCACTGGCTGCAGTAATTATTTTTTTTATTCTCCTTTCTCACAGGCTGCACATGCTCCTCTCTTTTCAGCCCTTCTTGTTAATAGTTTAACATCAATGTTTTTCCCTTGTGCCACACTTCATCCCAGGCCCTGTCTGTTCTGCCTTTTGCATCATAAGCTTAAATAAAATTGCTTTTCTTAAAACTTCTGGGAGATATCCCCTCCCTGATTAGCAGCATACATTATCTCATCATTCCTTGCCCTCCTTAGCCCTGTTTCTTTTCTCTCTTATCAGGCCCTCACTAGGTTTCTCCTCTCTTGTTCATCTCACATTGTGTTGAAGTTCCCTGCAGATAAAAGTCTGAGGGGCAGCCTTATAGCAGCTGTTAGGACCTGCAAGGAGGTTCTCCAAGGACAGACCCACTCTTTGCAGTGGTGAATGACAGGAGGACAAGAAGCAGTGGGGATAAGTTGAGAAAAGTGAAGTTCTCAGTGGACATAGGTGGGAAAATAATGGAGAAATCAGTCAAGCATTGAACAAGATTGATGAGACACTGTGTGCTCTTCACCAGAAACGCAGCTAGGTGGAGCCTTGAGCTGGTCTGGCCTTCTTGCTGACCCTGCTTTGAGCAGAAGACTGAACCATTGACCTCCCGAGCTCCCTTCCAGCCCAAGTAATTTTCTTCTTCTAAGTTTTTTTCTTTCCTTTGTTCTCATTGTCCTCTCCACCTATTTCAGGCACAATACCATCTTAGTGAATTATCTCTCTAGCTCAATTTCAGTTCAACATCCCCATACTTGTTTTTTCCTGCTAACTTGAAATCTCAGCCTTTCATTCAGACTTCTGCCTGCTAACATCTACTTATCAAGCTTGGTTTAGATGCAGCGTAATTAGTCCCTCTCTCCTCAAGCACATCCCCTCAATTGCTAAACCATCATCTATTCTGCTGCTCTTCTGCCTAATCCAGATGTTCTCTGCAATCCTACAACTGGTTTTGCAGGTTGCAGAGAGGATCTAAAAAGCATTTCAGTCATCCAGACTATTTTGGCTGTGTCTGCCTGAGTTTGTAGAGAGCTGAACTCAGTGAATTTCCTGTTGTTTGCAGAAGGTACTAAAATCACACTGATTTCACTTTTAAAATGCCAGTACTTCAGTGTTTTTCAAAGCATGGAGGATGGAGAATGAGAGAGAGCTGTCATTTTGATATTCAAGAAAACACTGCAGAGCTCAAAAGAGATGTGTTTGAGGCTGCCTTCCATAAAAGAGGCTTCATTCTCAGCAGTCTGGCAACACACGCTCTTAAAATTTGATTCCAAAATGACTTGCTAATGATGACACAGATTACATTGTCTTTAAACAAATATTTGCTCTACACTGTACAATTTTAAATTCCTCTGAATGCAGCTGCAGGAATGATGTCCAGTTGTATAACATTCCTGTTGCTAAGAAGTAACAAAAATAAGTGTAATTATTTATCTTGGATGTCTGAAAAAAAATTTCTGACATTTCTTGCACAACATTTGTTTGAGTCTGAGTCATAATGCAGACTCTTATAATTAGTGCACTAAGTTCCATTAATTAGGCTGACACTTAATTGGATCTATAAAAAGCAACCGTGACATGTCTGGTTTTAATCAATTACTGCATACTTCAGTCTGGTTCATGACTGCTGCAGTGATTGTTAATGACTTTGTATTACTGGGAGGCCAAATAGATGAACTCTGTAGGTACAACAGTGAGTCTAGAGTTGCTTGGCTAGTTGGAGCTTTAGAGCCACATGGATATCCTGTTGGTCCTTTTTTCCTCTCCACATTTTGGGTAGGGTAAGCAGGTAATCTGCTTGCAAGCATGAGTGCTGAGGTTAGCTGCAGTTCAGCCATGTTCTGGGATCCTCACATGCAGGGCTGAATGCAATCCCTGCGGTCTTGAACTATGTGCTCTTTGTGTTATGTCCTTGCCGTAAAAATCAAGTGCAAGGAGCAAGAGAAGAGACAGTTTCATGTTCATCTGGTGAAACATGTCCTCAGCTGAAATTCTTGGTCCTCATTTTACAAGTAAGCTAAGTTGAACCAGTGTGTTTCTGTCTTGAATCCAGTGCACAGTCCCTTTTCCTTCTCTGAATACCTGATCATCCCTGTCCAGTCAGTGGTAGGTGCTGTAGGGTCTGTGGCAGGAGAACCCAGCATCCACACGTGTGGGGGGCCTTGCAGCTCCACTGCATGCGTGTGCCTGGACAATGCTGTGAGAGCTGCAGGGGTTAAGAAGCTGTGGCTTTGTGAGTGACAGTACTGGCTGTCACAACCCTCTGCCCACATGTTCCTCTGCCACGTTTGTGGTGACTCCTGGAAACTTATTTTACTTTGTGACTGAGGCAAGCAAGAAGCCTGTGGGCAGCTCAGCTCACCATCAGTGAGCAAAACAACACCATGGCAAACTTAATACCCTATGAGAGCATGAACCTGCCTTGTGTCCAGGCTGCAGCTCCTGCTTCTCAAGGAGACTCTGTCCCTCAGGAGATGGCTCCAGGATGAGATGTGAAGTCAGGCAACTTCATCCCTATTTGCTCCCGCAGCTTTCCTTGAAATAGATGCACAAATCCATTAGCACATGCCCTGAAGTTCTTCGATTTGCTGCCATTGTACTAAAGGAGAATAGAATATAGATACGTGTTGTAGTCAGCAGTAACATGTTGCATTTTATATGGATTTTAGTAATTTTTTTTATACAGTTGTTTACTTTGTTTAGCTGGTGTAGAATTTGAGGCTTTGGAGGTTTTAAATAGTTACACCCAAACTTTGGAATGTGGCCTGAACCATGACTCCCTTTGTTCAGTATTGCACCCACTGATGCTTTTTTGTGTTGTGATTGATACTTGCAGAATTCATAACACCAATGTTCATCTGAAAAATGAAAAAAAATTAAAATTAATTATCCTCTTCCTGGCTGTTATAATGCAATTTTTATAGAACATGGATTTTTTCCACTTTGAAAGGAAAAAGATTTAACCCAGTTGTTCCCTCCTAACGTGTTGGTAATGTATTTTAATGCCTTAGAGTAGGAGTCAATGGGACGATTAAGTTTGAAAAACATTTTAGCTACCTGTTTTATTTAAATCTTTAGAACATTTTGTATCACTCCTTTGTAGAATATCTCTGTTAGCTAGAGAATGGGAAATGATTATTTGAATAAATCCTCAGCTACTCTGGTGGCTTTCATCAACCCAGCTTGAGTTTTCATTGCTAATCAGCCATTTTATTGACTTTAATTAGAAACAATAATATCAAAACTAGGACAGAGCAAGACTCCACTGACAATGAAGTACAACACTTGCATAGAAGGGTGGAGGACCCAGGCTGATGAGGTCTTTAAGCCTGGAGCAGATGACTTGTATGTCTCTGAGTAACTCTTAATGTCCTTTGTCTCAGTTTTCCCGTGTTCTCCTGCCATCTGTAGACTAACAATCCAGTGTCTAGCTCTGCTGAGAGGTTTAATAAACAAATTCTGGGTGATCGCCAGGTAATTAGGGTATATGGGTCACTTTGTTGTTAATTACTTGAGCGTGCCTGGATCGTATTCAAGCAGAGGGGATGACCTGGGAAGGATCCTTGTCCCATCTTCTGTTTTGTGCTGCTGAAGCTGGATCAGAGGCTGTGGCAAGGGGAGAGCAGGTCCTGGAGCGTGGCAGGAGGGTGCTGTGCACACGCAGCCTCGCGGGCATCGTGGATCCCTGCCCTTTGGAAGTTGCAGCAATAGAAGCTGCTGCATTGCTTCACTCTGACTGGCTGCAGGGGGAAGTTGGCACTTCCCAGTCCCTGTCTGGGAACTTAGACAGCTTTCTTTTTTTTTTTTTTAATTTATGTATTTATTTTTGGCTGCTTACAAAAGGAAGTACAGTCCCATCTCGTCGCAGCATGAGCCAAAACCTCAGCACTCAGCACACCAGCTCTGCTGCCCAGGCCTGAGCCTCACGTACTGCTACAAAAGTCTTTGTCAAGATGCAGCTTTTCTCATCTGCCTTTCCCCAGAAGGCAAGCAGAAATGGCCTGTGGGGAGTCTTTAAAACCTCATTTTTCTGGGTAAAATTCAGCCCCTTCTGCTGCCTTTTCAACAGAAATGTATATTTTCATTGGGCAGAATACAAACCACCAGACAACAGTAATGGGAGCATTATTTTTGCACTGAGATTAAAACGCAGATATTTCTGTCCAACTCTGACAAGTATTTTTTAACACAGTCTACCTAGCTCAAGGATTTAAAATATTCTGCCTCTTGTCCCCACTGCTGAGCATCTGTACCTCACTCTCATCATTAGGTGCTCTGGGCTTCCAGCTTCTCCAAAACTAGACCCAGGAAACATTGGGCTGATATTTTGAATCATTGCCTGTGTATGTGGTTTTGTGCACAGGGCCAGAGCATCTTTCAAAATTTCAGAATCCCTGAACAATCCCATTCATGTTCAGGTCAATCACTGCAGCGAACTGGTGCATCTTGGCAGCTGAGCAAAGTCACCTGCTTATTTCAGTGGAGCAGGCAGGTCCTCCATGCTCAAAATTAATATGGTCATGCCAGGACAGAGTGGAATTAAATCAGATGGCTCACTTTATTAACTTTTTCCCTTCCTAAGAGAAAGGACAATGGATAGATAAACTCCTGGGCTTCAGGGTCACCTTGCTGAGAGTTTCTCCCTCTCTGCTGACATTGTGTGTTCTTTTGTGTTTGGGTTAGAAGTTACTGTTTCTAGATTTTCTTGCAATCTAGATTTTAGTATGTGTATGGCAGGGAGGAGTTGGTGGATTAGGGTGCAGGGAGCACCCTGTGTTGAAGGGTTACATGCTGTATTCATTTAGCATGGCCAAAGATGAGATTTGGCACAAGTCACTGTTCAGCTTAACTCATCCCTACAGATATTGCCAGAGTAATCAATGTACGTCTTGTATTTTGGGGTGACAGCAAGGGCACCATGAAAATGAATTCTTCCCCATCTGCCATGTTGGTAGTGTATTTTTATGTCTTACAGTAGAAATCACTGGGGTGATGAAGTTTTGAGAAACATCTTTGCTCCCTGTGTGTACTGGTGTGGTTTAGTGCTTAGCCCTGAGTCACAGGAACCAGCTTCTGCCTCCAGCTGTGTCACTACTGTGTGGTGTGACCTTGGCATTGGTTGTAAGGTGACTGTGCAGGGATTGCATCTTCTTGATTAATAGCCTTGTTCAGAGTTATATGCCCTTGGTTCGACAGCACAAATAAGTCTTTATTACCTCGGTAGCAGCGTGGAGTCCTGGCTCAGAAAAGGAGCACGATCCATTCCTGGCTTGGGAACCATCAGCACAATTAATTCTATTTGGATTGCACCATTAAAGTTGCCAGTAAGGCAGAGACGCTGAGGCCTACAAACATTGCATGAGTTTAATTAAAAGAATGATTTGAAGCAGCTTTGGGTACGGATACTTATTACTTCTCTATTGGTTCCTCTCACTTCCTCTGTAATGAAATGTCAGTGAACTCAAACAAAATGAGCTTTCATTCTGCATGGCAGAGAGCTCCCAAAGGTGACTGCTTCTGGAGACTGTTTTAGTAGTGTGTGAAGTAAAGGTGAAAGGGGGGATGGTTCTCCCTTCCTGGCTGTTCATAGGGCGGAGAACACAAGGGTGGCCTGTGCAGCAGTGAGCCACCTCCATCTGTGCAGAGGATGGCTGTGTCCCAGCAGCCCTTCCAGGTACTGCTTTGGTGTCCAAAGGGACTCCTGAGACCCTGTAGCTAAAAGTGACTGGGCCCTTCATTGGGCTGGGGTGAGAAAGCTCAGTGTTTGCAGGATGGGGCCCTGGTTTTTGATGCGTTTCAGTGTGTTGGAAGGAGTACTGTGGGTATTCTCTTGGCCTCCACATTAAGCTCTCAATTTTTCCCAGAGAACTGGGCAGAGGGAAATACAGTCACAGAAAGGGAGCAATTAATTAAGCAGCTCTGTGCCTTCTTGTGGTGTCGACCCCGGCAGCGCCTGTGAACTGCATAAATGCACTCAGGCTTGCTGTCCAGAGCTCTGATCTGGGCAAAGCTGACTGCAAAAGGACTCGTTTCAAAGCCTCTCTTGTGTTCTTTGGTAGCACATACGAGGAGAGTGTTACAGACATTACTGCTCTGCCTGTAATGGCTGGGGAAAAAGGCTCAACAGATTAGTTGGCTTTTTTTTTTCCTCTCCTGTGTGTATGCTTTTGTTGGAGATGAGGAATTAGCACTACTGATTTTTTTTTTTAAAGACTCGTGCGTGCCCACAACCCAAACTGACCTAGGCACCTTTGGTGACTTAGACAGAATTTTCAAGTTATTTTTAAATGCTGGAAGTCTTGCAGAGGTCTGGGAATGTTAAATGATTGATTATTTGCATCATAGAGCATAGGAGTCACAGCACTGCACTGAGGCTCCATTGTGCTAGGTGCTGAATGCACGTAGAACAAAATAACTGGATTTGCTCTCAGTACCATGAAATCAGAGCAGAGGCAACTCCCATCCCTCTTTTCTGGTATATCTGTGCATGCTCAGTGTGCTACAGCAGTAACAAATCACAGATATGTTTTTTTATAGCAGATGAAGTACAAATAAAGACTTGATTTGTATAATGGGCATTTGCTTAACATCTTGAATGGCAGGGCACAGTAAACAGTATATAAATGCCTGGATGGAAAATAATTGTTCATGCACAGAGCTGATAACAGTGACTAACAGTGTACTTTCAGCTGTGTTTCTCTGTTATGTCCAGGCCTCTGGTCAGCGCTACAGTGCTGTTACCAGATGACTTGTATTTACTGGGCTCCTTTGATCGCTTTGCCAGTGTGACATCTGGCTAGTTTCCCTTTGCCAGGGTCCCAGGATCCTGGGGAAGTTCTCACAGTTACTCATATCTGTCTTTCCCCTTTACAGTTAGCCTGAGAAATGAATGATTCCTCCCCTCCCTGCAGGTGGGGGTTTATTTGATGGGGAAGGGGGCTAGGGGTGAGTGTTGTTTTTCCATTTTTTCAAGGGTCAGACAAATTCAGCCTCACACCAGTGATGTTAGGTTCTACAGGCTATCACAAGGCCCTTATATTTACTGTCACCTTGGGGTAGTCCAGAGAGTCACAGTGGTAATGGTTTGTTTTGTAAACATAGGTGGTTCTCTGTGTGCAAGAGCTGAGGAAAGACAGAAATTGGTTCCTGTGGGAGTTGCTCTGCACTTGCCCTCCCTAAAAGCTGTCTTGGGCACAGAGAGGCTTTATTCTTGCAGTACAAAATTGACTATGAAGTGTTTGACCATGGCTGACATCTTGGAGCAATAAGAGGGTGGGGTTTTTTTTATTTCTGATTACTTTTAGGTATCTTGCAGGCAGCAAGCCCCTTGGAAGATGAGTAACTAGTCATGATGCTTGGCCTGCTGATCAGTAGGAAATAAGTGCAGTTCAAAGTGCTCTTGGTAGCCTGTGTTGCTGGAGACTGTCCTGCCCCAGTAACCTACAGTAACTGAAGTGTCAGTGTCTGTGCATGGACAGGCACTGAGAAACATCTCTCCCTGAAGCCAGGCTGTTGCTCTGTGGGAAAGGATCTCATGCAAGCCAGCTAGTGTCACACTTCAGTTTTCAGTGTTACTTTGAGGCCTTCATGTCAGAGAGACATTAGAGACCTGCACATCATACTGAGCAGACCTGAATGAGTACTTACAGCAATTGTAAGCTTTTCACAATATTTTCATCTCGTGTCTGATCCTGGCTCAGTCACAAACTGAACTTGTGACTAAACTCATTTATTTAGAAAAAAATCTTTCTTTAACTGCAGGACCTCAAATTGAAATATTTTAGCAAAACCCTGAAACACGGGGGCAGGTAGAGCAAGAACCTGCCTCTAACTCCTGTTTCCCACTGCAGGCCAACCTCCACAACCTGGCAAACAAAAACTTTTGACTGGTTCTGCCTTAAACATAAGATGATTTTGACTGCATGACTCAGTGTTTTATATTTGTTGTTTGTATTGCTATAGCAGTTGAGACTCTTAAACTTTGGATTGGAGACCTTGTTGTGCCAGGTGCATGTAGCATGGGAAAAAAAACAAACCAAGAAGGCCATGTGAGGAAGAACATGAATTTCTGCATAACTCAAGACAACAGGTGGCTACACATGGGGGATCACAAGGAGCTGATGAAAGAATAGTGAATGACCTGTGCAGTGAGTAATAGTCTTGGTACATCACTTATCTAAACATTGCTGAGGTTTTGTAGATGCTACAGTGAAGGGCAGTTTGAAGGAGAATAATGGAGTAACAGAAGGTTACAGTAACAGCAAGTGAGAAAGGCAGCAGAGGGAATAGTGGCATGCTGAAAATGATGCTTGAAGGAAGATGTTTGCTGCAAAATCTGGTTAGTTGGTTGCGGATGCTGTGGTCATATATGAGAGAGGACAGATAAAAGAGCAAAGTGCAGACAGAAAGTGTGTTTTTTGGAGGAAGGAAAACAGAGCCATGGGGAAAAGAAACCTACAGGCAGGCTATATGTTCAGAGTTTTGACCTGAAACTTCTGGTGTGTTTGCTATTAGCAACTCAAGGAAAAAGAAAGTGCTGTTTCTTTGGATCATAACCTTTAACCAACACGTGACATGAGGGAACAGATGAGTGAAGCAGAATGCATGTGTTCCTTTATTTGTAGCACAGATGTCTCCATAAGGGACGAAGGAAAAATGCTGCTTTTTGTAGTGTTGTTTATTTAAACTTCAGTTGAACAAAATTCGCCTGTTCAGAAACTTCAGTGAACATCCTTTTTAAGTTGAAAGCTTGCAGAGCAAGATGCAAGTCAAATGCCAGGCCCAGCAATTAGCATGCATCCTTTCATGAGTGTCAAACTGTGCTTAATCTCTACTGATCGGGTTCTTTTTCTCCTACATGCTGTCTGCAGCTAAAAATAACACCAAGTTAAAGATGTACCAAAGTTAGCAGCTGCCCAGTTCATGGTTTTTCTGAAGCAGCTCGCTCTCTTCCCCCGTCATGGTTTTTCTTCCCATGAAGCATGAGAGGAAACATAGATATGTCACAGCATGTATTTGGGAAGCTCTCACTGGCTTGAGGGTGTCCAGGAGCTCATGTGCTCATAGATCACAGTGTAAAAGGTATTGCTTGACATGCAGCTTCCCACGTAAAATCAAAAAGGTGTCTTGATGTTTGATAGGAAGGTTTCTCATGAAGGAAGTGGAATCACAGCATGACATGACTGCAGAACAAGAGAGGATGTATTTAAATAGACTCCCCAGAAGGTGTTTGGAGAAATGGCTTCATAATAGGAAATGCACTGGCTGCTTCAGCATTAAGTGCTCTCCCCATGTGTTGTCTGCAGTAGGGACCCCTCTCAGCTGAGCTATTTCTGGCTGTGTGGAAGAGCCCAGTTCTTTATCTCCATGGCTCTCTGAGCAATGAACTTCTGTCGTACCACTAGAGGGGGACTGCACACCGGACACCTCCCGTCCTGCTGGGCCTCACTGGCCACCCCTCAGTGCCCAGCAGCTCCAGCTGCACGGCGCACTCTGCTCTGGTGAGCACTGGGGTCTCACAGCATCTGTGAAGGTCAGGCATTGCAGGCAAAGAAGTGTAAAGGCACGTGGATGAGGATAGCATGATCGGTATAGTATCTACATGCTTCTCTAGTTATCCAGTTCTGCAGAATGTTGGGTTTTATTCCCACACACTTACAAAAAGTGTCCTGAGCATGACTTGTGTTCAGAGAAAGCCGAATAGTGTGTTTGTGCAACATCTCTGAGTCACAAGGCGTGAATAACCTCTCTCCACGCCTGGATGAAGGAACGTAACAGCAGCTTATTCAGCAGTGCCATTAAACTGGTCAAAGATGAAATGGAAACATGATTATTTCTAGATGCTGGGAGAAAAGTGAGGGCTTTAGGTGTAACAGACCCAGTTGTGTGCTGGACCTGACCTGCCCTGTTCCCTGCTGCTTTGCAGGGCTTTTACTCACGTGTTCACCTTTGGCCCGACGTTCCGAGCGGAAAACTCGCAGAGTCGCCGGCATCTGGCAGAGTTCTACATGGTGGAGGCTGAGCTGTCCTTCACTGAAAGCCTTCAGGACATCATGCAGGTGGGCACTCCAGATGTCTATGCAGGACTGGTACCAGTGTTTCTTCCTCCTGTGGTCCCTGCCCTCAGCTGGGGTCACAGCTCCTCTCACCCTGTGAGAACCAAGTAGAGGTTGCATGGGTATTTCCCAAGGAGGAGAGTTTGCTTCCTTTGGATAGAAAGATATAGGTGCACACAGCCCTCATCTGAATGGGAAGCTCCACAGTTGCTGTATTGCCAGGGAATGTAAATGTGCTTGACTAGTGCTAATGAGTGGCACTCTCCCTTTCAAAATGTTCAGCACCTTTCCACTGAGTGAGCAGTGTTTAAGCAGTGTGCTCTGTAAAGGCCTCCTTGAAATCTGCATTGAAATATGAAGAAGAAACAACAGTTTCTGGCATACACTGTTCACTGTGGCTTTAGCAGAAGACTGGAGAAAATCCTTCATCAGCTGGTTTTTGATTTTTAAGGATTGACCTCTCAGATGCAGTTTAACTACATGATGGATGCCTATACACCTTACTAGTCTCAGCATAAGCCAGTTTATACCCAGTAGGACTTGTATGTAAACATACACACACACTCTCATTTATCAGATAAGCTCTGTAGAAAGTGATTGAAAAAATAACCTTATAAAGAAAAACATCTGAGGCACTGGCTGCAGATTTATAAAATAACATCCAGGTTTCTTCAGCATGGGTCATAAACAGCGCTGAAGCAGCAGAGCCTGAGAGCACAGTTGGTGTGCTCTGTGTGTTGCTTCTGAATCTGGGATATCTGCATGACACTGGGCTGTGTGGACTGATCTATTGGGAGTCTGTGCTCCATCATGAATAGCATCCTCCTCTTTCTTTTGTCTCTCCTTTTCTCCACAGCTTTGTGTATTCTTAGAGCACAACCTGTGTATATGTACACACCTTAATTCCTGAGCCCCCTTGTTTCTCTAGGTAATCAGGAGTCAATTGAATTCCTTACTACTTTTATCTAGTATAGTAAGCAGGGTCTTCTGTTGAGTGGTGTTCGAGCCCTTCAACACAGAATCAACATATCTCATGCGGAAAACCTTAACTTCCTGGTTTTGAAGTATAAACAGCCAGTTCAGACAATTCAGAGAATTAGATTTGAGAACTGTTCTGGAATTTGTAAGGCTTTTATTTGTAGAGAAAGGAGGAACTTTCCCTCTCAATTTTTGCCTTTGTTGTTGCTAAGTATTTTGTGAAATTTCAGCTTGTGCTCTCTTTAAATCTTCCCTCTGTCTCAAAGTCTTTGACAAGCACCTTTCCCTATAACAGAAAGTCTCCTAGCAGCCATTATTTTGCATTTCTCATAGTGATTATGTATTGCAACAGGCTTAATTTTGTGGTGTTCTTACTTGGGGAAGTGGAGTTCCCACTTTGTTTATTTTTAAACCATTGAGCAATCTCCCTTACAACAAACCAAATAAAAAACCTCAATCAACAGAAAACCCTGCTAGTTTCTCTAAAACCTAAGTGTCTCTCCTGGTGTAACTGACCTAAATCCAGTGTTCTCTTATGTATCTGCCCATCAGGTATTTTGTCTGTTGGTTATCATCTGCAAGTTCTTTATTCAGTGAAAAACGCCCAGTTGAAAGCCTTCAGGGCTCTTGGCCAGGGTTATTATCTGAACTTTGTCCTCACATAAGGAGCTGTATTGTTAAAAATTTATTTTTAAAATTGCTATTGGACATTTGGACTAAGTATCTCTCACTTGAGCAAGTTACTGTGCTGGGAATGCTCAGCTTCTTCAGGGACATCTTGAAGTATTTGCTTATACACCATTAAAGAGCCTTGCTACAAAGATGTGCATGTTTACCATTCACTGGTGAGGCTTGAGATCTTTCAGCCAAAGCTCCAAAAGAAACATAGTTTTCATTATGAAATAAAAGGGGAAAAAGGAGATTTAATAACCAAGCTACATGTATTAGGGAACAAAGGGTCTGAAGTCTTAGAGCAGCAGCCTTTTTTCCCCTCTGTAATTGCACAAAGTAGAGCTCAGTTATTCCTAAATTAGTAGCACAGTTCTTGTGAAGTCTCATGTGTCTTAATCATGCAATCTAAATTTCTGTTCTGTGCCAAAATGTGTTTTAGTGCTACAAAGGAGCTTCTACTCTCACAGTGCTGGTTTCACAATACTTTCTGTGGAAAGTCCCGTGTGCTCAGTGCAGTACTTCATGCTGCATGGCTGGGTGATAGTATTTCTGCTTTAGTGTGCAGGGTATATGTAAGGGTGTCTAAGGAGGGACCTCTTTTCTCCTCCAAAATGGATGAGAAAGAGAAGGATTTAGGAAAAGGTCAGACAGACAGGAGAAGTGGTACAGTTGTAGAAGTTTCTGGAACCCCTAGAGCCATCAGCCCCCCAGTACCTGAATTGGTGAACCAAGGTCCCCAGTATTATTTGTCCTCTGAGATGCCTGTTGTCACTCCCTCCCTCCCTCTTCACTGCTGTGTCATGTAGGTGTATTTGTAGGCCATTATTTTCTATTTTTCATTCCACTGTATCAGCAGTGCAGTATATTTAAAGAATCCCACTTCACTCATGACACTAATGGAGTCTCAAAGAGGCCATGTGATACAGTCGTTATTGAATTTCATCAAAAGCACATACAAAGCCATGGTAAAAAAGGCATTATTTAGGCTGTAAAGTTAGGAAATGCAAGAAGGAAGTTTTCCTGAGGGCATTGTCAGGGGTTTATGCATAGTGTTAGTCTTCCTTAACAAGATTATATCCTAGAATACTGTCTCTTTAAGGGATGGAGAATATATCTCTTAAGATGGGGCATGCAATTTAACACTCAGTATTTGAGCTGTGTCCTGAGGGCAGGAGTATTGTCTTCCACTGGTTATGTACTTCATCAAAATTAATTTGCTGTCATTACAGCCTAGTGACATGGAGCATTATTACCTCCATTTTACAGAGGGGAGTTGAGGCATGAAATGAAATCAGGTACCCATTCTGGGTGTCAGCTCTAGAGAGCTTGGATCTAAAACATGTATGTGATTTGATTTCCAGACTAGTTTTCACTCAGCATTCCGTCTTCAGTAGCAAGTCTGAGGCACGTGGGCAGGTCTGGCTGCAGTCTTGAGGGAGCAAACACTGGTAATCACATGAGAAGGGTTTGTTCTAGGAGTTTTGCACAACACTCTTTAGGGACATTGGGCTATCTGCAGGACTGTAGGTTCCTTGTCTGAAGTAGTATCCAGCTGCCATAGCTCAGGCTTGTTCTCTTCCCTAACTTTTATCAGCATTCAGCTTCAATGGACAGTGGAGCAGTGGTCTGGCAGACAAGTCTCTTTCCTTGCACAGCAACAGCATCTCTCCAAAATGGGGCCTGAGCTGTTGGTTGTATTGCTGAGAGGAGATTTTATGACCAAGATCAGATGTGAATCCTCCCCTCTGTGTGTATGTGCACATGTAGAGTGGGTGTGAGCAAGCATGGGGGCAGCAACAGTGGTCCACTGGTGAGTGTTTCATATGTAAGGAGCCTGTGATCTACACTATATCCATATGCATGGCCCAGGTAAATACATACATAAAAATCCTGCTGGCAGGTTGTGTGATTTTTTCTTATGTAATCTTTCTTACGTAATAAAAATGATGATTTGAACCTTTCTTGGAGTGCACAGCACCTTCAATTGCTGCTGCTGACTTTTGCTGCTGTTTTATTGATGATTTGCTCTGTTTCAACTCTGGTCATAATTTTATTTGGGAAGAGGATAAGTTGCAGTATCAAAAGATCCAGGGTAAAAATTAAGCAACGGAGCTGCTCCTAATCAAAACTGAGCTGTTAACCATTAAACAACAGAGTTGCCACATTGGGGAAGGCCAGTGTTGATACTGCTGAAGTTTCAAACGTGAACATCAAAAGAGAAAGGCTAAAAGGGTTGAGGGAAGGGAGAAAGTGTTAACCTCTGTCCTCCTTGCTTGCCCCCCTACCAGCACAGTTTCCACACCACCATTGTGAAGCGACCATATTATTGGGCTTTTGGGACATCCAGGGCCCCACCTCTGAGATGAGCCACTTGCTGTGCTTCCAGTGCCTTTCTTCCCCTGTTTAAGTCTCCTGTCAAACATGTATCTTCCAGAATATGTTCAAACCAATCACTTCACCTATATCTCACACTCATGTGTTCCCGTAAACCAGCAAGCCAGTGATTTTACTTCTCCACTCATTTTTCTTATGGCCTACTTTGCAGTCCTTCATTATGCTACCTGCTTAAAGACATAAATTCTCAATTTGAGAGGTTTTTTTCCCTCTTTTTTTTTTTTCCATCTACTGTTTGTGCCTAGTACTTGTTTGGCATAAATAAGAGCAGTGAGGAGGCCAGTGTATGACCCACGTGTCTGTCTTTTTTGCCAGGATAAAACCTCAGTCTCAAACCTGGAAATATTTCTCAGATTGTTTTTCCCATACCACCCACATCTTTTTTCCACAAGAGGAAGCTGCTTATGTTGAATGCTGTGGGAACCTAATTGTTACTTTATCGCACAGTGAGGAAAAAAAGTGCTAATTAAACAACATGCCTTTCCAAAACCAGATGATACTTTCATTTTCTAGAAAGAGGAAGCTTAATGTAAAATCCCTTCGTCTCTGCCTGGTGAAACCAGATGAATTGCTAAGAAGTTTTCTAATTTCATTTGCATAAGCCTTTTTCTAGCTACTTTGAAGAAAGTTCAAAGCTGACTGTTTGGTTATTTGCCACTCAGCAGCAGGAATGCTGGCTTTTCATTTCCTCTGTGTTTGAGTACCAGGAGGCGTAAAACTGTTCATCTGCATATGATAATGCTGTTCCCTTATTTGCATCTTCCTTTTTTTTAAAAGGAGAGCCCAGGTTGATGCAGGAGTCTTGAGTCTGAGTTTGGCTCAGAGGAGTACAAATGGACTGCTTTACCAGCTCCACTAGGCTGGTGGCATGCAGAGCTTGTTCACCAGCACAGAGCAATGTTTCAGCAGCTTAGGGCAGGTGTGAAGAGTGTTCATCTAAGCATAAGTTTGAAGAACATGCCTGAAATCTCGTCTTGGCTATGTCAGTAGCCCAGCTGCTTTGTTTCTGTGCCTTGTGTTCCTCTTACCCTGTAAGATCTGGTTCCTTGTAAGGCATAGACCTACTGCTTCTTCTTGAGATCTTTCCACAGGTTCATCTTTCCACAGGCACAGGCTTTGTGGTGTCTAGGGGCTGCTGCTCACCTAGATAGCATTAGTGGAAACTTCAGTTCTCTCAGCTCTGCAATTAATGAAACAGTTGTTACGCTCACAAAAAAACCCAAACAACAAAACAAAACAAAAAACCCCAACAAAAACAAAAAAACCCCACCTAAAACTGACAAAAAAAAAAAACAAACCAAAAATCCACAACCAACCAGGAATGTGCCAGAACTTTGAGATGCACTTTGTTAGGAAAAACCTTGTCCCATCCCAGGCTGAGATGACATACAGCCCCAGCTGCATTGCTCTGTTTTGACAAAGAAAACGAGACTAGGAGGGTGATTTTGAATAAGAGGTGGGATGATCAGTTGATACCATAAGTGTCAACTACCTGCTTTGTGCTGGTGTAAGATTACAGGGAGCCATGGGAACTCTTAGTCTGCACAACTGCAAGTGTCTTGGATGGTCTGCTTTGCTTAGCCAAAAGAAAAAGTGACTCTTAAAACATGTTGATGAAAATGCAGCAGCATCCCATGTGGGGGCTTTTAATGGCATTTTAATTTTTTAATGAGTGAAGCCCGTTTTACTGGATAAGTATATCCAAATTGGATGATAATGTCATTTAGTTAATCCACATTCGTTTAGGGAAATGGAACCACATCTTTTTAGTTTCTCAAACATCCCTGCATTGATGTGTCCTTTGCTTTAGCTCTCCACTCATCTTGTACATGTTCACTTTGCCCTTACTACACAGAGTCTCTCTAGCTGAGATCTGTTTGATGGGCTTGCTCTACACATTGCATGTTTATTCTCTTTCCTTCAGTTTTGCCTTTTCTAACTACAAAGCATAAATCCAGAATTGTTCATTACAGGACAGATGCCTCACTAAGAATTAATCTGAAACCAGACCCACAAATGGTTGAAACATGTCTGTGGCTAGCCAGGGTTGCTGCTTGAATATTTTAGCTGTGATTTTTTCTACTGGAGAGACGTGACTGAAGATACTGACTCCATCAGCCAACACTGAAACCCTAAACCCATAGAAAAAATCAAAGCCCCAGTCCTCTTCACCTACTAAGCAAGCCTGCTAATTAGGAGTATTGGTGAGGTGGTTCCCTCTTAGGCAGTCTGGCCATGCAGAAGGACAGAAACTCCTTCTGTACTCTTTGGCTGATGTGTACCATGTTTCATTTATAGTCTGGGACACCTAAGCAATGTTCATTTTTCATGCATTCCTTTTTTCTCTATTAGGTTATGGAAGATCTTTTCAAGACCGTGACAAGCACTGTGCTCTCCAAATGTCCTCGTGATGTTGAGCTTTTTCATAAATACATAGCTCCTGCACAGAAGGTAATGCATGTGACAGGAAAGAACTGCAATCCTGTCATGTGTTTTGCTGGTTCTTGGCTATAGGAAGACTTAATTTGTTTAATTTTTTTTTTTTTTTTTTTTTTTTTTTTTTACTGTGTTGTCCTCTGTTAAGAAACTGAAAAGCTAAATATCACCTTAAGCTTAAGTGATTGTTCAAGCCAACAGAGAGAGGACACAATTTTGTGTAGCTGGTAGCAGGTGTGGTAGAACTGTAGTTGTCACTTCATCTGGTAGCTTCTGAATCATCAACTTCAATAATTGGGTACCCTTTTAGCACTGAGTAGCCAGGAGTGGATTTTGACCCATATCTATATCAGAATGCAATCCTACAAATTACAAAATAGAGAGAGGTCACTTTCCTGAGTTTTCTTCTGAACCATAAAGGGTGGCTTTACATGTTTTATGTTTTTCTTGTTTTGACCAAGGGCAGGTTGGAACAAATGCTGAAGCACAAATTTATGATGTAAGTACTATTTCAAAATGATCTTGCAGAGGGCTTTTGGGGAAAGAGTTCCTATTTTGCATATGTTCTTTTTCTTTCACAACTCAATGTCTTCTGAGTTAGCATAATGTCTCCAAAAGAGCACGAGCTGCAGTTCCCTTTTACTGTTTGTCAGGCATGCCCTTTCAGCTCTGCATGACACTGACACCTGAATCTGCAGCCTTTGGCTTTTGCTCCCCTGGACAAGATCCTCTCCTTCCAGCATGTGCCTGCACATTGGTTGCTCACAGTCCTGCTTGGTTTTGGCTTTGATGCTCTGCTTTCATTCACACTTTCACTTCAGTAGCTCTCTTTATATGAAAGTATTTTATGGCAGTTAACAATCCCAATTGGTTTTCTATTCCCAATTGATTGTGTAGCTCCTAATCCTAGTTCTCTTTGTGCTAAAGAGCTGAAGGCTTTGCGTTTCCCTCACTGATCCCCGAGAGTGCCACATCCTCCCTACTTCTGCTTGTCTCTTCAAATGATGGAGCTCTCCATTTATACCACAGAACATTGTAGGCATGCTCATCCCAGCACTGGTTATCTTGTTAGGCAACTACAGCCACAGCTGGGCAACAGGATCATGATGGATCCCCCCTGTGCCTCTGCCTGCAGGAGTACCATGGGAGTCCTCAGTGAAGTTAGCATCTCCCCATTTCAGTTCTCTCTTTGGACCTAACTGATACTCCTGAAAGGACAAAATTGTGCTCATCTTCTCCCATGCTCCAAGGAAAAGGAGAGAGAGGACAGATCATCTCTTTCTCCCTCTCTGTCTCTCTCTCCACCAGCTGCTGGCAGATCTGGGCCATTCCTGGCTTACACACATGGATTACGTGTGTTGAACCTGTGCCAGTGATACACCTCATTTGGTCTGTGGCCTCACATAACCCAAACATGTGGAGCAATATATTCCTTCTTGAGGTATTTCCTCCAGAAGCCTTCCTTGCTTTAGTGAAACCTTGTAATGGGGTGTAAAGAGCTTGTACTCCTTAGGGAATTTGGTTTTTAAGTGGATTAGCCAGTGATGCACAGATGAAATTATTGTGATCATGTTATTCTTTTCTTCTCTCTGTCCACAACATTTGGCTTGGTATGTGGATAACTTGGCTGCCATATTATCTTCCATTGAGTCTTGATTTCCAGTTACCAAACCTGGAGCATTGTTCACTGCACTTTTTCTGTTTGCTTTGCCATGATGCTGTTCTTTTGTGCTGGTGGAAATTGGTGGAGAATCTGCTCTCAAATCTGCCAGAGAAGTAGAGAAACATTGCTGCACGTAAATCTCATGGTTTTTAAAGTAAAGTGGAAACATTTGAGCTACAAGCCCTTTTGCACCCTGGGCTGTTATTTTTGCCTAACACACCCTGGACTAGAGCTATGTTATTGTAGCTATGCTGATGAGGACATATTGTTTTCTTTAAAAAATCCACCCATTTCTATGAAGCAATTCCCTGCAGAGTTCACTTCTGACTAAAATGCAATATTGCAATAATGCAGAACTGTTGAGAGCTTAGCACTTCCTGCCCTGCATGTAGCTGAAGCACAGGAAAACATAGGATTCTTGCCATATTAAATGCTTTTTGGTTTCTGTCCAAAGAAGCATTGCTGAGAAGTCTGACATTACATACAAGTTGGCATGGTGGTGGGGAAATGCCTCCTTAATTTTCCAGCACGGCACTTAGCCAGAAAACTTTGTTGTTCCTTTCATAGTTATCCTAAAGACTTTTTTCTTCCTCTTGCAGAATTTCCTACAGTGAAGCAGTGGAAATTTTGAAGCAAGCTCCTCAAACTTTCACTTTCAAGCCAGAGGTAGGTCACTGCCAGCTGGTTTGTCCCTATACAGAGCCTGAACTCTGTAGAATCTCCATTCTCTCCCTCTGTCTCTCCTTCTCTGATACCACAAGAGTTGTTACTTTGCACAGATTATCTGCCTCCTGGGGTGGTTTTGGGTTGTAAATCCAATTACAACCTGTTTGCTGGGTTGTAAATCTAGTGTAACTTTTGCCCTTTGGGGTTGAAATGGGAGCAGTACAAGGAGTGAGATGCGTAGCAGCAGAACATGTAACACTTGCAGGGAAGGAAGTGATGAGCTTGCAGTTGAAGGACCAAGGCTTTAGCAAAGGCACTTCTCTTTCCTGTATGTGAGTGTGCTGAGAGTGTTACAGATACAGTAGCAATCATCTAAGAAGAGTTGCTGTAATAGTTCTCAAGAAAAGGAAAGATAAGAGGATAGCACCCAAAGTTTGACAAGGATTAATAAACCCATACCATGTGAAAATGCCATGTAATGTAGATGTAGGTAAAGGGAATCCCTTGCCTTTCCAAAGCATAGATGTTGACTAGGAAAAAGAGCAACATGCTAGTCTTTCTAAAGCTATGAGGTTATGGTTTTCTAAAAATCATATTTTGCCCAATTTCAAATGGACACCCACTCCAGTATGGGACAGCATTTATGGTGGTGCTCATCTTATGTCTATATTGTTTAATCATTATCTCATTATGATACTTCAAGGAAAATAACCCTCTGGCTGAAGCCACCCTCATAGCTAGTTGGGTAACTGTCTCATCTCTGTGCACAAGTGGGTGTAGAACCTCAAATCTTTTCTCTGTGCTACCTGGATCTGAGACAGCAAACTTGGGATATTTTAATATGAAGAGAGTCTGGGAAAGGTCTGTTCCCCTCTTCCCCTTCCATTCTCCCAATATTCATTGGATGTCCTATGAACAGACTGGGGGTCTCAAGTCAAAAGCCACAGGATTTTTAGCATCCCTGGAAAAAAGGAAAAATGAAGGGAATTGCAAATATCCATGGTTTCTGATAACAAAGAATTGCTTAATAGGGTGCTAGGTTTTCTTAAGTGGGGATTAATGTAGCATGTAACAGGACACAGCAGGGAAGAGAGTAATCAGCCTAGGAAAGCTGCTTTCTATACACCAGAGGTAATACTGAAATAAGGCTGGTTGGCTGGGTCGAGTGAGCTGGCTTTGGAGAGGTGCCTGTTTTCCTTTAGATATGAGCATGTGGTTTGGGGTTTTTGGGGCTGGGATTTATTTTTTTTTGCTTGTTTTAGGTTTTCTGATTTGATACCAGATGCTTGTGCTTGATACAGGGACCATCTGGCCCTGTTCTCTTAAGTAAAATCATATTTATTTACATGCTTTGCTCTGCCTGAAAACTTGAGAAACTGTCTACTTCCCAGTGACCTGTATGAGAAGTTGCTTTGCTTGGTTTCATGCTATTCAAAGCAGCGCATCTCTCTATGTGCAGGGATTTTGCTGGGTCTCTTGCCATGGGCGAGAGGCACCAAAGCAGATTCCCAGGCCCCTTTTGCTGTCCTTACAGTGGGGCTGTGACCTCCAGACAGAACATGAGAAGTACCTGGTGAAGCACTGTGGGGATGTTCCTGTGTTTGTGGTGAACTACCCATACGACCTCAAACCTTTCTACATGCGGGACAATGAAGATGGACCTCAACACACGGTGAGTCCATGGGTCACATCTCCACCACTTTCCTGTGTAGGAACATGTCTTGGCCTACTGATAGACATCATCTGCTGGGCCTGCTCCCAAGAAGTTCAAGATAAGATGTGACCATCAGATGATCTTGTCCATTTTTTTTTCTGTTGTAGAAGAAAATACCCAAAGCAGGAACAACAGGGGTTGGGGCAGTGTTAACTTTTTGCTTAATTGCCTTAAGATAAGTTTACCATAATTTATTTCTTTTCCTGGTAAACTTCTGTACTTCTAAGTGAAAGGCCTAGAATTGGATGGCTCCAAGTAGTCTGTGATTCTCTTGTCATCCAAATGTAGCATCCATGTAATGCTCAAATAGCAGATGGGCCGAAGAAATAAGCTCTTTATCAAATCTCATGCCTTGAAATTGTGATTTCTCAACTGAATTGAGACAACCTGAAGCATTGCTTCTGCTAAAAAGAGCAACAACACCACCATTCACCAGTGTGTCTTCAGTGGCTTTAATTCTAGCAACATTTCAGCTGTGGAATAAGAAAAATAACCTCAGAAGACAAACCAGAGAAGACAGCCCAAACCTAACAGCCTAAGGGGTAACACTTGGATCCTAACACTTGGATGCAGCATGAGTGCCATTGCTACCATATCCATTATAACTGGTTATAGGAATGGGGATACATAGGGCTGAAGCAACAGCATCAGAGCAGGGAATCAGGGCTTCAGAAAGCTTGCCCACATGTCCTTGCCTTTTTCTGAGCTGCTGTTGGGTTCTTTATAACCCCACACAGGTTGTCACCAGAGTAACTTGGTGAGATTCAACCAAGTGGTTGAGTGAGTTCAGACCACTTAGTAGATGTCTTCAGTCTGAGATATCAGTAGATGTCCTCAGTCTGAGACATCAGTGCTGTCATTTCAGTTTTCTGTAAATTTCTGATGTTAATCCTTGCAAAAATTCCTCCCAGCCTTCTCCTGTCAACAAAAGACTTTTCAAGTATGTGAAAATCCTTCCTAAGCGTCCTGGACTCTGGAAGAATTACAGTAGGGTTTTACAAAAAAAAACATCAGTGTTAACTTCTTCTGCTAATCACTGTGTGGCTATGTGAAATGACTTCAAATAGTTTTCTGTCTTTGAAGGTTGCAGCTGTTGATCTCCTTGTACCAGGAGTAGGGGAGTTGTGTGGAGGCAGCTTGAGAGAGGAGCGCCTGCCCTTCCTCGAATCACGCTTACAGAGGTATGGAAAATCCGCACATGCCAGGAGACTAGCCTGAGCAGGAGAGTGTTTTAGCAGCTGTGGTTGGCAAGACAGAGGAGTGGAAAGCCAGATAGTAGTATTTAAAAGAAGCCTATTTTTGTCTTTGTGATATCTATTTATATGAGTAGGTGACTGCAAACTGGTGAAGAAGTTCTTGTGCTTCTGTCATAGGTGTGCAAAGCACCTCTGTTTTAGCTCATCAGAGAAGAAAAGTTTTCTTTGTGCTAAGAGCCCAGGGCAGTAGGATGCCTCAGCTCTGCTGTGACTGTCTGGAGCAGGGTTTGCTGTGGATCCTTTTCTTCAGTTTTTGTGGCTGAAAGTGGACTATGAATGTGGAAGTTGTCACATATACAGAACTTAGATATCTGTCATCACATTGTGTAACTGAGAAATGGCATTTTTGGTCAGAAGCTTTGCCAGTTGTGATGCAGCTGGCCTCAGTGACTGGCCTGATTTCAGAGAATATGGCTCTTTGCTAATAGTTTCATGGGAAGCTTCACTGGAACTGCTCAAGACCTGTACTGGGTTGCAGGGGCTTCTCTTTCCCTGCTGCCTAAGTCTGCATCGTGTTAGTTTGGTAATTTTTGGTAACTTCAATGTCAGAATATCAAAGCTGCTTTTTAGTTAATAATTAACTTTACGTATTGGGTAATTCTCCATAGACAGTTGCTCTCTGGATCCTATCTGATTGTTCAAAAATTTTGTAGAATCAGGATGGTTTGGGTTGGAAGGTACCTTAAAGACCATCTAGTTCCAGCCCTGCTGCCATGAGCCTTCCATGAGATCAGGTTGTGTAAAGTCCCATCCAGCACTTAAACACTTCAGTTTGGGCCAGTCATACATTTGTGCAAAGCTATACTGGGGGAAGGCTAATCCCAGAGTAGCACCATTTGCACACTGGGAATTAATTTGTTGCTTAAATTAGCCACATGCTCGCACAGATATATCTATTCAGTGGAGAAGAGCACAATCTACTTCAGCATAATGAATCCAAAAGGCACCAGGCAATTAAAATCACCAGAACATTAGTTCTCAGTTGTTAGTGTAGGATGATGATATTCCCTGTGTTTCTTGCTACTCTCCCTGTAAGCTCTCTGAAGCAGGCGTGCTTCAACTCATGTAAAGTACAACGTTCCCTGCTGCATTTTTTCAGTCAAAGCTTTCTGCCAGTATCTGATTCCACAATGCTTAGGAGGAGGAAAAGGGTCCATGTGGAGTTCGAAGCCAGACTTTCTTGTTTGTCAGGAAAGTCATAGAAAGCATTTCAAGGTACAAATGGGGTGTCTTTTGTAAATCACACCTCCTTTCACATGGTTTTCTCCATTTTGAGTCCTCAGGATTTGGTTTTGTTAAGCCCAAATACTTTAGACCTTTAAATTCTATTTCCTGCAGAACCAGCATAACCTTAGAGAGAAAAAACAGGATCCTTGTCTCCTAATGCATGCTTCATACAGTAGTTCACCAGGTTTTCCCTTTTTCAGTAGCTTAGTCTTCCAGGCAAGTGCTGCTTGTGCAGAATAACTCTGTTCCTTTACTTACAAGGAATTTTTTTTTGTTTCACAGATTAGGACTCACAGATGCCTATCAATGGTAAGATGCCACCTTGTTCTGCAAGCTCTTTTTCTTCTTTTGATACTTATTTAAATAACTGGGGGTTTGTTTGGTTTTTTTGTTTGTTTGTTTGTTTGTTTTGGTTTGGTTTTGTTTGGTTCTGAGGGAACAATTTTTTGGCCCTGTTGCCCTGCCATCACTGCCAGTCTAAATGAAATAGCCAATTCATTTAAACAAAGGTTAATCTAATGCTACTTAGTTTATGCCTCCAATTTGTCCATTCACAGCACAGGTTATTCCAATTTGTCCACTCACAGCACAGGTTATTCCTCTCAGGACTGCATGAGGTGGGTTAATTTATAACCCATAATGTTTTTTGATATTAAATCATTAGGCTGTGTTGGAAGCTGGGTCAATTCTGACCACCATGCAGGAGATAAACAGCTTACAGAACCACAGCAATTTGTGACCTTTAAGAGATCTATGAATAACTCCCTTTGTAATTGACAGAGCAATTGGGTCGAAAAATCTCCCCTAACAAAGCAGTTAAAGCAATTAAAACTGTCCTCCTAAGGAGACAGATCAACCTTTGAATTAACAGTTTAACCCATTAAAACGACAGAAGGTTCTTAGTGTTTCTTGGTATGTGCTTCATCACAGCTACTGAGAGAGGGGTAGTGCAGAGAATTTTAAATTTAGAAAAGTATTTTTAAATATTCTGCAGTATTTGGGTTGATCATTAGGAAAGCTGCTTTGAAAAAAAGCAAAGTATAAGTTCTTCACTCTCATCTTCCCTCAATATGAAATCACTGAGGAACAGCCCAGTGTATGGCAGATCTTCACATCATCCATGTGCAAACAGGGTGAATTTAATTTCTTCCTTTGTTGTTGTATTTGTGGTCCAGAATACACCATATCCCTTTATCAGAGGGAGGGATTATCCTGAGCAAGGTGATAAGTTGTGTGGTTAGATGCTGAGGTGCAGCCCAAGGAGATCTGGTGTTCAATGGCAGAGCCTTTAAGTACTACTAAGACAGTGCAGCCCTGCCTCATGCTTCCCTCAAAAAAAGATGAGGACATTGCCTGTCACTCATTTGCATTTTCATGTGATACGTAACAATCACATTCTGGAAACTCTTCCTGCTGTAATCTTGTTTTGGAGACTCTTTCCTCCTTTATTCCCTCCACTCCATCACAGACAATGAAACTTCCTGGAGAAGATTAAAGCTGTTGTTACCCCCTGCCTTAGCAGGGTCTGGTGTCCTAGGAAGGTGCAGGATAATAGTAATTCTGGATGCTTCTGGACTGCAGTCCAAAATCTGCCAGAATACAGGTAGGTGCCTTGCCAGCATCCATCTTTTCAGTGGAGGTGGTAGGAAAGACTAAAATTAATCTCCTCCAATTTAGTGATTGAATTGAGTCTTCAAAGCTGGCTCACAAACTCCTGGAAGAACAGTTGAGTCATTCCTTTTTAAATATAATATTTGCTGACTTTTGAATGTGATCTCCTTTCAAGTTCCTTAACCATTGCCATACCTCTGATTCTACCTGTTTTATTCCCTCCACTAAGCAAGAGGATATTGTAGGTCTGGCTGTTTCTAGGACAGTTTCAGAATTGCCTTGTTCGTGGGTGAATCATAAGGCAGAGGCAAGTGATGATCTGAAATGCTGCTCTGCTTCTTGCCATTCCTACCTTTTAGGAAGGCTTTCAAAAGATAGATAAAGTGACATGGTCAAACTCTGAGTCTTCTTCAGTACACTACATCTTTCCTGTTAGGCAAATTTCTTTCCATATAGAATATGAGTTGAAGTAGGTTTTGGCTTGATTTTGTAGTTATTTTATCTTATTTTTACACTTTTTCCTTTGAATTGTAGATGGAAAATAGCTCAGAGCTGTAGATTATGATCTTGGCTAAACTGAGAGGTGTGTGAAAATGAGGTGGGAAAGTTGAGTGATGAGGGTACTCTGGGAGTAATTATATATATTAATAATTAATAATATTAATAATAAATTATATTAATTTCTCTGTGACCAAGGAGTATTAAGTATATTGCCTTGTAAACAGGGGACTTGATCCTGTTTGCAGCCTCCAAATGCCATTTTAAAAGTAACAAAGCAGGTACTTGGTAAGGTTCCCACAACCATCAGAGTGAGCAGCGTTTCAGACAGTCTTCCTACGTGTAAGGCACTGCTTCCTTACTCTGGTTGTCTTCATGTGCTTCAGTGGAGACAGCTGTCTCATACTGAGCCTTTACAGTCCAGGCACCCTTTTGATCTTCTGGTGTAACTTTTTTCTGGTGAAAGTACACAGCAGCAGAGCAGGTGTTGTCTGCTGTCTTCAAGTGGATGTTACTGTGTTTTGGCCCTGCTCCTGCTCTGGATGAAGAAGATTGAGCTCTGTTGTGGTCTTTAACATCTGCTAACCTTTGAAACTTGAATGTCAGAGTGTTCTGTTGGCTCCTTGTGTGGCAGCGTAAAAGAGGAGTTGGGCTTAGGGCAAAGTAGCACTGATGAGCTGCTTGGAGCCCATGGCCAGTGACTACACTCACCTCATCCTTTAACCTTCTTCAGAGCCCAGTGAAAACAGGTAGCTCATCACTGTCCTTGACAGCCACCTAGTCCTATTACTCCTCTTTGGGAAGAAACTGGAATGCTGTGCTGGACCAGACAGAGGCAGGCAGAAAGCCAGGGGGGTTTTTCTTACACACACCCAGTAGAATATTCAGTTTCATGGACTAGTATCTTTGTTCTTTTAGCCTTACCTTTTTCAAAATGGCCACAGAACCTTCAGCATAGCAAGGGGATTGCATAAAAGGTTGAGATTATATATGTTTTGAAGAGACTGAAAAGAGCACATTCTGTTTATGAATGGTCACTAGGAGAGCACTGCTCTTCATAGTGCCTTGCTGTGCAACACAGGGAGCTCACAATGATGATAAAAGAATATAAATTTTTAAAAGGATGAGTGGAAATGTTCTAACATGGCACATAACGGGCTCCTGGAATTCATTGCTGGAGGATGTTGTTATAGCACACACTTTAGTAAGATTCAAATCTCTGAAGATCCACCAGTGCTCAGGTCTAGAGCAGGAACACCTGGGCAAGCTGGGGTCACAGAAACTTACTTCTCCTGTGGAATAACACTGCACAGTCCACCAGTTGCCAATAGAGTGCTCAACTCTGCTCAACTCTACTGGCAAAAACAGCTAGACTACTTCACGACTCTTTTTGAGGTGAGAAACATCCAATGTCTCTGAGCTATTGAATGTAGGAAAACCTCAGGGAGCATTTTCCAGCCTAAAGTGATTTTTCTCTTTATCTGCAGGCAGTTACTTTTTCTTTCATCTGTGAAGAATGGAAAATTTCTCAATTTTTCTGCTTCTTCTATGCACAGTCATCAGAAAGGATTCAGAGTCTTGATCCTCAGCACATTTAATTCAATGGACTTTTTCCATTAACTTTGATGGGTTTTGTTTCGCTCCTTTTGCCAAAATGGCTTCTCAAAGTGCTTTGAGATCTACAGATCAAAGTCCTGGATAAGCTAGGGTAGAATTTATTACTATTGTTCATCTGGAAGTAGCTGAGTTATTTCATCTTCTTACAATGACTTTATAAACTCTGTTGCCAGGAAAAAGGGAGAGAAGATGCTGGGCTTAGTCACAACTGCCTTTGCAAAGGCTGATGCACTTACAGACATCATCAGAAAAGTTTGTGCTGTTACTTGTATTCCTGATTACAGCTACAGTAGTTACCAGCTGCTTTGGCAGTTCTGAGCTGGGTCAGACTGATCTGCCACAACCAGCACCCATATCCCTCACATTTATGCGTGTTTTGTGAGTCACCACCCTCAGCATCAGGTCTGCCCATCACCTTCCTTGCAAGCCCTTGTAAAGCTGTGCAGTGGAGCTCCCCAGGAGCAGTTCAGGGTATTTGCAGAGATTCAAGTTCTTCTTAATGCAGTCTGTGTGAAGGGGAAAGAGATGCAGACCACCATGCAGTTGCACAGGCTGCATGTTCTTATCCTGGGCACAATGCTCATCACAAGATGTGGGGTGCATACACCAAGCCTTAGTGAGCCAAGCCAACACCCAGCAGCACAGAGAGAAAAGTGCATGGGTCTCAGTCATCAGAAAACATGTCCCACTCTTGGGCCTGCTGTTCAACTTGCAAACTTCACTGTGTGTCTCAGTGCTATGAGCAAGAAGTAAGCTCTGCTTCTCCTTTTGCTATTTGGTCAGTGGAGGGGAGAAGAGAAACACAGGGGAAGAAAAAACCTGAATATTGGATTGAGTGTAATAAATGGTTTCTCAAATTTTAACTACTGCTAATGAGCAGTAAGGAAAAATAATATCTCATGGTATGAAAGGCATACTGTCAAACTGAGTGACAGGGCAATCTTGCAGCTATAGAATTTGTGGGAGAGTGTTCTTATTTTGCAAGTAAGGGTGACCAAGGGCATTGCTTTGTCTTCATTCTGTTAAAATACAGTCTTCAAGCCAAGAAAGATCTGATGTCCAAGCAACTACACTCAAATATACATAACATATATTTTACATATTTATACATATATAAGTACATATACACACAAATATAATGTTTCCTTGCAGTTCATTAACAGTATGTAAAATTTGGGAAGCCATTTATTGCAATCAATCCAGTCTTAATTTCTTTCACACTGTTCTGCCTCCCTCTACTCCACTGCATAAGTAGTAAAACATATGCATTTATATTTAAGTGCACTTGATTTTTTTTAACTGGGATGATGAAATATTCATATACCAAGATTAGAAGCAAGTAATACATCTGGAGTCACTCAATCCCCTACTGGTGCATTTATATAAAGAATAACTTGGTGCCCTCAGCAACCTCAGAAGTGGCCCCAGAAATCAATAGAAGCACTGAGATGTTTTCACTTCTATTAAAATAAAACTGTTAGGGACAATTTATAGCTGCAAATACAGTATCACATCAGCCACAGTCCAGCTGGGAAGTGAGTAACTATAGAAGAACCATCATAATCTTGTTGACACCCATATACTCAGAGTATCTGCTTCCAAACGTTTTCTGAGTTTTCTGTGCACAACAGGTGCTGTTCTGCAAAATAAAATGTCTTGTTCCAGATCTCATTTTTAGAGAAGATATGTTCAAGGGGTTTTTTTTCTGGCTTACTGTAGAAATAAATGAATCAGTCTGTAAGAGTGATTGGGGAAAAAGTAGCAAAACACCATCACAATTACCTTAAAAGAAAAAAAGGAAGGAATGTTGAGTAGACAGACAGCAGGACCTAGTTAAGCTTCTAAAGAAATTGCTGGAAATTAAATTACTTAGGCAATTGAAAAGCAAATGGAAATTGAAAGAATTTGCAGGACAGATTTCCACACCAACATGGCAAAGGCTAGACAAGTGCAAGCAGAGAGCTTCACCTCCAGTAGTGGAAGTGATTCTGTAGGAACCTGGGTTTGTGTCTCTGCTAGGAACATTTTTGGTACTAAAACTACAGAGTTGTTTCCAATATGAGCAGAGGTATGGTGCTCAAGCTGTTCCTCATTACCCAAATACGTTCTTGCTCCAAAAAAAACAGGCTGTAGTGTATTGGCAAAGCACAGCTATGCTGGTGCTTTGGGATTTTAAACTTGGGATTTCTGCTGATACAATTCTGCTTCTTCATGCCCCTGACCAACAGAGAAATCACAGTGGTTAGGGTCAAAGGGAAGTAATTAAGATAGAAAGCAAAACCCTGGACGAAAAGCTCACTTTAATGATGTCAGCGTAACTGTGCTGCAAATGTAACTGTCTGTTTAAATTACAGGTATCTAGACCTCCGAAAATTTGGATCAGTTCCTCATGGAGGCTTCGGCATGGGGTTTGAACGCTACCTGCAGTACATCTTGGGAGTTGACAATATCAAAGATGTTATTCCTTTCCCCAGATTTTCTCACTCCTGTCTCCTCTAGCTCAGCAGTTGACTCACATGGAGAAAACCACTGGTGTAACTGTGTGTATATAACATACCAGGATATGACTGAGTGTGTTTCAGTGGGAAATCAAGGAAGTTTTTATATCAGTGAAACTCTTGGTCAGTTTAATACTGGGTTATTGAAAATAATGTATGTTCTGGTGAGATTATGGAAGGACACTGGCAGTTAATTTGATAGCAGCTCATGTCTTCATTGCACTTCTGGAGTATTAATAAATCCCACTTAACTAAAGGGTTATGATTCTCATGAGACTAGTACATGCCATGGAAGTACTGAACAAGCACTGAAGGTAGCAGGGGGTTTTATGTGAAATATTAATAAGGAAGTGTGACCTAAAATATTGTCATGGCTGTGATACACTTGCTACTGCTACAGTCAGGAAATGGCTACTGTAAAGCATGATTCTCCCCTCTCCGAGTTAAAAGCAAATATTGTTTACCTTGGAAAAGTCAGCCAAACCTTGCAAGGAACAATGTCATACTGGAATTGCTGTAATGAGTTTGTTGAATGATGTTTGATTTTGTGAATCATCAATAAAGATGTACACTGGGTTGTTTTATAACTCTGTATGATTTCTTCTTCTGTTATAAAACTGTAGCTCTCAGCATGAGAGAGTGTCCTTCAGTGTCTGGTAGAGGTTTCATTTTCTGTGTAACCAAATTAGTTGCACAACTTTTGCAGAGGGTATCTGTTTTCTGTCTACAAGAAAGCACACATTCACAGCAGACAGAAATGTTCATTTAAATAAGAGTCCATTCATCCATCCATCTCTCCAGAGCCAACTTGCAGTTCACGGTGGGGTTTTGTTGTTGCTTTGCTTTTCTGTTGTTGTTGCTGCAAAAATCTCTCATGTGCTCATTGGACCAAGCAGTTTGGTCTGTATTGTGAAACAACCAACAGATGCTCCCAAGCATTGCTGTGTATTAAGTAATTGCTTATCACTATAGGATCTGAACTCCTTGGCAGTCTCTAATGGGTTTATGCTCTCAGCTTCTCTGCCAGGTAAAGAAATACTCATTTCTGTTTTGAAGACAGTATTATGGGAAGAGCAAGTGACTTGCCTGAGGCAACTGGAAACCAGTGACTTATTTGGGACTTGAACTGAGGGTTTCCAGCATCCTTCTTCCCTTCCAAATGATCACAGTCCAGCAAATTATCATTTGCATAGTGCTTGCTACTCTGGAGCCCACTATGGCTGGAGTATAAACCATGTATATAAAGGGGAAAAGCAAAGTAGTGGCTTTCCTGCTGATGAACCCCACGTATATGGGCACACACTACAAGAAGTGGCTGCAGGACAGCCCTGAAAACTTCTTTTCCAAGTAGATGGAAGAAATTGAAAAACTGTAATCAACTAGCACTGCACTGGTAATTCTGCAGTCACAGTTCTCTCTGGTAAGGCTGTGCAGAACTGCACCTGCAGCATCTAAAAATACCTGTTTATGTCATGTGGCACCTGCCATGTGTCGGTGTGCTCCATGGCTGGGGTTTTTACCTGTTATGATCATGCAAGCAACATCACCATGAGGTCATTGCTTTGGGGGTTTCTTGTGTGCACTGAGACATCTGCATATCAAGATGTTTTCATGTCTCCTTCATCCACTTGATTAGGCAGGTGTTAATTGTGTGTTTGCTGGTTTGCATTTCCCAGTACAGCCCTGAGTTGGCAAGTCTGGTTCCACAAAACAGTTTGAGCACCTGCCTTCCCTTTAAAACCACTGAGAAGTTCCCACATCAGACACTGAAGTATCTTCCTGCATTTGGACCATCTCTCCTTTAGTATGTTGTCTAAAGTGTTATTGCTGGCCTTTATGTTTTGGAATTACTTCTCTGCAGAAAGATGTGGAAAGAGTACAGCTGCCAAAGAGCCTCATCCATAGCATGTTCCCTAAATGACTTGCAATGAGCAGGTGTCCTTATTGAGGTCCTTAGTCACTGATTCTGTCACAGTCACTGTAAATGACAGTGGCTGAAGTGGAAGCCTAACTTCTGAGAAGAGAGTGGGGTGATGGCAAAACATCTCCTGTCCACTCAGGTGGCAATCCCCAACAGCAGCTCCGGGCTGCCTGCGTTGGTTTTGGCATCAAAGGGAGGTTGTTGATTCTGCTCTGCGATGCCAGATCTGATGGGCAAGGTGGAGCTAAAAGCGACAGGTGAAAAACAAAATGTAAAAAAGAATACAATGGAAGGTGCCAAAAAGTTCTAGGTTAATGTGACATGAGTCACAAGTTACTGGAAGGACACAACTGCTTCAAACAGGTTTGCAGGGTGGCTGTCAGGGTGACAGGGCAAGAACAAAGAACTGGTCTAATCCACCTTTTGTTCTTAGCCGTTTTCAGAATTTGTTGCATGACTGAAGGTAAAGGTTGAACCTTTGATTTGCAGATAAGTAGATGTAAGTAACAAAGAAGTAACAAGGATGCACTGTGAGTGGTTTTTTGTGAGTTTGCAACTAGGTATCCATGAGGAGCAGTCTCCCCAGTCTTCTACATGTCCTGGTTCATTTCAAGGTGCTTGATGAGCTGGCTTTCCAGTCAGCTAAGGGGACATTGCCCTTGGGTCCAAAAGCTAAAAAAAACTACCCCTGGTAATTTGGCAAATGAAGCAGGAGCTGAGCAGGGTGGTCCCAAGAGAGGTAACCGGATGGCTCAGAAGGGGAAGAAAAGGTTGTCTAGTCTTGGTAGCAGCCTTCAACATGTGCTGGTTTTGCTAGTGGTGAGAGAGAGAAGAGGCTGAGGCCCTTTTTGCATTGTGATACTGCTCAGGGTTAACACCGAGATTGGCATTCTTGTGAGAAACTTAATTTATGGGTAGACAGCAAGGGTGGGAGCCACTGTCTCCCTCCAGGCTGGCATTGTTCACCTTGTGCTATGTATATATAACATGGACTGGTATTGCCAAGGAATGTGACATGTTTTTTTCTGGGATTTCCATGTGGAATGTCGTGAATTTCCTTTGAATCTCCTTTCTAGAATGAAACGGAAGTTAATCTGGAGGACGGGGAGGTCATTTCTCTTGGACATGTAAGCAGGGAAATGCACCAAGATTTTAATTTAAGCAGCTTTCCTTGCTACATCTTCTCTTAGAGTCTGCGCCCTGACAGTGGCTGAAGCCAGATAAAAACTGTGACACTTCTTCAAATACAAAGCTGTTACTCTTTGCACACAGGAATCACCTCCTAGGCTGACTGCAGTGCACAGTGGGGTTTTAGTGCTAGGGTGTTTTTAGTGCCATTAACAGTCACTTCTCAAGCCCAGGTGACTAGCACTGTCTCTGCTAGCATCATTTTGTGAGTATTTCTTGAAGTTTCAGTTCCTCAGTAGCCCATGCTTGCCTCTTTTCAAGTTTGTCCTCACTTTGAGCTTCAGAGGAAAGAATGAGTGTCATTGATTACTGCATCGGTAGCTTTGCAACATTAGAACAGAGTGATGGGAGATAAAAGAGCTACACCATAAATTTTGCATAACTAAATGTCAGCCTCTCAGAAGAGTGTTTAGAGGAAAATGTCTGTTTTTTTCACTTCAAGAATATCAGATAATCCCTTCACTTAATTTTTTAATGTGTAAGATCAAAGTATCCCAATGTACTCTATTTTCAATTGAAAAAATAATACCTGCAGAACTAACACCCTGTTCCAGTCTTCTCATTTTTAAATCCACAGGAAAGCAAATGCGCACTTGGAAGCTAGGAGTAGAGATTGCTGTTCTCTCCTTTATGAGTTACATTGTGATACTGTGGCAGTGCTCAGATCCTGGGCTGTTGTACCTTCTGTATAAGCAGAGACAAAAAGGTACATGAGCCAAATGTTTAAACATCAGCAGACCAGCACAGGGATTTTAGCTGAATTACCTGCATTCAGGCCCCCAGACCTGAGGGAAACACACAGCAAGGTGCCCAGGTCAGCAGTTCTCTCTCTGGTTTATTTAGTAGTAGTTGTAATTTATAAGGCATCGCTTGTTTGAGGGAATGCCAAGACTTTGATGGGAAACGTGAAGTACAGTTTTGCTTGCTGGACTAATATTGATTGTTTTGGGAATAGCCTATAGATGTGCTTTTCCTCAGGGGGTGAGGGGGAGCTAATTTGCCAAGAAACACTTTTGTCATTGTTTCCATTAAATGTGTATATAGAGATAAACGTGGCTTTGCTGTTGCTGAAACCAGTAACAGCCATTATGACTGTTGTTTTAGCCTTTACCTTACACTTAGGGACAAATGAGAGATGGGTCCAAAGGAGAAATAAGATTTTGTATAAAGATTGACAGAGTTCTAATTTCCTCAGACCTATCCAAAGCCGCTCAAGCCACAAAAATGGTGGTCTTGGGAGTGAATTTATTGTTTTCTCTTACTGTTTGTTGCAGAGCCATGACCTTCAGAAGGGTTGTAAAGTTTTATTTTATGATCCTGCTGATAAAGAGACATATGTAATTTACTATATGCGTTCTTACAGACTTGGCTAACAACAAGTTTGACCCAGAGTTCAAAGAAATTATGGCTCCTGTTGTTTTATGGCTGCTGTGCCGCAGTGTCTGCTGCACAAGGGGTACAGAAAAGATGCTGTAAAGGGAGAGCTTTCACATAAAGGGCCAGAGAGGGACAAGACTGTATGGCCATTTAAAAGTCATGTACCAGCTACATCAGAAATTGTAGGCTCTATTGTGAGTGAAATACGGATGAAATTACTTTAGAATCCATGTAGCTCTTATTGCTGACACTATTTTACTGCAGAAAATTGAGGCACAGAGCAATTAATCTGCTTGCCCACGGTTAAGGAAGATGTGTGGCAGAAGCATGGAAGTGACCCAAATCAACCAAATCCCTGCTTGGTGCCTGCTCATGAGACTTCCCTCTATTTGCCTTTGGGTGCACTGCCACACCAGAAACAAGGCAGGATGTTTGCAACTGATCTGGTTTCAAATGCATTTTTGGCATTTCTAAGATCCTAGACTGTGCTTCAGCGATTTTTATCTATCCCTGTATGTCCTGAGGCCTTTCAGAGATAGCAATCCTGCTGTTTATTTTTATTGCTCTTAAAATTGATTTTATTTCTGAATAATTTGAGGCAGCCTATAGAGTAGATTTTTAATTTTATTTGCAAGGCTTAATCTTGCGCTTTGCTCTACACTGATATCTGTGTCTTCCTATTTTCAGCAGGTTAATGTATTGCTACTTGTGCTGAAAGAATGGAGTTCAGAGTTTTTAGAAATCATTGATCATACAGGTTGCTGGCAAAAAAGTATGCAAACTGCTCAGAATGTGGTCTGGTAGGAGGCTTTGGTAATCATGTAAACATTTAAGTTTCAGTATGGAACTATTCCCTACTATCTGTCATGGCTTTAAAAAGAGGCTACATTTCCAGTCACAGTGGAAAATAATTACACTTCACTGACACAATGTTTTTTGGTAATACTTCCATGGTGTCTTTACCTTCAAAGTGATTTTTGACTAATAATTCCAGTATCTCTGATGGCCCTTTGAAGATCCTGGGCTCTCTGTGCTCAGTACCGTGGTTAAAGCTGTGTGAAGCAGGCATATGATCCGTATTTTTCTGAGACACAGGTCTCCCATTTTCTGCTTCTCCCCCAGCTTTGCTGCTGCTCCGTTGATGAACGTTGTGACCGTGGGCTGCACATCCAGGCAGGAGACAGCTGAACTCCCACCACAGCCAGCCCAAAGGCTGACTGACCCCTCAGTGTCAGTGCTGCCAGGGCTGTTCACACAGCTGGGACACTCCAGGTCAGTGACAGATGAAGGGACTTGCCAGAGGCTGTGGAGGGAAGCAAGGGTCAGGATGAGGGTTTCATTTCCAGGCTGCACTATCAGAGCTGAGAACAGGTTTCTCCCATTTCTGCATGAAGTTACAGAAACTCAGTGCTCAACTGGTAGCCAGTTTGCAGCTCCAGGAGATGCAGCTGTGAGAACTTACCTACTGCAGAGATTCTGTCATCACTGTAACCAAGGAGGTCTCCTTTTTGGCAGGTTGGGCTCACATGATGGCATCTCTGTGAAGCACTTGAAATGACCTCTGCAGCTGTTTAGTATAAATAAATCACCATGTGCTTTCAGGCTGGCTCAGCAGCGTGTAAGTGGCGTCATAGCTGCCGACATGGGGCTCTGCACAGCAGCTGGAGTTCTGGGAAAAGCATGCTTTAGGTGCTTCTCTGTAAACATGCATGGCTGGTGCTTTTCCAGATCACCCTACGGGACTGAACTTTGCCACCTGCAAAACTCAAATAACCTCACAAATCAAATCTGAGGGCCTGGTTTATACAGTGGCTTCAAACAGTCTTTCAAATTCCGTTATTACTAATGGCATTAATAAATTATTAGTGTTCACGGTGATTTAGGAAGTATAAGGTTGAAGTATTTAACAAATTTCATGGGCCTATTTATTAATGAACTTGATGGATGACTTGCCAGGCAGGGTTATGATGCCATGTCCTTGGAGCACATGCTAAAACACGATGTTTTTAGCACTGCGTTACTCCAGTCCCTAATTGAGATCCAATACCATCTGTAACAGTGCTGCCACGGATAAAAGGAAGAAAGTTTGTGCTAAACCCTCTGAGACAGAACATTATGAAGTGTTCATTTCCCAGATCATTAGAAACTTAAAATAGCCATCTGGCCAAAAGCAGAGATGCATATGCCTGCAACCACAGCTTAACAGCATTCAGCTGGGAGGGTGGCTGCTGTGCAGCATTTGGGACTGGCAACTGCAGAGCAGCTTTTGCTCTGATCTCAGTGAAATCTCTTCACACTTTAGACTTCTAGGAGATGTCTGTTTAAAATGCAATCGACATCTCAGCCAGGAATATAATAATACACTCTAGATGGGCTAAAATGCTTTGAAACCACAAGGGCATATCCCCTCCATGCACTGCTCCAGTGATTATTTTCACTGTTAAAAAAGCGAAAATATTTCCATATTTCAGTCTTTGTTTGCCTGTGCTCAGCTTCTTTTGGGAGTATATTGGTGTGTCTTAACTGTCAGCATTTGAGGGGCATTACAAAAGACAACAGGCTCTTGAATTTGCAAAATTTGACCTAAAGTATGATGACTTTCACATGCTTCTTCTATGACTTGACACTGGTAGCAGCTGGGGGGTCTGAAAATAAGGTCTTTATGCTGCTGGCTGTTACATTTACCAGATGCCCCTTTCTCACCTGTAGATTACCTGCAGGAAAGCTGTAGGTCTGCTATGGACACAGCATTCTGTATATTCCTGGTTCTCAGATGGTGAGAAAATAGGAAAAGTGGAAAATAGGACCTGGGCGAATCCATCCTCAGCAGCCACTCACTCCTGCTCATGGTCTCAGCTTCCCTACTTGTATAGTTATATATAGTTTGTTTAGTTTATAATTCTAAAGGCTCACATGCATAGTAGGTCTCTGTTCCAGTAGTTTTAGTTCTAAGCTGTGCACGGTCAACAATTGTAAACAAATGTAGAGATATATATTCTAAGTAATTTACACTTTGTAGAAGAGGCCTGGACATAATACAACAGCAATGACTTCCTTCTTCTAATAGAATTTTTAGTTCATTATATTGGCTGTACAGGTCAAGCTCATATCCTGGAGGGGTGTCACTGGAAGGAGGAGTAGGGGGAAAGCATCTGTTTTTATTCTGGCTTCTGTTTTCTCCAGCAGATATAATGGCACATGACCGTTGAGCCAACAGTAATCCAGTTACAAAAGTCTTCAGAGTTACTGCACCAACCAAATTAAACTTGATTACATCCAATTGTGCTGAGAAGCCAGACAACAGCTCTTAGCTTGGGGTGAAGTAACTTCTTGCAATCGCATGTGGGGAGGCCTTGCAGGGTGTCAGGAGGATAATTGCTCGTTTGCTCTACCACAGAGCACCATCTGCTCTTGAAGTAATGCCTAAGGATGTGAGAGTACACCGGGGTCGGGTAAGCAGGCAGGGCAGCACGGCAGAGATTTCTCCCTGCCTGTTTTATTATCATTTGTTTTATGGTTGCTTGCCCTGGGTCCAGCTGTGCTCAAAGCCCCATTGTGCCAAGTAGTGTCCATAGAGGGAGTCCTTCCCATGCCGAGCTGCCGGTCTCATCGGGGAAAAACAAAGATGAAGTGGCCTTTATGCTTATGTCAGAATAGTGTCTGTGTCTGGAGCATTGCCTGGTGCACTTTCCACCAAGCAGTTGTATAATGGTTTTCTGTTTTGAGGAGGTGAGAAAAAAATGGGAAACCTCCTAGTTTCCCTCACTTCCGTGGTAAAAATAGCAAAAGGGGGGGGGGAGGTGGGGGAGAGAAAAAGGTAAATGTAGCTGCCAAAAATGTGTCTGGATCCAGGCAAGGAAGTTTGCATGAGGAGCTCATCTGTCCTAGAAAAAAACTCTACCTGAGTCCAGAATGGAGAAATGCATTATTAGTGTTCTGCCCCAGCTCAGCTCCAGGCAAAATTATTTCTAAGTGTCTAGTTTGGTGAGAGAAGTGGGACTGGGCTTCAGTGTTGACTGAATAGGAGTAGGAAGTCTTCTTTAATAATCTTCAAGTGTGAGGACTGGAAGTGTCCTCCAGCTGCATCCACAGACGCCATCCAGCTCAGCACCCCTGTCCTGCCCGGGGGGGTCTGTATCCATTCTGGATGGGATGTGCTGGTTCTGGCCAGGATCTCCAACAGAGAGAGCACAAAGAAGGACCATCCACTCCACACAAGCCTATGTGCCTTGAACACTGCTGACCTGCAAGTCATCTCTTCTCTGTTTCAGGCCTGTATTAAGGCATCAGAGCTCTGATGCCCCTGTCTTTACCACAACACTACTGAAGATGCTTCAAACTGTCTCATTATCTGATCAAAGCACCTTGTGCTACTATTCCCTCTGCTCATGGAAAGCAGCCAGTGCTGCTGGAGCTGCTGTCTGTCACAAGAAGGAAAGGACTGTCTTGTGGTTTGGCTTCAATTGCAGTCGTTCTGGGGGGCTTGCTGTGCTCTTCTGCAGAGGGTGGGAAGCTTGAAAAGACTTGAGTTCTTGAAAGAGGTGATTTTTTTTTTTTTAACCTTGAAAAATTCTTCATTAAATCAAAAAGCTGCTCCCAACCCGCTCTGCTGCAGGAACTGTTGCGCGAAGATAAAGTCAGGTCTTATTGTTGTGGAGCTGCATCTCAGGAGACTGAGCATTCGCTCAGAATTAAAAGCAGGCAAGGAGCACCAAGCAGCAGCACATTTCTCAAGCCTTTCCTTCCCCGCCCCAGTCTGTTTCGGTTTATATAAACCGCCGTATAGGCATTTCCAAGGGATTTGTGCCTGGCTGGGGTAGGTAGCCCGAAGCGTTTCAGCCAGCTGGTCCCTAATCCACAGGAAATGCCCGGTGTCTCTATCCCGACTGCTTGCACCAGCGGCTGGGAGCGGAGAATTGCTCCGCTTGCAGCTTTCCCGTCTGCCAGCAGATGGCACAGCTCATTTGAATAAATTTGGAGCAGGAAGGAGTAGCCGTGGACATTGTGGTTTCTTTCTTAGAAGTTCTGATTTTTCGGTTTCAGACATGAACAAGAAACCACACTGAAGGTTACGATTAAAAACCCCAGAGGTTTCTGCAGAAGAAAGTGTCACTTTGTCGTGCACACCAGCACACTAAGTACAGTACAAGGGCTTTTTCTTATAAAAATGTTTCTCTCTCAGCCTTACCCTTGTTCAAGGAATATTATTTCTTATATGGCATCTCTTAATTTCTCCCTTGCTATGTCTGCTAATTCTGCTGTTCCTCCTTCAGTTGCTTCTGCTGGCAGAGATGGATTCTCAATGGCTTCGCATAACTCCCTTGTCAGGTTTTTCCAACACAGGGATGTGGTTTTCACACAGTTTTCCGCCAAGGCTGCTGGCTGTTAGCTCACACTCCAGAGATTTACGCAGTCAGCTGGGGCCAGCCTGAGTTCATTCTCCACTGCCGGTTGGAGGAACAGCTTGAAGTTGGTAAAAACTGTTACGAACGTGCGAGCGCTGCCAAATCGAGCTTTGCTCATGACAGACATGGTCTTTAACTCCCTGGGGCACTGAGGGTAGCGTTTGTGTATCCTCCTGGCCAAAAGCTTTAAGGAGGGCCAGCATTATAAGGCGTTGTAATGTTACATGCATTGGATCATATGTAATCTGGAAGGCTGATGCCAGAATTAACTCACTGTTCCCACTCTGCGTACAGCCACAGTGGAATTGGGGAGGCACGTTCACGTGCAGCATCTTTGTCTGAAGCATTTTTCTGCACAGAGCTTATATTACAGTTGGACTCAATGATCTTGGAGGCATTTACCAACTTTAATTATTCTGTGATTCTGTGTCACATGTGAGAACAGCAGCATATTCAAATGTACAGAAAATGCAACCCATTTCCCATCCAAAAGTCCCAGCAAACTGAGATACCTGTCAGGTATCACCAAAAGCATGGGAAAAAGAATTCACAGGGGTACTTCATGTTTTGAACGCTGTTTGGATATATCTTGTGATATAACCAAGTCAGTAAATGTGATCCAGAATAAGGGATGAGTGGAGAGAAGGAATAGTACAGCAAGGGAGCAGGGCAATAAACAAAGGGCTGTCATAGAACATGTAGAATAATTCATTCCAGTTCACACAATGATAATTATGGAGCATTTCTTTAAACATCCATCACCCAAATGAAGTGTTCCAACTCTGTGTGGTAGAAGTTGTTAACATAAAAATGCAGACAGAGTTCTCTGCAACTGGTATTCAAACTGATACCACTTTGCATTGGTGTCAGTATGAGTGGATTCCTAACCTGTGAATCATTAACATGGGATAGTTTTGCATGATACCTTTTTATTAATCATGATCATCTGTTCTTAATTGAGTCTTTCTAAATACCCAATATCTCACTGGCCTCCCTGAAATTTCTGTGTTTTGGGAAGATCTCTCAAGGGCAGGACACCAGGACACAGTTTTCTCTACGAATGCACAAAGTGCCTCTAACCCAGGAGAGTTTGCAGGTGAGACTCTGGCTCTCGTGCAGTGTAAATTGATATGGCTCCAGTGCACTGAATGAGACGATGCCGGCTGAGGCCAGCACAGAACTGGTCTCTCCATCCTGCCCTGCTCTCAGCCCCATCACACACACTGCACTGGCAGAGATGGGCAAGCTGATCTGAGCATAGCCTCTCTCTGCAGAGATTGCCCAGCACTGGAATAGGATCAAGCCCTTCCTTTGGGTAGTGAGAAAGCAGAAAAACCTTCCTATTTAGCCTTTGCATTTCACTGGCAGAAAAACAAAGCTGTTGAGAAAATACATTCCTAACAAATGACTGACTTGTTCTGTAAGGGGTTATTCCCCTACTTTACGCATTCACAAAGATGATAAACAACATATGGCTTAACCGGGCTGTCCCCATCTTGAAAAGAGGTGTTGCTCCTACCTCCCAGAGGCACTGCAAGTTGCAATTACTGCTCTGAAGTGATGCAAGATCCCTGCTCAAGCAATGTTATATAAAGGTTGTTGTTGTGTGACATACAGTAGCACATCCAGCCAGCATGGAGTTGTTATTGCACCAGCTACAGCACAAACACATAAGGAGGGACCATCCCTGCCCACAGAGGTTGGACAGGCAGGGAAGCTGAGGCAGGGATGACTGAATGTGCCCGAGCAGGTTTGAGGCAGAGCTGTTGTATAGAGACAGGTCTTAGAAATTCATCCCTAGCAAATTGTTGCGTTTTCCACATAAGCGTGGGCTAAGAGGACTCAGTTTTTATGGGTGCCATGCCCAAGTTTTGCTTTAAAGGGCACAGTGAAAGCAAGGTTAGAGCATAATCCAACTCGAAGGGCTGTGGAGAGACGTTTTATTACTGCCTGAGCTGGGGAGGGGAGGAGAGGATCAGGCTTTGAAATGTACAGTGTTTCTAGATCTAAAAGTTGATAGTGAATCTCAGCCAGGGTATAATACACTGTAATACAAAACCTGGCTTGTCTGCATGAGACTCCAATGGCAGTCAAATCCCCTTTCAGTGGCCACTGCTCCATTACTTTAAAATCAATAATAAAATACGAAGCTTTTATTGATTCCCCTCGTGGTTTTTTATTGCTATTTTTTTTCTCCAGGAGGGTTCTTGGCATCACTGGTGTTTGGCTGTTTCTTGCTCAACCTCTTTGTTTTCCTATGGCACCTTCATTTCAGGCACAAGCCCCTGAGCACAGAGAGGCTAAAGCCAGCCTCGCCTTTCCGAGGTGCGAAGGACCTTCTCCACCAAGAGAGAGGAAGGGTCCTGGGGTAATGAAACCTTACGGGGGAGAGGTTTGGGAGGAGCTCTACTTTTTAATTACGGAAACGTTGCGCTGTTCGAGATCACCTGCTGCAGCATTATAAGTTTGTCTGTAGGCACTGTATGAGTGTGAGGGGGGCCGGGACGAGCGGCAGCCCCCCGGGGGCGGCGTGGGGCCGGGCAGCCCCTCTCCCCGCGGGGTTTGTGTCTTTAACAGGGCTGGCGGGGCGCCGGGCGGGCGGAGGCGTGGTGAGCCGGGAAGGAGCCAGTTTCCTGCTTCCCCGCTCGCAGCCGAGCGGCCGCGGCGGCGGGGGGAGGCGCTCGCCGCCCCCCATCCATCCTTCCATCTCTCCCTCCCTTTTTCCCTCCCTCCCTCCCTCCAGCCATCCATCCACCCATCCATCCATCCGTCCGCTCACCCAGCCAGCCACCCCCGCCCGCCCTCCATGGGCCGGCGCGGCCGGCGCTGAGCGCCGGGAGGCAGCGCCCGGCGGCGCCCGGCTCCGCGATGAGCGGCGGGGAGGTGGTGTGCTCGGGCTGGCTCCGAAAGTCGCCGCCGGAGAAGAAGTTACGGAGATACGTAAGTCTCTGCCCACCCCATCTCATCCTTACCCCGGCCCCGGGAAAGCCGGGATCCATCCCCCCGCCTCCATCCCCGCTCCTCCGCCGCCAGCCCGGGTGCACCTGCCGCCGCCTCTCCCGGCGCCGCGGAGGCTCGGCTGGGCGGGGGTGCCCCTTGCCCGGGCGGGGAACGAGCGCTGCTGGCTCCCCGCCTCTCGGGGAGGGCGAGTGGGAGCATCCCGGAGCCCCCGGCTTGCTCCTGCCCCGGGCCGGCGGGATGGGCGGTGACGGCCGCGGCCGGAGCGGACACTCGGCGCTGGGGCCGCTCGGGCTGCGCCCCGCGGTGGCCGCGCTCACCCGGGACCTGCGACCGTCACACCCCCGCCTTTGAAGTCGTCTGTTTTAGGGGAGGCTGGGAGCACCTTGTCCCAAAGAGTAAAGGTACTAACGCATCTTGGATCTCCCCCAACATTCCCATAATAGTCGCTCTCCCCCATTCCGTGCAGGGTTCCTATTAATCATTGAACGTCCTAACCCTTTGAAGATAGCACCAGTAGCGCTTCGATAGCCTCTGTGTCGTTAGCGGCTGAGATCAAACACTTCAAAGAAGTTGTAAAAAGAGGGTCCAAATGCCAGCTCTGTCACATTCCCCACTCATTGAAAGAAATAACTGTTCTTTGCGTCCCCCGCCTGACGCTCCTGCCATGTGCCACGGGCATTAGCGCTCAGAATCGCGCTGCCGTCCTATGACTCGGCACATCGCTCCCCACGATGTCCAGGGTCCCACTCCCTGACACCAGTGACCAGCCTCAGCCAGCCTTCAGATGACTGGAATGCAGCCTCTGGGAAGGGAGCTGGATGCTCTCCCTTCTTGTGGGGACACCAGCCACATCATCCTTTGGTCCTGTTGCTTTTGCCTGCGTGCATTTGGGGAATGGCAGGCAGAACAAGTGCAGCTGGTGTCTCCCCAGTGCCTGTTATTGATTGATGGAAGCATCACTGTCTACCCTTGAGAGGGAGATGGATGTCTGTAGTCCCGTACTGCAGGCTTGAGCAGGACTGGGGTTGTGTCTGATTTGTGATGGACTGTTATTAGCCTTGCCCAAAATGGGTTCAGCCCCATAGATATCAGTGGTACCACATCCCTTTGCATTAGACTGTGTGTCCAGTTGCTCTTGGCAATTTTTTCCTTGTGTGCCTTATGCTGTTCCAGGGAATATCAGGTTGGCACAGGGCTGAGGGGTGGAACTGCTGGGGAATCCAGGAAGGTAAACCTGAGTGTTTATGTGGGAAGTATCAACCCCCTAATGAATGTAGGTAGGCTTTGTGGGAGGTGGACAGAATGACTTTGTGCATGCTGAACTGTGGAGGATGCTTTTAGCTTAATGGAGCAAAGCACCTTCCTCCCGCAGAAATCAACTAATTGCTGATCCTGAGTCACCAATGGCCTTAACTCATCAAACATCATTAGCTCCCCAGCATCTGCCCCATGAAAGGGCGCTCACATCACTGTCTGAATATCCGGCTCGTGCTCTGGCATTCCAGCAAGAGCTGAATAAATCTGCTAAATGCGCTACATGGAGGGTGTGACACGCCGGCGGTTAGTGCTAATTATCGATGTGCATAAGAGTGCTTTTCATCCACATACATCCCAAAGTGCTTTGCAAGCCACCTATGTTTTCAAAACATCCTCATTGCCCCAAGAGGAAATGCAGCCATGCCGAGATGTGCCCGGCCATCCCACGCAGCCTCGGCGGGGCAGGAAGTGATGCTTGGCAGATGTCACTCGAGGGGATCTCTGCGCTGAAGCGCTCCCGGCGCTGTGGTCAGTGGGACTTCCCTTCCAGTCACACCAGTTGCACCAGCTTCCTGCATCAGTGGCTGCATTTGAAAGCGTTGGCCTTTAGCTTGGACTGTGTCTCACTTGGTGGTGCCTCGTCCCTTTGCTTTTTCATGCATTATTATTGATACTGTGTTTATGTAGCTGTGGTGTGCATTTAGGGCGTTGGTGTGTGGATCAGGCTCTCCTTGAGTGTAGCTCAGAGCAGCTTGCTTGTCCAGAGCCTGAGGGTGATGGCTTTCCTCCTGTAAAACCTGCCTTTGTCCACAGTAAACCCACATGGTTGGACTTTGGTTTTTGTGCACAAAAGACGGTTTATGCTGGCTTTTGTATGGCCTCAAAGGGAAGGTGCTGAATCGCTGGCTTTGCCACTTTCCTTATGTCTTCAGTTTATGTTCTGCTTTGAGATCTCAGAGGAGAAATCTCAGGCTGCAGGATGCTGCTAATGGGGTTTGAAGTTCCTGCTCTGGCTGTATTGACACAGGGGAGAGGATAGATTTATTTTTCCTTTGACAAGTGCATTTCAAATGTATGTGTCTGCACATGGGTGTGTTCCTAACGCTATCCTTGAAGTGCTGTGCTTTTATGAGCCTGGTTTTGTTTTGCTTTTATTTTTCAAGGAGATCTGTGGCAAGAAAGGAAAGTACTGAATTTTCTCTCTGACTTCCACCCAGGGTGGTTAGGAAAGGGGACTCTTCTCCACACCTGATCTGTGTGGAATTAATCTGCATTTACAGCAGTGCCTGCTCTGTTTCACTTCAGAGGATTGTGTTTATGTGAGATTGTGAGACCTATTTGTACAACGCTCTGGGAAATATCAGTGTTGTGAGTTTCTCTTCTGTTGAGGGACATTCAAATGATCAAACGATGACTGCTTAAAGATTGAGACAAAGTGTGCCTTTTTTCAGCCTCATAACTGCAGACAGGGGTTCATGTAGACTCTGGGCAGTTTGGCTGTAAATGCTACTGTAATATTGATAATAAAACCTAAGCAAACAATTGAAGGTCAAAAGTAATTGAAGTACCAAAATATCCCTTTTCACCTCTGCTCTGCTTGGGACATCAAACTCCCTCATCCTCATGCTTAATTGCTTTTTTTCAGACAAACTCTTCTTGTACATTCATAGAATGGTTTGGGTTGAAAGAGAGGTTTAAATTAATCTATCCCAATCCCCTGGCAATAAGCAGGGACATCTTCACCTGGATCCCAGGTTCCTCAGAGCCCTGTCCAGCCTGGCCTTGTATGTTTCCAGGGATGGAGCATCCACCACCTCTCTGGGCAACCTGTGCCAGTGGCTCACCACCCCCATTTAAAAAAAATTTTCTTCCTCATATCTGGTCTGAATCTACCCTCTTTCAGTTTAAAACCATTGTCCCATGTTCTGTTGCTACAGACCCTATTAAAAATCCTGTTCCTACCTTTTGCCTCTCTGACTTTCATACATGAAAGGGTCTCCTTGTACACTGCCACAAAGCACAGAACTGTCTTTTAATTCTCCTTCTGGCTCCTCCTTAAAGCACATGTGAAAAATTAAAAAAAAAAAAAAAAATAGTCCCTAAATAAAACCCTGGGCTTTAGTTGTGTGACCAGCCAGCTGAGACCAGGGCATGTTGTGCTGGTCCTGTACTGACTCACTGTCTCCTGGTCCTCTCCTGCTGGACGTGCCTGTCTGTTGTCTCCTGTGTGAGACGTGGGTTTGGAGCAGTGTTTTGTGTCTGCCCGCTGCCCGGCACGATGGGCTCGGGGCTGGACTGTCTGGCAGGGAAGCACTGTGAAAAACGAGTGCTGTTGTAGAGCAGCTCAGCTCCCTATCGTTAGATCAGTGTGCTCTGCCTGCTTATTTATGTGCCATGAAGTCAGAGTATTTTCTGTCTGGCTGAGATGTATGTCTGCAGTTCTGACTAAAACAAAAGCTTCTCATCGTGTGCCGGTTGTACAGTCCTCTAGTGCTGTGGGTTTTGGTGTTTTTTTCCTCCCAGCTGGTTTATCTGGGTTTGTCCTTGTGCATCAGTTTCGTTCTTACATCAAGCAAAATCAGTTTAATCAAGGTCATTGGAAGAGCTGCTCATCTCTGATGGGACAAGTGAGAAGAGGTTAAAGGGCTGATTTACTGATTGCAGCCCTGTTCCTAGGGACAACTCTTTGATGAAGGGCTTATTTTGGTTCCTGAAGTAGATCCTTCATATCCCACCTCAAAATGCATTGTAAGGATGTCTTCCTTAAATGAGAATGTGGGATGTGGACTGAAGTAGGACCATTAGTGCAGGGTTGTCATAGGCTGTCAAGTAGTGGAGATGCCAGGTGGAGTTTGGCACAGTGCTGATTGGGATGAAATTTTATAGGAGGGAGAAGAAAGAACATCTTTCTATTCTGCAGCAAAGAACAAAAGATAGGTATTGTGCAAAATTATCTCCTTTTCTCTGTCTTCTCTCTAAGGAGTTTTAATTGGTCACTCCCATGCTCAGCTGTGCCGTGCCTCATTTGGGATGCTCTACCCATTAACAAAAATAGGAAACAGTTGCAGACATGCCAGAGAAAAGCACCAAAAATTGAGCAAAGATACAGAAAGACTGAAAGAAATGGGGTTATTTGGGGATGAGAGGGCTGAGAGGAGAAATAACAATCCTGGAGTATGCCAAAGGTGGCTGTGAAGGGGAAGGGAGCGAACTGTTCTACATGGCTGGTGATTGGAGGCCAAGAAGTGCTGAGCTTGAGCTGCAGCAAGGGAAACAAGTGTAGGAAAAACTTCCTAACCTCTGATTGCCAGAGGAGTGGAGCAGTGGAACAGATGGTTTGGGATGGGCTTGGAGTCTCCATCGTGGCAGTTCTGAGGTGCAGGTTGGCCAAACTCCACTTCAGAGAGCTGAATCTGTTTAGAGGCAGTGGAATAAATTTGACAAATTCTCCAGAAATTCCTTCCAGTGCTAGTTTGGGTGAATGTATGGGTTTTGAGCCTGGATGAAGGGAGGGGTAGCTAAGAGGCTTAAGGGCACTGATTATGTCACCTGATCTCCTGATAGGACTCAAGGAAGTCCTCTGACAAGTTCTTTGTAGAAAGTTTTGATTGCACTGAAACTCCATGAGTTTGCACTTATTCCATCTGTCAGACTGCCTTGCTGCACCCTGCTCCTCCCGTATAATCTCCCAGCTTGATCCCAAAAGACCATAATATATTTTAGCTCTTGTAATCTGCCCAATGATTCACAGGAGGGATGAACACTTGCTCCACCAGAGAAGGTTTTGCAGGTCAGGGGTGCATGTTGCTTGCAAAGGCAGTGCCTGCCAGCACTCCTGCTACACCAGCTCTCTTGTGCAACGCTGCACAAAGGTCCCACTCTCTAACTCGTTTCTCTGCTGCATCATTGCTGATGAGTCAAAACACACAAGAGGGGAAGAGGTCCTACCCCCTCTGTTTGGGGTCGTTTTTTTGAGTGTGCGGCTACATTCATTTGCCCACTGTAGCATTTTCTGAAAACAGCCAGGTGGTGATTTATTGTCATCATGATAATTGTGATCTGGTAAGAGGCAGATACTTGAGGGATGGTTATGGGAACAATGGAGTCAAACTCTTGATTGTAGAAGGTGTCAAGATAAGGAGCAACAACCACAACCCAGATTTGAAGGTTCAGGTTGGGTCTTTGGAAAGCCCCTCCAATAAGAGGGTCATGGTGTAAAGGAACAGGTTCCCACAGAGGCTGCAGGGTCTCAGTCTTTGGAGCTTTTCGAGACTTGGCTAGAGAAAATTCCAGATGACTTGATCTAATGACACCTCAAATGTCAAGTCAGCAAGCCTGGACTAGAAACCTCCTGAGGTGCCTCTAACCCAACATTTCTTACACCTCTGTAAGGTGCAACGTGGAGCCATGAATCTCAGAAGCAGTAGAGCTGTTGTAGCCCAGCTCACTGTGAAGGTGGACAGTCTTTGTTTTGTTTGCTGCCAACACACGTGTTGGGGCAGCTCTTCAGCTGCTGAAACCCAAACTGGTTTGGCTAGGGCTAACCTGTGTGTGTTCTGAGGCACTGCATCAATTGAGGTGGACATGCCCACAGAGGTAAGGAGTCCGTCTGTTGTGTGGGAGGGTGAGCCTGGTGTATTTTCCTGCTGCTTTGCCTTTGCTCAGACAGCTTGAGTGAATCCTCAGCTATCTGTCATGACTTCAGTGTTGGCTGATTGTCTTGGCAGTCCATGGTGGATATAAAAGATTAATGGTTGCAAAGCACAGGTTGAACTTAAGAAAGACAAACAGTACTTAAGGAAAGTGTGCGAGGAAGACAGCTTTGTTTCTCTTTGAAAGAGAGCAGAAGTGACACTGAAACAATTTTTTCCCCTTTTTCTTTTAGCAACTATCAGATGGAAGACATGATGCAAAAGTGTTTACCAGACCGAAGCACATAATTTATACTAGTGACTCAAAGGCAGAACAAAAATTATTTATCTGTATTTCAGTAGCAGCTGAGGCGACTGGGACTCCACGTGCTGTGTTTGGGGAGACCACATCTGCCAGGAAAGGTCTGGTCTGATGGGGAAACCAAGGCACAGAGCAAGTCAGTGATTTGGCTGCACTTGTGTTCAGGGTCATTCTCACAGCTGGAAACTCACCTTGGCTTTATGGTTTCTACCTGAGCGAGGGGCTTCCGAGCTGCTCGCAAGCTGCTGAGGATGTGTGAAGCTGTGGAAATGGATTGCAGCTAGTCCAGAGAAGTACATTATACATCTCTCAGGGATTTGGATGATGAGGCTGCTAAGGTCATCAAGGGTCTCTCTGAGATGAGTTGACCCAAAAGGTTTGGAAATTACTGCTTTTAATATAAATGGCCCTTCCTTTCAATAATCATTTAAAGTCTTTAAACTTTTAGTTTCCTATCATAATGCTTAGGTGGATCTTTCAGCACCTTACAGTGGTGACAAAATGTATCTCAGGAGGTGGAAGAAATGAGAGAGAGTTTTTTATTTACTTCAGGGTGCCTGTAGAGCAGCAGTAGAGCTAAGGGACATTTTGCTGCCGATCTGTGTAGCTTCTCCACCTTGCTGCCAAGCGAAACCAGCTTTGTGGTTATCATGTGGTTATCATGGGTTAAACCACAGCGAATTGGCAGTGAACGTGGGAGGCTCTGCAGATGCAGCCAGTGCAGATCATGGCCGGTGTCTGATCTTTAGTGGGCCTCTGCCGGAGTCAGTCTTAGGGCCAGTGCTCTTCAACATCTTAAAAAATTACTTGGGTGCAGGACTCAAAGGGATACTAAGTAACTTTGTTGATGATAATAAGTTGGGAGGAGCTGTTGACTCCCTCCAAGGCAGAGAGGCCCTACAGAGAGATCTGGGCACATTAGAGGTCTGGGCAGTCACAACCATATGAAGTTCAACAAGGGAAAGTACCAAATTCTGCACCTGTCATGGGGCGACCCTGGGTGTATGGACAGCCTGGGGAGTGAGATTCTGGGGAGCGGTGCCCAGAAAGGGACCTGGGGGTCCTGGTGGACAGCAAGTTGAATGTGAGTTAGCAGTGCCCTGGCAGCTGACTCTGGGCAAGGGAGGGCATTGTCCTGCTCTGCTGTGCACTGGGGCAGCCTCACCTCGAGGGCTGGGGGCAGTTTTGGGTGCCAGTGTGTGAAAGATACAAAGCTGTTGGAGAGTGTCCAGAGGAGAACCACCAGGACGTGAAGGCTCTGAAGGGGAAGCCTTATGAGGAGCAGCTGAGGGTATTTGGGCTGTTCAGCCTGGAGAACAGGAGACTGAGGAGGGGAGACCTCAGTGTGGTCTGCAGCTGCTGTGGAAGCAGAGGGGCAGGCACTGATCTCTGCTCTGTGGTGACCAGTGACAGGACTGAGTGAACGGCATGAAGCTGTGTCAGGGAAAGTTTAGGCTGGGTATTAGGAAAGGGTTCTTCACCCAGAGGATGGTTGGGCACTGGAGCAGGCTCCCCAGGGAAGTGGTCACAGCACCAAGCTTGGCAGAGTTCAAGAACCATTTGGACAATGCTCAACCATTTGGACAATGCTCTTGGGCACATGGTGTGTCCTGTGCAGGGCTGGGAACTGGACTTCAGTGATGCCTGTGGGCCCCTTTCAGCTCAGGATCTTCTGTAATTCTATGATCACTTTTCTTTCTTATTTGTGATTAATGATGGAAAAAACAAATATTCATCATGTGGATTCACAGAAAACAGACCTGAGACCTTAAGAAGAGATCCAGACCATTTGCATGCTGCCAGGCACACACAGTTGCACCAAGGTGCGCCTGCCACGACCTTGCGATGCACAAAGAGGATTTCCTCAAGGTCAGCGTGCCAGCCTGCACAGTGCCATCGTACATATGCCATCAGTCATATCTAGTCACACAGCAACTTAAATACGTGCTGTGTTTCAGCAGAAAATCTTTAAAAATATTTTAAAAGCAGCTTTGGTAAAAAAAATTTGTTCTTAGCTGTCTTTAGCCTGCAAGCTGTGCCTTTGAAGGACAGGAGGAAAATCTGAGTGCTGGAAGCATATGTTTCTTGCTGTGTAAGATAGCCAGCAGTGCCTGTTTCTCCATTGAATCTGGACTAAATCCAGCAGCCTGGGAAAGGGGGGAGCTGATTTCATCTCTGGATTTGTGTTTTCATATTTGGTTCCTATTTTTTTGCTGAGTTCCTGTGCACTTTTCCTGGAGAAGGTTCTGATTTGGGAAATCTTGCATCAGCCTGGTTGTCTGCATTATACTAATGCCTAGAAATGAACTTCTCCATCCAAATGTGAATATTCTCGCCCCAAAATGATGTGTGTTCACGGTAGAAAGTTCTCTCTTGGGTCAGAAATGGAACATTTTTATTTATAGTTTAAATCTGGTTTTGAGGCAGGACCAATTGAGAGCAGCTCTTAGACTATTCTGTATTAAGTGTTCAGATTGCTTCTTCTTTTCTGTTGCTTCAAAAGCTTTTCTGTCTCTGCCTACTCCAGACTCCACATGGCCTCTGAATTTTTAAATGCTGTATGTTTTTCTCTCTATTACAGAAATAATAATCTATTGACAGAAATGAATATCTATTGACTGAACTATCTTCTGGTTGGTTTTTTAAAAATTATTGTTTATTCTTTCTTTTGCTTCCCCTTGCCTTTTGGACACATCCAAACTATTTCCATCGTGTCTTCTGGATTGAAGATACTGTCCTAATAGCATTTCAGTACTTGTTATGCATCTTATTCCATTTAAACCTGGTATTTTCCAAAGACGTTTGCTTTGGAAGGCATTTAGACATTTCTTTGGTGGAGTTCCAGGTCCCGCATCCATATGGTAAGATGGAAATAACATTTTGAGTCAAAGATTTGCGGTCTTCTGAATTTCATGGATTTTCAGTGATTAAGTTTTGCTGGTGATCCCAGCTGCTGCCTCACCCATTCTGGTTCCTCACTGACCTTCAGAACAAGCCAATGGACTTTCTTGTGGCTGCCAAAAGTTGCAAGTTGACTTGCTAAATCCACTTTCTGGCCACTTAACATAATATCCAACCAGGGATTATGTCTTGTTTCCAGAAGTGACTAGTAAGCCTTCATTTCTCTCCTCTCTACTGGAGACACTGACTCTGGGGTGTCTTTTAAACTTTCAGCTTTGAAGAGCTGTGTTGCACGTACATGGGAGCTTTGGTACCGTGTGCTCCTGTAGAACTGGGCAGTGCTTTTGTTTGTCTGCATTTGTTTAATCTCATAATAATTTCAGTAACAATGCTTAATGGTGTTATTAGTCATTGCTACCAATCTGTTCTTCAGATCTTCACCCATTTTGTCATCTAAGGATCTTTTGCCACTTTTTTTGTTTATTTGTAGGGGGAAGTATGTGGTTTTACTGCTCTCTGGATGCTCTTGGCTTGAAACTGTGCCCCATGGAAAAGACATGGAAAAGAGAAGATTGGCTGTGCAATTCAGCTCGGGGTTTCAGTAGTTGCCTCTCCATTTAAAAGTCTCCCTTACCACTCCTATAGAAGCCACATCAGCAATTCCAGATCTCCTTTCTTCTCACACTTCTTGCTCACAGATGCTGTGTTTGAGAGCAATCCAGCACAGGAAGGGACAAGTGTAACAAACCACAGAATCACAGAATTGCAGTGGTTTGGGTTGGAGGCAACCTTAAAGATCATCTAGTTCCAACCCCCTGCCATGGGCAGGGACAGCTTCCACTAGACCAGGTTGCTCAGAGCCTCATCCAGCCTGGCCTGGAACACTTCAGGGATGGAGCATCTACAGCTTCTCTGAGCAACCTGTTTCAGTGCCTCACCGCCCTCACAGGAAAGAATTTCGTCCTAACATCTAAGATAAATTTCTTCTCTTTTGATTTAAAACTCATCCCCCTTTTCTATCACTATCTGCCTGTGTAACAACTCCCTCTTTTTTATAAGCTCCCTTTAAGTACTAGAAGGCCACAAAGAGGTCTCCCCAGAGCCTTCTCTTCTCCAAGCCCCTTCCATAAATGCCCCTCTGTAAATGCCCCTTCTTGATTGACAGCATAAATCAGCCACTCTACTTCCATGCCATCAACTGCACACAGCTCCTTTGATTCTGGGTCACTGTGTTGTTCCTAAATAGCTCCCTCCAGATAGGAAGCTCCCGAGAAAACCTCGTTTGCTTTGACCCAGGAAGAATCGATGACTTGAGGCCTCTGTTCTGCCCCCGTCTCGCCTTCCCTGCCTGCCTCGCCCACTGCCCACCACACGTAATGTCAGGCTGGAGTTTCCAGCGGGCTGTGGGGAACAGAGGAGCTCATTGTTTCGGGGGTCAGGGCACAGGGCCAGGGTGGCAGGAGAGAGGGGCGCAGAGCTGGCAGCTGAGCCCTGCTGCTACCTCCAGCATGGCATCATGTTATCCATAGGGGCAGCCATGCAGACAGTGGGCACTCTGTGATCACGGCTCCTTAAAGCCTTTGAGGGAGGGGAATAAATAAATAATATCAATGAAAGGAAAGAAAAGAAGAGATGCAGAAGGTATGGGGTGTACAGACTGACAGGGCTCCTTTTAGCTGTCCTGGCCAGAAGGAGATGCTGAGAAATGATGTAGGCTGGTCCCTGCTCAAGGGTTCAAAATTGGCATTTGAGGTTTTATTGAGCGTTATCTGTTCAGGTCCTTCTCTGAGCCCTCTGTGTGCATGCAGTGAGGCAGAAGAGGGAGCAGGAAGTTTTCCTGCCAGCAATCAGGACTTTATCCTGCAGCAATGTGTGTGTGGGTGGACCCCTGACACCAGCGTCTTTGGAGATGGGTGATGAGAGTGATTAGGAGCCTGGGAAAGCTTTACACAACAGCCTCCAAAGCAGCAAAGGACAGCCACCTTCTAAGGAAAGTGACCGAGAAAGTGCCCTGATAAAAGTCCTCAGGACTGCTTTCTGTGCAGAGGGGGGACAGCATTTCAGCTTGGCTTGTGGGATTCTGATGGGAGCAGCCCAGGGTCCTTCTTCGGGAAGTGGCCCAAAGCATTTGGCACATCACCAAAGAGAGTGAGGTCCCATCCCATCTTGGAACTCCCTCTTGGAGAGGCAGGATTTGTGCTTGGGAGAGGTGACCAGGTGTGTCTGACCCCTTGGCATCAAACACAGAAGGGGAGCAGGTCACAGGTGTTAAAGCTTGTAAGATCTTTTTGTTTCTTCATCCTTCAGCATGTTCTGCCTCTGCTGTTGATGTGCCATGGGGGAGAAGCTGCCTCCTCCTACCAACTCAGAATTTGCACCTTACGAAGTAGATGAGATAAATAATGTGAATATCTGCAATTTTAGAAGTTGATAGCACAAAGGAAACACTGGAAAGGAACAAAATTGTTATTTTGAGGTTCAAAGCAGTCAGAGTTGAGGATGGATCTTTACAAGAGATAGGGCTCTTCCCTCTTTCCTTTTAGTGAGTTTCCACTTGTAATGGGATGTGCATTGGTCCAAGACTAGCTAGATCCAGCACCATAGCCATAGAGTTGCTCCCAAAGCCATTTTCAGCCATTGCCTTACACTCCCTCCAAAGTCAACCCAAGGGAGGGAGGGCCTGAAGGGATCAGGCCATTGTCTCAAACGCTTGCAAAACATGTTGGCTGAGGCTTCAACTGGGAATCAATCAGTACACTCTTTTAAGCATCAAATCAGTACAGCCAGCTGGCATGCAGATGGGCTGATGTATCATGTGCTGCCGCAGGGAGGTGCGTTGAGGAGCAAGATTTGAAGACACAGAGTTGTGTGGAGAAAAAGGGTTGCCTGCAAGGTTTATTTGTCCGGGGTTTTTTAATACTGAAGGTGCCTCGCGTGCAGCAGAAGGCAGAGCATGTCACAGGTTGGTGTCATGGACAGTGCTTCACAAAATACTCCTCTGTGCTCAGGAGTGTGTGTTAGATCTTCACAATGAGTTTGTCTTGGGCCTCATGGATTGCTCTGGGCTGGGACAGAAAAAGGGACATAAAGCAAATCGTGACTTATGCAATGTGTAGGTTGTTCATGAGGCTTTTTTATGAGTACTTGGTTAAGTAGGGTTTTTCAGGACAATGTTCTGTTGGTGATTTTTCTCTGTCTATCCTGCTTCTTGGGAGGGTCTGCCATGACCAACTCAGTGCTGTTAAATGTTGTGATTAGGGCATGTGGGGTGAAGTGTGGACCTGCTGCTCTGACGCGCTTGGAAATTCAGACAGAATTGAGTTGTCGAATACCACTTGGGAAGGACAAGCTTCAAGATTTGCATTTGTAATTAAGAAGAGCTTTTTAAGCCTGTTCTTTGCATTTCTTTGTACCTGGAGCCTCCCACTAACCAACTGTAGCTCAGGTTGTGGAGGAAGGTGAGAAGCCAGAATGACATGTTTGGGGTTTATGTGTGTGTGCACATTGCTGTGCACATTGCTGCTGAGTCAGCTGTATTTTAGGCATGGTTCAACTCTGCTTTGTCAATGTGGAAGGACCTGGTCAAAACCTTGCATTTCCTTCCTTTGGAGCATGGGAGACTTTTGACTTTTTATATGTATTTAAAAACAAAAAAACACGCAAACAAAACCCCAAAAAATACTTTTTGATGGAAAACAAGACACCAAAGCACAATCAGAAATGTGGCTCTGGTGCTCTTCAAGTTGTAACTTAACACATTCATTCCTGGTCAGTAGATATTCCTGGATATTATCATATCTGCTTCTTCTATTTTCTCACCTTTATCCTTTTTGTCCCCAAAGCCCAGTGGTGAGGCCTGGCTTGGGTTCATTTTCTTTCCTCCAAGCTTTGGTCCTTGCACTTTGAACTCTCACTAATACATATGCTTATGCTGAGTATTACATGGTCTTGGCATTGTAACACTGAGATGGGTTGTAAACACAAATTGTTTTAGCTTTGCACGTCCCAACAGAGCAAAGAGTTGGCACAAGAGGTTGGACACTCAGTGAAATTCCAACCTTTCCACCCAGGTTGCTTACTGGATATTGGATCTTTACTGACCCTGCCTTATAAATAGGAAATATCTCAGGGGTGCACTGAGTCTATCACAGAGCTGGGAACCAGACACCAGCATCCTTCAGTCTCATCTTTGTCTTCCCATCCCTGAGCTGCATCAGTCCCTGCAGTCTCGTGCTGAGAAATTCCAAGTTTCCCGAGCCAAGTTCACTTGCACGTGCCTTGCCTTGAAGTTCATTGGAAAAGGTTGGGAGTGAATTCAGCCTGTTTAAAAACTCAGTCCAGCTGCCAGACAGGAAAACCTGATGAGCGGAAAGTCAGTCAGACGTGGGAAAGGAGGGGGAAAAGGTGAGTGGTTGTTGTGTGCTGGGCAGGGTGTTTGTGCCAAAATCGGGGGATTTACTCTGTTTTGGGAGTACACACGTGGCAGGGCACATGGGTGAGCTCAGCTGGGTAATAAGAATAAATCTGCTCTGCTTTTGAGAGGCTGGGGCTGAAACATGGTGTAATAGTGATGTGTATAATTTTGTATGGTGAGACAGTCATTTACTGTGCTGTTTCGGCCATCAGCACAACAGCTAGAGGCTGTTAAGATAATTTAGTGGAGGTTTGTGGTTATAAAAACATTTCCATCATGACTAAGGATTCTAATAGAAATTAAATTCAGCCAAGGGGGTTTTAGAATTTTATTTTTTTTGTTGTTGCATACTCCCCAGTGTTTCTGTTTTGATTTATTAATCCTAAGGAATAAGCTGAGGGATGGCGACTAAATGTTTTTTAATGTATAAAATAGGAGTTGTTAAAGGAAAAAAAAACCCAACACTGGATGTTGCAATTAATTTAGTGTAATCTAGTTGTTCAGCAGGGGGGCTCTCGGGTGTCCTGCTCTTGGCTGCTGATTCTACAGACATGTTGGGTAATGCAAAAAGCTATTGTAATGCAATTCTTTGTTATATACATGTTTTTCACTTGGAGTGTTTTGGGTACAAGACAAAATAGTCTTCTCCATCCATCTTGGCTTCACACATGATTAGTTGTTCAGAATTAAGAACTGATTTTTGAAATTTAAACACAACTGCATCCAGGTGTCCAGGAGCCCACATATCAGCTCAGGATTTCAGCAAAATCCTGTGGGATGTTAGCCCTGGACTTCCAGCCATGTTCTGCATCCATACAAAATCCCTCTTCCACCGCTGAGAACAAGGAGTGTGAGCAATGTGGTCTGCTGTGGGAATGCCTCAGCTCTCCCACTCTGCTGTCTTAATCCAAATAATAACAACAAAAAGTTTGAAGGCTTAGTTTGGAATTGGATAGCTCTCCAAAAATAGGCTCTCCCTGAAGATATCTCCTACTTCCTGCTGGGCTGGAAAAGCTGTGCTGGCAGCCTATGCACTGGGATATTTAGGCATCTTCTGGAGCCTAAAGCATGAAGGAATGCAAAATAATAGAGGAAATCAGTCGAACTTGTTAAATTTCAGAATAGCATTTGGTTTGTGCTTCAAAAAGTGTTCTCCCCCACGCTCTTCCTGCATAAAAAGGCACTTGAGCCAAACCCCAATATTTACAAATACTTTTGAGATCTTCCAGGTGCCAGAGCTCAAAAGTATTTGAGTTCTTCCAGGCTAGACCCTCTTTCTCAGAATAACAGACCTTGGCTTGAATGCCTCTGAAAACTGTGGACCCCAAACAGGTCCCTGTGCATGCAGAGCTGTATTGGCTCCAGCTGTGTCTTCTTGTGTTCAGGACTGGGGGAAGGAATTACGTAAAAAAAGTCCTCTAGAACAATAAACTTCTGTTATTTTGTTACACTGAAAGGCCTCTGAACATCTCAGGGAATAGCTGGTACCATCAGGTATATCTTAGGAGTTTGTCCCCAGGAGCTTCATCTCCAGTCACCTTTGGGTCGATGGGCTCAGCACAGAGGTGGCAGGCACAGAGGTTTCCTCTGCACAGCTCTCTGCAGGCTGTGTGTCTTGGTACCCTCTTCTGTCCATTTGATTTTGGTCTTCCTTTCTCCTTTTCACGTGAAGTGTAACCTTTAGGGGGTTGTCAGCAGGAACACACTTTTCCCGGCACTTGACTTGTATTTTGGTCGCTGAGCACCTGGTTTTATGGCACTGAGTGGAGCTGCCTCTGTAAGTCCATCTTAAGATGAGTAGGAATGAGCACAGAAAGGCTGACATGGCCATCCCCATGTGTTGCAGAGAATCCAGAAATCCAGCTCAACCTCTGCCTGGACACAGCCGTGCTGTGAGGAGCAAATCCCATTCCAAACAGGACTCCACAAAACCAAGGCTAAAATTTTAAAAAGCAGTGTTATTAATCTGCCTCCACATGTGGTGAGCCTGTGCTTGGGAAGCTGGAAAAATCTACATTTCCAAAGTTGTTGAACAGGAATTTTAGTGTGAAAGTCTTTCCCCCATCCTCCTGTTTATAAGGTTTCCACAGGGACAATTGGGATGATGCAGACAGCTGGTAATTCACCCTGCTCTCTCTCCAGCCACAACAGCACCAGCTCTGAAAGCTGTGTTGGGAACAGAAGTTTAGGAACACAGTCTCAACCTTTCCCGGCTTGTTTTTCCCATCTGTTTTTAACAGCGTGTTCTTGCCACTTGGACCTTTCTGGGCTCGATCTTGTGATCCCTGATGTAGTATGACATTTCCAGTTTATTAGGAATGCTTTTGTTTATTTGCTGGGTGGGTTTTTTTGCTTTATTTCTTTCTTTCATTTTTTTTTTCCTTTTCCCTAGGTTGTGTGGAGGCTTTCTGCCTCGGCTGCCAATGCAAACGTCCCCTCCCGTGCTGGGAGGTGCCACCCACACCCGTCCTCTCTGAAATCAGGACAGTTATCTCACCAGTTTCAAGTACTTTGAGTGGTTTGGGGGCTGTTATTAAACAAAAAGGAAGGCTGATTATGTTTTTATATTTTTCTGTCTTTTTCTACCATTTCATAGTAAAAAGCCAGGTCCTGGAGCACTGAAGCAAATGAGGTTTTAAAATTCAGTCATTGTTTTTAAACTTTAGACCGCCAAGAAGGGCCTCGGGGCTAGAGTTTGCTTGCTGGTGGCATTTTCAGTTTACACAGCCTGTCTTTGCTTTTCTTAGCAGATTGAGTTTATTGCCTGTTGCATGCAAGTGTGAGTTTGCTTCTAAGCTGAAAATGGCTCAACCAGCCTTCAAGTTACTCCATCTTTCCGTTTTGCATGAAATTCACCACACTTTCCTCCAGTGCTGGGCAAATGTCATCAACAGATGAGTATCGGTGCCAGGGCAATATTGGGATTGAGGTCCAGCTCTGCCCATCTTCTCTCCATAATGTATGTGTCCTCTATAAATTCCTTCATTCTTCTTGAAGAATCAAGTGATAACTTTTGGAGACCAGTTCTCAGTTCCTGGCTGACATAAATCCCCCTGACATAAATGCCAAACTTCAGGCATGCTTAATTGCTGTTTTCAAATACTTGCAAATTCAAATTCTGTAGCAGCCAGTGAAGCATGTGGTGGTGTGAGAAGTTGCAGTCTGTGTGGTGTTGTGTGGAGGGTCTTAATGCAAAAAGTATATTTTAAATGGTCAGGAGAGTCTTGTGAGCATCCGGGGAATGGATGGGGCTCATGGACTCTCCTGCTCATGGGGTTTATGGTGACATGGGCTCTTAGGGACTCTGCTGGAGCTGCATCATGAGGAGCAGGTAACTCCCAGTCATTTCTTGACCTGGGGATCACAAGGATATGGAAGACAGATCGTGCATCTCCATCAAGCTTATATTTACTAAACTGAACCAAATCTCAACTGTCAGGAGAGTAAATCCAGCAAGTGTTGCATGACTGCAGCATGCTGGGAGTAGAGATGAGGCTGATTTCTTTTGGGTCAGTTCAGCCTGCACGTCAGCAGAGCTTCAGGTAAAAATCTTTAATTGCTGTTACCTGTGAATGATCCTTTGAAGAAGTGAAGGTGGTGTTCTTGTAGTCCTTTACGAGCATAAGCTGAAGTTGCAGTTGTGTGGTAAATCTTCTTCTTTGCCACAACAATCAGAATTCGGGTCTGTAACCATAAAGATTTGCGAACAAAAATAATTTATGTAGTGGTACCCAAAAAAGTTCAGGAAGTTGTATTTGCATAGTGAAGACCATCTAAAAAAGCTCAGCAAGTCTGTGCCTGAGCTCAGAACTGCTGTGCCTGCTTTTTAATTTTTTAAACACTGGCCTTCCCAGGAAAGCAGAGATGCCTCCAGAGACCCCACAACTCTGGTTGCTTCCAGCCAAGCAGCAGTGGCATTTTTCTGTCCAGTGAATCTGGTTTCTGCATCAGCTTTCCCTGAGACCAGCCTTCATGTTGTCTGTCTTTTCACTCTGTGTAGAAATCACCACACTTACCTCCAGTGCTGGAGCATCATCAACAGATGGGTATTGATGTCAAACCAATACTTTGTGGTATCACAGAGTCACAGAATGGTTTGGGTCAGAAGGAACCTTAAACATCATCTAGTTCCAGCTCCCTGCTGTGGCCAGGGACACCTTCCACTGCGCCAGGTTGCTCAGAGCCCATCCAACCTTGCCTTGATTGCTTGCTCTAAGGCTGAAAGAGCTTCTTAATATCTTCCCCAATTAAATTGGAGACTCTTCCTGCTCCTGGGGATTCCTTGGGACATGCTTTGGGCAGCATTTCCCCGAGGATGCTCCCACAGACCTCACCTCCTCCTGTGCAATCTAAGATTTGCTGGTTCACTGCGTTAAACAAAATTGAGGTGAACCTCATCTTCCTGTTGCATTAATGAGGCTTGTTTAATGACAGACACCATGAAAATAAAAGGAAACAGCTGTAAGGAGGACTGATTGAAAGTGCAGATGCTTTGGGGCAAGGTCAGGGTGGCAGTCTGCACATGGCAGCTGGTTCTCCACTGCATGCCATGCCTCATCCAACTTCAGGACTGAGGGATGCACAGGATGGAGCACCAGGCAGTACCAGTCTCCGTGGATGGATTCATCTGACTTGTTGTGGCATGCTGAATTAGCCTTTATGGGTTTATTTTCAGCAGTGGGGAAGGCCTTGTCTCCTGGAAGTAAAATCAGTAGATGCTTGGGGTCCTGATCTGGCTCGAAATGGCTCCTAGGTGCTTATGTGTTGCAGAGTCTTTGGCCATCGCTGTTCCCAGGCACTTGGGGAGGGAGCTGTGGGGAAAAGAGGATGGGGAGATGCTGCAGAGCCTGAGTAGAATTTGGCCTCTAGGGATGCAGGGGTTTCATGTCTGCTCACTACCCTCTTTCATCCTGCAGCAGGATGTTGGAAATAATAGGGGCTTTTTATCCTTGTGGCCAATTTACGAACCAGCTTCCCCCAATGTCCTCGTTTTCCTAGGGGAAGTGGCTGCTAATTTTTTCTTCACTTGTTAGACTTGCTGTGTGTTTCCCTGCTGGAGGATTATGAAGAAGATTTCAATATTCATACTTTTAACTAGGTTGTGAGAAAAGGGCCGTTAGTTCCTCCAGTTTGATCTCAGATCATTAACTCCATGCTACTGCTTTCCTTTGCCATCCTTTATTCTCCTTGTCCTTCTTAAGTGTTGTTTGTTTTTTATTGCTCTGTGTATCCTTTCAGCAATATTGCTGGCATATTTATTATTACTAGTTGGCATATGTGCAACAAATGTCACTCAAGGATCACAGGAGCTGTTGCCTTGGAGAAATTGGTGTATTTATCCCACATGGGGAATCAGAGGCACCAAAGAAACCAGATGGGCATCAGCTGCAGGCATGCCCCAACAGAGCTGCCCGTGATTTCTTCCTGAGAGGCAGTATGGACCTTGCAATCATTGACACATGCTTGCTTTGAACTACTTCAGCTGTGCCCTGGAAACCAGGTACTACCCAGGTCTTTATTCCAGCAAACCTGACAACTTTCCTACCTCCTTCAATCTTGCACCCCTCCCCATTATGCTATCCAAAACCCCCAGCCCGCAGTGGGCTGGAAGAGTGCTGCAAGGCAAAGAAAGGAAAAATAGTAGTAATAATAGGAGAGACCTGTTCTGGAGATGATAATGATAATAATTTTCTCAAGGTGTCATTTCAAAGCTGCCTATCTAGGTTTAAAAGCAAGGCAGGCAGAAGGACCCATGCTGGGGCTTTATGCAGACATGAGAGTAAAAGTAAAGCCCAGAGGACAAAAAGGAAGGCTGAAATTCCACTTGATTATATTTTTATCCCACCAAGCTGCCTCTCAGTCTTGATGGGGGACAATAGGCACTTGTTCCCAGTACATGTCTCCAGGCTGACAGCCTGTGCTCAGAGAGGACTGGGAAGGGGCTCCCAGGGGTTTGCCCATGGCCGTGAGCCCCCGGGGCTCAGATCGGCCTGGCCACCCGCCTGCGTCCCACCGCGCCAGGGGAGTTTATTTTTCCAGCGCTCCCACTCAGAAACATTTGGCAAAAGGAAAAATTGTGGAGGAGGTTTAGCTCAAGTGAGCACAAAAACATGTGTCCATGTAGTGTATTGCTTGCTGAGTGGTGGTTCGGGAGGTTTTTTTCCTTTCTTTTTTTTAAATATAACTGAGAGCTTGGGAATCATGTGAGGAGAGTGGGGGTGATACCTTTTAGATGGACACAGGGCTGAGTAAATACAAGAAAGGGAAATCTTTTCTGCCTGATGCAAGTTGTCATCCTACTTTGGATGAATGAGTGCAAAGTTGGCAAAGTCTTAGGGAGCCTTTTAAATCCTCATGTAAAACCCCTATCTTAAGCTACTACAAGCTGTTGTCACCGGCTTGACCATCCATCTTCTCTTCCCCCAAAGTCCCTGAATGAGGAAATGGGCTACAGTAGCACACTGTGTCCTCTTTTCTTGCCCCATGACTTGGTTACTGAAGGGGAAAAAGGGACAAGGTAGAAGAAAAGTTGGCTCCTGGGCTTTTAAACTGGGGAGCAAAGAGCTGTTGCCCTCTCCCTATCCCAAATTTATTCTTGCACACAGGCTCCTCTCTCCTACCCTCCACAAACGAAACATTGCTTCATCCAGAGATGAAATGCTGAGCAAACAAATTGCAGGTCAAAGTCTCCCACTCCTTCCCCTGCCACGTTCCCATCTGTGCATTTTTGTCCGCCATCCCCGCTGCCTTTTCCCATGCCCTTTGTGGGGAGCAGGGTGGGTATGCTGGCTGTCGGCACAGCGAATGCAGCTCTGCAGATGTGAGCTGCCTTTGGCAGGCAAAAGGGAGGGGAGCTGTTTGGGGAACAGTTTGGAAGTCTGGGCAGACTTGATGATTTCCACCCTTATTCGTGAAGTGAGATTGGCAGAATTGTTCTTGAAGAGAAAACAATGGTATGGCACATTTTGGTGAAGTTGGTTGCAGGTACTGAAGTCCAAGTCAAATCTGTGCTAAGTCCTTTCTTACGTTTGTGCAGGGACAGCAGAGTGAGAAATAAACCTCTCTCCCTGTGGGGATGTGTACAAGGAATAATGCATGTGGATTTGTCTGCCCTGGGATGGTGCTTCCCAAGGAAGAGTTGTGAAGCTTGTCTGGCTGCAAGATGGGGGATGTCAGAATATATTAGATTAAACTCCTGAGCATGCTGAGACAGCTGCCAGGAAGGACTGTAGGGCAAAAGAGGGAACCACAGGATTTAGCAATTTTGGAGAAAACCAGAGTATTATGAGTGCCCTGGTGTGGGGCAGAGGGTTTGCAGAGTGGAAGGTGGCTGCCTTCTGGCTTTATTTTTTTCACTATAACATGGAGACCATTCACTGATCAAACCATCTTGTGAAGTTAAACCCTCATACCACCCAGGAGCTTGGAGGGTTCCTGCTTATGTCTCCAGAAGGTGTGGTGGACCTGAGTGAAGTGAGCTAGAGGGTGCTGCTCTGGAAGGTAGTGATGTAGAACATCTGCTAGTCCCTGACATCTGTACTGCCTTGGCCAAAAAAATCCATGACCTAGATAAAGATGGAGACAAGGGTTGCAAGCTGGCATATTGCACTGTTTCAAGCACCTGCTGTAGCCAGCTCCAGCTGAATTCTCCTTGGGCTCTTTCTCTAGACAGTTATTTTGTTTTCTGGCTGGGAGCTGATACAAAGACACTAAATGAGAATTTAATAGTGAACTGACTCATCTCGACTTGATCATTCTACAGAGATGTAGCTCACATCTCCGTCTGGGCAGCTCTGGCCACAAGACTGCTGTGATACCCACATGTGGGAGAGGAGAGCTGGGGCCTCTATGTGCACGAGCCATGCCCAGAATAGAACATCCCATGAGCTGGTTTATAGCTACTCCAGCTGATTGTGTCCTGGGAACTTTGCAATTTCTCCTGTTCCCTCTGGGGAACTGACCTGAGGTGGTTGGGTTACCCTGGGGTAAAAAAAGTCTCACATGAATCTGGAGTTTCACTTGAATCCATGGGGCACAGGAATTTAGGAGGGAGGCAGTGGGAGCAGTGGAGAGAGGAGCAGTTTACCTCTTTGTCATTCAGGTTGGTAAGCTGCGGTTTTGTCCATTAGGGAATAACTTTGCTTCAGTCTGTGCTTCTCCCCGTATCTGTGTTCTACAGGGTGGGAGGGGATGCTTGCAGGACATGTGTTTAATCTCAAACTCTGCTGGATCCTGAACTCAGCCATGATATTACATAAAATAGTACAGAAACTGACCTATGAAAAGATCTGGTGGGGTGCCCTGACCTTCTTGTGACAGACTGCATCCATGTAGAGTGTTGGTGTGGTTCCTGCAATGAAGATTTGTCCCCTCCAGGTGATAGACATCTGTGCTGGTCTACTGGGTTCAGGGGTACAGGTGCAAAGGTGCCAAGTCTTTTGAAAACTAATTATTTGGGTTGTAGTGTGATTATCTGAGTCTTTGTGTTCATCCTCTCCATCATTTCTGATGGAGCTGAAAAGAACCATCTGTGAAGGATCTTCCCAGAAAGCATCATTAGGTGTCTAACTTGGTTCTTGGCATTTTTTGTTTAGGTGTTGGGGGACTCCGTCTCCTAGAGTACAAAGCCCATCTGGGGTAAAAGGGACTAACTTCAACATTAGCACGAAGATCTAACAGGACATGGCTCAGTCCAATCCAAGCGGCTGCAAGATGTCATCTTGTAGTACAATGGGTTTAGACTGATTTTTCAAATGTATGTCTGTGGATGGATGGGAAATGCAGCAGAAGATGGGCATCTAACTCTGTTATGCTTATCCAGAAAATCCTACAGGAACAACAGTTTATCTCTGGCAGCTCCCTGCCAGTGAGGTCCTACTCATCCATTGGCTCAGCCTGACCTTCTTTCCTGCATATCCAGAGACTGTGTATCCCAGAGAACTGCTGGGATTTTCCATCTTACAAATTCTGAAAGCTGGGCATGTTTTACATCAAGTGCTAATGGTGTAAAATCTTGAATAGAGCTGTCAACACAAGCTGCTGGACTATCTCAGCAGATGAGGAGAGAGGGATATGACTTCTCATATCCCTACCTTGCCACTTAAGAGTGTTTCTGTATGGCTCAGTCAAACCAGTCCTTTCCCCAGGAGCACACATAGTGGAAATCTGACTATTTGGCTTCTTCCTGCAGTGTTTGTTGCTTCATTGGGTCCAAACTGTTGACTCAGCAGTCATTCTTCCTGTGATTCCCTTGAAATAGCTTCCTCCAGGCAGATGGCATGAGGATGGGACAGCCTTCCCATACAACTTCTCTTTGAGAAGATGTGGTATTGGCTGCTTCCTCCAGCATGATTCTGCTCTCTACAAGGTTTTTAACTTCTCCTAAAAGCATCTAGGGGAAAATCTTCTTCAGCAGTGTTTTTTACCTAAAAGAGGGCAGCTCTTGTGAGTGACTGGGAGACACAGCTGACAGCCTTGTGTGCTGCATGTCATCTGGGTCTTGAAGGCATTTTTGAAATCTTGGATGAAAGGTTGCACCTCCTGAAGCATCCCTGCTTCTTCCCACTGGACACAGTGCCAGCAGAAACCCTGACACTGAGGATGAGCTCATGCACCACCTCTTATAACATTGTTAAAACCTTTCTAATTTAGACATCTCTTGCCTTTTAGGGTTCCTTTTTTGGACCAAACCCAAGGTTTTCCTGCCAGAGCCCAGGGTGTTTTTCTGGAGGAGCAGGGAGAAGTGATTGCTGCTGATGGTTGGTCCTTGGGATGACCCTGCAGCCCTTTGCTTGCAGCTTTCTCAGCGCTCTGGCCCCTCTCTGAACACTCCACACACCCTGGGTGCCAGCTAGCATCACTGTCTAAGAATGAGAAGTAATTTAGTTCCTAAGCAACCTCTCTCCTGGCCTCTTGCTAAAGAGTGACTTGGCATTTTCCGAAGGAAAAAAGAGACTGTGGATAGCGATGTGTTGAGGCAGGTTCCTCTAATGTGCTTAACCCTCCAGATGCTGGATTAATGAGCATCCCCTGAGTGTTGGCTAGCTGGGTCACTGCCAGTGGGGTCAGGGTGCTGTGGGAAGCCAGTTCAACCTTTCTGGGTGAGCTTGAGCAAGAATTAAAATCTATAGCTGTTAGGACAGTATCTAGGATTGTGAGAACTGGATTTTCTTTGGGGTTTTTTTGCTCCTTTCATTTTCCTCCTGACCTTAAGATATTTTGCTGTCTGTCAGTTTGTTTCGTTGTCCCTCCCACTCCTTCAAAAACTCAGTAAAGAAAATGTCATTCTATGGGGTGTTTCTGCTATGGTGACTACAGGTCTTATCTCAAGTCCAGCAGTGCTTGAAAAATGAATGAGCAGGTCATATTCCTGTCCTAACCATCTCTGTCTGTCTGAGATATGTTTCTGCCACCTCCTTTAGCATTGATTTACCTCAGTAAATCAAGATCTTTACTGTTTTTATCCTTCTCACATCCCTGTAAGGCAAAGCTTCGGGTAAACCATGATTGTCCCAGGTTATTATTATAGAGAAGCCAGAACCAAAGCATCAGGCTCCATTTGTACCTTCAGGATATCTGGCTTTCACAAAGGTCATGCTGACTCCTGACCTGCTGTTTTCATTTGATTCCTTCCAAACCTGACCCATTGAGGGTCTCAGCTCCTCTGTTGAGCTGGGGGTTGGAGTATGAGTGGATGTTGAGCTTTGAGACACAGATGGGAGGATGAGAGGGTGTTGAGCAGCTGCGCAGAAGGGACGAGCAGCTCAGAAGGAAGATGTGGGATATGAGAGAGAGGAAATTATCCTCACTGAGCCCAGAATCAGTGAGGCTGGAGGGGACCTCTGGAGCCCTCATTTAACCCCCTTTCCCAAAGCAGGGTCACCAAGTACAGTTTGCTTAGGATCTCCACAGCCTTTTTGAGCAGCCTGTGCCAGTGTTTGGCCATCCTCACAGTTAAAAACAAAGATGATCCTTATGTTTAAATTGTGGTGTTTTAAATTTGTCTTGCTCCAGTGAGACCCACCTCCCTTCAGAGTTACCTAGCACATACTTCACCAGTTTGTGTATGAGGACTTATGGGAGATGCTTTGGAAGAAGGCATTATTAACATCCCAGTAAGAAGCACCCACTGCTCTGACTGAGCCAGTCATCTCCCCATAGAGGGCTGGGGAGACGGTCAAGGGTGATTTAGGGGTCTTACTGCAGAATCACACGGGGTCGGAGGGGATTGTAGAAGGTCAAGATATGAATTAGTGGTAACTGTAACAGATATTTCAGTTTTCTTGAAGCATTTCAGCCATGATAGTGGAATTAAATTAAATGCTGTAATAACATCTAGCAGCAGGAGAGGTGTTGGCTGGGAAGGCACAGGGCTTCTTTGTGGAGCTCAGCAGCACACAGGGTTTGTCATTCAGGATTTGCCCCCACAGCTGTCCCTGTAATGGGTGTACTGACGCCAGCATGTCTCTCCTGATCCACTCACATCCCTGTCTGTGCCAGGGGAAAGGGTCTCCTCTCTCCATGCTGCTGCACGTAAAGCCCCACTCCCCTCTGTCCTCTCTGAAATACAACATGCAACTCGGTTGATATATTCAGTGAGGAGCAATATTTTTTTTTATTTTCCCCTACTTGCACCACTTTTGCAGAGCTCAGAGAAGTAGGAGCGACAGCTCAGTACACTGGTGATGCCAACAGCCAAGGGGGGCTCTGCCTGAGGAGCAGTTCTGCCAAGCAAAGTAACACTTTCTAACACAGCTGATTGAAGCCGAAGAAGACAGGAGTGTGTCCTTACACTATGCAGGAGCCTTGACAGCTCTTGAGGATCAGGTTCAAGCCACAAAGAGGTGATGGCAGATTTGGGAATGGGACCCAAGCATAATCCAGTGATTGTGGGTGACCTACTTTGCTGCAGTGGCATGCCTAGGACAGAAACACTATTAATTTTTATTCCCCTTTATTTACAAAAAAATAAAATGGTCTGGCAGAGTCAGAATGCAAGGAATGGGCAGGCACACTGCCTTGTTTGTTGGAATGGCTGATAGATTAAATTAAGGTTTAAAAAAAAAAGTTAAATTAGGGAGGGAGAGAGAGAACAAGTGTTTTTTATTGGCAGAGTTCATTCACAAGTCACTCATTTCTCTTGCTCTTCGGGGAGTGATAGGAGACAATTAGCTAATTGGTTTGGGGAGGCGACCTGTCAGTGACTCAAGGAGGAAATGTCTCCTGTGCTATCTGACATAAAGAATATATTTTCAGCCCGTTGTGACAGCTGCAAGCGCCCCCCATTAAAATCAAGGATGTAATGGCTGTAATAACGGCAAGCGTGGAATCCATCACAGCGAGGGAAAAGCAATGAAAAACCTGATAACACGCACTAAATTGCAGCCAGAGCTGATACGTTATGTTGTCAGGTTGAAATATTTCTAAATTATCTTATCATTAGCACTGTGTAAGCACCCAAAGCCTTTCTGAGGTTGAAATGTGTCCCCAATTACCTTTGTAGCTCCTTTAGCTCTGCAGCTCGTCTGCCTTCAGAGCCGGGTACCTGCGTGCCTTCGTGATGGAGCCAGTGATTGTGTGTGAAGCTGGGAGGACCTGAAATCTGGGATTTTAGCCCAAGCCTTTGGAAACAGGGTTGCTCAATTTGCTAAGATGTTGTGGATTTCTCACATTTTTCTGTATGTTCTCAGGACCTGTTCTCAGAGTTGAAGGAATGGCTTCTTATGTCGGGAGACATTCTTGGGTGGGGCCTGGGCTGAGGTCTTTGAAATATCCCCTTCAACCTTCTGCCCTTAATTTTGTGTGTTTTGGCAAAAGCAGTAGGCTGGGGGGAAGCAATGAGAGGAAAAATGTTTGACCAAGAAGGCAGCATTGCCCTCATGCCCTCAGACTCATGCCTCCGCTCCCCTCCACTGATCTCACTGATGCAGCAAAACCCAAAATACTGAAGTGAGCATGTTGCAAAGAGACAGCAGTCATGAGATAATAAGATGAAGAAAAGCAGGAAGTCTCCTTGAGCCCAAATGATGTAATTTTTCCACAAACAAAACTTCATTCATGTGAATGTTTCAAAGAAAAAAAGAATAAGAAAGGCAGAAATGCCAGTAGGGCAACTGCAGCTTTTAGCTGCCAGTGGTTGGAAGGAGTAGCTGGTCTCAAGTTGGTGCAAGGAGGTACCTGCTTTTCCTTAGGGAGGTGATTGGTCCTTTCTGAATATCACATGCCTGAAAATTTTATTACTGCTGTTATTCTTATTATTATCATCATCATAATTATTAAGATTTTGGAAATTTTGGCTAGCAAAGCAAGTTTCCATCCCATCCCACAGTCCAACCATTCACTTTTATTTCCTTGTGCTGCGCTCCATGCTCATATGAGTCTGGTACAAAATTTGTGCAGGAGGAATGGCTTTGCTCATGTTGGTGGGTCTGAGTTTCCCTGCTGGCAATGACAAGGATCAGCCCTGGGGACAGGTTCAGCAGGAAGAAGAGACAGAGAGAATAAGCACATCATGTCTGTGAGGCTTCTGGCACAACTGCAGACATCCTCCCCAGCCCTGCTCTGCAAATCCCTATGGGAAAATGTGCTGCTGGGTCTCCTGCATGAATGGGCAGGACTTGGTGAGGGATCCAGAAGCACTGGGTCAGTCCAACACCTGTTTGGCTTGGTGAGTTCAGGCCGCCAGTGTTTATGTGATGAATTAGGAAGAGTGATGTTTTCCATCTTGGTGCTGTGTCTGTGTTGATGTCAGATGGTTTCACTGCAGCACAAACAGGAGATGGTTGCTATTTTAATCATTCCTACACAAGACTGTCTCGTAAAGGTCATAAAATCAAAATAAACCTTGATGGACTGACCCATCATTAGTGGTAAAACCAGCTGTGCACCACTCAGGCATGTCCCACAGTAGGGCAACAAGATGCAGGCATGGTTCACTCACACAAAATACCCCTGACATTTTTCAAATCCATTGATTTTTTTTTTTTTTGTGTTGCAGAAAATTTCAAAAACACCTAAGTTTAGTAGGTATCAAACCTTGTTGAAGTGTATGGACAGCTCGTGTTTACCCTTCTGACTCCCTGATGTTCATCCCTAAAGATTACAAGAGAGAAAGAGTGGCAGAGCTGCACCATGCTGGATCTCACAGGGACTGGATTTGTGATGAGAGGGAAATAGAAGCAAATTAAATAATTACAATCACATCAAGCAATTAAAGGGGGGGGGGGGGTTATCAGCATCCAAAAGAGCTTATTGCTCAGCCACCACTTTATCTCTTCACGCAAGCGGTGTTGGAGGCTGTGATTTGAATACCAAAAGGGTGAAGCTCTGATTTAGCTAATGACCTCATGCAATGTTTGGGGTTGAAATTCCCAAATCTCTAAATTTTCTTAAGGGCTGAGTTTCTTAAAAGTTTTGTCATAGAACCCTGAAGCCAGGTACCTTTCCTAGTACCTAGGCCTGGAAGAGAGGCTTGTCTTGAAGAGCTGTGCATCAGGAATTATGCATCAACCCAGATGAAGGGCTGAGATCTCAACTGTATTAACAGACTGAGGTGGGAAATTCTGGATAAATCTTTTTTGGGGTCAGAAAATTTTTAATTTTTTTTTTTAAGCTTCGCTTTTCCTTACTCAAGAGGAAAATTCAGTGGAAGTGAAGAATAAAAACTCCTTTCTGGCCAGACCTGGGCACCATCTCCCTGGATTCAGGGAATCCCATGCATGGAGAGCTCCCCATAGGGATCCCTCCAAATATTGATCACTGTGATTAGTAGGGGACATTCTGCCTGGTTTTGGCAAAGGTAGGATGGAGTTTTCATATTTGTCTTCCCCTGGGCTGCCTCTCGTCTGCTCCAAGAGAACACTGGTCCAGCCTGTTTGCTGGGAGGTGTTTACTGAAACCTCTGCATCAGGAGGTTTCTATACATACCTCACTCTGGGCTCACTGCAAACATCCTGCCAGGAAGAGGAAACATTTCCTCTGCCCCAGGATAACCTGCCTTCCTATAGAAAGAGAATTGATGTTTCCAGATGGAGCATATGGATGTGGAAGAGGAGCCTGCACGTGCTCCTGCTGTGCCCCAAGGGTCAGTTCCAACACTGGCCAGAGTCAGTGGGATAGCTTCACATGCTGAATGGCATTTGGAGTAGGACTTAGATGAGGATGCTCCCTGGAGCAGTTTTCCAGGTGCCAGAAGCAGCTCAGGGCATTTGATTCCTTCCATGCAGCGGTTCTGAGTGCAGTGGAGGTCCATGCTGGCATCCAAGGATTGGAGCTGGATGTAGAGGGAAAGCTGCTGAGTGTCATGGCCTAGAAACAAATACTAAAAAACAGGGAAAACGGAAAGAAAGAAGTGAGGCAGAGAGGAAGACTCCAGGAAATGAGGTGATTTTTTGTTGTTTTGTGCTCTTTTTTTAAAATAAAACATCCAATAAAAGATTTCCTGCTGCATGAAATTGACAACACAGGAGGGGAAGCTCTTCCTAAATATAACAAGAGCTGTGTGGCCTCACTAGACAGCTCCTCCACAGGGACCCTCGGGTTTGATAGGAGGATGGATCAGCCAATTCACATCCACTGCAGCCCTCTCCTTTGCATTCAATAGCAATGGATTGATGCAAAGCAGAGCTGGCTCTCCCTTTCCCGCCTTTTCCCCAGTACCAAAAATATCTGAAGTCTATCATGGAAGGCAATGGGAATGGATGAAAGAGGCGCTGGCAAAAGGGACAAAAGGGAAGGGCTGGGGGAAACCCTGGGTCTCTCACACTTGCCTGGCAAGAGGTGAGGAATAAAGAGGATGAGATGGGATGTCTCACAGAGTCTCAGGGTGTTGTGTATCTGAGAGCAGGATGTGACTCCACAGGCAGCACTGCTGTGAGGCTGGGTCAGCTGTGGGGCAAGGCAGCCAGCAGGTGAAGGAGTGTCGTAATTGGGACTTTGACAGTGTTGATGCTCCAGCATGGGCAAGTGGGAGTATGTGGCAGCACCTGGATATCTGCTTGTCTTATTGCTGCTGCAATCCATCCATAGAAAGGGGAGCAAAGGTGAGATCTGAGTGCAGAAGCCAAGAACTGAGCTTGTCTTCTTGTCTCTCCCTGCCATGCCTGGTGCTCATCCAAAAGGGCTCTTCTTATTACCAGCCTCTTCATGTCCTCAGAGAGCTGGCAAATAAGAAACACAAAAGGCAAAATAACAGTGGGCAAAGAGCTATGGATGATTCCCAGCTTCATCTGCTGCAGTAGGCATTTCTTGCAAAGGAAAGAAAAATAGTAGTAATGGTAAAAAAATTGCTATTAAGTTTCTAAAATACTCATAACAAAGGAGAAAAACAAGAGAAGAAGAAAATTATTTATTTGTCCTTCCTGCTGGGATTGCATGGGGCCAGCAACAGAGAGGTCACCACATTTTAATATGTGACTCACAGCTTTCTGGGGGCACAGCTCCATTGCTGCAGCTCAGGCCCATCTCTGAAGACCCCGGGCTGAGTTTCCAAAATGTCACATTTTGTGACAACTTTTGTTGGTATCTCCTAGTTCTCTACAGAGCCAGCCTTTGGATTGCTGTGGCTCAACAGAGCAGCCAGAAGGCTCCCAGAGGAAGCCAGTGCTTTTATGGAGGAGGAGATTACCCACTTTTTAATGACACTAAAATAATGGACAGAAAGCTTTGGGAGCGCTGTTATCTGATCCGTTTCTCCGCATCGGCCACAGCTGCAGTTAGGGGGCTGCTAAACCCTGTGTGCTGTACGTGTCCTGTGCTGCCTGGGTTAGGGGGATGCTGTTCCCACAATCAAGCTGTTTCAAGGTTTATGGGATTTCTGCACCTTTCCCTGGGACATGCAATACCAGCTGCACTTTGGGGATAAAGAAGAGGCCTTTGGCCATGACCCAGGCTAGTAGATCCCAGGTGGTCCTTGGGGAGACATACTGAGCACTGAGTGTTCAGCATCCCCAAGCCAAAACCTCCCATATCTGAGCAGTTGTCAGATCTTCCTCTGGAAAACCAAGGGAATTTACCCAGCTGGCAGATGGGAGATTGCTGCTGTCAAGCCACAGTTTTCTTGTATTCAGCACTTAGAGCTGAGCCAAGTTGCAGGGAAGTTGTGGCACCTGGAGGAATGCCAGGGGGCTGCAGCTTTCTATGGCTGTGGTAGTTCCTGCAGCCTCTCAGAGATGTAAATCCAGGAGAGCTTAAAACCAGTGAAGGCTGTCTGTGTGTTCACCTGAGTGTCTGACATGAGGATCCTGCCCTAAATCTGTATTTCTGCTGCAGTGATGGCTTGGGCCAGGCTGAAGCAGATTTGGCTGTTAAAATCACACCTTATTCCTTAAAAAACTTACGTCTTCTTCCTGTTGTTTCAACCCCTACATTAAGGCATTGCTATCCTGTTGCCCCTCCCCTCCCCCATCCCAGGATCCAGATTTCTCCAAGAGCAGTCACATCCTCCTAGCTTCACTGTAAAATTCTTTAGTTAAATAATTCCTTTCTTGAAAAAGAAAAAAAAAAAAAAAAAAAAGAAAATAAATTCCCTTAAACTTCTTCAAATTGCATAAAACATTTGAACATATGAGAGACTGGGACACATAGTGAGTGGTTGCTGGACCTGACTTGACCTAAGCCCAGAAGTGTCTTATTCTGAAAAAAGCCCATGAGTTCTTGCTCATGTGTGGCATCCTAGGCAAGCTCTTCACCCAGCCTCGATCAGCAAAGCCACAAGCATTTTATTCATCCTGTGAGGCTGTGCATAGGAAACACACACAAATCTTCCTGGGATGCAGTTCCTATGTGCTCTTCTTGTATAACCTTGGATAGTTCCTGGATGTTCTGCATGGTGCCACGTGATGAAGTAATGATTGCAATCATTGGTATTTTGACCTTCTTGCCCAAATAACTCCAAGACTCCCTGGAGGAGCTTCCCTGCTGCTGTGGGAACCTGCCTGGGTAGCACACAGGGGTGCTGAGAGATGCAGAGTGGGAAAAGACAGCTTTGTACAATCAGGGTGATGCTGTGAGGGGTTATAGGAGGTGAACAGGGTAATTTTCACAAGAAATGGGTTTGAAATGGGGTTTGTTGCATGCCACAAACACTGACCATATGTCTTGCTTTGTAGTCCCAAATGGGATTGGTGTACCATCCTAGAATCACTCTGCATTTCTGTGAGCATACAGAGGGCAAAATCTCTTCCACCATAATGTAAGAATTGTCTCCCATGCCAGGAACAAGGATTCCTGGAACCACTGGTAGCCTCTGGGCCAAGCAAAAAGCCATCTTATGCCCCCTCAGCACCCCAAAACAGATAGGTTTTACAGCTGATGCAAGCTGGGTTTTTCTCAGCCAGAGATGGGGCTCAGGGTTTGGCTCTGAAACAGCAGCACTGGATTGATGCCGTGATGTTCAGCTTTCCCAGCGCTGCTTGGAAGTGCATTGGGAATCCAAGGCGGTCATTAAACCACGGAAGCAATTTACTGTAGGTCTTTTCCAGGCTGCTCTGAGATGGCTGATGGTAAATACAAGAATATCAATATTGCAGAGTGGCCACAGGCTTGGAAGTCATTGACACAGCAAGCGTGAGGCATTTTAATGCTGTGGAGGAGAGGAGGGAGGGATGAGGTGCCAAAGATGCGCTGTTCGCAGGTAGCAGCGTGCTAAGCAGCAAGTGTGTTGGAGCCCCATTGGCTCCTGAGGCAAATCACAGTGTTCAGAGGGTTTCAAAGCTCTGTGCCATCACGGAGGGGGTGGCATCTCTGCAGAGAGTCTTGGGAGCACAAGTGTCCTAGGTGCTCAACAGCACCCTGGTGAACCTGGTACTGCCTCTTTGTTTTAGGAAAGCATCTCTGTGGGACCTTAATTTTGGTAAATTAGGGCAGCAGGAACTGCTGAGAGTTGAAAGCCTGGCTCTAGGCATCCAACAGGTCCATGCACTGCTGTCATAGCTCCTTTGGAGATGTCCCTCTGTGGCCAGCAGGCAGCCTGCCCGCAGCAGGGCAATGAGGTTATTCCAGCAGCTCTGCCTTTAAGCAAGAGCTAAGCAAGAGCCAGGTCTGGGAGGATGCGGGATAATGGGAATGTCTGAACTCCCTCTGCTGATGTAAAAAATACTGGTTGAATTCTTCCCGGAGCACTGTGTGAGTAACAAAAAGCCATGGAAAGGGTTTTAATCTCACCTGGAACATCCATGTTCGTTCCTGATGAATTTAATGGTGGAAGTAGTGGCTCTTTGACTGCCATGAGTGGATGTGCTCGGTTTTCTTTAGCCCCTTGCCACAAGCTGGGTCTTGTACTGGCTGTTAACTCCCACTGTTATCCATTCTTCACATCCTGCACTGTGAGGACAGCCATGGCCTGGGATAATTCAACATTCTCTTTCCCTAATAGAGCAAGAGGTCAGGAATGGATGAGTAATGCAGAAACTTACCCCTTTGGTGCAATTTGAAAGATTCTCCTTCTCCTAGTAAATCCCTGTGATTCCAGATGCTTTTTTTTTTTCCCATGCAGCTTTCCCTTGTCTTTCTGCAGCTGTGTAGAAGAGCTGAAATGGGGAATTGTCTCAGGTGGATGCAGCTTCACACAACTGTCTGGCACATTGGCATCTATCAGCCCATCAGAAACAGGCACAGGAGTGTGCCAGGCAGAGCTCAGCAAGTGTGAGTCTCTTCTCCTGATGGAAGACAGAGTAGGATGAGGCATGAAGATAGCCCTCATTGCTGAGCATGAGCAGGGGAAGCAGGTCTCTGGCTGGCCAGTGGAAGCCCAGCCCTGCTAAAACTGAGACTGGGCTCACTCACCTTTCACCCTTCCTGCCCCATCATCCTCTTGGCATGTCCAGTCTGATAATAAATTCAGGGATGTTAAGTAAAACAGCTGTGGATTTGCAAAGAAGCTGAATTCAGGTGTTTTCCAGGAAAAGCACTGCCCATGGAGAAATCTGGTTTGCAAGCTCACTGCTTGGAGGGATGGAGGCGTTGGGTTTGCACCATCATCTCCAGGCACCCCTTGGGAAGCCCAGTATCCCACCCTGAAATCCTTTCCGAGCCGGGACATGAAAATAAGTGAAACCTGTTTAGTTGTTGCAGGCAGGATTTAATCACCTTAAATTATTCTAAGTGGATGGGGAGGCATCCTGTGATCTCCAAGCCAAGCAGGTCACCTTTAATTTCCTTTTCCTTCCATCAGTAATGCTGGTGGATGGGTGTTTGATTTATTAAGCGCTGAATAACAGGGCTTTGGTGTGTATTGCTGTCAGAGAGATAAATAGGCCCCTTTGAAGGCAGGTTTCAGGGAGGTGGCCGTGGCTTTTGGAATATACATATCCATAAAGCAACGCAGGCCGCCCCCTCGCTGGACATGCGCGATCTCTCAGGCTGCGCACGGCTCTCCCCATCCGCCCTGGGCCTGTAACGTGCTCAGAGTGATGATCCCCACCGTGCCCTGCTGGGAGGATGATTAATGCTTGCAAAGTGCTTTGAGAACATCAGATTAGTAGGACAGAGCCTCATTATTATATTAGCAATCACCGGATCCTTGGCCTTTTTCACTCTCAGCGCACTTAGAGCCGCATCTAAAAGCCAAATGCTGTTTACTAGCAAACCTCTCTGCGTTTGGGTGCTTTGGGGAGAGCTTTTTGTGTTGTTCACAGGTTTATTTTTAATGATGCACCTGTGGTCCAGACTCCTCCAGGGTCCCCACAAACCACTACCCTGCTTTTCAGGCAAACACTGTGAAGATTAAAAATAAAGACGACTGGGTACTCACTGTTATAACTATAGAAACCAAATATTTGCTTCAACTATAAAAGGCAGGAGTGTTTATGAGTACAAGGCAAAAAGGCATTTCCAGCCGAACTGGAATGTATTTTAGTTCTGCAGACTATTTATAGATAGGCAGCCACTCTAAATTTGAATCTTCCCTTCCGTAAGCAATTTTTTTGTGCCTACTGGGATATATCCTCATCTGGGGTTTAGCAACGTCACTCCAGGGTGTCCAAACAGTTTGGAGTCACCTTATGAGACATGAGACGTGGTGACTTGTTTTGGGGGTTTCTCTGGCAGTTCTGTGAGGCCACAGAAGTTAGCTTGAAAGATGAATAAGTATTTCCTTTGACTATAAATTGAATATTTTTATTTGGAGCGATTGTTTTAACCCTTCCAGTGTGAAAGTCAGTTTGACTTTAAACGGAAAAATCCAAATATAGTTATGAAATGCCAAATATAGTTATAAAATTATTTGTTTCAGGAGCTTGGAAGGGAAATTCAAGGATGTTTTTGTCCAACAAAACCGAAAAATAATATTACACAGCTATCATGAATAAGCAAAACATTTCTTGCCATGTCTGTCCTAAGACTTCAGCTAAAAATCAGCCCTCATCCCTGTGCTTTAGATTTGAAACTGCTAGAGATGGAAGAGAAAAACAGGGTGTAGATGGGGAAGTGTGCTCGCTGAACAACCTGAAGACCTGCTGGAAATGGGGCTGTGTGGTGTTAGATACCACGTGCCCTTGCCTTGGTGAGCACCAGCATCCAAGAACCTTCTCATTGTTGGCATCCTCAGGTATAAAACCTGACATAAGGGCTGTTTGTGCTTCTCTGAGCCCCATCATGACCCAACAGGTGCTACCGAGACCTGAGAGCAGCTGTAAGGTCAGGGAGCTTCAGTAAATTTACATGGAGAGACCCCAGCCCCAGTTAGAAATGATGGTGAGTGAGTGCCTACATTCCTGCTCAGCCTACTCTGTAAAACTCCCTCAGTGATTTCTCTCTTGTCCTTGGTGTTTACACCCTTCAAATATTTGCAGACAGTTGAGTTGCCAAGCCCCTGCTAAGCTGCCGTTAAGCCAAGCTAAACACATGAGCTCAGAAAGTCAGTCTCTCTGGCTCCATGATAATAGTTTGCTTTGTTCTTCTCTGAATTTCCTGCAGTTTATTGATACTTTCCTGGGATCCTGGCACCTGAACCTGATGGTGATACAGGAGGTGCCATCCTAGAAGAAATCCAAGTGATGGATAGGAAACCCAGGTGCCTGTGGCATGCGAAGCCAGAAGGAGAGCTGGGTTTCAGAGGGTCTAGGTGCTTCCTGGTCTTGTTTGACTGAGTGCAGACAGGAGGTGGCCCCAAGGCCCCTTGGCTGAACCCAGGGACCAGCTAATCAAGGCCAGCTGTTAACCCAGCTCCACCCTGTTCACTACTCATACAGGACCAATCTTTGTGGAGCTCAGTGGGTGCCTGTCTTCATGGTCCTCCCTTGGGCTCATCCCTCTTGTCTTCTCCTTAGTGAAGTTATCTGAAACTGAGCTTTGCCAGACTCAAACCCCTCTGAAGACATGCAGCATCAAGGGGATCTGCAGAGCTTGTCTCCCAGCTCACCTGTGTGGGTGGGGGCTGCTTTCTCCCATAGGAAAAACCCCTGTTAAATGTTGTCTCTAGACATAATCAAATGGTCTTGCTGGCAGATCTTCCAAGTCTCCATTCTTCCATACTCCTGCTGTTATAATCTCTCACTTGATTTTGCTGTCTGTAGCAAGGAGACATCCTTGGCTTGGTGTTGAACTTTCTTCTGCATCCTGGGATGCTAAGAATGGCTCTGAGGAGTGCTTGGGCTACATGTAGAGCCCACCCTTGCTGTGAAGGACAGCTGTTCTCCAGTGTTTTCTCAGGGTGGAGAGCCCAGCAGGGTCTTCATTGCTCATCCTTGCTGGTGGGAGGGTGAGGAGGCCACGTGTAGACAGGTCAGGGATCCATCGTGGGCTTCACTCCTGTTTACACAGCTGCAGAAACCACTTGAGCTCACAAAGGGCATCCACAGAGGCAACACAAACCATGTGCAGCAGGGCTGCTGCAGCTTGGTGGGGCAGCATCAGGCTGGACTGGGAATGCAGGGATGCACAGGGTGTCCAGGAAGTTCACAGCAAATGCAAAGCATGGGATCCCCTGCACATCAGGAGGTGATGTAATAAGGAGTGTCTTCCCTCAGACTCTTGCAGAGCACAGGGAATATCCTTGGAAAAACATATCCTTGGAAACACCCAGCCAGGGAATCTGAGGTATCAAGTACCAGTGTAGACTCCCCATCTTTCTTTCCCAAACCCAACAGCCTATGCAGGTTGGGGCAGAAAACCCAGGTACTCCATGCATTCTCCAGCACAGCCAGAGAAGTGCCATATTTTATTAATGTTGCTTTTTGAAGATTAAATGCTTCCAAAGGAGTTTGTAAATGGGCACCTGTGCAGGAACACGGTGCCTGTTTTATCAGCTGTAGGTGCAGTCCCTGATCATGGCATGCGTGGATGCCCGTGCCCGCACCCTGGTGCCCTGCTCACTGCTGTGAGCCAGAGATAACTGCACTGAAATATGGAGGGTTGTGCTGGTGGGTAGACACGTCATGTGTGTCAGATAAGCAGAAAACTTTGAATTGAGCACCCTAAAACAGAGGTTAAGCATCTTTCAATGTCATTGTGCACGGATTTGAGCCACAATGCTCAAATTTGAGCAGCAAGCTCAGTCTGCCAAAGAATTTGGGGACAAAGGCTCACAATGAGAACTGGACCTGTTTTTCCCTGGCAGTCCATGCAAGACAGTTCTTACAGCTTCTGAGCAAATCACTCAGAGAGACTCCATGCTCCCTTTGGAAAGTATCTGTGGTATTTCATGACTCCAGATTGCTTGCGAGGCACCTCTGAAGGCCACACTTGGCTCAGCAGGTCAGGTCCTTCATGAAGGTTGGCCACAAAGAACATTTTCTTCTGGCCTGCCTGGACCAGACACGGTGTTCCTGTTCCAGGATGGATCCCAGATGTGTGTTAGCATTACAAATACATCTCAAATCCCAGCTGCCAAGTCCTTCCACCCCCATCCAGTCCATCGTCTAGAGAGATGATTAACACATCCTGCAATAAAACTCATCAGTTACTGCTCTTTCCACCCCTCTTTGCTGCAGGTTCAGGTTCCCACATACTGTTTTCTACCTCTTGGTTTGCAGAACTGGTGCAGGGAGAAAAATTACTCCTCAGCCATCATATAACTGCACTTTCCACCCCTAAAGTATTTTTGCAGATGCCAGTTCAGTCATTGTTTTGTAACATCCTTCTGTGTCTGAGTCTTTATTTGATGCTTGGAAAAAGGTGGCCCGACAGGGTAAAACCCCATTTCTCCAGGGGTTTTTGACAGATTAATGGCAACTGCAGAATCAGATCTTGCAAACTCCTACCTCCCAAACTTGTGTTCAGCCTTCTCCTGTAATTTATTCTGTGCACTCCCATTCTGTGTACTTCTGCTCATCTAACATCCAGGATATGTTATGAGCTTTATGAAAGTAAGAATAAGCAGGGGTTAATGTGTTCCATGTCTATCTCCAAGGTCCTTCTTCCAAGTAATTTCTTTAGGGATGAAATTTCAGATACTTTTTAGGTGTCCTCATGAACCTTTCTTTGCTTCCTCTCTTAGTATCAAAGTTATTTGGCAGTCGCTTTGCTTGAGATAAAGAGCATCACATGAGATGAGCCACAGAAAAGCATTTGAGCTTTAATATACTCTCTAGCAGGAATCTGGTGTGATGGTCAGGGCAATGAGCAGGGCACAGGATGGAGCTCTCAATCCCTCCAGGTTTGAAGGCACCTTGTGGTGTCTTTTTGTCATCGCTGCACTTTGCAGGTGCTTTGTCAGTGATGAAAGCAAATGGAGCTTTTGTGTCTTCTCTAATAACCTGAGAGTCCTGTGGAGTCTGAGCACTTTGCAGGCCGCCTTTCTGGGAGGAGAGCAGCTTTATCTTTATGACACTAATGGAAAAACAAGACCTAATTACAGCTAATCCTGCTCGTTTCACTTACGGGGCTACTTTTGGTGCTGAGTGGTGTTTGTGCTGTCAGTGTGGCTTTTTCTCAGCAGTGCCCTGCTCCTCCACATCCCATACGAATTACTTTGAATCAGGGATTTCTGTGGAGGAAATCTAGTGATTCTCATGCTAGGGAAACACAGGAGCAGTAAGAGGAGAGTCTGGGTGTAGGTCTGGACACCTTTGACTAGAGGATGGCCAGGATGCACCTTTGCTGCCTCATGAGCAAATCCCACCACGTGTGGATGGGTTCGTCCACCACCCTTCGTCGTGTTTTCCATTTAGGTTGTTAGAAGAAGGCAACATGGAGAGAAATCAAGGTTTCCTTCCCGAACCCATAGATTCAGGGAGGGATGAGCACTGCCTAGGAAGCGGGACCGGGAAGTCTTGTTTCTCTGGCTGTGTCCATTTGGCATAAAGGCTGAATGTTTCCTTTGTGGTTTGGTCTGTGAAGGCTTGTGTCTAGCCCTTTGCTCTCGTGCCAGGGAGTCCCAGCACTTCCATCCTGGAGCTGTCTCGCTGAGACAAAGGACATCAGTCTGCACACAACTTCCCCAGCTCTCCCTTTCGCCCTTCTGACCGTTTTGTGTTGGAGTGGAGCATGTTTAAGTGGGTCAACAAAGAGGTCGTTTTTCCCAGTGCAAAGTACCCTAATAAATTAACCAGTGAGAATTTTAATAATACATGAAAGGAGAGAGGTTTGCTGCTTTTGGAAAGGCTTTTCAGCTATTGATGGGGTCAACAGCTGGGTCAGTGGCCGTTGGGATTCCAGTGGAGGGAGAGGTGGTGGGCATCATCCTCCTCCAATGACCATATCTGTGCCGAGGGACAAAACAGAGCTACCCCTGTTTCACTGCAGTGATACAAGTGTTTATATTGGTTTTTGAGCACACATTAGCAGGCAGATGGAGAAACTGCTATGGAGTGCTGGTAATGTGGAATTAGTACCCACCCTGCTGTCCACTCCTTTGAAGCCTGAGGCACATGGGCATCAAGCTGGGCTTCCAGCTGGGTTTTCAAAATGAGCAGAGTTGTGTGATCAGTCAGGGGAAACCTCAGTTGTGTCTGGCTACAGCCATTTTTAATGGAATCATTTCAATTTAAGGAGAAAAGGCTAATCCATAGAAGCCTGGTAGATCCTTGGCTGTTTTTCAGCACCTCAGCTGATTTACTTCCCTTTGGCTGCTATGATTTTAAAGAAGTCATTAAATAAGGCAATATGTCACCATGATCCGAGGTTATTTTTGTGCCCTGTCCAGCCAGATATGTGACCATTCTTCAGGTCAAAGTCAGAATATTTAATGTTCTCAACTGTGCTGTTGGTCAGTCTGGAATCAGGAATGACCAGAAACCCTGTAGCATCCCAAATATACAATTGCAAGGCCTTCTATAGGCTCTAATTTGTAGAAGACAATAGTGATGTGACCGTTCATTAGGAGTAGGTTGTCTTTGAATGGGCCAACTCCTCGTCCATTTGATGTTGACTAAACCATGCTACTGTTTATCAAGTGACCTATTATGCATTTGAGTTCCCAGAGCCAAATAGAGTATATGAGCTCAGGAATATCTTCCCTGGGCTTTGTTTGCTGGCAAAAGGCAAAGGCTGGGGCAGACACGTGGTTAATCAGGTGAGAGACTCTGCCAATGCCCAGTCATCTGCTCTTGCAGCACCCATTAAACCTTGGTCGTGTGCCTTTGAGGTGCTGCTGCCTTTTGGGGAAGGTCTCTCCTCCTGAAAGGGAGCCAAGGGCTTTCCTTGCTCTTCCAGATTCTTTGTGGATGGTCTCTGGAGACTGCCTCTGTTAAAGCCTTCTGCTGCAACCAAAACTCTCAATGGCCATCTTCCCTTGGTTTTCGTAACAGTTCCCACCACTGGGCCGTGGATAGGTTTGAAAACCTGGTACTTGAGGAAAAGATGAGCAGAGCAGTATGAAAAGCACATGGAGGTCCAGGAAGCAGTGGTCTTCTCACTTTTCCACCAAAGCATGGCAAAAGAAGACAGCAGCTTTCCAGATATGGGGAGAAACAGATGAGATTAATCCTGACTGAGGGAGTTACTTCCAATCCAGGAGGCAAAAGAAATGTTCAGAAGGGACTCCCTAGGCAGCAATAGGTTGATGCCCAGAATCAGTCCTGGGCCAAGTGGAGGAGCCCACAGGTCTGCCAGTGTCAGGTGAGCTGTCAGGAAATGAGGGCTTAGTCCATACAGCCCCAAGCACCTGGCAAGTGAGTTAGAACCTGGCAGATCCCAGGAAGATGTCACCCACAAATGGGGCTCTTCTTCGTGCTGTTTTTCAGTGATTAATACAAGTCTTAGCATTTCCCTAAGTGAAGCAGATCTAATGGCTCCTGTGGGGAGAAGCTGCCAGTGGCACAAAGGGTAATGAAACGGTAAATGTTGAAGACAAATTCATCAGACAGGGTAGTCTGGATCACTTGGCAAGCAGAGCACATTTTAAAAAAATATGTTAGAGGACAGCCCAATGCAAAATTTAACATCAAAGGAGAAAGAAATAAGATTGTTCCTACAGAAAGGGGCAGTGAATCACCAAATGCAGGGTTTTCTGGGTTTGGTAGAAAGAAACTGCGAAATGTGAGTTGAGGCTGTGGCAGAAACAGCTACAGTGACCTTTGATGTCTAAATGAAGGGGTAGGAGGTGCATTTATTTTTCCTTACATGCAGCAACAGCAACATGTGTTGGAGTAGCTGGCTGCTAATGTTGATGCTGAAGAGGAAGAAAGGAAACATGGCAGTATTGCAGAAATGGTGTTTAGCACAGAAATTCATAGACTAGTGGCTGGTTCGTTTCCTGGAAGAGATGAGGGGTTAGGATAGCCAGGTGTTTGTGATACTTTCTCTCTATGAACATGCTAAGAGAGCTCCAGTCTAGTGGAAAAGGGCATCATGAGAGCCCCTTGCAAGATGTCAAACCCACAAAGTGACAGATTGGAAGCAACCCCCTGCTTGTTGTTTTCTTTCTGGAAGTGGTGGCTAAACATGAGGACAAATGAACGGTTAATGGGGTCCATATGGGCATAAGTGTGCATTTAATTAAAAGCCTGTGATATAAAAGAAATCAGTTTACAGTCAAAATAATTCAGGTTGGAAGGGACCTTAGGAGTCCTGAACTGCCTGAATCTGTGTTTCTCACATATGGGGGAACTTGGAGAACATTTCTTTTGTAGGCACTGATTTGTAGAACTGGAAATGTGAGGACTCAACACAGACCCAAGTGTTGTCACTGACAGATGTTTTGGCTATTGGGCACATCTGGAAAGATGTACCTCACTGTAGCAGGCTTGAAACCATCAATCTACATATTTCAGCTGGCCACTCTCAGCCAGCTGTGCAACAGGTAAGATCTGGACCCTTGCATGGTGCAGATTTAGGGCTGTCCCCATGTGTACCCTGAATTATCCCCCACTGCCCTCCAACCCATTACCCCGACTGCCTGAGCAGGGTGCCTGTCAGCAGGGCAGTGGGCAGGGCTGTGAGGGACAGCCTTGGGGAGTGTCTGTGTGTGTGTGTGCTTTCTGTGAGTGTCTCCTGGAAACCAGTGAAGCTCCCAGCAGGTTTCAGAGGGGCTTGACAGAAGGATGAGATAATTAAGTCTCCATGAGTTTCATCCAAAAGGGTGAGCTGTAAGAGGAGAGAAATCATTTTTACCTAAGGAAAGGCATTCACATGAGCTTACAATGTTATGAAGCACCAGGGAATCCACTCATTGGGGTTCGCTTTCAAGCTCCAGGAATGAACCTGAGGCCCTAAAATCAACTAAACCATGAGAATCCAGCTGATAGGTGACTGCCATTGGTGCTGATCTCTGCAGAGCTGTCTTTCTCATAGCAGCTTTTGGCTTCATTTCTCATTTTTGCCCACATTTAATGTGTTTGGCTTCACAGCCTCCTGCCTCTCTGTCTTGCCAAAGTGGGAACACCCACGTTTCCCGGAGCAAAGCAAGGGCACCATGTGAAGCCACGAAGGCTGAGCTCTGCCGTGAGGGTTGGTGTGAACAGTGTTGCCTCCCTTGCCCCTTCCAAGCCTGGCACATTTGAACATCCGTAGAGGGTCACTCCCAAATCCTTTCAATGTGGAATGTTGCACAGTGGTCAGTGAGCCAGCATCTAGGTTGGCAAGACTCCCTCCTCCTCCTCCTCCTCATAGTATTTTCCCTGTTGTTAACAGTTTTCATTGCAGACATCCATCATCACACATGGTGGCACTTGGTGACCTTGGGGGGATTTTGTTTCTGTGACCTTGTTCAGTCTCCAGCTGGGGCCAGCTAAACTTGAATCCTCCTGAGCACCCTTCAGCAAGGTCATTGCTGTGCTGCCCAAAGGGAAGTCTCCTTTTGTGTGCCCCAAGCCTGGCTCCTGTTGCTTTCCTATGATATCCTGTCATTCTTGTCTTGGGTGCGAGGGAGTAGGTCATCTCCATCACCCTCTCCCTGCCACTGGGGATTTCCTCAGCATCTCTCCTGTGCTGACAGTTTTCCAGACCTGTCTCACTAGTTCCTTGCAGAGAAGCCATTACAGCCCTTTGGTCTTCCTTGTTACCCTCTTTGTGCCAGCAGCTGTGATGTTGGCCCTGCCACCCAGACAGCTACCATGAGGAGGTGAAAAGGGTTGTCTAGCAGACTGTGAGTTCAATATGAGCCAAATCAGGCTAATTTCTCCCGTTGCAGAGGTTAGCTGAGCTGGAAGTAGTTACAGATGATGAGACAGCTCATTAAAGTGGCTGAAAATTAAAAAGCCTCAGAGCTTTTCTAAAATTAGAAATCATCCCTGGAAAGGCAAGCCTATCCCAAATATCCTGCTACAAGCCAGACTCCTTCAGATGACAGGAAAAACATCCTCACACTTTACTATCAGCTTCACCCCCATGATAGCTCCAGCTCATCCTATCAAGCCAAATTGGGTGGTGGTTTTTGCTGTGCAGAGAGCCTGTTAAGCTCAGAACAGTCTCAGTATCACCTTGTAAGGCACTTATTCTGCAGCCTTTAAGCAAAGGAAGTGGCATGCCAAGGGAAGGGGAAGGCATCCTGACACACCTCTCATTCCTGATATCCAATTCTAAGTCCATCTGTATTTCCATCCGCCTTCACCTGGGAGATTGAGGGCAGAGCAGTTTTAATTACAGGATTCACTGCTAGACCTGACATGGCTGTATATCTCCAGCTGATTAAAACTGAATCTCAAATTGGTTTTTTCATATTCTTTTCTCTGTTGAAAAGCACTGCTTTAATTCAGGCTTGCTTTGAAACACAAGCAGTGTTCAGAGCTTGAAAAGGGTTCGCTGATAGGGAATAGACGGCAGCCCCTTCCCTGTCTCCCTCTGGGTCTCAGGGACACTCATGGGTGTGGGACAAAAACAGCCCCAAAATGCGATGCTCTGCCTGGAAATTTTCTCTCAGCCAAGCCCTGGTGAAAGTAAACCTTGTCCTCTCTTGAGCATCTTCCTGGGTGTCACAGAGGGCTGGCAGGAGGTGACACTGGGTGGGAGAGCAGCCACAACCTCCAGGAGGAGGCAGAGGGGACACGTGCAGTGCTGTTTTGTCTCATGGTGCCCTGTCCTGGAGTGACTGTCACTGGGCACTCATGGGGTGACTCCTCTGTGCAATGAGATTTTCATGAGCAGAGGCTGGTGTATATTTGCCAGAGAAGCCTGGGGCAGGAGCTGTGGCTCCTGCCAGCACAGAATGGGTGCTTTTGGAGCAGATCCCTGTTCACAGAATCATAGGATGGTTTGGGTTGGAAGGGATCTTAAAGACCATCTAACTCCAACCCCTCTGCCACAGGCGACCTTCACTAGACCAGGTTGCTCTAAGCCCCATCCAGCCTGACCTGGAACACTTCCAGGGATGGGGCATGCACAGCTTCCCTGGGCAATCAGGGTCGGAATTCAAGGTAGCCCAAAGCTAGGGCTGAGGGAAGGGAAATTGCTGACAGTGCTGTGGAATTTATTTTGCTCTTGCAGCGGCCAGAAAGCTAGAAAAACTCAGTTATCAAAATGCTTTGCTCCAAGTCATTTATTCATGCTGCGTTCCCATGTCCAGCCCTACTTGTGTAATGGCCGGGAAGGCTCTTATCAGAGACTGATACCAGAGTCTCAGGAGGGAAAAAAAATCTCTGAGCAGTTTGCTTTTGCTTCCAGAAACCCAGACTTGAAAAAGCAAACTAAACTCTGCTCTTGCTCTTGGTGTGCTCACATGGCACAGGCTGACTTGCTCTGGTGGGTTGGTCGGCCCTGGAGCACAGGGCTGAGTGCAGCCAGTGGTGTTAGCTGGCTTTGGCAAACAGACCTGGAGAGCAGCAGCCTTGATGTGCATCATGTAAAATATGTATGGCTGTAGTATCACAATGTGTATGGCAAGAGAAATATCACATCACAGGCTGCTGGAACATCCTGTTTGGTTGTTGCAGCCCCGTGTCCTGTCAGCCTTCCAAGAGGCCACAAGGTACAAGCCTGGGTGTCCTGTAGATCTCCAGGGAGCCACTGGCTCTGTCTATCCCACACCCACTCACCTGCCTGCACCTCCTCTGGCTGCTGCTCCAGTGCCCCACAAAGGATGTGCCACAGCAGGGCGGTGGGAGAGATTCCAGCAAGGAATAACAGAGTGGAGTACAGAACAGGGCTGAATAGCAGGAAATAATTCCAGATAACAAAATCCATGCACAGCAGCAGGAATGCACTGGAGGCTCTGCACATGGACCATTTGCAGCCAGCCCCAGGGCAAGAGCTGGGCTCCAGGTTCTTCCTGTGAACCCCTTGCTTTCCTCGCACCTTGTAAGGGCACTGCTGTCCAGCTTTCAGCAGAAGGAATTATCCAGAAAAGGGGGACTAATTGCTTTAGTCAATGAGAGTTGAAAAATGCCAGTGCTGCCCATTCCCATGCTAAATGCTGGGTGGATGTGGAATGGATGGCTACACTGCTCCTACAACAGGACTCAGAGTCTGAGTGGCCTCATCAGGTCTCCATATGACACTCTTCACTGTGAGTGGACCTGATTATGGCAGAGTAATTTAGATTTGGCGGTAATTAAGGTCAGAAAAGACCTTTGGAGGTCTCTGAACCAGCTCCCACTCAAGACAGGTCTAGCTTGAAGTTAGGGCCAAGAATGGAGGTAAATCATGTTACTCCTGGTCTTGTCCAGGCAGGTTCTGGCCATCTCCAAAGATGGACATCACCCACCCCATCTGGGTTTTTTGTTGTTCTGCCCCTCATTGTGGAGCCTTTTCCTTACATCTAATGAGACTTTTCCATTGTGTCTCATGCTATCCCCATGCTTCTCCACTAGAGCTGGGTCCATCCTTTCTACACCCTCCAGACAGGAGCACTCCTGGACCTCCCAGGGTTTCCTGTGTCCTACATTCTCAGACAGTCACAGCTTGTCTGGTGGTGTAAGTACAGCCTCACTATTTGGTATTTTATTTTTCCATCCCATCCTTAATCAGGCACTCCAGCATCCCATCAGAAATGCTGTCAGTGCCCTCACGTCCCAGAGAGAAATCTTTATTTTCCTAAGATTGACCATGCAGCACAAAGCTACTGAAATCTTTCCAACCAGAGAACTCCCCTAAAATAAATATGAAGGGAAATGTTTTCCACATTGTGTCACTGCTGTGTTGCTTGTGCCGTTCACAGCAGGCAGAGGTGGGGAGCAGATCCTCCAGCCCACCCCAGTGTACCTGTAGCTCCAAGCCATCCCTCACCCTTCCTTCCCTGGTAGCAAACATCTCTGATGGCAGGAGCTGTTTATGAAGCTTATGGTTTTTTAAATGATCTTACAAATAAAGAGGCTGTGTTTGTGCCTCTGCTGAGAAACCCCCTCTCTCACCCAGCATGAGTGATGCTCGGTGCAGGCTATCTCCTGCTGCCTCTGCTGCCCTTGGGTGGATGTCACATGTAGTGATTCCACATGTGCTCTGAAGCCTAATTACACCTCCAGGAGTGGGAAAAAAAAATCCCGGGAGGGAAGGTCAGTTTGACAGCCTGAGATATGCACTGGGTTGGGGTTTTCTTTATTTTGCATCTCCTTCCCTCTGTTCCTGAGCAAGGAGGGGGCTCTTTGTGCCCCGGCAAGGTTTCCCGTGCCCCGCAGGCTCTCGCAGCTGCAGCGTGGTGTTATTAGCGCTGCCAATCACGGCTCCCGGAGCGGGGCTGGTAATGAGCCCACCCCGAGTTCCCTGATCAGCAGGGAGCAGCCTCCATCCCTCTGCAGGGTGCGAGGGCAGCGCTGGGAGCTGCCTGTTCCCAGCACCACATGGAAGGGTGAGCTGGCAGTGGGCAAGGAGAGCCACGGGGGATCTGGAAGGGCAGGAGTGGGGCTCAGGGAGCTCTGTTTGCCCTGGGAATTGGGGCTGTGTGAGGGCAATCAGTGAGCATAATCACCTGCATAGACAGAGGGGGCTTTCTTGCTGCTTACAAATCTACTTCCAAGCCACATTTCCTTTGAGTTAACACTTGCACAAGGAGGGGAGAGGTGTTCTTGCATGAATAATAAAACCAGCATCCTCCTGTCCATCAGACGAGATAAAAAGCCCCTAGGGACACAGAGGAAGACAACATTATTATACAGGTCACCAGTAGGTTATTCTGCAATCCTCCTGTATGGGGCTTCGCTGGCTGATGCTGGTAGCACCAGGCACAACAGGGGACCCTCTTCCTGCTGCCGGGCTGTGGGGAGGGGTGGGCAGCACAGGATCTGCCCCAGTGCTGGGTTACAGAGCCCAACAGCTGTAATTCTTGCAGATGGCAAAACCAGCACACCACTGAAGGACCCAAGCCACCAGGCACATGCTCTCGGCACACCCCTGGTATCTCCATTCCCCTTTCCCAGGGGTGATCTTGCCAGGATGGCTAAAGTGGTGGCAGTCTGGAGGGGACACAATGGATGGGGAAAAACAGTGAGACCTTTCCAGGTGTTGTGTTTTTTCTCACATGCTCCCGAAGTGTGAACTCCTCTCTGCCACACCAGATGTGAATGGAGCCAGAGGGAGAATGTGCTCAATGGGGTGCAAGACTAACCTGCACTGCAGAGGGAAAACTGTGGGGCTGGGACAGAATTCTGGCTTTCTGTGGATATGATGGCACCTCCGTTGGCAGCTGGTGGCCACAGCGGCAATGACAGGAGCTGTCCTGCACCCAGGGCCTCTCTGGTTCTGGTCAAATCTGGGACACAAGCACCTGTGTGTCCTGCTGTGGGGTTTCCTGCTTGAATCACACAGTCTCCAGCTTCATCTTGGTGTGAGAAACTTGCCTGATGTCATGGCTAGGTCACTCATCCTGCCTGCCAGCTTGGATTAGATGCTGTGATTTGTGTCAGGTCAGATTTTGGAAGGTTTATTTCACACTGCTGGTGTGCAGTGCTGGTGGGCATGAAGTTGTTGTCAGGGGGAGAAGGAACAGGGCAGAGAGATTTCCTGGGAAATATACAGGTAGTTCTCTTCTCTTTTCTCTTCTCTCTTCTCTTCTCTTCTCTTCTCTTCTCTTCTCTTCTCTTCTCTTCTCTTCTCTTCTCTTCTCTTCTCTTCTCTTCTCTTCTCTTCTCTTCTCTTCTCTTCTCTTCTCTTCTCTTCTCTTCTCTTCCTACATGTGCTGTAAGGGTGTGGTGGTAAAAATATTAGTGTTTCAGATTAGAGAGATGTGGCTCAGAAGTTGATCCTAATTGAAAGAACATCCTTTTCAACCCAAAGCTAACAGTCTCTGACTGTTTCAAGCTCCTCACTTCGAAACTAAGATAATACTGGATGGGCCTCTCCTACAGGCCCCACCAAGAGCCATCTCTCCATGTTGTCACTATTTGCTTCCTTCTCACAATTGTGGCACTTGGCAAGTTCCCCTGGAATGGATACCTGGCTTTACTGATATTTAAGTTATTATTTTCCTCACCCCTTTTCTTTTTTTCTGAGGCAGGTTGTGGGCTGGATCTCTGTGTTCACTTTGCAGAGAACAGGGGAGCAGAGAGGAAGATGCTGTCTAAATGTCCCTCACTACAACCATAGTTAATAAAGCCTCTCTCTGGGCTGTTAGTCAAAACACTTGGATTATTAGGCTCTTGGAGGCCCCAGATTCTCTGAGCTCTCTACCCTGATTCCACCAGCTCTGTGACTGCATTGCACCATCAGGACAGCCATGGGGGACGTGAGGGACCTCACTCCTGGAGCAGTGGGATGGTATCTTCTGCCACACACGGTGACATCTCAGTTGCTCAAGAGCAGCCGCCTTGTTTGGTTTGGCTCTTATGGTTCCTCACCCAGCAGATGGAACAGGAAGGGTCCCAACCACTGCCTGAACATCCTTGCTTAGTGCCCTCAGCCAGTGAACCCAGCAGCACTGCCTCACCTCTGCCAACCCAGCTCCCCATAAAACAGCCAGCTCCAGGTAGCATCCAGCTGCAAAGAGCTCCGTTTTGTGAACTTTAACTTTGCTGCTGCAAAATTAAAGTGAGGTGGAAAAAATCTGAGCAGCAGCCACGGTTCTCAGTGCCCAGGGAGGATTCACATCGCAATAGGAGCATGGTGGGCACTTTTTCTTAACAAAGAAGTACTTGCCAAGTGTCAAACTATTTCTCAGTGACATTCAGGGCCTTTGGCAGCCGTAATTTAACCATGAAGGAACCTGATGCCAGCAAAGGACCGCACAGCTGGAAATTTGTGCTGCAAAGCAGCGTTTTATGGCTGTTAAGCTGTTGGCCTCTCAACATTGTAAAGCTGTTAAACAAACACAGCCCTTGGCTCACAACACGTGTCAGGGAGGCACAGTGTTTTGGCAGGAGCAGACTGATGGCAACAGGGACTCCAGAAGAGCTGTGATGAGGTAGAAATAAGCAGAGGAGGAAAATTCAGGTGGAGGATGAGATGCCTGTGTGCCATCTCAGCCTCATGCTGGGAGAAGGTGGTCATGGAAAGAGTGTGTAGGTTCACATGGAGTTGCATCCTCCCTTGGTTTGGCATCAGATAAGATCGCCACACACATTTGGATCCCATACATCTTACCACTGTCATAGCTGCTGGTCAGTAGACGCTTAAATCACTCTCTTGCAGGAAGGTGATATCCTAGGGAAGCCTAAATGTAGAAGGTTCGGATGGTATTGGTAGCTTTGACTGGGGAAATAGGTGTCCCAGGAGGATGAGCCACATGCTGCATATAGTGACATGTTGAAGCAAGCTGCGTTGGTGCCAGCAGAGATGCCCCAAGAGCAGCCACAGCCTGGCAAACACAAGGTGAGCCCTGGTCCCAATAAAGGCACAGCAAATCCACAGGGAAGAAATAAAATACACTTGCTGAGCCCAGCACTCAAAAATTCAGAGAAAATGTCCACAAGAATAAGTAGATTTCTGTCTATTTCTTGACTGTTTACTTCCACTCTCTTCTAGCAATCGTTGCTTATTCCTCTGGCTTGGAAGCTGATCCTAGGAGGCAGGAACAGCTGGTGCTGCTGCAGGGGAGTGTGGTGGGAGATGCCTCCAGCTGTGCTGCCTGCAGCCACCTGTCCAGGACAGACGTTCCTTAGGCTGCTGCCGTGAGCTCTTTTGCTGGGTCAGAAGCTGTATTGCAAGAACACCAGTGACTCCTTATCATCAGGAGGGCACCACACAGAGATGGACAGGGTGGTCTTCCCAAGCTTGTGGGACTCCTGCCCTGTCCAGTGCTCACACTCGCCAATGGTGCTCCACCTCCTGAAGCTTTCCAGGACATGTTGTGCCTGTAAGACCCATCCTTTCGCAGCCAGCCTATGTTAAAACTTACACAAAGCAACCAGACTGTGCGTGTTACACTGTTTTCTCTGCCAGATCATGACTGTGTGGTACTTTTCATTGCTACCAGACAGGCCAAAGAGAACTGCAGGAGTTGTGGTTCTCACACTGGTGGTAAAAAGATGGGTCATGGTAGCATCATTCGTCTTGCTTGCAGCATTTCCTCCTGTTTTTTCCATGAAAACTCTAAATTCCGAAGTCTGGTTTCTGCACTTTGTGGGTTTTGTAATGCAGTGTCTCAGCCATGAAGGGAGGCTGCAAGACTGGGCTCTAGATGGTTGGAAAGCAACAAGCTAAGCAGCAAGAACTGGTGCTGGATGTCTGCATTCAGGTGCTGGTTCCTGTGGTTGCACAACTCCATCTTCTTGCAGTCCCTTCACTGATGCATGCCCATGTCTTAGTCCTGCCAGGTGGCTGCAAAGAAATGACTCAGTGTTAACAGGAAGAAGCTAATGGGGCATTTACCACCTAGAACTAGGAAAAAAATGTTCATAGATTTGTTTCCCAGTGATTTGGGTGATCCATTTTTGAGGAGATGGGCTAGTAAATTATTGCTGCTGCCTGATGAAATTGGTTTTTCCCTTCCTGATGGACACAGCTCCACTGTATCTATTTTGTCACTCAAAAGCAGCCATTTTGATGAGAAGTGGGTGAGATTAAGCCAAAATCTGCTAGCCTTGCACGTCCTCTTGCTAAGCAATTTGCTGCTTCACTGCCTTTGGAAGATTGCACTGAAGTTGCTTTCCTGGCACCAGGAGCCGTTTTGAGAATTAGTGCAAAACTAATTTGATTACAAATCTCAAAGACATCAACAAAAGCTATTTTTAAGCTTTTGAGAAGTATGGTCTGAATCAGACTGTTCAGGGAAAACACCACAGGAGCTTCTTACCATTATTTCATTGATAAAATTCTCCAAAACTGTGGGATCCTGGTGCAGTTGGCTGGCTGAGATCTAGCACATGCCCGTCACCAATATGTAAAGCTTGTGCTCAGCACCTGGGCATTATCATGAGGGACCCAGCACACTGCTTGCCTCGGTGCCTCTCCTGGTTTACTGTAGGTGTTTGTTCTTTCTTCTGAGAAATATCGTGTGCTTCCTCATAACCAGACCTCTTATAATCATCAGAACTCCAAAGCTGGTTATATATAAAAATATAAATAAGGTAAATCTCATACAAAAAGCCCCACTGCCAGAGCCAGAGCAGGAGGGTGGGGATCACATCTCCCTTGACATCCTCTGCTACAAACTGAAGTCTGTGTCAGGAAATGCAGGAGCACTGGTCACAATTCACATCATGCTTATCCACATGCACCTCTCAAACCTTTGCCGACTTCAAAAACACCCTGAACAAGCTGTTTTAAGGACTTTGCTTAGAGGTAATCCTTCCCTAGGCCATGGGAGCTGAGGCCTCGCTCTGCAAAAGGGGGGCAGCTCGAGGTGGTCCCTCAACCCTGTTCATCCCTCCCACAGGTGCCATGATCCTCACACAGAGCACACCCCAAAGAAACACTCTGCTCACCTCATGGGATGGGGGGTTGCACCTGCACAATTTTCCCTGTAATTTCAGTTGTAGCCTTTAACACGTTATCCTTGTGGCTAGTCCTCCTCCTGTGGGGTCCCAGATGTGTCTGGCGTGGGGAGGGCAGCAGGGCCGCAGCTCTCAGGGCCAGGGCTGATGGCTGACATTTGTTTTGCTGGTTTGCTTCAAGCTCCACAACCCCCTGAGTCCATTCTGCAGGTAGTTTGGCCAAGAGCTGCTGTCAGCAGTGCTTGGAAGAATCAATGATAACCTTTTCCTTTGCTAAGGAGTTGCCTACATGCCAAGGAGCAGAGGATGCTGAAAAACAAACGAAGCTGGGATTCTCCATGGGTCTCCCTGGCATTATTCGTGATATTAAAAAAAAAAAACAAACCAGTTGTCCTTTGGTTTTATTAGTCTTTCTATTCTGGCATTTAAACAGAGATTGGCAGGGTCAGTATCTGCAGACACATCCTATGATGCTCCCAGGGATTTCACTGAAGGTTAGGACACCCAGGGTGCTGCATCTGAAGTGCCTCAGTTCCTCTGAGCTGCTGGAAGGCATTTTGGCAACACCCAGTAATGCCACTGCACAGATCACGGAGAGAAGGGCATTTGGGTCCTGGAAGCATGTCTGGGCTGTAGGGTAGGAGCAAGGTTCCTCTGAGCCTCAAGACTGGCACCTTTTGGGGTCATCTTATGCTATGATGCCATTTTGGTATTTAGTTTTCCTGGATTTCAGTATCGAACTGAAGAACTGAGCTGAGTCTATGCACCTCTTGCAGGTATGCCTGAGCAGCTTCCCAGAGCACCCCATGGTGGAGAAGTGTCGTGTCCCTCTGTGTCACTCTGTGCCTAGCAGTGGATTTTTGCTCTCACAGATGCAGCAGTGGCGTTCATGCTTCTTGTTGTCTTGGTTTCAGGCATGGAAGAAGCGCTGGTTCGTCCTGCGCAGCGGTCGGATGAGTGGCGACCCCGATGTCCTGGAGTACTACAAAAATGACCACTCCAAGAAACCTTTGCGTGTCATCAACCTCAATTTCTGCGAGCAAGTGGACGCAGGCCTCACCTTCAACAAGAAGGAGCTGCAAGACAGCTACATCTTCGACATCAAGACGAGCGACAGGACCTTCTACCTGGTGGCTGAGACCGAGGACGACATGAACAAATGGGTCCGCAGCATCTGCCAGATCTGTGGCTTCAACCAGTCCGAGGAGAACACAGGTACCATGAGAGACAGGTCCATTGCTACGAGCATCTTCTCTCCTGTCCTCCCAATGGGCCCCAGGCCTCTTTCAGATCAGACCTGTAGGAGGGGGGTGCAGCCTGCCAAGGGTGGGGGGGCTGAAGTGGGAAATGGATGAATGTGTGGGAAACAAGGCTGGGGGAGCTGAAGTGGGAAATGGATGGATGTGTGGGAAACTTTCATGAGGCTTTCCTGCCTTTGACATCTAAAGAGCTGTCTTGGCTATTGTGAGAGCCAGTCATTTTTACCCTCCGTAACTGTAGACTTTTCAGTCTCTTACAAGAAGTTGGTGGTGTTTGGGAACTTTTTTAGCTGCAGCCATTGTCCCTATCCATCACCAAAATCCCCTTGAGAGTGGTGGGAACCAGCAGTGAAAATCCCCTTTGTTCAGACATTTCAATCTCTTGATGGAGTAGGGGGAGAAGCTTTATTGGAACCATTTTCCTCTCCACTGCAGTTTTCCCTGCTGGCAGGCCCTCATGTGGAGGACAGACGTACTCTCTGCACCTGCATCCCCATCTCTTCCTGGAACCCTCAGGGAAAGCACTGGAGGGGGGAAGGAAAACTCCAGGTAGTTTATGTGCAGTGAGGGGACCTGTTGTCTGAGTTGTGCTCCACCATCCAAACTCAATTGCACTTGGGAAAGACTCTTCATTAAGCACTGGTGAGCTGCCTCTGCTTTCCCCGCACCACAAGGGCACACATAAAACCTGAGTGAGATGGGATGGGGAGGTGAGCGTGGCGTGCAGCTCTGTAGTCACCTGCCCATCCCATTATACGTGGTAGCATCTCTGGGTACCTTTGCTTGTCTCATCCAGGGGACTGCAGGCCTGTGCTCTGTCTGCATGAAACTCCCCATAACAACGTCCAGCTTGAATCTGTTTTGGTCCCTCGTGGAGCAGCTGCCATCCGCAGGAGTTGAAACCCTGCCAAGAGCTTGTCAGGCAGGACAGCAAACAAAGCACCGCAGCACCGCGGATGCGATCTTCGCTGACTGACGCATGAGGCAGGATGTCACCTTGGCAATGGGTGCACAAGTGGCAGAAAGGATCCTTGATAACGTCGCCAGCCGGGTCTTTCAGGGAAAGGTCAGGCTAAACAAATTACATACCGTTCCAATGTCAGCGGTGCAGCCCCCGAGGTTCAGCAAAATTGTTCAGGCCCCTTTTTTAAGAGCTGTTTCATTGCAGGATTTTCCATTTTGCGTGCGTTCAGCTGGGGGAACTGTTTTTCTTCTCATTTAGTAAAATGAGCTTTCAGCCCAGCGGCAGCAGGATCAATACGGGACTTCAGTGAAATATAAATCTGGGCAGCAAAAGGAAAAACAATCTCCTGCTTGCAAGTACATCTGTCCCAAAGGGCACACAGGGATCATCAGGCTGCAGAGATCCAAGCACTATTCCCTGCAGAATCATGGAGTGACATCAGCAAAAGAGGAACAAAAATCCCTATTTGTAACAGAATCACAGCTCGTTAATGCTGTAGGGAAAGTACCCACTTGAAACAGTACCCAGCTGCCAAAGTTTGATTTTCTGAGTAAGCCAAGAAAAAGCCTGCAATGGCGAATGCAGCAGATGTGTCCAGATGCTGCAGCAGAGATTGAACATGAATTATTCAGGGCTGGCGCTTCACTTCGGTCCTTGCTGAAGCAGTGACCCCATGCTCACCTTTCCTTCACCATCCCTGCTTAGTAATGGCAAATAAATCATCAGTTTCCCAAAGTGGATAATGTTCATTTGAAGAGTCCATGGCCTGAGGCTGGGTGAAGAAGTTGAGGGGTCATTGGAGCACGATGGGTGTCTGAAGTCTTGTCCATTTTGGTGTATATAAGCTCATCATGGGGTGCATCCTTCGTGGGGTGTCAGCTGGAGGGAGTAATGAAACAGTCGTAGCAATGTTTGTAATTCTGGTGTGCTGTGCTCCCTCTTCATCACCTTCTTGAAGTCAAGGGTGGATGGATTAGAGAGGAGCAAGAGTTTGTGCAAGATCAGGACAGTTCCTGGGTGGAAACAGAGCTTGGGACACTTGGCATTTTGTTCTTGGACCTTCCTCCCCTCATCCTCAAGCTTCTCTGTGCCTTGTTGTGGCCTCTGCCTTGGAGAATGAATGAGTTGGTAATTGGATGAACCAAAAAAGGGGGAGGAAAAGGTAACCATCATGAGCATGAATAGCTCCATGCTAATTGTAGCAATTAATTAACTAAATCTGCTTCTCCCAGCAGAGTGGCAGTGTGGTGGAACAAGATCAGGAACTCCCAGGGAAGCCACTGTGCACATTTTTCTGGTTGTACTTGTTCCTGGGTGTGTGACTGCTTTATACAGGCCCAAAAGCCTTGCTGGGTCTGGCCCCGCAGCCAGGCTGTTTCCATCTGGGCTGTTCTCACATCCCAGCTAGGAGAATACTCCATCACCAGCAAACACATTGACTGCAGTTGCCATCATATGCTGAGTTGCTGCCTCCTCGAAGGGACACCCCACATCAGCTGAGCCCCAGTCACCCATCACTAGTTTGCTTATAACCCAGTAGTGGTGGAGGACATTAGCTTTTGGGGCAGTTTGGGTAAAAGCCTGTTGCACCAGCTCCCCATGATGGTAGGGAAAAGGCAGGGTAAGAAAGCCTTTTAGCATGATTTAGTAAGCCAGTGAGCAACCTGGAGCTGCAGTGAGGCAAACCCTCTGCACCAGTGGGGGACCATGCTTAGGTGCTACCCACACTCCCAAAAGGCAAAACAATTAAAAGACAAACAGATTTACACCCTTTGATATTTCTTTCCGTTTGCAGCTCAACAGGAGAGTGTAAATTTTCTGTCACTTGGTTTTCACATTAGTCCTTCATGTTCTGTCTAGACAGGGGGACTCTCAGGATTAAGGAGGCTGGACTTTAGGGCAGTTTAATGTCATGCTATGGCTCACTGCTGGTTTGCTGATCTCCAGCTGCATTATACATCTGGTTCAGCGGAAGGAAGCTCGTTTCAGCCTCGGGGGGCTGGATGTCAGTGAAGCAGAGGGTCCTGCCGGCTGTCCCAAGGAGCAGCTGCTCAGCAAAGCTGCCCCGGTGGCTTTGTTCCCTGCCCCGACCTAAAATAATTGCAGAGCAGCACGATTACATCTGCCAGGAGAAGGGAAATTAAATTGATTCTGAAGTGTTTACCCAGACTGTGGCAAAGCTCTTTGTTTCTGTTAACACCTATTTACTTTGAGAGCTAATTATGGTTTTTGAACAAGCAGAGCCTCAGAGGATCCTGGCTCCTCTGCGTGTCTGAGGAAGCCAGCCATGCTCAAGGAAAGTAGATTTGCTCCTGTGTCAGTGCTGCCTTTACACTGCAGTTTGCACTGCTGCCGCCTTGAGTGTCCCAAGTACAGTGGGGGGAGACCAGCCAGGGACCCTGGGCCACAGGCTGCATGAGAAAGGCCAGCACGTGGGTATTTCAAACCATCAGCATTTTCCCTGCCCTAGTGGGCAGGCAGCCAGGACTCAGCTGTGAACTGGATTTTCTCATACGCTTTGTTTGTTGAAGTTAAAAAAATACCAAATCCCACTAAACATATCTCATGTGCCATTAACCCTTTCTGAAGCTGATGCTTCAGCCAAAACCCCTCCTTGTCCCATCCCCAGCAGGACAGAGGTGCAGCTACAGCAGCCTGTAGTTTAATTTCTCATGAACCAGTGTGTGTGCCCATGCAGTGAGCATGTCCTTGCAGGGGCCCTGTGCAAGGTTTAGTTATTTTGAAGGAGTCAGTATCTTTATTAACTTTATGTCATTTTACTGTGCCACCCTCAGTGGCACCCTGGAGCTCCTCTTCTACCTTCTCCATGAAAAAGGGGCTCTTTCAGGGGCTTGGATTTGTGAGTGCTGACCAGACATGGGTGGAAGTTTAAAAGCTTATTCATGCACGTCATTATTGCCCCTGTGCTAGAGCTTTAACCTAGACATGAAACCAGAGAAGGGAATATTTGTGTGTAAGTAAATGTCCTTGTTTTGATCTGAAAGCTCCCTCCGCTTGGAGAGGGTGAGGAAGGCGTGGGAAAAGGATAGGATGGCACTGGGCTCCTGCCCCGATGGGTTGTGTCTGGCAGCAGTAGCCTCTCCCACCCAGTCCAGGCATGTTATCTTCTTTTTTTTTTTTTTTTTGGTCCATCTGGGATTTAATTTCTTTTATTTATTTCTCTACTTTGCTCCAGGGCAGTTCTGGGTTCTGGCTAAGTCCCCACTCCATCTCCAAGGCGTGGTGTTGGTATTTTACATCATGACAGGGAGCAATCCCAGCAATATCTCGCTGAACATAGGTCAGGGCTGAGCATTAAAATTTAATGGAGATGCGTCTCTCCTTCCTCCTTCAATTCAGACATGCTCATTCTAGCAGTTTAGTGGATCAGCCTCTGGATACCACTCACTTTCTGCTCACACTGGTGAGATCTGCACCCCACCTGCCTGGGTGTCTTTGGCTTGGTTCTGCCCCAGACCCTGCACCAGTTGCCCCATTCCAGCCCATGAGAGCAAATTTATTGCTCTCACTTGAGTTGCTTGGGCTGGGGGTCCCACATGGGCCACAGGCTGGTTGCCCCCAGCCTGCTGCCTGCAGGTCTGTGTTGTGAGCCCATCTGGCTGCTCTGGCACGCTCCTCACTTCTCTCCCAAAAGCATGTTTGTCCTAGAAACAGGCCAGTGATACCTCCAGCCCCACTGATTGCTCGCAGCCAGGTTTGCCTGGGTGTTTGCCCAACAAAGGGAGCTCAAGACGGACCAAAGAAGAAAACAACAGGGACAGCTCTGAAGACCTGAAGACTTACTGGGAGGACAGGAGCTCCCCAAAACTCAGTGAAGAGGCTGTGGGCTGCAAGGCTAGAGTAAAACCATGTTTGAACATTGTGTACCACCCACCTCTCCCAAGCCAGCAGTGTTCCCCATTCCTGCATGCAGGAGCAGGGCACCAGGGAGCACGTGCAAGGTGACAGTTCCTGCATTCCTGCCACCACTGCCTCTCCCATGGCCAGGAAGAACTAAAGCAGAGGGGAAATGCACAAGACCAGGTACTTCCTTGCTATAGTGCCTAGCACATGCCTCCTTCCTTCCCTGCTTGTGCCATGGAGGAGTTACAAGCCCAGAGCCCAGCCAGGGACTGTGCAGAGGCCTGAGGAATGTGGAATAAGAAATGGGCACAAGGAGGGATGTGTGAGGGTGTCTCTGACAGCACCCAGGCCCTGCTGTGTGTTGTTTTGGGATCTACAGGCAGCACTGCCACCTAAGGGCAAGGGAGCAGGCAGCCCCTTGTGGAGCCTTGTGCCCTCATGACTTCCTAGAATTATAGAATGCTCTGGGTTGGAGGTGACCTTAAAGATCATCCAGTTCCAACCCCTCGCCATGGGCAGGGATACCTCCCACCAGACCAGGTTGCTGTAAGCCCCATCCAACCTGGCCTGGAACACTTCCAGGGATGGGGCAGCCACAGCTTCTCTGGGCAACCTGTGCCAGGGCCTCACCACCCTCACAGGAAAGAATTTCTTCCTAATATATAATTTAAACCTGCCCCCTGTCAGTTTAAATTTATTCCCCCTTGCACCACTTGACATTTTAGCTTCTGTTGCCATAATTCAATTGGTCTTGACTGCACCTTTAAGCCCTGGTATGAGTTGTACTTGGCTGTCAGCTCACATGGAGGCCAGTCTGTCCCTTCAGACATTACAACAAGAATATGTTTGAGTTGAGCTTGACCATGGGATGGACAGGGCATATCTGGTTGGATTCTCTCCAGATATTTCACCTTCCTATGTTTGTTCACCTACCCAAAGACCTAATATCCCCTGCCCCATTTGGAGATAGCTTGTGTTGGGACAGGAATGTGGAGCCTTGAGCACTGTACTCTGACCTGCTGTCCCACCATGCCTACAGATGCAGCCTTTTCCTCCCATCAATACTTTCAGCACTCCTTCTTTTAAAACACCTATGTCACATCTAGAGCCACTGGTTGCACACCTCAAGAGCATTTAGATCAGACCCCCCTCATCATTTTCTTCCATGTTCTGAGTGTTCCTAACAAGGGGAACAGCTGTGGCTGCAGATTTTCTCTGGAGGCCAAATGCAGATATTTCAGCCTCAGGTTTGACCCAGCCTTGCTGGAATAGGTGGGGGAGACCTGGTGGCCCAAACTCACTTTGCACCAGGCTCATGGTTAAACTTCAGGTGCATACAAGCACCTTCTTGCCAAAGTCACAGTTCATTCCTTAGCCTTCCTGCCACTTTAAATTTGTTCCAAACTTCCCTGACCCTGGTTTTCCTGCTCCACAAACAGCAAGTTATTTTAAGATCTGACACTGTTCAGCTTTTATTTCTGTGTAAACAATACCGGAGATGGAGTGGTATTGGCACAAAGGAGCAGCTTGAGAGCAGTTAACTGCCTGCTGTCTTTTTCCCCCTTTTTTCCCTCCTTCCCTCTGGAGATAAGCTAGTTGTGGTACTGATGAGTCTGCTGAAGAGCAGAGCACCAATAATGACCTGGAATTTGCTTCCTAGAGGACAGAAACGGGAGGAGATCCTTGCTGATCTCTACCAGCTGGTCAGGGTGTCCTTGCTGTGATTCCCCTGGCAGTTTGGAGAGGGAACTGATGCCTCTAAGAGTGAGACATGTTTGGGTGGCTGTAGTCTGTCCACTTCTTGGGAGAAAATGAAAAAATATGTCTAGAATATGTCTAACCATTTGCACTCTGAAAGTGGTCATTTCTTTCCCTTGGTTCTCCAAGGAGGTAGGACTGATGAGCTCAGGTGTCCACTTTCTACTAAAACTCATCCCACCTGTGTCAGGATTGCTATCAAGGCCTTTGCTATCAAGCTGGATCTTCAGTGATTTCATTTTCATAATTTCATTTACACCAGAAAATGAGCAACCCCTGCTATTCTTCCATACCTTATTCCTCTTGCTGTACTCTGCTGTTCAGCATGCTGCCTTCCCAGGAACATTGCAGGACCAGAGTCAGCACTGCACTGCTGGGGTGGTCACTGTCCTTGATACCAAGAGAAAGTTTCCTGCCCACACAGGTGCCAAGAAAAGGACTGAGGCAAGGATGCAGGAGGTTTTAGCAAGGGAAAGGGTCTTAAGGTATCTACCTGATTAGAAAACCAAGCCTCTGGCTTCAGGGCATCTGATGTAATCAAATCTCTGACATTTGCAATGCTTGGAGCAAGGCTTTCTTCACAGTTTGAGTTTTGGAAATTAGGAATTTTTAGCATTTTCTTCTTTAGATGTTTTTATTGTGACTGTGGACATTTTGAAGAGGCAGAACTGAAAAAAATCCAGAAGATATGTGAGCCTTGTGTTTGCAAACCCAAAACTGTGCCATCCCAGAGCATCCATTGGAAGATAAGTATTTGTTGAGCCTCCTTTGACCATACCCAGCACGAATGGGAACTGGCAGAGGATGCAGCTGTTTGTGGGAGCACAAGGTTTACAGGCAAAAAATGCTCCTATCTTGCTGCAAATAATAAAACCATCAACCAGCAATAAAAAAAATTTATGCTCAGCTTTCAAAAAGGACCAACAGTCAAAATACTCCAGCTCTTCTTGACTGTTTCCCAGCTGGCGCCCAGCTCAAGGGTATCCAACTGGCCTCTTCTGAAGATAAATACAGAGCTGGAGGACTGGGGCCTTTGGGGAAAATCCTGCCCTTTCCTGGCCAAAGTCCCACTGGTTTAGCTGAGCTGAGGCTGGGGTTTTAGTGGGAGAGAAGGAAGAAATGTGAAGTTCAAGAGGTTTGAGCTTTTTTTAGCGCTAAAAGCATTGCCCAGCCTTTCCAGCACAGGTTTCCTAGCAGAGATTGACAAGCTGAGTTCACATCTCAGCCCTGGGCAGGGCTGTCTCCTGGCCTGGCACCCAGAATCAGAAACCCATTTAACATAATTCTTTGTTTTGCAATTGGCTTATATGGCTATGAGCCCTGTCAGATGAGCTCTGTTAGTTTAATGGGCACAGAGGAATTTTTAGGGTGACTTACTGACCGTGGAAAAATGAGCGCGGCAGACGGTATCAGCAGTGCATCAAAAAACAAAACCATGCAGAGCCCTTGGAAACAAAAACAGCTGATGGACTTGGAGTGACACTGTCTGAGCAGAACTGAGGGAGACAGGGAGGGAGAGAGGCATTTTTGGGTGTCAGCCAACTACGAGGAAACTCACAGCCACATTCGCCTGCATTTATATTTCCCAGAGGGGTCTTGGGACTGTTGTAGCCCCTCTGCCCCAGTCATGCACTTTGGGATTCATGGAGCTGCCATGAATCTGTCTGCAGAGTTTCTCAGGCATCAGGGCAGGACACAGATCCACAGGTGAATGCCAACATGTAGGAACCAGGCTGGAAAATGCAATGGACAGAGAACCCCAAAATGCAAGTGCAAGCAGGCTAGACAAGGAGAAAAAAACTCACTTTTGCAAGGATAATTTTCTGGCAGTTTTTCATAATGTGGCACTTTTTTCCCCCCTATGTAAATGTATTTCCCCATTTCTTCCCTCCGTACATATCTCATCTTCCCTCATACATATCTCATATCTCCCTCCAAAGCTTTGATAGGGACATGGTTTTTATATGTCCTGCACACTGCTTTGTAAAACCTGATAAAAGCCAGGACGGATTTAGATTCTCATTTACCAAACCCCAATGCCTGTTTGTTTGCTGGTCTATATTGCTTTGTATTTCCAATTAAAACCAAGCCTGAGCAAGGGGAAAGCTTTCTAAAGCCTTTAAAGCCTCCAAGTGAAGGCACATGGAGCAGGAAGGAGACATGAAGCTGTCGATTCCTGTGAACTTTCCATGACACCGCTCAGGGTTTGTTTCCAGACTGATTCTTATTTATGAATGCAGTAGCATTTATTACTGATTTTATCTGTAAAGATAGCATTTCTTCCCTAGACAGTTTCTATGCCTCAGTTATAATTACTGCCTGCTCCTCAAACATACTTTTGATTTACTTATTGTGGTACAATACCAGAGCTGTAATACTGGCAATTACTTTGGGCTGTGGGGCTTACACCTGATCCAAGGATGCCCTCCTTCCATGTCCCAGCTCCCTCCAGGAAGGCTGAGAGCATCTCTAAGGGTCCATCACAGAGTAGATGTAGCCAAGAAACATGCCTTCTGCTGTGCCAGGTGCTGCACAAGCACTGAGCAGACAGGCAGCCTCTGCTTGAAAGGATTCATCACTAGGGCACGGGACAGATGTGTTTGGTGCATCTTTTATCCTGCCTGTAGCCATTTGCTGCCAGAGGCGCATCAGGAATGGTGTCTGTTCCCTCCAAGCTGGGTATGGTCTTTAAAAGGACACTTGGCCCCAGCTCCTGAAAAATGTGCTTAAAAATGAGACTGTCCAGGAAAATTAGATATTCTATATCTCTTCTGTTCCCCACTTGCCCACAGTAAGCTGCTTCTCTGTGGAATTCAGGCACAGAAGGGAGTTTCAGTTTCTATAAGATATCCAAGGACCTTCTTTGCCATTTTTCCATGCTTACAATCACTTTAAGCTACAGAGGATGAAGCAAGTACTTAAAGCTGTGTGAAGAAAGAAGTCCAGCCCCCCAACAAAACCCACCAACCTGAGTCTTCACCCTTGGAGATACTCAAAACCTGTCTGAACACAGTCCTGACCTGCTGTAGCTGCCCCTGCACCCCTCTGGGTAAAAAACCTTTTCCTAATATCCAACCTAAACCTCATATCAAACACTTATTGGGCATGTAGCTTCCTTTCATACTTACTTGTCACATGCTGAGGAATGTGACTGCTTTGCACCTTTGATTGATTGCCACCCTTTATATCTGTTTATTAAAATGGAAAATAACATTTCACCTCAAAAATTTCATCATGTGCTTTCTCAGTTCCACATGACCTAATCCCATCCCGGCCAGCACAGCAGCTTGTGCCAAGTTTTGGTGTGATTACCTCCCGTCATTCCACTGCCAAACCGTCCCTGTGCTTGTGCACCATTGCTTTTGGAAGTAAGCTGGAGTGGAGTGACTCATTGCAATTGCTGCTTTTTTTTTTTTTTCCCATAACTGACAATGAATCCTCTTTTTGAAGTGTTGGGCAGGTGTCTGGGCACTCGCAAATACTTCATCACCTGTAAAAGTGTTGTGAACGGCTGTTGGGCTGCCTGTGGCTCCATCCTCACCTTCATCTCATGGCTGCCCACCTGCCCTGCCGAGCACCACCTTGTTTGACATTGCTGTGTGTGTGTAACCCCTCCCCTCAAGCCCGTGTGTGCTCTGCACAGACTGAACCTTGATGGAAAGCCTTTACGATGGTAATTATTTTTGCTGGCTTGCCATGATGGTTCATATTGCTCTCCAGTGAGTCATGATGAAGTCTTTCAAATACCCGCTTGAAATCCATAAATTCTGTGATGAATCTTTCTGCTACTTGATGGTTGCTTTGATGATTAGCATTAGGGTCAAAACCTGGTCAACACATGGTCTTCCAGCTGAAAACAAAAAGGGAGCTTATAAAAAAATGGGAGAGTGGCTTTTTACATGGGCAGATAGGGATAGGACAAGGGGAACAGTTTTAAAGGGGAGAGAGTAAGGCTACATGTTGTGAGGAAATTCTTTACTTGAGGGTGGTAAAGCACATGCACAGGTTCCTCAGAGAAGTTGTGGGTGCCCACAATGTTTAAGGCAGGTTGGATGGGACTCTGACCAACCTTGTCTAGTGGAAGGTGTCCCTGCCCATGGTGCAGAGTTGGAATTACGTGGTCTTTAAGATCCCTTCCAATCCAAGGCATTCTATGATCCTATGAAAATGCTGCTTTCATCTTTGAATAAAACTCCTCATGGAGCAGAAGACCGTTTTTCCCCAGAAAACACAATGATGTCTCTTAAGTCTACTTTTTTTTTTTTTTACTTTTTTTTTTAAGTATCTCAATCCCACTTGTGGCTTTTCCTCATCCCTGTGATTCTAAGAAAAGGAGATGGATTTGTGATTTTCATTTGAAGCTCATTCATGCTTTTACAGCTTTATTACAGTTTTTAAATACTGTTAGATCTCCTCTTTGGCATCACTATAGCCCCTTCTGAGCACCTGAGATCCTGTTGTTTTTTCTGTTACGCTCCAGAAACTCACTTCCACTGTTTCTTCTACCTCTAAGGAGAACTCAAGAGTACAGGCTCAGAAATGCTTTGAGTTTCTTTGGCATGATGTTGGAAGGACCACCCTGTCCTCTGCCCTCCAGTAACATTTTTATGGAGATAAATCCATGCTGTCCAAGTCCTGGGCAAACAGAGCTTTGTGTACTAAAAGATCCACTCTCATCTCAGATGAGAAGACATGCTACTGGTCTGGTGTCTTGTGGCCCCATCTGAAGGGAAGGCCAACCCTGTGTTCACAGAGCAGTATGATGCAGTGGTTTGTTTTCCAGATAAAGTGACTCAAAGAATTAGTACTGCCATGACTCCAAGAATGCCCTCCCATCATATTAGATAAGTTAAAATATTTGCTTTAATAAGGTTTATGAGTGATGAGGTGATGCACAAATGGGTTTTCCCTGTGGGTGCATTGCTGCATGAGTGGTCCCTGTGATGTTCTCAGATGTCTGGGAGGTTGCAGCAGGCTGGCTTCTAGTCTGGTCCCAGCAATCCCTGCATTCCCGTGGTTGTAGCCAAATGCCATTATATCTTGGCTTATTCTTCCCAGAATCTCTGGAGAAAAATGGGTCTAATGTACTGTCTATTTGTCACTCTTCCACTTTTCATCCTGTAGATGAAGAATGAAGATGGATCTCACCCAGATCTATCTCAGCAGCCAAATACACTAAGTTCAGACATGTGTCACATCAGTAATTAAAATCAAAAATTAAATAAATCCCATTCCTGTGAGGAAGAAGGAGTGCTCCGAAGTTGCCTGTGTGGAGTCAGAGCGATCTGGGGAAATGCTGTTCTTGCAGCAAGTGAAGCAGGTGACAAGCCCAAAACAAACTCCCTTTCAAAAGCAGTGAAAATTCAGCATCTTCGTTTTCACTCCCTCTGGTATTCATTTTCATACTTTTTCGGTGTCAATTTTGATTCACACCTTTTCACGCTGAATTTGAATGAATTTCAGGAAAAAACAAGAATTGCACTTTCACATCTAAAAAGCACATCATGATGATTTTCAGTTGAAGAGGGGCAATCTGCCCCCAAAAATGATCCGCTCTGATGAGAATGAATTGAAATACCTTGACCTTCTCCCCTTTTACTTAAAATTCACTTTTATTCTCTGAAGGTTTCTTGTAATTTCTGGCTTCAAATGATCCCTTGGCAAGCTCCTATTTTGATTAAATGGCATTTTCCAGCTGGAGGATGTCTGAAGATTTTCAGCTGGCCCTAAGCCAAGCGTGAAGCACCGGGCAAGGCGCTGGGCAGGAAGATGTGGATTTTGTTCTGGATGCTGGTTCCAGCTGTGGTGGGTGCACGGATGGGTGAGCTGCAAGGGGGGTAATGTCATCTGGTGCTTCTGGCTTCTAAGAATGAGCCTACCACACTATGAGCTGGTTTGAGCAAGGAAGAGGAGGTGAGGAAATGCTGAGTAAGGCCATGGGATGGTTCCCAACCCATGAACAAGAATCAGAGCAGGGATGGTTTGCTCTGGTCTTTTGATGCCAGTGGATGTTTCGTACCTGAGTTAGGCCAAAATCCAAAACTGTAACCGTGAAGGAGATTGTGATAAATCTGCCTTACCTGAGTCTCCTGAGGACCAAGCTATACATTACGCTCCATTGCTCCACTAAACGCAGCTCTGCTGCTGCTGCTGTGTGTTAAAAATACCCACAAAACCAGTCCATGCTTTAGTGCACAGGGTTCAAACAGCAACATCCATGCTGGGAGTTTGCTCTGCTTCTCAGTGCAGAAATATCCAGCGGGGAGAGACTTGCTTGTGCATGAGCAGATGTGACGGGGAGATGGAGGGTGTCCAGCTGGAAACACTCATCCACAGGGAAAAGAAAAACAAGAACTTGAGATGGAGCTGAACTGACAGTGACCAAAGTCTATCAGGATGTTAAGCCCAGTGGGATTGAGGACTCCAGCCCAGTTTGTGTCTCCTTTTGCCACTCTCAGCTCTTTCTTGGGGCGGTCCCACAGGGGCACAAGCCATGGTGGATGGGGAATGTGGGGACAGGGACACTACTGGAACTGACCCTAACACAAAATCACTTGTGGGAGGAGCTGCCAGCCCTGCGTTTCTGAGTGCAAATACTGCTCCAAAGTATTGCACTGCTTTCAACCCACGCCAGTTCTTGCCTTTGGCACGAGCTGTGCTCCCCAGTCCCTGCCAAACCAGTACAGATGTTTTAACACCCACCAGAACCCAGATAATTACAAGCAGAATCGAAAGACTGGTCAGAGTTGTTTTCTTTTAATTGCCTGAACTCTCAGCCGTTCTCAAGCAAGATGCTTCCCACTTTCTGACATTGCTTTCAAAGACATTTTTGTGGGACACATTGCTAATACTCATTTTATGATTAGGGGAATGTCTAGAAGCCCCAGCCAGGATGAGGATCACACCATGTCTGCTGATGTAATGGTTACCACAGAGTGAAACAAGTGCAGGAAAGATGAGTACAGCATCTGGGAAAACACTTTCTTGGGACATTAGAGCTAATTTCTAACCAGCAGCTTTTCAGCCATGGTATTGCAAAGCTCATCTCATTTTCAAATGGGTTTGGGTAGTGTTTTCAATGGAACAGAACCATGTGATCAGCTGGTGGGCACAGGTCAGAGGATGCTGCAAGTCCTTTACATCCTAGATCCTCATGGGAGACAGTGCTTACCATGGAGAAATTGTGAGCAGCTGAGATAAAGGAAGCAGCAGCATTTCCCGTTGTAACAGAGGGAACCCAATAACAAACACTTTCTTCCTGGTCTGTGCTTGTACAACCCTGAGATACAGGAGTGACAGTATTCACAGGGATTTTCAGATTGGGGAAGAGACAAGGATCTGACTCCATGTTTCAGAAGACTTGATTTATTATTTTATGATATATATTACATTAAAACTATACTAAAAGAATAGAAGAAAAGGTTTCATCAGAAGGCTAGCTAAGAATAGAATAGCAAAGAAAGATAACAAAAGTTTCTGTCTTGGACAGAGAGTCCAAGCCAGCTGACTGTGATTGGCCATTAACTAGAAACAACTCTATGAGACCAATCACAGATGCACCTGTTTTATTTCACAGCAGCAGATAACCAGTGTTTACATTTTGTTCCTGAGGCCTCTCAGCTTCTCAGGAGGAAAAATTCTAAGGAAAGGATTTTTCATAAAAGATGTCTGCGACAGCCTGTGATGAGAAGCTTGGTTCTCTCAGACCAGTTGCAAACAGCCAGGTTTGAGTTTAACAGACAAGAACTGATTCAGGATCCATGAAAACACTTGTCACATGTGTCTGCCCTAAGGCCACTCAGAAAGAATCCGTGGGGAGGAGGACCAAGAAAAGCTTCTCAGGGTTCACTCTACATGAGCCACATCATGTCTTCTCATCTTTTTTCCATCAGGATGCTTTGAGGTCCTCCTGGACGTGCAGGTGAATTTTGTCCTTGCATTTGTCATCTCCTGACTGTTTGGGAAGGAACTGACCAGCACAAGCCCACCAACCCTGGTGGGATCAGGATGTTTTCATGCCTCTCCCCGCAATCCCTGATGCAAAATTCCTTGTCCGTCATGCTCAGACATGAAAATTTCCATCCGACGTTATTCCAGCTCATTTCTGGTTGCTGTGGAGACCAATTTAAATGAAACTCTAGTATTTTGAAAGAGAATATGAGTCTAAGTCATTTGCCATGCAAGGTCCCATGCTAATAGCATTAGCATATTATTTGATTATGGCGATGTGTAGGGAATAAATTCCAAGTCCTTTTGCCATCATTGCATCTTAAAAGAAGAGGAAGAGAAAAACCTCTGGGCTTTAACTGATACTGAAGACCTTTACTGCATGTGAACTCCTGATTTCTGAATGCATAAAGCTTTGGGGGTCACAGGCATTTTTAACCTCATGGCAATGTGAATAGCTTGCTGGAAAGGACCTTTTCTTTCTCTGCTTCCACTGAGTACTGTTAATAGACAGTCTAATGGGCAGGACTCGCATCTTTAATGATGAGCAGAAAAATCCAGGGTGGCTTTTTGAGCTGTCTGCATTTTTCCTGGAGTGCTGGTATTGCAGAACACATCAAGAGAGTGGCTGGGCAAGGTGCAATCCTTCCACTGCTTATACAGATTTTTGCATCTTGCATTTTACTTTTTAATATCTTAAGAATGGCTTAGGATTTTTTTAGATGATCCCAGTATGTGGGCAGGGTATGCCCATGCCCCTAAATGAAAAAAAAAACAAGAATAAGAAAACAAATGAAGAAACAAAAACCACATGGAAATCCATTACAGCTAGGCTTGTTTTGACAGAAAAGGCTTCAGAGATGACAAAAAAAAGCTTGCTTCCAGCCAGGAAAAAAAACAAACATGTTTCATTCTCCACCCCAACGAGCATGTTTTCTGGAGCTGGACCGATTCTTGCTTGCGTTGACTTCTGGGCTGCTTTCTGGCTGCTTCAGGGACACAATATTGTGTCCATGAGGGTTAATGACTGTCTCCTCTCTGGATTTTTGCAGGGCTGGGCATGATGGGCTCACTTGAAGCTGTGTGAGAAATGTGGAGCTCTACTGCAGCCACCTGTCCTCATCTTCACCCTTTACCCCTGCACTGCAGCTCCCACCTCCTTTTCCTTTTAACCCATCAGCTAAAACACTACCCACAGAGCAAAAATTACATTAATCTTATATAGAGGAAAGAAAAACAGAGTCAAACTCCTGCAGTTAGGTCATATGCTTGAGTGCAAATTCACCCTTGAAGAAGGGGACTCTGAGAGGAGAAATTTGGGGTGCTCTTTTTTTCCCAGGCCTTGCCTTGCTGAGCAATGGTAGAGCAGACCCATAACAGTGTTGCTGTTTTATTGACTCCCTGACAAACTGGGAGTTGTAATGTTTCTCCCCCTAGGGTAAGGTGAGATCGAAATAAATTACTTCTGTAAAGAGCTGGGAATGGCAGTTCTTCTATAATACAAAGTGCAAATATTTGGGCCTCCTGTGCTCTGCCTTGAATAGAAATGGTCCTAAATCATGCATAAGTAAAACGAGTTCACATTTTCTCCTAGTGAAAGTTTTTCTCTGCTCTGCTGGAACATTAAAGACCTCCACTCCCACTGTCTGTAAAAAGGGCTATAAAATTTAAAGTGGGCTGTTAAGAAGCCCTGTCAGGGATGAGACCAGGATTCATTCTTTCTGCTCCATCCCTGCTAAGTGAGGCATGCACTCATGTTTGCTCAGGCAAGGAGAGGTTCCCACACACTGCTTGCAGTGAATGATAAGAGGACGAGGAAAAATTTGTTCAGGACCTAAAAGTAAGTTTTTCCTGGGCTAGTGGAAGCCAGTGGTTCATCAGCTTCTGGACTTTTTGATGACGTGTTGGACTGCAGTGCTTGGGTGAGACTGCTCTAGTGTGATTTCCAAGGGAAAACTGGGTTAGGAGGTGCCAAAATCATTAGTCATCATCATCATCATCCTTAATAGTAATAACCAGTTATAATAACCAATAACAATATCCAGTGCAATCCTCCCAAACAGGATGCCAGAGCTTCATGTCACACAGTAAGAGAGCTGGTTTCGTCCTGGGCCATCATGAGCCTGCCTCTGGGGGAAAAAAACCCTTTTCTCATATAAATGTGTCATCTCTTTCTATACCTCTTCGTTTTCAGCAGCTTCAACCCTGTGCTGCAGCAGTGGCCTCCACAGGCTGCTTGTAGCTCCAGACAGACTTGCTAAGGATGTCCCTGGCATCTGCCAGAATCACATGTGCCACCCACAAACAGAAAGCACCTAATTCTACACATCCCCATTGCCTTGGGTTTGCCACCTTATATACTTACCCTGACAAAGGCAAAAATACCCACCCTGAGACCACTTTGTGTTTCTTACAGTTACGCCACATCATCTTTGCCCTTTTCCTCTGTTCCAGCATTTTCTTTGTACCATTTAATCAGATGGGTTTGGCATCCCCTCAACAGATTGGTTTTGTAATATCAGAAACGATGATCCATCATCCAGAAACGATGAAGCAGAGCAAGATGAGGTGAGTTCCATGCAGCAAACAAGGCCCAGCCCAGCCCATGCTGCCACCCTGGGACTGCCCTTCATCCCTAGCTGTGGGTCACCGTCCCACTCCAGGACTCTCAGACGAGGGTGTCCCACGTGGGATGCTCAAAGGCACACATAAGCCGTGTTTGTGAGCATCCACCTTCATCTGCTTTTATCTCAAAGCACTGAAGCCCTTATAACAAAATTAAATAGGTGCACACCAGGAGTCCCAGTCTGGCCAAATGTTAGACTTCCAAGTATTGACAGGAGTGTTGAGCTCCACCATCAGGTGGCAGATTTGCTCTTCCGGTGGTAACTGCCATGTCCAGGACATGTTGACATGAAACAGAGATGGGTTGCTGTCACCAGGAGGTATTTCCCAGGGCAGGGATGGGATTTGGGGCACAGCCTCATCTTGCAGAAGCAAACCTGTGTTCTCCAGGGGGAAGCATTGCATTGTTTCTGTTTCAGTCTCTCTTCCTTCTGCCCCTTAGTCCTTCAAAGAATTTATTACTGTTAAAATAAGTGACCTATGTAATGCTTTGAGGTCAGGTTCCTTTCCCTCTCTTCTCGCTCTCTCTCTCTCCAGCACTGTGATATTTTCACCTGTTTCCCATGCTTCTCTGAAGCAAATGCTCTCTTACTTTGCCAATATTTTTCAGTTGTTTCATACAAATGCAAGCACGGCGCTGATACTAATAGAGAAAGGCAGTTTATTTATTGTCATCTTTTTCTCACTGTGTCTCCCATAACTCTTTATTGGGTAATTCTCCCTATCCTGTGTCAAATGCTTCAATAATTGGGAGATTTCACTGTTCTCTATAGAGAAAACCTAAGGAAACTAGCATAGGCTAAGTATGATTTAGATGGGTGAAACTGTGTAACTGAAACCATGCCCTGAGCCCTCTGTGCAGCAGGTCCTTGTCTGTAAAGGGGTGATGCTCCTCCTTTCCCTTGGCCAGTCTGTCCTGACCAGTTTCCCAAAGCAAGTGGAAATGAGCATTAGAGACTGGAAAGGAAAAGCTCAAAAGCCCTATGTCTCTGTTGTCTCTCTGCTCTTCAGCTCTTCTGCAGTCGGGGATGAAGCTGTGCCTTGTCCTCGCTTTTAGGAAGCTCAACTGTCCCTGATTGGCACCCAAAATTCAGGCAGTGAAAAGAATCGGGGTGCCTGTGTCCATGCACACAGCTCTCCATTTTGAAGGAGAGGGGAAATTATCCAGATCGGATGCGGTGTCCCACCAACCTGCTGGAGAAAACCTTTCGTGATCTGCCAATGCACGCTCAGACTGACAACAGCTTTTCCAAATGCCATCCAGCTTGGAGGCAATAGGGAAAGCTCAGCAAATAAACCTTCCTCGGGTGCCATGCTCATCCTCGTGGCATCCCAGGGCCTCTTGGCAGCACTGTGATGTGTTGACTCATCCACTGGACATGTTGTTTGTTCTCTTCCTGCCAGGAGAAGCATGTGCATGGCTTGTTTTGGTAGGGTTGTTTGTCTTGTTTTAATTATTTCTCAGTATTTGTGCATGAGGAGAGAGCTGGCAACGAAAGTGAGAGTGCGGGGAGATTCCCATGTGATTCCCATGATGTTCCCCCTCTTTTTGCTAATAAATGATGGAACTGCTCCAAAGGGTGAGGAAGACAATGGTGCATGAGCATGATCTGCTCTGTGCCATGCAGGGGATTATTTGTAGTAGATTTCTACTATTCCCTTGATAAAGATAGTCTCATTTGCCACAAGTTTTTACTGGCACAAAATCAGCAGTGTGGTCCAAGGCACTTGGTGGCCAGAGCAGATCTGAGGAGCTCTTGGACCAGTCCTTGCCAGTTTGGTGTTGGGGATCATGGGAATTTTGTGCCATTCAGGGATGCCACACAAGCCTGGCACCTTTGCTGCGATCAACAGGAGCACGGGAATTTATCCACAGCATCATGTGAAGATACAGGGAGCTGCAGCCCCAGCCTCTGCCTTCAGGCAGGGAAGGATGACGTTGCGGCTCCGGTGGAAAAGGACATTCAGAGCAACAGTTTCCAAAGGAGGCTGAGTTATTATTTTGTTCAGATAAGCCCAGGAACACTGTGTGAAGCTATGTGCACATAGCAGTAGTTGAGTGCTCTGAGCAAGGGAATTCAGAACTGTCAACAAGGAGGGAATTACCGCTTTGGGGGATTGAAAACATTCATAAAAATTTCCTGGCTCGCAGCCTAGTCCATCCCATTGCTGGCTGTGCTCACAGTTGTGGGTTTTTACTTTGAGGATAGATTTCCAAGTTTTTTTCCTCACTTTGCTGTAACACATGGACAAAAAGATATATCTCAACCTGAACTAGTGAGTTCCAAGCCCTCAGCCAAAGGCCACTGGTGTCATGGGGAATTGCAGGGCTGTGCTGGTTTGTCCCCACAGAGCTGCTGGCTTCTTGCAGGGACCAGTGCAACAGCTGCAGCCTGGGCCCAGCAAGATGTACTTGTGTAAATCATGCTGCTGACATTGGATTTTAACTTGTGGGCGTCCGACACTGCCTTTTCCAGACCGTGAGAGTCCAATTCCCCAAACTCAGAGGAGAACTGGCCAGGAAACATGGGGTTAAGATGACACTTCCCACATGGCCCCACTACATAACTTTAACTCTGTCCCCCCTGGGAGTGGCAGTAGGAACTGCACAGGATCTTATCCCTCCTTGGCTGTACTTGATACATTCCCTCAGCATAAACTCAAGATCCCAACATCAAGCCAAAGGATTAGAGGATTACGTCTATGCTGTTAAATGATGGAGGGGCCTGGGTTTATCCATGGCCCCGAGGTGGATGGCCATGAGGGATTGAGAATCATCATTCTTTTTGGCTTGTGGAGAGCTCGAGTTGAGTATCTTTGGTCATGATGCGGGTGGGACTGCTGCCTGGAGGCATCCAGATGGGATCCCATGGAGATAATTCTAAGAGCGCTGCAGGGATGTGGGAAAGGAGTGTTTGTCCTCATTGCTTGGCAGCTGGGTGCTGCAGCATGGCAAGTTGAAGTGGCTTTGGGATCTCTGTCTCGTATTCATCCTCTGTGCCTTACCCTCATGGGGATCTGTCTGCGTTTAACTTGATGTGGTGTCCTGATTTCTCCCTTGATGTTTGCTAGTCTTCAAATACTATTTTTCTGCCATGATTTCCTTTCTTGCCCCCTTTCCTGCCCTCCAGCAGGACCTGCTGTCAGCGTGTGACCTGGACACATGAGCTGTCCTTTATTCTGGTGCCAAAAAACCCCACAACATAAAAAATCCAGACCAATCTTGGCAGTCTCCTTCAACAGGATTTATCTTCCCAGCCCTTGCAATACCCTCCCAGCCCTGCAAAGCAATCCATCTCTCACCTGCTATTACAGAGTTCATCTCACAGACCTAATGGAGTACGTGAGTCCTGAATTGGCTCCCACTAATGCTCTCAGTGGCCGGGTCGCTGTGGGAAGCAAGCTGGGAATTCATTTTGAAAATCGATGAGGATGCCAATAGAGCGGCTTTCCCCAGGGAAGTGACATGCTTTTACCAGGCATTGCCTCCTGCCCCCCTTCCTCCCCCATTTTCATTTATGTGGTTGGAGTAACCGTGCAGTAATTCATCCTAATTTCAATGTGTGCGTCTTTTGCACTGTGTTCTCCAGTTTCCCCAAACCAGACTGATTTCTGGGGAAAGATTAAGATCTGGCAGTGCAGAATGCCAGGGCCTCCTGAAGTGTTACCATTGGAAGTTGCTGTGCCCTGGGGTGTTGCTGGGGACTGTCCCCTCTGTGCAGCCCCATCTCTCCCCTCAGGCTGTGTTAGCACAAATAAATCAGTGTTATTTCCAACTCCTGGGTGTATTTTGCCTTGCCATGATATTTTGATGCAATGGCAAGTGCAGAGCCTGCAGGGATAGTGTGAGAGGACAGCTCAGAGCTATTGGAGGGACCCCAATGCCATGCAGTTCACAGTTGTCCCCAGAGGTGACCTTCATGCCGGGATGGGAGCACAACACCAACCTGTCATGCTCACCATGCCCAAAGAGGCTTGGCCGAAGCACAGTTCCCTGGGCAATTTTGGTGCTGATTCAGGAGGTGGCAAGATGGGGCTGCTGAGGGGCACTTTGGGTGCAGCACCCCTGTTTTGGGTGGCAGTGTGGGTTTGGGATCTCTCATCCTGGCTGATCTCAAAGCACTCAATTTGGAATTTTCATAGCTCTCAAGACTCCTTTTCCAATGGGGATCATTCTGCACTGCTATGGGATAAATATTTAATAAGAATGAGGGTCAAGACACTGTTTTGTCCGGGGACGCTGAGATGGCCATTTACTCCCATGAAGAGCCCCAGGGGATCTTTAATGCCCATGCAAAAAAGACAAGAATCAGAGTTTTAAGCTATCATCCCCCACCATTAATGTCAATGTTAAATATCGATCCTTTCTGTGTTTAGCACAAACCAAACAACACAGCCAAGGCAGGCTCTTTGGCTTTTATTAATGTACTTTTTGTGCACTGGGTGAAGTTTGCAGTAACACCAGGGGAAAAATGTAGCAGCTGTGAATGAGCAGCAGACAGATTGATTTTGTATCTTGACATGATTCAGAAGTTGGTGAAAAATCACCCTGTGTGGAGCTTCTCCTTGTCTGAGCCACTACAGCCACTTTGTAGGGAACTCATTTCTCTGTAGCATAAAGGAGTCAGGTGCAAAATTTCTGGTAGGATCTGGAATTTGGGGGAAGGAATGGAAAAAAAGAGGTGGGTAATGTATAGCAAGTCACTCATCCTTGTGCTGGAGCATGGGTGCCTGAATTCAAATTTGAAGAGCTGGTGAACATCATGTTGGGGAAACCTGAGATCCATCCCCAAATTAGTTGTGGCTAGAAAATGTGTGGATTTCCCCTTTTTGTTGGGGTTTGGGTTTTTTCTGTGTTTTGTATCAGCACCAAATGAATGTAAATTACACTTACTGTATGAAGTGTGACTTCTGCAAACCACAGTGAGTGGTTTTCACATGTCAGGAGTGCATGGATGGTCTTCTGTGTCTGTGGTCTTCTGCAACCAGAGATGGTTCAGCATTTCCAAAATATTCTGCAGCTTGTGGGTTTCCTGGGTGTTTTGGTTTTGTTTTGGCTTTTTTGGTTTTGGTTTTGTTTGGTTGTTTTTTTTATTTTATGGGGATTTATAGCTTGGCTGTAAAAATTCATCTGTGGTTTGAATTAATGAAGCACACTTACGAGAGGGCTGGAGTGATTATTCCTGACCTCTGGGATACTCTCCATTGAAATTAATTTAATATTTTAAAGTCTGTTTCTCCTTGAGCAGGGGGAGTGGGCACTAAGAGTCATGTCTTGGGTCTGCATCCCTTTAAATTCACAGAAAACAGCAGCAACTCTCTCGAGATCACAAAATCAATACAGAATTTGGAAACATGAGAATATTTTTCGTCTTCGCTGTCGTTATGTCCATCTAGATTCCCACCCTATTCCTCAGTTAATCCAAGTGTAAAGGGATAGCAGTGATGCCCTTACGCAGAGGGATGGAGGTGACTTAAATCACAGCTCACTGCGGTGTGAAAGCTCCTCTCTTTTAAATTAGATTTTAACAACCCACTGAGCTCCCCATGAAATAGGCTGATGTCCTGCAGACATCCCAGCAAGCCACTAAGCATGTGACAAAGTATTATAAAATTAGGAAACGTGGTTTGTGATAAAATATAATAAATATTTATTTCCATACATGGCATCTGTAGTTGCATGTGCTCTGAGTAGAGAAGCTGAGAGGATCCCTTGGAGCCATGAGCAAACCGCAGTGACCTCCATAATGCCAGAGCATTTATGAAAGGAAAGCCTGGGAAGGCGGGACGTGGGGTAGCTGTGTCTGACACTCACAGGTGTGTTTGTTCCCTGCACAGACACCCTGAGGAGCATTGCCTCCATGAACCACGGCCCGCGCTCCTCCCCGGCCGAGCTCAGCGGTGCCAGCCACCACCTGCTGCGAGAGCGCAAGTCCTCAGCGCCGTCCCACTCCAGCCAGCCCACCCTGTTCACCTTCGACTCGCCTGCCAGCCACCTCCAGAGCACCCTGTCTGCCAGTGCCCCCCAGGACTACCTTTTCCTGCACCAGTGCATGAGCAGAAAGTCAGAAAATGCGAGGTATTGTGGCCCACCCACTCGGGGACAGCTGAGGGGAGGGCTGGGTGTGAGTGGCTCAACCCACCTCCATCCTTGGAAGTCTGCAAAACCCATCTGGAGAAAGTCCTGAATGATGGTCTCATCTCATCATGGTTGGGAGGAGGTCAGAGTGGTGACCTCACAAACTCCCAGCTTTCCTGGCTTTTCAGGTGGAGTTAAAAGCTGGCTGAAAGGCCAGACCCAGAGGGTGGGTGTCAGTGGCATGAAGTCTAGTTGGAGGCCAGTCCCTAGCAGTACTCCAGGGGTCAATACTGGGTCCAGTTCAAAGGAGCATGAAATTGCTGGGGGGCCTGGAGCATCTTTCTTAAATGGAAAGGCTGAGAGAGCTGGAACTGTTTCAGCTGGCACATGAAAAGTCCCAGGGGTATCTCCCCTGCAGGGACGGTGCAAAGGGGATGGAGCCAGGCTCTTGTCAGTGATGCCCAGTGCCAGGGACCCGAGGCCATGGGCACAAACTTAAACACAGGAGAGCCCATCTGAACATCAGGAAGCATTTTTTCACTGTGAGTGTGACTGAACACTAGCACGCGGAGCCCAGAGAAGTTTAGGAGTCTCCATTCTTGAGGATATTCAGAAGCTGTCTGGCACAGTCCTGCCACAGCCCTGCTTGAGGAAGGGTTTAGACCAGATCACTTTTACAGGTCCCTTCCAACCTTAACCACTTTGTGATCCTGGGGCCCTAATTCCTGCCCTTAGCCAGAAGAAGGACAAACAAAGGGATGGGCAGGGTTTGCACCACGCTGCCGTTCACCCCTTGCAGAGCTCGCTGGCTTGGTGGCAGCTGGTGGTGCACAGTGTGGGATTCCTGAGCCAGCGACAGTCCCCGCCTCCAGACCCAGCCGGTTGCCTTAAATAGCGAGGAGTTTTTTTGACGTGGAGAGTTTTGGCTCGCAGGAGCAGGCTAGGAGGGAGGGAGGGAGAGACAGTCGGAACCCAGCTGGCGTGAGTGAGAGCAGAGCTCAGGCTGCATCCACTGGGCTCTCCTGCTGCAGCTGACTTTCCCTACTCAGAAAACAACAACGGAAAAAGGCTCAGAAAAATTAACTTCAGATAGAGTTAATGGAACAGGGGTTTAAAAAAATGGTCCTCTCATGCTCCAGCTGTGAGGATGCCTAAAAGCCACTCTCAGGGAACCTGAACGGGGCTGGGACCTGGAGGAGAAGGGAGCAGGCACCAATGCTTTGGTGAGCAGAAACAAACCTGGCCAGTGGTAACTTCTGCAACTGGGCCAGAAATAATGCTCTGATCAATGCCCAGTGCATGGAGTCAGGCTGCAGGACTGCTGGGAATCCCTCCGCTTTCTGCTCTGGAACTCTTACTTTACTCATCCATAAAATGAGGGTAATAGTAGCTAATTGGCAGGCAGTGCAGAATAATTAACCCATGAGATGTTTCAAGTGTCGACCAAAAATACCCTGACAGAACCCAAACCACTTCTGGGTGGGCTGAGGTCCAAAGGTGGCAGGGATTCATTTATCTTATCAGAGCATCACTTGCTTTTTCCTCTAAATAAACTCTATTTCTGAGCGCCATCTCGTGCTGGCTCCGTGAAACAGAGTCCCTGTTGTCCCTGCAGAGCATCAATCACACCAGAGCACTGTAAACCAGCATCTCCCAGCTTTTCCTAAAGGACTGGCACTTTCCCAGTGATTTGCCACAACTGGAAACTCTCCCCATAACCATTTCACTTTTTCTCACCACAGTGATTGATACAGGGCAGAACTTTCTTCTGTGGTGGGGTGTTTACATGGGGCTGGCTGAGCCCTTTCTGACTGGGAGAGTGTGATCCCCAAAAGCCTGACTGACCCATGTGAGGGATAAAGCAGAGATAAAACAGGAGATGGAGTGCCTTGAGGGGAATCAGCAGAGCAGCAGTGGCTAACCAGGAGTTGTTAGAGGCCTGAGATCTCTGTGCTTGGCCCCTGTTCTGACGAGTCCCCAGGCATGACCGCACGTCAATCGAGGAATCATTACCAAGGCATGGATCTAGTGACCACACTGCCCTTCTCACCCTGGACAACTCCAGGGCTTTTACAAATCTGAAATTAGCCTTGAGGTTCATTCCTCCCCCTGTGCACATCAGGACTGCAAACCACAGATCCCAGCCGGGGACTTCTATTACCTCCCCAGTGCTTGTCCTGCAAGAGAGCAGGATGATGACATGGCTGGAGACCTTGAAATAATCCCCATCAGGAATTTTTTCAGGCCTTTGCACATTTGCAAGGTAGAGGTGAGATGAAATCTCCCTCCTGAACTGCAGATGGGCAGTCGAGGCATGATGGCAATGCTGGCAGATTGACACTTGGCAGCTGTGCCCTGGGATGTTGTCAGCTGGTGTGAAAAGTGCCCTTTTGGATCAGTTTATGTCTGGACAAAAGGCTCGTTCTTGCTTATAGCCCTGTCATGGAGCTGAGTGCATGTACCTCTCACCTATGACAGAGGCATTTTGACGGTGTTTCAGGATCAAGTGGCTTGTGGGCGTGTTTGGAAGGGTCTGAGGTGTTCTCATTGCTCTGGGGCTGGGCAGGGCAGGTCAGCACGGTGACAGACAGGGGGAGCAGAGCTCCCAGGACCAGCTCTCCCCCCATTCCAGCCCCTTTCTCCTCTCCCTCTGCAGAAGTGCCAGCTTCTCCCAAGCCACCAGGTCTGCCTTCTTCATGCGGAGCGACTCGGCGGTGCAGAAGCTCTCGCAGGGCAACGGGCACTGCATGAACGGCGTTGGCGGGCAGCTCCACGGCTTTTACAGCCTGCCAAAACCCAGCCGGCACAACTCGGAGTTCAGGGACAGTGCCTACGACCTCCCGCGCTCCTTTGGCTCCTACACCCACCCCAAGTCGAGCCTCACCAGCTCCGAAACTGATAATGAGGAGGTCTACACCTACAAGACTCCCAACAACACCCTATGCAAGGAGTTTGGGGAGCTCTCCACGGACTCCTATGACATCCCTGCCACCCCACTCTCCATCTACCAGATCCCTAGGACATTTACACTGGACAAGAACCACAACGCTCTGGCTGTGGCCGCCAGCGACTCGCCCGCTGCGCCGCCCCCACGGCCCCCGAAGCCTGGGCAGACAGAGCCACGCTGGGGCAGTCCACCCCAGCGGCCCCAGCCTGGTGAAAATCTAGGTCTCACCCCCATGGCAGCCACCATTCCCCGGAGAAACACGCTGCCAGCAGTGGAGAACAGCAGACTGCACCGAGGTGAATTTGGAGGTGGGGACCTGGGGGTGGCTTTGTGCTATCCAGCAGCCTTGGGTGGATCAGTCCCACTGGGTTGTGGTAGGGCTGGGGTGCACATGGCACCAACCAGAACACAGAAAAACTCTGCTCAGCCAGGATCTGGCCCTGGTTTTTGTATTCAGCAGGCATGGAGAGGCATACACAGAGTTCTGCCCACCAGAGCTGCTCCGCTGGCTCTTGGCTGTGTTGTACCTTAAACCAAAACCCCAAATGAGCTTGCTTTTGCAGCCCTTTGCCAGATTTTTGTGATTTCAGCAATTTTTAGCTTACCTTTACTTTAACTCATATCCAGGTTTATCAGAACATACTTCAGCTTGGAAGTATGCCTTGGTTTTGCTCACAAAGGTGGGTAAGCAAAACCTTGGTTTTGCATGTCTCCAAAATCCAGCAACCCTAAGTGCAGCAGAGCCACAATTGCCATTGGCCATGGGTGGGCTGTAGGTGTACGTGCCCTTTCCAAACCTTGTGCCTAGGATGAGATAGTTGCAAAGTAACTTAGAAAAGCTGGCTGGAGAGAAAATGCACTGTAAATTATACACACAGCTCTCTGAAATGCTTCTTCCATATCCTGCTACCTAAATGCCCACCCTTAGGCTGAGATCAGATTCATGCTCAGCAGTAAACAGACTGGTCTAAGAGCTTAGCACCCATCCTTCCCTTCCTGGAGGCTGCCAGCCTCTAAATTTACTGAGCAAGCTCTAACAGAGCTTCCCCATAACCCAGTTTTGTCACCATGATCTGCCTTATCTGACACCTTTACCCCTGGGATTTTGCAGCACTTCAGCAGAACAGGGTTAGGTCTGCACGGCACGTGCAGTTGGGCTGGTGCATCAAAGAGATGCTAATTGGAAAGGAGCATAGCAGAGAGCCTGTGACAAGCTAAAGACCACGTCTTCTCATCAGCATCTCAATCAACAAGAACAGATACTGCCCTACCAGTGCCTGGATTTTGTTTTCAGGGACCCCTTGTTGTTATCAGCTGTGGTGGGACACATGCATTTGTGGTTGTGTTGCAGCTTCTTCCTGTGAGGCGTACGAGTACCCCCAGCACGGGGGCGGCAGCGCTGTGCAGTCAGTGGAGTCCATGAACGATGGATACCACTCCTACCTGGTGAGTTGGCCTTGGTGTGGCCACCACACTGCAGGCACCACTTGCACCTTACAGATTCAGAGACAGGTTGGTTCCAAGCTGGCCCTCACAGCCCAGTCCTGCACAGCTAAGTCAAGAAGGGGTCTGTTAATGGTTTCTGTTTAAACCATGGTGAGCTGCAGAGAACAGATAGGGTGGCAACCATCTAACCCAGCATGATGTGCAGAGCTTTGCTTACACACAGTGTATCTGCCTGCAGCTTTGGCCCAAAAAAAACTACCCAAGAGTTTGCCTTCTTCCTGAAAGCCTGGGATGCCGCTGAGCTAAATTTTGACATGTAGCCAGAACAGCCTCTTTTGTGTGCACTTTCTAAGATTTCCTGAACTGGAAATGACACTAAAGCAACCTTTCATATTCCGTTTTAGTCACAGACACAGCCTAGGGAAGAAAGACTTTCCAGGTTAAGCATGCTTCTCCAGCTCACTCTGATCATGAGAAGATGCTCAGGTCTGGGTGATAAAGACCTTTCTGAAAACTCAGGATGTTGCAATGTCTTGGAAACAAAGGACGTAGACCCTCTCAGTGCAAACTGATGTCCAAGGAGGGGACAGATCATTCTTCCCCTTTGTGCTTAGATTTTAGAGTGAGTCTCCCCTCAGATGTTTTTTGGTTATGATGAAATGGAGGGTTTGTAGTGGATGGGGTTGAGCAGTGCCTGATGCTCACAGTGCCTGATCCTCCCCCAGCAGGCCAAGGCAGCGGTGGCCCGCTCCCACAGCACCGACTCCGAGGACAACTATGTCCCCATGAACCCCGGTTCCTCGCCCCTAATCCATGCCGAGAAAGCCAACGACAATGCCCAAAGTCTCTACATCCCCATGAGCCCTGGGCCGCATCACTTTGACCTGGTGGGCTTGTCCTCGGCCACCCTTCCCGTGCATAAAGGAGGAGCCGTGGCTCAGTGCCACCGGCGGCTGAGTGAAATCCAGCCCCCGCCAGTCAACCGCAACCTCAAACCCGACCGGAAAGGTAAGGACCTTTAGCTGTGCACAAACCTTCCCAGGAATCCTTCTGTTTTTTTAATACTTCAGACTACATCTGTGAAGTTGTGTCCAGTCCCAGGTGGGGTGTGCTTTGCTACTGCCAGCACAGTCAGACCTTCAGTTGTCCCCCATCCCCTTCCTCTTTCAGAAGCTCTGTAGTGCAAATGTAGCTTTCCTGGTGCTTGAGCAGTCCATCTCAAACCCTTCCAGGCCTTTACAGATGTATTTCACAAGCAGGATTTCACCCCCTTGGCCTGCACCCCTCCCTGTGCTCCACCCCAAAATTTCAAAGTTGTATTCAGATGACACAAGTTTTTCCTACAGTTTCCTGCTGGCTGGTTCCAGGCAGTTCTTCCTTCAGGGCTCTGCTGACATTCTCCAAATCTCTCCCTAATCCATTGTCTGAACAGTGGCCAAGGAGATCCTGAGGAGGAGGGCTCCCATCTCTAGGGTGTCAACACTTAACCCCATAAACACTCCATTCAAGGGTTGGAGTTGGAGCGTAGAACTCTTCCACCTAATGAACCATCCATGATGAGAAGGGCTTTCATCTGCTACCCTGCAGATGTCCTTTTCCATTCCCTATGGGAAAACACTCCACACAGAGGTAGTTCAGGTCTGGCAGAGCCTGGTCTTGTTCTCATATAATGCATTAGTTACCACAGATATCTAATGAGTGGTTTTGGGATTTGGGTATTTTTAGCAGATCTCTGTTCCCTAGAAGGCACATCCCCATTTTGGCACTGCCCATCCACTTTGGGGCTGTGGAGCAGAGGGAGAAATTCACTGTTTTCCCACAGTTCTGGCGTAAATGAGCACAGGGGTTTGGTTTGGAGTATTTGTCATCAGCAGGGAGGGCTGGGGAGCTGATTAGTAGAATGGGAAGTAATCAACCATTTGTTGGGGGTACTTTCATGCCAGTCATGGATGCTGAATTGTAGGAACATGCTGTCTCTGAATAAAGGTTTTTCCCCTCCCCAGCAAAGCCATCACCGCTGGACCTGAGGAACAACACTGTCATTGATGAGCTTCCCTTCAAATCGCCAGTCACAAAATCCTGGTCCAGGCCAACGTGAGTAATGGCTGGGGGATGATTTCTTGCTTTGCTCCAACAGCGACTCTCTGGTCTCATTATTACTGACATTCACAGGTAGCCATGCTGTCACCTCTGCCATGGATTAAACATTCCCCACATCACAGCTAGTGGCAGGAAGGTAAATTCATTTAGGTTGGGATTTCACATGAAAGCCCAGCATGTGGCTAACAAGATAATTAAGATCCCTTGAAGACATTTCCTGTTTCTGGGATCTGACAACTGCTGGAGAGCTGTGGCTCTGACCTGGGACCTGTGGTCCGCCACAATTCATGATTCAGCTGAGCCAGACCAACTGAGCCATGCTGTGTGGGGGGCATGATTTCACATCCAAGCTATTCCCCCCCAGACCCCACTGTCATCTAAAAACACAGGGTGACTCTCAGGGTCTGACCAAGCCGTGTTTTGATTGCCTTGAAAGCAAAGCTTAGCCTGAAGGAAGTCTGCAAAATTAAACCAAAGCACTTCAGAGCTATGTCTGCCAGCCAAAAATAACAGGATTCGCACAATTCCCGCTCTGCTACTAATTCACGGTCTGATGTTGACCAGTAAAAGGCAGAAGCAAAGCTTGGCTGCTATGACTCCTCTAATAAATTGGATTGTGTGGAGACTGACTGCAGGGCATGAACGCTGTGTGCTGAAATCACTGCGCTGGGAAGCAGCAAGCAGGGTTTGATTGACAAGAGGTCTGACCCTGGAGAAGCTAATGGATTTTTCCCCTATCAGCTAATCATATGACCCTGCTTTACTGAAAGGCAACAAATAGCTTTTTGAGACACGTGCTTTAATGCCAGAAGATTATTTCATTATTTTGTTCAGTATAATTAGATTTGGCCAATTGAAAGAAAGACAGTTCCTCAGAGGATTTGTTTTCCTGCAAAAAATTTGGATAGGGCCTGTACGGTAAACAAATCCTGTTGCTGTGGTGGGGCTGGAGGTGAGAGGCTTCACCAAGGCTGCCCCTCCATCCTCCACAATTAAATGTTTCCTGAGAGATGAAGGAGTTAGTGGAATCTGATTTGTGTAGATGAGAGCAGGAGAGTTATGGGTACATAGAAAGCAAGGGGTTACTAAAAAATTCTAGTAAGAAAAAATTGAGAAGACCAAACCCAAGGATTTCCAGTCGATGGAAAGGGCAGGCTGGAGAACCTCGGTACCACCAGCTCTTCCTCATGCCCAGACTGGGTCACGGTGATGGTTGCAGGCATCAGGAGCTGCCCTCTCCCACCTCCATGGCAAAGGACAAGCAGGACCCGCAGCCCTCAGTAACATCTCCCCCCTGTCCCTGCAGGCAGACCTTCAACGCCGGCTCTCTGCAGTACTGTCGCCCTGTCTCCTCCCAGAGCATCACCAGCACTGACTCGGGAGAGAGCGAGGAGAACTACGTGGCCATGGTAAGGGCCCACAGCTAAGATAGGTGGTTCTGGCAGGACATTCAGTCTCCCCAGCTCTGCAGATGCATTCCTAGCTCGTGACAGGGAAGTGCTCAGATAGCACAGTGTGGAGTACATCCTTATGTGTATCCCTCAATGCACAAAACAGGGTGTTTCCTTCTGAAAACAGCGTGTCTCATTGGAGTTTTAAATGTGTATGAGAGCAGAAACATGTATCACCCACTTTGCCAGGAATTAAGAAGGATTTAAAAATTTATACGGACTGTCAGGGTGTATTTTCCTAATTAAGGTTGATTTTTTTCAATTTTTTTCCCCTAATAGCTGCTTACATCATGTGTCTGTGGGAGCAGGGGCTATCAGAGCAGAAGCAGGGAGTGGCACTGCTTACAGGGAGGGGATTTTGACTGTTTTGGTGAAGCTACTGACTTGAAGCATATTTTTGAGGCTGTGTAACTAATGGGGTAGAGGAAATCTGTGCTCTGTGCAGCATGGTTGTGATTAGCAAAGATTCCAGAACTGGACTGGCCTTTCTGAGGTGTGGTTCTAGGGACATGCTAAAGCCCACGTCTGCTGTCAGGCATGTGAGTAAAATCAGCACAAAGGCAGCAGAGCTGCTCTGATACATGAAATCAAGAGCATGAGTTTGAAATATTTGTTAGCACAATATACAGCATTGATAGTATCCCAGCAGGTCTTGCACATCCTTGTCCCAGAGGCAGGTGAGCAAATAACCAGGCTCTTTTAAAGGTGCCTCCAACATGTTTCATTTCTGGATTTGTGTTAATTTCCTTTTTTCTTTCTCCTTCCCACTTTAATCCTCATTATCTCTCCTGTCTCTTCCCTGCATTAGCAAAACCCCATTTCTGCTTCTCCTGTTCCTAGTGGTACCAACAGCCCAGCGCCTAAAAAGAGTTCGGGGAGTGTGGATTACCTGGCCCTGGACTTCCAGCCAAGCTCACCAGGGCCACACAGGAAGGTATGGGAGATTTTATAAACTTCTGGTTAAAAAGCGATGCATTTTTAAGGGGTTCTATGCACATTGGCAACAGCATGGTACAAAGCCCAGACTGTGGTCTCAGGAATCTCTGATGCTCAGAGGGCTGGAGCACCTCTACGATGGAGGCAGGCTGAGACAGGTGGGATTGTTCAACCTGGAGAAGAAAAGGCTCCAAGGAGACCTTGAACCATTTTCCAGTGCCTAAAGGGGCTACAAGAGAGGTGGAGAGGGACTTTTGACAAGGGTGTACAGTAACATTAAAGGGGTAATGGTTTCCAGCTGTCAGAGAGCAGGTTTAGATTAGATATTAGAAAGAAATTCTTTACTCTGTGAGTAGTGAGGCACTTGAACAGACTGCTCGAAGAAGCTTTGGTTGCCACATCCCTGGAATTCTTCAAGGCCAGGTTGGATGGGCCTTAGAGCTACCTGGTCTAGTGGAAGGTGTTTCTGCCCATGGCATGGTTGAAATGAAATGATCTTTAAGGTCCCTTTCAACCCAAACCATTCTGTGACCCACTGCTATATTTGCTCTAGGTCAAACTCAGTCTCTCTTGCATGTCTGCAGCTTTGCTGGCAGTGCAAAGCAGAAGCATGGATGTGCAGGGTTCAGGGATGCTGATGAGACCACAAACTCAGCTGGAGACTATACATTGAAAAGCTGTCAGGAGGTATCCCAAGAAGTATCAGAATTGATTTTTTCCTCCTTCACAGGAGGAAAAAACGAAAAAAACCAACAGGTCCTCCTAGACCAGATTTGGATTTTGCACCTGAAAGTTGAAGGACTAGGGTTGTATAAACATTCATGGCAACCATTTGCGAGTTGGCCTCACTTTCTCAAGCACCACTTTGTTTCCCAGGCAAGGCATCCCACTGGTTGGGTCCTTTTATTATTTGACAGTTGTCCCTTGATGGTTTCTTTCTGCCCAGTAATATTTCTGCAAGTATCACCCATTTAAATTATATCCCATTCTGGAAAACTGATTTTTAGACCACTAAAAAGCATGATCTGGCTCCAGTTACAAGCAGATGGAGGTCCTGTGAAATGCTTGTAAAGTCAGAAAAAGCTTCAAGACTCCAGGAGTTATGGTAAAAAGTATCTCCTTGTTCTCAGCACATCTCTTGGGAGACCCTGCAAACATATCTGTTGTTTGGGAATGAAAATGAGCTAGTGCCATAGGTGGGTAGAGTCAGCGCAGCTAAAAGATATAGAGCTGGCATTTCTATGTGTATCTCTAAGAGTTCTGAAGTTCTTTACAGGAAAATGAGCAAGACGCAAGGCTGAACTCAAAAAGTCAGCAGTTACAGAACACAATTGCAACCAAACATTCATGTCCCAAAGTTTGTGAGAAGGTTGAGACCCACGTGCTGTTTCTACCCTCCCATTGCACTGCAGTCTCATGCCAGCAAGAGGCAGAGCAGATTGAAATCCTTCATCCTCATGTCTTTGGGAGGTTAGAGGGAGGGTGATGAGCTGTGAGGTCTTCAAGAAGGCAGGAATGGTGCTGGTGGGCTTGTGGCACCTGCTGCAGGAAGGAGTGAGAGGGAAGAGCAGGGAGCAGATGAGTGACCAGACGGTGCCCTGTTTCTCCTCCCCACAGCCCTCCACGTCGTCAGTTGCCTCAGATGAGAAGGTTGATTACGTGCAAGTGGACAAGGAGAAGACACAGGCGCTGCAGAGCACCATGCAGGAGTGGACTGATGTGCGGCAGTCCTCGGAGCCTGCCAAGAGCATGAAGCAGTAGTGCCCGCAGCAGGCAGCAAAACAGGAAAATGTCCTGTTGGTTTTCCCCAGCTGCAGCCCCGCTGGGCTGCCAGGCCCACTTGGGCTGTATTTCTAAGACTTCTCTGTGGAGGGGAGGGGGTGTCATTGGTTTTTTTTTTTCTCTTAAAACAAAACAAAACTTAATTTCAGGGGAAGACTTGGCGGATACTGTTTGCCAGTGATAAAGACCAACTATGTTTGGTGGCTAGGTTTGTGCTTTAGCTGCTGGAAGCACTGTCCAGGAACTTTGACTTAGCAATACCAGGTTTCACCCTACTCATCTTTTCCTTACAGCTATTAAAGCCACCTTGTATGTTCTAACACTGCATCATCTCTCCCCGTCTTCTTCCATATCATACCCTAAACCATGCCACGCAGGTTTGCAGCATCTCCCAAAGGATATCATTGCCCAGCTCTGATTCTCCACTCCTTATGGTTGTCCTCTTCTCTGCCTCCTCCCAGTCCCAAAACTGAGCAAGGACCATTGCTTTTGAAATCACTTTTGTTGTCCTGTCTCTTGTAAATAATATGTTCAAAACCTCTGAGGGCTGTTCTGCTCTTGGCTGGACAGCCTCCAAGGTTTTGGTTGGGGTTGTTAACCTTCAGGAGCTTGACACACCATCCCCACCATCCCATTGAGCTGACTTAGGAGCCCAGGACTTGCCCCATCATACACACACATACATGTCAGCATATGCTCTCATGAGTTTGTTGGGGTTCTTCTGTTTGTATTCTCCATTAACTCTCAGAGTGAACGGGCTGGAGAGATTGGTTTTGGAAGGGGCTGGAGGGATTGGCTTTGGAAGGTAGAATTTAAGCACTGGCCCACTGCCTCTCCGAAACCAACTCCTGTGAATTTGACCCTAAAAACCACAGTTTGCCTTTTGTGGCACCAGAAGAAGCCCATAGAGTGAGAGTCCTACATCATGGACATTGTGAGAAGCCCTGTGGTTGAGTATGAGGGGGCAGGGAGGCTCTGGAGACGCTGTGTGTGTGGACTGGCATAAGGATGAGTGACAAGAAGGGAGTGGGAGGCTGCTGTGAGGACTGGGAGAAGGCAGGTGGTGTACTGCAGAGATTGGTCCTGGGTGAGGAGGTTCGGTGGAATGTTTCTTGGAAGAAAGAAGAAGAGTAATTGAAATGTTGGTTGATGGTGAGGTCATAGGCTTGGGAAGAGGTTGGTCAGGAGAGTCAGGGTAGGGCGTTTCAGTAGGAGCTTTAATGTAGCATTGTGGTTGGTTTGTGGAGGGTGCAAAAGGCTGAACTGTTTTCCCCTCATCTTCAGCAATGTTTCTTCAACACAACACTGGGGCTTGCTGACATTAATGGCCCTAGGCTCTAATTATGGGTGGGAGTCTGCTGTTGTCCCTTGCCAGCATCCTTAACACATCCAGGCTTTGGGATCGTTCGCCAGGCAGCTGCTGAGCACAGAGGGAAGAGAAGGACGAGACAGTTTAATGCAGAGATAATAATTCATGATCTCATGAAAACAGGAAGGACTAATGATTGCCATGGAGCAGCCTGATTGCCAGACAGCAAGTGCTGACACGAATAAACAGGCTGACCGCAAACCAAGAGCCAAATGAAGGAGACATCAGAAAGATTAGGTAATAATATTTATTAAAGAGCTGGAGCTATTCTTTCTGCAAGCTGAACCCCTCCCAGCACCGTGGGCTCTGTGTTCCACCAACACCACCAAGTTGTATTGATTATTAATGCTTAAGCATTGACACATTTGCTTAATCTTGGTCTGAGCTTGGAAGGGCCAGACGTGACCCACATGGGGATAGGATTCCAGTCCCTTAAGGGCTGTGTGCTGGTAAAATAATTCTTGAACTTTCAACACCATTTTGTGTTTTCTTCTTGCATGCCATGAAAGGGAAGGATGCTAATGAAAAGCTCTGATAACCCTGTTGAGACATTGAAGTGTTGGACTTTTATAGAAACAAGGAAGCAAATACCCTAATGTTTATGTTAATAATTATAATTACTAGAAGGGAAGAAACCTCAAAGCCCCAGAGGGGAAAATTTAGCAGAGTCAGATGCTTTCTAAAGGTCAGGGGGGGTGTTATACCCTGCAAGGGCCATTGCCTCCTGCTGGAGGCTTGCACACTTGCCTGGTGAGTTGACAAAATGAAGACTAGAATGCAGTACTTTGTATTTCTATTGCCCCTTTCATCTCTGCATCTCAGGGTAGACTAAACATTGGGCCTGATCCAGAGCCCACTGAAGTGTGCATTCACCCATCTGGGAGAGAGCTCCCCATCCCCACCAAAAAGAATGTCACTCTTCTGGGAAGCTGATTTTTCCCATTTCTTCTTCAAAGCTGTTAGCTTTAGTGGCTTGAGAGAGAACACATTGGGTTTGAGTGCGAGTTGCTGAGTGGGTGCCCTGTGCTTCTGCACTGGGACTAGGTGCCTCCAGTGCCCACTCCCACATTTAATCCAAGGGGTTAATTAGGACTGGAAAAGCCTTTTGTGGTACTGGAGAAACTTAACCTTTTTCTCCATGTTTCAGAAATGTCATTGTTCATGGGGCAACCATTGGCATGGGATAGCTCTTTTCCCAGGCTCAGACCCTGTGTTTTGATAATTTCCTCTCATGAGCACCCCTAGTAACTGGTTCATTGCATTTGGCAGACCAAGGACCAAAATGGCCCAAAAGCAGCTACTTAACAACTGCTGGTTGCTGGCCCCTCTCTGCTTTGCAGTGAAGTCTGTGTTTTCACTGAAAAAGATACATTCCTCTACCTTTTCCCCTGCAAAGCACCAAGCAAACAGCACCACCAAACTAAGCAGAGGGCCACAGACTCTGTGCCATATAGACATGACTGTATCAGCCCCTCCTGAAAGCATTAAGTAATCAATGGCTTCAGTGGAAATAGTCACCCATGACGATTGCCAAGCTGATTACAGCAGTCCCTGGTGATTAATGTTTGTGCAGTATTTAGTCTTAAACCATATTGAAAAGCAGCTGCTTTAATTACACAGACTGCCAAGAACTTTGTCCTGAAGGCATTGAATTTATCACATCCACTTTATACTTGGATTCTCAAGTATGACAGGCTCCTTTGTTAGAAATAGGTATTTAAGGAAACTGAGAACATTGCAAATTATTCATTTTAATTGAAATTAAACTGGCTTGAGCCTTCACGTCAGAGCCTGCTCTACAGCTCTGTGGTTTGATTTAGAAAAGGGATGTGCTTGCATGTGTGTGTGCTCATGGAGAAGGGTTGTCTGTGGGACAAGCACCATGACCTTAATATTTAGTTTTATGAAGCACTGGGTCCATGGCTCAAAGCTTTCCCCAAGCTTGAAAATGACTAAGCAGGTGGTTTTAAAGGCAAAAGTCTCCAAGAGTGTGTATCCCTTGCTGTGAGTATGCAAATGCTGCTCATCATTCCTCTGCATGGTGAGATGTGTGAGCTGCCTTGGAGCTGATTTGCTCTGAACTGGCATTTGAGTGTTCAGTGGGAAATACATTTCCAGCTCTAAATAGATGCCAGGCTTAGGCTTAGTCTCAAGCTGGCGAAAGAGAATAATGTGTGAGTGCAGAGAGTGCCAGGGCAAAGCTGAGAGTCTGGCAAAGAGGGCCAAATGCAGACTCAGAACCAAAAGATAGGAAAGGCTTGGCTTGTCTAGGAGCTAACTGGAATGGATTTGAACTCTGGGCCACCAGCCACTGGCAAGGGTGAGATATGAGAGAACATGAGGTTGGGACGAGAGAAGGCAGGGGAGTTTGCCAGTAAGGTTTGGGTCTTGGTCCTCACCGTGTGCTCCTTTGGCCTGTGTTTCTGGGTCAGATGTGCAGAGACTTGTGGGTTGTGGAATGCTCAGTAGAAGCTATGCACTGGTGGGACAGGAGCTTCCACCACTCTCGGGCACTTCACTCTCAAGGGGGTCATCCTGCCTGACAACGTGATGCCTGTGCTCTGGCATTCAGGAATGCTTGGGCTGTTCACCCAGCTCTGAGCTGGGCAGGAGAAACCCTACAAGAAATGTGTGGGGACCAGGACATCCTGAGGGGACACCTTGCTGAGGGCTCCCATGAGCTGTTCTTGGGGCAGCAGTGCCATGGTTTCACAGGGTTGTCCCTGGAGGTGCCATCTTCATCCCTGAAGTTTTTCAAGTTCAGTCTAGGTCAACCCCATAGCTGACCCTGCTTGGAGCATCTCTTCCACACTGAGACCCTGTGCTGCTGGGGTTGAGTGGAGACCCCTCCGTGTGAGGGAGGGGGCCCAGGGGGTTGCTTGGAGCCCTGTAACATCCAAAACAGGTACAGGGCCACTTCTCTGGCCATGAGAAGCCAAGTGGCAAGGCACACAGCTCAACCCCTAAGGCCATACTCCCCAGTGAGAAGACCTAATCCACACTGGGCCGTCCCTTGCACCTGGGAAAGGGCTGGCTGGCCCAGAACAAGTCATCCAGGACATGGACAGGCAGTTCTAGCAACTGTGAGACAGCTTGAACCTGTAAATTTGTCAGGCTAGATCCAGACCTCTCAGCAAACCCATGCCACCTCCACACCCTGGCATACCAGGAAGTGTTGGCTTGTTTTGGCTATACAATGATCATGTCTCCTTGGGTGGGAAGGGGTGTACAGCCACGTCCAGGTCTTATGGAAGTTGTTAAAATAGTTCCCAGGTGCTGTCTGAACTTTCTGGCCCAGGAGGCAAGTAAAAGGGTGGTTTTCTCAAGTTGTGCTTACATTGTGTTGGTGTTTTCCCACCTGGTGATGTAAAAGTTCCATTCCACGTAAAAGCTGACACCCACAGTGCGTGTGCCATTGGAGGGATGCTGTCTAGGGGGTGAGATGGATGCAGCAGAACTGTGAGTATGAAGAAGCCCAAGTTCTACAGGAAGGGGGAAGAGCAAAGCCTAACTTTGGCACCAGCTAGAGAACACACATGGCTGTCAAAGAACCATCAAAAAAATCAGAGGGACCAGTCCAGCATCAAATCACAAGGGCCAATAATCCAATTTAGGGCCTCTGATGAGTCTGAGTGTCTCTCTTCTCTGCCCAGCCTTCCCACATGTACATAATGATCTTGCAGCTGTTAATGAGGATCTTGCAGGTCAAGATGTGCACTTTTTGTTCATGATTCCTCCTTGGTCTGGAGCAGTTCATCCCTCTATCAGCCTGTCCTTGGTGTCTCATCCTTGTAGTCACAATTTTATCTCCTTGTTCACGATTCCTAGTGTTGTACTGTCGATCAGGTTGCTGATTTAGTGTCTTCTCTTGAGAAAAGTTGATATGTAGCAAGGTGTCACAATACAGCTGTCCCCTTCCAGCCCACGGCCAGCTGGTCCTGGCACGTGGTGTTCAAGTTCTAACACCAGCCAGTAATATCTGAAACAGAAGCTGGGGCGCATGGCTCCATCTCTTTAGCTCAAAAGCTTCTCAACAGGCTTGCTCCCAATCATCAGGCTCTTAATTTTTGATGCAGCCCATTGCTAACATATGATGGGTTCATTTGTGGGCCAGTGGGTTGACCATATGGGAGAGGTTTGCCCCCAGACCAGGAGATAAGAAACCATCATTTTTATTGTCATTCTCTGGGTGACACCACACTGTATCCTCATGTGGGACGAGAGGGTTCATGTGAACTCTGTATCCTGCTTTTTCTCCGGCTTGTAAAATGAAGGTTTTTAGTACTTATTTCCCCACCTCACATGTGTGTCATGAGGTGTAATTAATTGACATCTAATAATGCAAAGAGCTGTTTTGAGTCTGCAGGCAATGGCTTGGCAGCGTGTGGTGCTAACCTATTGTCATGCCCAGCATCATACACGACACCAACACATCCCGCTCTGCAAAACTCATTAAAAACCCCTTAATCCTTAACTACCAAGGTGAAAAAAAACTTGGCAGGATTTTCTTCTGAGTGAGGGGGGTGGGGGAAATGTCATTTGCACAGTTTTCAGTGTTCTGCTGCCACATTTACCCTGGAAATACCACGGGTTTTTTGAGAGCAGCATGGACGTGGTGGCTGAGCCACACTGCAGAGAGGGGAAGGGAGCAGGACCCTGGGCTCCACGGGGAGCCTGTCGATGAATCCCGTAGGGTTAGGACCAAACCTTTAGAGTAGTTATATCCCACTCAACCCAGCCCTTGGCAAAGTCAACGTGACTTTGCCATCATTGTGCGGGAACAGACCCAGTCAGATTAGGGTAGTTTTCTCCATTTGTTTCTTAACCTGCTGCGAGGAGGGGTTGGAGCCCTGGCTGTGAAGCTGTTGCATCAGCAGCCGATTCGCAGGGATGTTTTGTGTGTTTCAAAGCCTATGACTGTTCTTAAAGAGGAGTATTTTTAATTTTTTGATTTCCATTTGTAGAAGGAAGGACAAGAGTAATCTGTGGCAAACTGTACAGTATGTGTCTTCTTGTGGTGTCACTGTTTGAATGGTTATTAAGTTTTCAAATCACTGTGGACAGCTAATCACTTAAGTTATTAATTTATTCTTTGGGGGGTTGTTGTTTGGTTGGTTTTTTTTAAAGTAATTTGAAACAATTATTTATCCTGTAAATCGGTCTTGAGTGAAGCCTAGATAATACTTTTTTTGCTGTTAATAAACATGGTACATGCCTGACGTGAAGGTGATCTCATTTTTAAGTACTGTATATGCAACAGAAAAGCAACAGGAAAATAAAAGAATGATAATAAAAAGATATCTCTCCCTGGTGATTCCCAGTACGGATTCAGAGCAGGGGAAAAGGGGGGAAACTAATAAGCAGATCAAGTTTGATTATGTAGTACCTTTAAAGCTTTCAGAGCATCTTCTCAGCATGTTGCCAAGTGTCTCCTACAGCTTCAGGTGTCCTGTATGGGTAAGGAGGGGCTTTAGGATGTAGCTAGGGTTTTCCTGATACCAGAACCCAAGCCATGTATTTTTAAGCTGCTAAATTGAATTTCATACCATATATCTGCTCTGCTGTGTGCAGTGTGAGGACAAATGCTGCCTTCCTCACCCATCAGCAGCTTAGCACCTATGAGCCTCGGCTCAGGACACCAAATCACCCAGAGAACCTCAGCAAAAGGACAAACCTTTTTCTCCAGAGTTAAAAGTTCAACTCTCCCTTTAAGACTTCCCTTTAAAAAAAAAAAAAAAAAAAAAAAAAAAAAAAAAAAAAAAAAAAAAAGACAACTGAGAAACGACACCTCCCTAAGCACAGCTCCTGTAACAGCTCTTTTAGACAAGAGTAGCATCATCACACACCTGCAGCACACACCAAGAGCTGGGGACTCCCCTGTGGGCTCTCCTTGACCAGAGGCACGTGTGACAGACTAAACAAGCCAGACTATCTCATATACCATAGCAGATACTTTATCAATATGCCATATGCAAACATGACTGGCATTACTAACACTAATACCAATATAGCACACACTATATGGGTGTGGCACGGATAGTAATGCACCATACTCATACTATACTAGACTTCTGTAAGGCCTTTAACATGGTCCCTTATAACATTCTCAGCTCTTAACTGAAGAGTTTGATGGATGGGTGGACCACTGGATGAATAAGGAATTGGCTGGACGGCCACATTGAAAGAGCTACAGTGTCCAAACCAGCAATGAGCAGTGTTCCTCAAAGGTGTGTACTGGAACCAATACTATTTAATATCTTCATCAGACATAGGAGTATTTGCTGAGTCCAAAAGGGAAGTCCAGTGCTAATAATTAGAGGAAATCAAGAGGGGCTAAACTGGTCAACCTCATTACACCACTGACACTCTCCAGGCTGCCATCCATGCTGAGAACTGCATGCTGTTTGCCTCTGCTCATCCCAGAAAATCTTGGGGAAAAAAATAAGACATGCTCAGGAAAGAGCTTAGCTATGATACAGCCTCTCCAACATTTTCCTTGTTGGTTTGACTATCTGCCTTCATTACTTAGATTATGATCTCATCAAGTTAAAGACAGTCTCCTACAAAACCACCTTAAGACAAACAGCACAGAAAATGTCTTCAGGTGATATTCCAGAGTAAAGAAAGGAGCTAGCATGACAGCAACAGGAAAACTTTTGGCAACCTCTTTGAACAGGAAATAAATAGAAGACTAGTAATAAAACCAGGAAACACTGTAGATTCTGTGACTCTTCATTTATTTCCTCTCAGCACCTGACATAAAAACAACAAACACACTCCACTGCTCATCTACAAGGCTCCACTATTAGTATTGTGATGTTCTTCTGGAGGGCACACAGCTCTACGCTAAGGTTCCCATTCCATCTCTGTCTGATCCCCTCTTCCAAGCCACCACGCTGCAGGACTGTCCCCTGTCCTTGAGGATGGATGCCTCAGCTTCCCCATCTCTTTTTTTGACCCATCAGCCCCATATCAATCAATACTGCAACAAGACAATAAGTCTGTATGTTGAATTAATTTCCTTTATTTATATATAGGAAAGACAATAAAAGAATATGATGGTCTACACCAGATATTTGACCCCAAGTGTCCTCTCTAGCAGACTTTCTGCTCACATTATCCATAGCAATGTCTCTGCTTTGCCTTTTCTTCCACAAAAACACAATACTCCTACCCCAATATGCCATGGTCAGGATTAGGCCTTGCACTTAGGACCTAAGGCACAAGACTCTGCCACTTGAGCCAGAGAAATCTCTACTACAGGTGTGAGGGAGGAGCAGGCAGGGGAAAACAGCTGGGGAGGGACATGGGAGGGAGCTGTGGTCCTGCAGATGTGCTGCTTGGGGCTTGAGTTGGCCATTTGCCATCAAAATCAGCCCCTGTTCCATTACTGATTTATATAATACATTGGTTTACACAGTATATACTGATATTGGATTGCTATAACATATCTGGTTGGGCTACTCACCTTGCAAAACATCATTTAAAACAAAATAGATCATGAGTTTAGGGGGGCTCTGCCATCTGCTGCTCAGTTCAGGGTATCCCAAGGGAAAACCCAAATTTTAAAGGGCAGATCCATCCCAGAAAGCCATCAAATGACAGCAGCAGAAAGAGACTAATGGGGTCCTAAGGACACATCTGGAAAAACAGCTGTGTGTCTTGGCCTGCCGTGCACACTAAAAGCATCCAGAAGTCATCAGTAACACAATGGGTCTTCACTGAAGCCCAGAAACCCCAAATGCATCAGGTCAGTCTCTCTTGGCTGGAGAGGTTTGTGCCCCTCAGTCTCTTTTGGGTGTCTTGCAATAAACAAAGCAATAAAAAAGCATAAACTCCCTCTGGTTGACCTGACACTGATTGTCTTACAAGCTCACTGCCTCACAGACCAGTACTGCTACATTTTGGCATTTTCCAGACTTTTTTCTACCTTCGGGGTTTTTCATGGGGGGTTCCCAAACCACATTAAAAAGAAATATAACAACTGAGCAGAGGTCACCCCAGAACCAACTCAGTGCCATGGGAAGGGCTGCAGACAGGGTGTGCATGGGACATCTCCATCCCTGGGGCCCTGCTGGGTCTGTCTTCCTCCCCACGCCTGTCCCTGTCACCTCCCCAGGCTGGTGGCATGGCTCACAGCAGGCAAGACATGGCTATGATGAAGCAAAAGGGCACTTCTCCGAGCTGTTGGCAGCTGCTCATTTCTGCGTTAGCTTAGGTACATTAAGGCATGAAGACCAAGTGCATAGGAAGCAGCGAGACCCTCCAGGCGCCTCCAAATCAGCCCCTGAGACCTTTTCCGTTGAAATGTTTCTCAAATCCTCCTCCGAGATGCTCACTGTTATCAGGGCGAGGAAGAGGAGCTTCTGGCTTTGGGCTGTCCCCATGGACACTGCCCATGTGGCTCAAGGTGTTGGCTAGAAGACGAGTCCATGGAAGGAGCCGGATCCGCCCCCGCCCGCTGCTGGGCTGCAGCCCCCCGAGGAGCTGTCATCATCCTTGTCCCTGTCCAAGTCTCTCCACCACAGCGGGGACTTGGGCAAGGCAGAAATATAGGCGGCTCTGTTCCTTGCTTCTTTTTCCTGCTCCTGGGAGAAGGAAGGGGAGAAAATAGCACAAGGATATCAGCACATAAAAGACTCAAGTGGGGGGGTGCTCCCACCATCCCTGAGGAGCCAAGAGCCTGTAAGGTATCCCCTGGGAGCTCCCTTCAAATTAAAGTGGGGTGTGACGGCCATGTGCTCTAGAGCTCAGCAGGAGGGATGCAGCAGAACATTGCAGCTCTTCAGCGATCACACCCAGCCCTCCTGTGTCACCTGTGGGAGAGAAGGGACCCCCCAAATCGCCCCACATGCTGGTCATGTCATATGAGACACTGTTGTTTGGAAAGCATTGAGCTCCATCAGCTGAATGAAATCTGTTCTACTTCGTATTCCCAGCTCACCCATCTGCCCAGGCAAGCTGTGGATGCCCCATCCCTGGAAGTGTTCAAGGCCAGGTTGGACGGGGCTTTGAGCACCTAGGTCTAGCAGAAAGGGTCCTTGCCCATGGCAGAGGGGTTGAAACTGGATGGTCTGTAAGTCCCTTCCAACCCAAACTATTCTATGATTCTATGATAAGAAGAGAAAAAGTTAAAAAAAGAAGACTTTGCTTGCAATGGTTCAGGTGAATGTCAGAGGTGGTAGGAACAGCTAGTTACCAGTGAGTGAAGGTGGGAAGGAGAGGAAGGAGTAGAACGAAAGGAACAAGTATTTTACAATGAAGGTGGTGAGGCACTGGCACAGATTTCCCAGAGAGTCAGGAAATCTGCCTCCACCCCTGGGAACATTCAAGATCAGCCCACATGGGGGGGCCTCTAAGCATCTGAGTTGAAGATGTCCCTGGTCAGCCTGCAGGGGAGGTGGACTAGATAGCCTTTAAAGGTCCCTTCCAATCCAAACTATTCCATCATCCTCTCTTTCCCAGGCACTTCAAAGAAAATTTTGGGCTGAACTTTCAGGAGCAGACAATAGCAAATCAACCCCAAGCACAGCCACAAGGTGTCTGGCACCAATGTCAGCGCCCAGTTTCATCAGGAACGTATAACCTGTTTATATCTGGGGGCTAAAAATGAAAAGGGATTTCTCTTCAGGAAGCTGGTGGATATCTGCAGGATTTTAACCACAGGACAGGATCCCACTGCTGCCTGGATTTGTGGGAACGTGGCCCATGAGTCGGACAGCTGCAGGACCGCACCCTGCTGTGCACAGCAGCGGGAGTTACCTGCAAGAAGAGGATGTTATCTTTGGAAATGGCTTCCATCAGGTCCTTGTGGAGGGACGGCTCTCCATGCAGGCGGCTGGCCTCAGCCAGAGCCTCGTGCAGCAGGCAGCTCTGCCGCTCCGGCCGCTGCCGGTAGAACAGGACATAGGCAGTGTCCTTGGGGAAGAACGAGGTGACGTTGCTGACCGATTCGAAGGAGGAGAAGGAAACTCTGGTGTCATTGAAGAGGTACCACTGGATTTCCAAGTCCAACTGTTTGTCAGAGGCTGGTTTTGGCACCCCATCCTGGGGCTGCCCGTGGGGGACGGTGTCAGTGCACTCCCTGGAGTAGCAGTAGTAGTGGCCACTCTCGGAGGAGATGCCTGAATGCACCACCACACTGCAGAGGTCATACACAACAGTCATGAAGCCACTCCCTGGGACAGCACCGTCCTTCCCATGCTGGCAAACCTCCTCAGTTTCCTCTGGAGCAACAAGGATGGGTAGCTTGAGCACCACAGGGATAGAGACATTGTCCAAGATCTTCTTTCTCTTCATAGTCCGTGGGTCGAAGGAAAACCGCAGCAGTGTGAGGATGAGGTAGTGCGGACCCTCTGTCAGCTCTGCCACCTTCTCAGCATCCTGCAAGGATGCACATTTCTCACAGTGGTATTTATTCTCTGCTGTCAGTCTCTCTGGGGATAGAAAATAGTTGATTAAATCTGGGACAGATCTGGAGTCCTTGGGAGCACATGCCTGCTCTCTGAAAGTTGAGAGAGGGTCTTTGGCTGCATCCACCCCAACACCATTGCCATGCAAGGGATTTGCTGCTTCTCCTTGTTCCTGGGAACCTAACGTTTCCACTGACATTGATGGGGCTGCATGGTCACTGGCCATGGGGGCCTTCCTCTGGATCCAGGGAGAGCCCATGAGCTGGCCTGCATTTTCTGGAGGCTCAATGAACTGTGGGCCAATTTCTTCCACTGGTAGAATAGGTGTGCTCCCATGCACATTCCTGTCCGATGGAGGAAAAGCCAGGGACAGGTCTGTGAAGACTTCTTCTCGGGAGGAAACATTCAGGCACTTCAAGCAGCGGATCTTTGTCATCATTTTACCCCCAAACATCTTCTCAATCAATGTCTTGTTTAAGTAATGATGCTCCACTGCCTGAGGCGTCAAGCTGGATTCCTTGAGTTTCTGGTAGATCCTTTTTCCAGTTTTTTCCTCTTCATGCAATCTTTGGCAGGGGAGAAAAGGCTGTGTTATGCATCAATACAACACCAAGAGGCAGTTTTTAAAGTAGGGCTCCTGTTCTTCACTGCAAGTAGTTAATCCCAGTTAACCTGCCTGTACCCAGGGGTCTGATGCGTGGGAAAAAGGTGGGAAAGAGTCTGACAGGACTTGGGAACCTGAACTACTCATGTGCCACTGACCACATACTTCTAGAAGGATCATTGGGACACCAGAGATTTGGTATTTCTAGGTAAAGGCAAGAATCAGTATTTTACAGAGTAAGCTGAGTGGCTTGTCAGGTGAGTCTCTAAGGTTGGTACAATTTTAGATTAGGTATCAGGAAAAATCTCTTCACTGAAAGGGTGAAGGGAGTCAGACATTGGAACAGACTGACCAAGGAAGTAGTGAAATCACTGTTCCTAGAAGTGTTAAAAATGTGTAGAGGTGGCATTTAGGGACATGATTTAGTGGTGGACTTGTTAATGGCTGTACTCAATGATCATAGGGGTTTTTCCAACCGTAATGACTCTGTAATTCTATGAATTCCTTGTGTCCTCAGAGCAAAGGCAGAAATTTTCAAGTTGAACTAAGTTCTGACCTAACCCCTAAAATTGTCCAAACAGGGTTTCATTAGAAACAGAATTTCATTTCAGACCATTCTCACTA